>NC_064561.1:68175697-68800697 GCF_937001465.1 Orcinus orca
TACCTTTTCCCACCCAAAGTCTTTAAATTAGAATCATACCAATTTTAGAATGCAGGTAGCTTACTACTGATTTCTACTTGGAGCAGCAAAAAGGATGGGTCAGCATTCCAAGAGATAATTACTGAAAGACATGGTAATTCCTTTTTGCAAAAAACGTGGTACTCCAAAGTTTCAACAGTTGCATCCACCACAAACATGCTCCAAGATCCACTCAAAAGGAAAAAGTAATACAGATGCAATTTGAGACCAAATAATTATAAATTTAGGAACGAGTTTTGCTGATACTGTAAGGCCCAATATAATCAGCAACAACATCTGGAAGTAATGGAATGCAAAGGCTATATGCCTCATCGTAAAAAGTGTTCAAGTTTCTTTCTACGAGGAAAACTGTATGCCCAATTTCAGATCCACAATCCTCTTCTCAAAAAACATAACTGTTACCTTGGGATTTCTGAAGTTAATTAGTTTAAACAGCACAAGAGAGAACCATCAGGCTTTTCCTAATTCTCAGTTAAAGCTGGAGAAAATTAACTCCACTTTAGTCAACTACAAAAACTTCATTTCTACACCATAGTTTTAATACAGAATCTATTATTTTTTGAAGTTTCTAAACATGGGAGAAAAGAAAGGTTTTTTTTTAAATAATAGTTACCATTAAGTGCATTTTCCATATATTATTCCACTCCATCATCTTTACTACTCAGTGAAGCAGATTAACATCTTCATTTTAAATGAAACTCAGAAAAGTTAAGTGACTTACCCAAGATCACATAACCACACAGGTATCTGAAGCCATGTGTTTCAGATTCCAAAGCTCACACCCTTTTCACCACACCAAACTGTATTAAGTGACTCTTCTAAACAGTGGAGTATGACTAAAACAAATGCGTACTAACCAATGAAGTAAACAGAGAATCTACAAGCATCATGATGTTGCAGTTTAACAATAAGAGCAATGTCAGGAAAAACCTTTAAATTAAATTAAATGTAATAGATTATCAAGCCCACAAACTCCTCTCTGCCAGAGTTCTTAGAGAGACAGACAAATCATGCTTTTATTTAGTAATTTCTGGCAGTACCACTACATTATTTCTAACCAACATACATACAACAAAATTTGTGCCACAATATATTTTAAAAAAGGGAAGACTCCTCGCATACTCATTAGGAAAGTCACAAGGAATGAAGAACCTGGCAATTAAGTCCAAGAAAATCTTAATGTTGAAATGTTATTCTGTATTTGCCCTATCATAATAAATGGGTAAGACTGAGGTTAGAAAGAAGTCCTGGCTTCTGCTCATTACCCTAAATAAAAAAATAAGCATCAAACACACCAAAGAAATACTTAATTTTAGTAAGTTAAAAAGAGACTCAAACACCTCCAATTCATATCAATAATGGGAGGAGAGCATAATGACTAACAGCAAGGTCTCTTAGAACACTAGCCCACTGTTCACAGTGCCATCTTAGCTAACTCTTTTTACCGTTGTTAGCCTCATTTTCCTCAGCTATAAGATAAGGCTAATAGTAGTAACTACATCACAGGGTTATAGATGATTAAGCAAGATACTATATCTAAAATTGTACCAACAGTGCTTAATACATGGTAATCACTCAACAAATATTAGTTATTATTACTATTAATATTACCATTACTACTATTATTAAGGTCAGTTTGTCTAAGGACCTTGTGTTCCTATACTCTTACTCTCTACTCCACAAAAATATAAAATCCATTATGTTGTCTTAGGCTAACAAGTAATCTGAGCATATTAAACACTATATATATATTCAACATTGGCTTATTAAACCCAACATTTAATAAGCACCTACTAAGTGCCAGACATTCTACTGTATATGGGAAACACAAAAATAAATAAGACATGATTCCTGCTCATTAAGACAGATAATCAAATAAATGCAATAAAGTACTACAGATGCTATTTAACAGGGAGTTATATACAGACAACGTGGGAACACAGAGGAAGGAAGAAATGGTCGATTCCAGTTGGGGTAGTAATGAAGGAAATCAGAGGTGATGATCCGGAACAAGAAGGTATCCAACAGGATGGAGAACGGGGCCATTAGTGACAGCTGCAATGTAGAGTAGTAGTTATAAGCATGGATTTTACATTCCAAGAAACCTGATTCAAATCGTGGCTCCATCACTAGATGTACAACTTTGTGCATATTATACAATGTCTCTAAGCTTCAGTTTCCTCATCTGTAAATTGGGAATAATATCACTTCCTTCATATGGTAGTTGTAAAGTTTATTTAAGAACGTAAAGGTAAGCATTTAGTCCAGTGGACAATAAACACTCAGTATGCAGTAGTTATTATCATGATTCTAGAAGCCAAAGCAGTGAGAGCAAATTACTTGGGACGTTTAATAGCTTGATATGTTCAGAGAACTACAGCAATTTGGTATGGCTGGAATATAAAAAGCAAATAAAGTAGGATACAGCAAGGATAGAAATAGACAGAAGCCAAATCCTAAATAACCTTGTATGCCATACCAAGGAATTTGATTTATTCTTTATCTAAGGAATGGGAAACCTTTTTGCCAAAGGAGTGACATGATTGAACTGGCATTAGAGAATTTACTGTGATAGCAGGGTAAACGAAGAATTAGAGGTATAATCACAGAGGTAGATAGAGCCAGGGATTACTACAATAAGTTC
The DNA here is from genome assembly GCF_937001465.1 of Orcinus orca. Classification (NCBI taxonomy): domain Eukaryota; kingdom Metazoa; phylum Chordata; class Mammalia; order Artiodactyla; family Delphinidae; genus Orcinus; species Orcinus orca. Next base: position 68,178,381 of record NC_064561.1, read on the forward strand.
AGGTGAAAGATGATGACTTGATTTACAGCACAAGCAGTGAGAATACAGAGAAAGAGACAAACAAGATGCTAAGAAAGAACCTACAGGACTTAGTACCTGTTTGGATGTATGTGGTAAGATATAGCAGATGCAAGCTTCAAGGTTTCTGACTACACTGACTAGTTTTAGGGCAATGCAATTTACAAAGGTGGGGGTGGGGAAGGGATAGGCGTAGAGGGGGAAGTGATGAGTTCAGTTTTAGAATTGTGAGTCTGAGATGTTTATGGAACATACATACTGTAGGCAGTAGGAAGGGCTCTTAGCAGACTGCTAAAATAAGTGAGAGAGGGTAGCCACACGGATATCTAAGAGAAGAATGCTCCTGTGAGAGCCAACTGCAAATGCCAAAGGCTCTGGAGCAGGACATGCTTGGAGAGTTTATAGAACATAATGAAGCAGTTGTGGTTTTGCTCAAATATCTTATGCTGATGAACTTTGTATCCTTTCATTTTAAATCACTGCCCCTTTAAACCTGTCACTTAAAGTCCATCAAACTCCTGAAGTAAGACATCCAAACATCAACCTTTACAGTGATCATCCAACTAACACAGGGCAATGATCCATATATTGAGTTTAGGATCTTGGACTGTCACAAGACTAGGAAAATATTAAATGAGGTGATGCAATTAAGGTACACATGCCTAGAACAAACACTCAAATATAATTTGTTATTATGTAAAACTAGTTTAGAAGGGCAAATATAATTTGAATAATTTACCTTGTTTTCACATTCTCTGAAATGTTCATGTTCCTGAAAAGCCTGATGTCTTTAAGGGCAGGGACCACATTTTTTCATCTTTGTAATCCCAAAGCCCAGCACAAAGCTTAACAAATAGTAGATTCTAGTTAAATTATTGTGGAATCTACCCTACGATACCAATCAGAATTCTTAAACAGAGTGCCAAGGACACTAATCTCTGAAAGATATAATTTTATTATGCAAGATATCAGTTCATGAAAAAGAGGCTCTACCCCAAACTAAACACTGATTTTCCTCTGTAGAGAATGAGAGCATGCTTTCAACAGATTAACAAGGAGATAGTACATAGTAGTAAGTACTTTTGATACTGTTATCATACTATTCAAAATTTTGTGGGGGGTGGTAATAGGTCAAATACATGCACCTGATTTAAGTATAGCCTTAAATAATGGTCTCTTCAAACTAAAAGAAAATAAACTTGTCTTTGTTAACTTGTCAGTCAAGTCTCAAGCAAAACAGGTACTAAAATATAGTACAGATTCTCACTATTCAGAGTCAAAATAACTAGTAAATTAAAATAATTGGGACCATTTGAGCAATAACATCCAAGATTTGTTTTTGCAGTTTAATCACACAGGTGATAACACTGGCTTGGGTGTCAAGCTAATTGTGTGTTACTCAAATATTGAATTCTCAACTCTTAAGCAATTGTTAGAAGATACCAGATGCAAAAACTCTAATTGCTATGTTTTATATTTTATTCCACTTATCCATTTGTTTATTATCCTGGAAAAAGAAATTCTGTCCATAGTCTTCTTGCAAGCTCTATATAGTCCACATCAGATATATTTAGACTACAACTACCCAAACTAATCACCTCCTCCCTCTTCAGTTTTGTCTCCTCTCAAACATATATCCAGGCTTTGTCAGGGAGGGCATGCATAAACAACAAACAAACACTACAACAACTTCCTCTTCTGGTAGCCTAGCAAACACAGGTTTAAATCATAAGAGTTCCCAACCATCCACCTTCAGTGTATACAAGAGGGGCAGAAATTTCAAGAAATGGAATATTATTAATGGAGGAGGGGTGGTTTTCGTGTGTGACCACAAATTCTGTAGCATATAAAATACCCTCTATTATACCTCTTCCGAAGACCAGATGACGAGCACAAACATATCCAGTAACCCAGAATAGCCAAAAGAATCTTAAAAAAAAAACAAAATTGGAAGACTTACACTTCCCAATTTCAAAACTTACTACAAAAAACTACAGTAATCAAGACAGTATGGAACTGGCATGAGAAGACATATAGAACAGTGGAATAAAATAGAAATAAACACTCCAGAAATAAACCATCACATTTAAAGTCAACTGATTTTTGAAAAGGGTGTCAAGACAATTTAATGGAGAAGGAAGTATCTTTTCAACAAATGGTGCTGGGACAATTGGATCTCCACATTCAAAAGAATGAGGTTAGATCTCTACCTCCCATCTTACATAAAATCTCAATATGGATCAAAGACCAAAATGTAAGAGCTAAAAGTATAAAACTCTTAGAAGAAAAGAAGAAAACAGGTGTAAATCTTCATAACCTTGGATTATGCAATGGTCTCTTAGACATGACACCAAATGCACAAGTAACAAAAGAAAAACTAGTTAAATATAAAAATTGGGCCCAACCAAAATTTAAAATTTAATGGCACAGGACTTCCCTGGTGGTGCAATGGTTAAGAATCTGCCTGCCAATGCAGGCTACATGGGTTCGAGCCCTGGTCCGGGAAGATCCCACATGCCACGGAGCAACTAAGCCTGTGCGCCACAACTACTGAGCCTCTGCTCTAGAGCCCGCAAGCCACAACTACTGAGCCCGTGTGCCACAACTACTGAAGCCTGCGCACCTAGAGCCCATGCTCCGCAACAAGAAAAGCCACTGCAATGAGAAGCCCACACACTGCAACGAAGAGTAGCCCCTGCTCACTGCAACTAGAGAAAGCCCGTGTGCAGCAATGAAGACCCAACACAGCCAAAAATAAATAAATAATTTATTTAAAAACTTAAAAAAATAAAATTTAATGGCACAATCAAGAAAGTGAAAAGATGGCCCACAGAAAGGGAGAAAATATTTCCAAATCATGTATCTGATAAGGGACTGGTATGTATCCAGAATACATGTTTTTTCCTAAAAACAAACAACAAACATGATTCAACAATAAAAAGACAACCCAACCAAGAAATGGGAGAAAGATCTGAATAAACATTTCTCCAAAGACATACAAATGGACAACAAGCATATGAAAAGATGCTCAACTTCATTAGTCATTGGAGAAATGCAAATCAGAGTCACAATGAGGTAAAACTCCAGGGGCTTTGCTGGTGGTGCAGTGGTTAAGAATACACCTGCCAGTGCAGGAGACACGGGTTCAAGCCCTGGTCTGGGAAGAGCGCACATGCTGCAGAGCAGCTAAGCCCACGAGCCACAACTACTGAGCCCACATGCCACAACTATTGAAGCCCACATGCCTAGAGCCCATGTTCTGCAACAAGAGAAGCCACCACGATGAGAAGCCTGCACACTGCAACGAAGAGTAGCCCCCCGCTCGCCGCAACTAGAGAAATCCCACACACAGCAACAAAGACCCAAGGCAGCCAAAAATAAATAAATAAGTAAATTTATTTTAAAAAAAAAAACAACCAAAAACTCCATACCCACTAGCATGGATATTAAAAAAAAAAAAATGTTAGCAAGGATGTGGAAAAATTGGAACCTTCATACACTGCTGGGAATGTAAAATCATGCAGTTGCTACAGAAAACAGCCTGGTGGTTTCTCAGAAAATAAAACAGAGTTATAATATGATCAAGGTTCCACTCCAAGGTATACACTCAAGGGAACTGAAAAGATATCGTCATAAAAAACTTGTACACAAATGTTCATAGTATCATTATTTACAATAGTCAAAATGTGGAAGTAGGGGCTTCCCTGGTGGCGCAGTGGTTGAGAGTCCGCCTGCCGATGCAGGGGACACGGGTTCATGCCCCGGTCCGGGAGGATCCCACATGCCGCGGAGCGGCTGGGCCAGTGGGCCATGGCCGCTGGGTCTGTGCTCCGCAACAGGAGAGGCCCCAACAGCGAAAGGCCCGTGTACCGCAAAAAAAAAAAAAAAAAGTGGAAATAATCCAAATGTCATCAACCAATGAACAAAATGTGGTATATCCACAAAACATATTATTCCAATTTAGTACTGATACATGATACAACATGTAGAAATCTTGAAAACAATATACTAAGTGAAAGAAGTGAGGCACAAAAAAGATCACATATTGTATGATTCCACTTATATGAAATGCCCAGACTAGGCAAATCCAGTGAGACAGAAAGTGATTACCAAAGGCTGCAGGGACAGAATGGGAAATGCCTGCTAATGGGTACAAGGTTTTGTTTGGGGGTGATGAAAATTTTTTAAAATAGATAACGGTGAAGGTTGCACAACTTTGTGAATGTATTAAAAAAACACTGAACTGTACAATTTAAAGAGTGAATTCTATATTATGTGAATTCTATTTCAATTTTTTTAACTTTAGGAATTTGAATTTGAAAAATACTTCAGAAATTTAATAAATTTCCTATTTTGATAAATACACTGTGGTTATGTAAGAGAATGCCTTTCTTGTTAGGAAAGATACACTAAAGAATTTAAGGGTAAAAGAGACAGGATGTATGCAGTCTACTTTCAAATGATTCAGAAAATAAATTACTTGTTTGTCGAGAGAGAGAGGAATGGGACAAAATGAACAAAATTGGTCTGTCTAGATAAAGGATATATGGGAGGAGATCTTTGTACTATTCTTGCAGCTTTCCAGTAAGTTTGAAATTATATCAAAATAAAATGTAGTAAAAAAAAGAGAGAATATATCCAATATAATTGGACTACTGCCCCTTTGGGGGTTTGCTCTTTGATAATGACAGTCTGTGTCACATATGTTACTGAATTTATCAACTGTACAATTTTTAAAAGGCCAAAATAGAAATGTAGAGATTTAGCAGAATAAGTAAACACGAGGAGAAAATCAATTAGAAGCTGATAAGTGCTGGAAGTACTTTCAAAGTGTACCACTCAAGGTATCAACTGACATGGCCAAACCTTTATTTTCTGACTCAGATTTCATAAAATGCCTATGTGAAAACTTTTAAATTCTACATCATTAAAGAAAATACTGCAGGTTCATTTATCTAGATTTAATACCAGATTGAGACAATTTTTCCGAAATGGAACTCATCCCATCTCTAGTGATAAAAAGCATAAAAAGTATTCTTCCTAGCATTTTATCAACATATGAAGCATCATGATCAATCACAAATTAGTTAATATGAGGACAAACAGGGAAAAAATAACGATTATATTACAGAAACATCTACTTAGGGACTTCCCTGGCGTTCAGTGGTTAAGACTTCACCTTCCAATGAAGGGGATGCAGGTTCGATCCCTGGTCAGGGAGCTAAGATCCCACGTGCCTTGTGGCCAAAAAACCAAAACATAAAACAGAAGCAATATGGTAACAAATCCAATAAAGACTTAAAAAAAGAAAAAATAAACATCTACTTAGAGCACAGTATTCCATGTGAACTGGGTTCAATGGCTTCAGGGAGGACATCAGTGAGTGCTCAGTCTCCTCCTGTCATAGAAGCTTTCAAATGTTTTGTCAGTCTCAAGCTTTTTGATTTGCTAGTATCTACTGTGGTGAAACAATTATGTAAGATTTGTATTCAAACTTGTTCTCATAAAGCAATCTATAGATTCAATGCAATCCCTATCAAAATCCCACGGCATTTTTTACAGAAATACAAAGACCCATCCTAAAATTCACGTGGAATCTCAAGGAACCCTAGCTAGTCAAACAATCTTGAAAAAGAAGAACACAGTTGGAGGATTAATACTGCCTGACTTCAAAACTTACTACTAAAGCTACAGTAATAAAAACAGTGAGATACTAGCATAAAGTCAGACATATACACCAATGGAATAGAACAGAGAGCCCAGAAAAAACCTTCCCATATAAGATCAATTCAATTCAACCAAGATACCAAGACCACTCAATGGAGAAATTACAGTCTTTTCAACAAGTGGTGCTGGAAAAACTGGATATCCACAAGCTACAGAATGAAGTTAGACGCTGACCTTACACCAAAAACAAAAGTTAACTCAAAATGGCTCAAAGACCTAAATGTAAGAGCTAAAAGGATAAAATTCTTAGAAGAAAACATTGGGAAAAAATCTTCATGACATAGGATTTGGCAACAACTTTATGGATATGAAACCAAAAGCACAGACAATAAAAGAAAAAAACAGATAAACTGAACTTCATCTAAACTAAAACCTTTTAAGCATAAAAGGACAACAGAGTAAAAAGGCAACCAATGGAATGTTAGAAAATGTGTGCAAATTATACATGTGATAGGGATTAACATCCAAAGAACTCCTACAATTAAACAATGAAAAAACAACCCAATTAAAAATGGGCAAAGGGGGAATTCCCTGGTGGTCCAGTGGTTAGGACTTGGCGCTTTCACTGCACGGGCCCAGGTTCAATCCCTGCCTGATCACGGAACTAAGATTCCACAAGCTGGGCAGTGTGGCCAAAAAAAAAAAAAAAAAAAAAAAGAGCCAAAGGATTTGAATAGACATCTCTCCAAAGACGATACACAAATGGCCAATAAGCACATGAAAAAGATGTTCAACATCAAACCCACACCCATTAGGATGGCTATTCTCAAAAATAGAAAGCAAGTATTGGCTAGAATATGGAGAAATCAGAATCCTTGTGCTTTGCCAGTGGGAATGTAAAATGGTACAGCTGCTATGGAAAACAGTATGGTGGTTCCTCAAAAAATTAAAAATAGAATTAACAGATGTTCCAGCAATCCCACTTCTGGGTATATACCAGAAAAGAAGCAAAAGCAGGGACTTGAACAGGTATTTATACACCTATGTTCACAGCAGCATATTCACAACAGCCAAAAGGCAGAGGAGCAATCCAAGTGTCCATCAACAGATGAATGAATAAACAAAATATGGTATACACATACAATAGAACAGTATTCAGCTAAGTGTCAGACATGCTGCAAACATGGATGAACCTTGAAGGCATTATGCTACGTAAAATAAGCCAGTCACAAAAAGTAGAAAAATTGTATGATTTCACTTATTTGAGATACCTAGAGTAGTCAAAATCATAGAGAAAGAAAGTAGAATTGTGGTTGCTAAGGGGCTGGAGAAGGGAGGACAGGGCATTACTGTCTAATGGGTACAAAGTTTCAGTTTTGGAAGATGAAAAAGTTCTGGAGATGGCTGGTGGTGATGGTTGCACAACAATGTGAATGTACTTAAAACCACTTTAAAATGGTTAAAATGGTAAATTCTGGACTTCCCCAGAGGTCCAGTGGTTAAGACTTCACACTTCCACTGCAGGGGGCGAGGGTTCAATCCTTTGTCGAGGAACTAAGATCCCACATGCCACACGGCATGGCCAAAACAAACAGGTAAATTTTATGTTATGTATATTTTAACACAATTTTTAAAAATGGTTAAAATGGTAAATTTTGTTATCCTTGTTTTACCACAATTTTAAAAAATTGTTCTCAACCTAACTGTCCTCATTACAAAGCATCAAAACTTGACAATTTAATAAACTGTTCTCCTGTTCAACTCTTTGGTTCTTGGGGCTAATCCCTGGGAGTGTACTTGCCTTTTTCTTTTCAAAATTGCAAACTAACGCAGTGAATCAAACCACTAGGATACGGTGGGATATCTACTTTAAAAAAACAAACAAACAAAAAAACTCTTTCTACTAATGAAAACAGCATCCATTAAGGGAAAAACTTTGTGAGAACAGAAGGCTGTAGAGCGGAGGAAGAGCAGAATGTGTTCTTTGACAAACTGTTGCTAAATTTCAGCTTATCAAATAAAAAAAAGCTTTATATACAACTTTACTTTCCTCCTGGTTTAGGTAAAGTTGACCAGAAAAAAGGTAAACCAGTCAATCATCATAAGGCAAATGATCTTTATTCATAGGAAACATACACTATAAGTAACTACCAATAGAATAGCACACAGATTTTAATTTTTACAAATTAAAACCAATGTTTCCCATAGTGGCAAAGTTGGTTATATGCCTTTCTATACTGGTACTTCTAATACTTCTTAATTCGCTTAAAATGAATAATAATAAGACCTAAACTTTCCGAGTTTAAGTGCAATTACAAAATTACCTTAAAGTAGTGTTCCTCCAATACTCAATGGCACACCTTTGACTGCCTTTTTTTTTTTTAATAATTTTTTAAAATTTTATTTATTTTTATTTTTGGCTGCCTTGGGTCTTAGTTGCTGCGCGCGGGCTTTTCCCTAGTTGCCACGAGCGGGGGCTACTCTTCCTTGCGGTTTGTGGGCTTCTCATTGGGTGGCTTCTCTTGTTGCAGAGCACGGGCTCTAGACGCAGGGGCTTCAGTAGTTGTTGCACTCGGGCTCCGTAGTTGTAGCTCGCGGGCTCCAGAGTGCAGGCTCAGTAGTTGTGGCGCACGGGCTTAGTTGCTCTGCAGCATGTGGGATCTTCCCGGAACAGGGATTGAACCTGTATCCCCTGCACTGGCAGGCGGATTCTTAACCACTGCGCCACCAGGAAGTCCCTGACTGCCTTCTTAATATACTGATTGATCTACATGGCAGTCACCAATTTCATAATATAAAAGTTTTCCAACAAGGTCAACTACGGATTAAATGCTAGTTTGAGAAGGCATTTCCTAAGCAACTAATTAAGTTCATGCATCAGAAGAGAAACAGTCAGCAGGACAATGTAGCAGTTAAGATAACTATAATGGGAGTCACATAACCTATTTTCTACTATAAATTAGCTGTGTGATCCTGAGCAAGTCATTCAGATCAATGGTTCCCAGACTGTTGAGGCTTTACCCAGAGTCCTAACATGAACTTTCCAATTTGATATTTTGTCAAACACGATTATTTTAAAAATTAATTTCATAAGAGTAGGAAGGGCATTATCTCAAAGTAGAAACAAGTGAGAGGACTTCCCTCGTGGCGCAGTGGTTAAGAATCCGCCTGCCAATGCAGGGGACAGGGGTTCGAGCCCTGGTCCGGGAAGATCCCACATGCCGCGGAGCAACTAACCCCGTGGACCACAACTACTAAGCCTGCGCTCTAGAGCCCGTGAGCCACAGCTACTGAGCCCGCGAGTCACAACTACTGAAGCTCATGTGCCTAGAACCTGTGCTCTGCAACAAGAGAAGCCACTGCAATGAGAAGCCAACGCACCGCAACGAAGAGTTAACCCCGCTCACCGCAACTAGAGAAAGCCCGTGCGCAGCAACAAAGACTCAACGCAGACGAAAATAAATAAATAAAAAATTTAAAGTGTAAAGGGCAGGACACTTGGGAGCAGGAGTAAGGTCAAGACTTTTTACTGTATTTGCCTTTATATTAGTCTTATGAACTGTACAAATGTAAATCACCTATGAAAATGTACTAAATAACCAAAAGAAAACCTCTACATACTTCGAGTTTCACAAAAAGGTTTTCCTCTACCCATACCTAATCAACTGTTTCGACCCACCATCCATATAACCATACTCACCAATGAATCATTTTACGTAAAGTCTTAAGGCTTTATAGAATGAAACTTGTGCAAGGTTGATGCTCATGCAATATAAAGAATTGTTACAGGGGCTTCCCTGGTGGCACAGTGGTTGAGAGTCTGCCTGCCACTGCAGGGGACACAGGTTTGAGCCCTGGTCCGGGAAGATCCCACATGCTGCGGAGCAACTAAGCCCAGGCGCCACAACTACTGAGCCTGCATTCTAGAGCCCGTGAGCCACAACTACTGAGCCCATGTGCCACAACTACTGAAGCCTGCGTGCCTGGAGCCCAAGCTCTGCAACGGGAGAGGCCACCTCAATGAAAGGCCTGTGTACCGCAGCAAAGAGTGGCTCGTGTTCACCACAACCAGAGAGAGCCCACTCGCTGCAGTGAAGACCCAACACAGTCAAAAATAAAATAAATTAAATAAATTTTTAAAAATTGTTACAGTAATAACATGTAATTTTTCCTTCAATCGACATTTTTATGTCTCCAAAATTTGCTCACTAGAATGCAAAGGTATATTTCCTATTTTATCACTATTGATGATAATTTATGAAGTAAAGCCTTTCTACCTTGAACAAAGTCCCCATAAAGGATTTTTAGAAATTCATTTTCATGGACAATAAATGAATTTTTCAAAAACAATACAGCATTTTAAGTTTCCTAAAATTATAAATTTACCATGGAAAATTTACAACATTAAACCAGTCCGGGGCTTCCCTGGTGGTGCAGTGGTTAAGAATACGCCTGCCAGGGCTTCCCTGGTGGCGCAGTGGTTGAGAGTCCGCCTGTCGATGCAGGGGACGCAGGTTCGTGCCCGGGTCCGGGAAGATCCCACATGCCGCAGAGCGGCTAGGCCCGTGAGCCATGGCCGCTGAACCTGCGCGTCCGGAGCCTGTGCTCCGCAACGGGAGAGGCCACAACAGTGAGAGGTCCGCGTACAGCAAAAAAAAAAAAAAAAAAAAATACGCCTGCCAATGCAGGAGACACGGGTTCGAGCTCTGGTCCGGGAAGATCCCACATGCCACGGAGCAACTAAGCCCGCCTGCCGCAACTACTGAAGCCTCCGTGCCTACAGCCCGTGCTCCGCAACAAGAGAAGTCACCGCAATGAGAAGCCCACACACCGCAACGAAGAGTAGCCTCCGCTCAACATAACTAGAGAAAGCCCCCGCAGAAACGAAGACCCAATGCAGCCAAAAATAAATAAATAAATAAAAATAAATTAAATTAAAGAAAAATAGAACACCTGTCCGTACCCTCTTTCAATTTCTCTCTTGTTCAGGTTATGAGCATAAGCCCTGAGATGCTATTAAAAGCAGTGACTCACCTTGTTTACCTGAACTTTGAATACAGAGTATTCATGACAAAATTGCCATCCCAGATAAGAGTGGGCCTCTAGACCAGTGATTCTCAACCAGGGGTGATTTTGCCCCACAAGACATTTGGCTTTGTCTAAGGACAGTTTTAGCTGTCACAACTGGGTGGGTTTTACTGGCATCTAGTGAGTAAACGCCAAGGATGCTGCTAAAGCACAGGAGAGCCCCTCACAACAAAGTATTATCTGGCCCCAAATGTCGATACGTTGCTGTTGAGAAACATTGCTCTATCTAGATAGTAGGTCATAAGTAACCCTAAAGGAAATCATCCATCTGCTATTAGAGAAAATCAGAATGGACCCTCTGTATGGCGTGTGCTTTTGACTCTTTAACATAATCTTCAGGAAAAAAAAAAACCCCTACAAAGCTTTTGCTATAATTTGCTATAAAATGTTGTACACAATTTCCATGTGCTTTTAACTAATTGTAAATATAGCACCTGCCTCAAGATAGGATATCTATCTTTTAAGTGTGTATATGAACATGTATACATATACATATAGGCCTATATAGGCCTGGAAATTTTTCTAAAAGAAAAATTTCAATACTGTTTATCTCTGAAGAGTGGGATTTGAAGGGTCAGTAGGGGTGAGAAGAACTTTTACTTTTCATCTTATATCTACTATCTACACTGTTGAACTTTTTTACCATAGGACTATATTACTTTTATAATTTTAAAAGGAAGATGTCACACACATAGACATACAGTATATGCATACATTCTTAAGACAAAAGATTAAAGATCATAAACCTCACCAAAATCCTTTCTTTAGGAATTTTATTTTCCTTTTACCTTACTTAAAAAAAAAAAAGACTACAAATCTAAAGTTAACATTTAAAACGAGATTTTTAAAGAATTTTCAACCTGACTTCTATTCTGAAAAATGGGTACATTTCAAAATAATCCAATGCAAGTTCTGACTCTTCTATTCAAGGCCCTGGACAGCTAAGGAACATGCTCAGCATGCCTGAAGAAATACAAAACAGGTGTTCACCCCAATGTTTAAAACAACAAGAACCAAATATCCCAAATGGTGACATTCCCTAAGCTAGCACAATTATAATATAAAAAATTTACAAAAAGATCCAAGCCCCTTCTTCAAACTAAAAGGTGTTTTGACTTAGCCAGCAAGGGAAAGTACCTTGTTTTTTCTCAGCTGTAGGCTCTGATAATGAATAGAAAAGAGGTCCTTAAAGTATCTACATTTCTGTATACCAAATGTACAGAATTTCAACTAACTCTAGAGCAAATGCACTGGGCCTCCACATTTCTTACTCATTTCTCACCTAGTCCTGCCCCATTCAGGGAACAAGACAAACTTCACTCTCAAACTATAAACCAACCCATCTCTCTGAATGTCTACATTCTAAATATTTGGTTCTAAAGCATCTAGGTATGATGAAAATAAAGATGCTATTATTATTCATCAAATGCCAGTTGGGTGAGTGTTTTTTGAAGAATATCATGTATGGTCTTTTCACACTGGAAATTCAAAGTTAATAATATGGGAGAAGACACTCATCTTGTCAGAGAGAAAAGAAAATCCAAGAAATTTGCTTGGGAAAAAAAGGTCATTTCACTCACAAAGATACAGACTATATCCTACCACACATAATATACAACAGACACTAGATATTCCAGGAATTTCTTCTCCATGTCATATGGATGCGCGAACAAGCCTCAAATAAACGGTTATTTCAAAAGCTCATTTACCCAGATATAACACATGAGCCCATAGAGTTAGATTCATAACTTCGGAAGCTCACTAGCACTCTACCTCTGAAGAAATTTAAGAATACTACTGAAGTAAAAACAAATGTGTGATGTTTCATCTCATCAATGACAATTATGCAAAAATGGTCCAGAAAATCAAGGACATCATCCTTCTATCACATCCAGACCAAAGCAAACCTTTTCAGTCTCTCTTAGAAGTTTCAAAGAAAAATAGACTCTAATCTTTTAGAGCCTAAAGATATTCCCACTTTATTTCTTAGGTAAAAGGTAAATGTGTTCTAGGTTCATCTCTCATCAATTTTCATTCAACGTCTAAATGAAAGCCTTCCACAAGCCCAGGAGTGGAAGTGCTCCAGAGAGTCTCTCCCTAACTGCCTACTCAAATAAAATCCTGTCCCACCTTGGCTTAGAAGTTATTTCTCTTATAGTGAAATTCAAAGATACAGATATTCAAGGAACTATCTCCTTTACAACCCACACAGTTTTTTCCAAAGCAAAATATTGGGGTTAGAATACACTAAGGTTTTAAATCTAAAGGAATTCCTGTTCAGACCAAGAATGGCAAGACTGCGCACTAAATGTATTCTACAACCCACAAATGCAGTGTCTCCTTATTCCTCTCAAATACAAAAGCCAGGATAGTTGTACATATATAGAAATCCCTGTACTTTAAGACCAACACTGGAGATTAAAATGTCATAGGGGGTGAACCAGACACCTTAGAACCAAAATAGAATACTCTGAGCACTTAGAACAATAGTCATCACAAGACAGTACTATAACCAAGCCAAAGTCAAGGGAAAAAAGTGCAGATATAAAATATCTCCTTTTGCTCTAGAGCCCAAAAGTTGATGCCTACCATTCTAGGTTGCCTAGACCTAAAAAGGCCCAGTATAGGAGTTAAAAGAAACTAAGGACCTGATAACAAATTTTCCTCACTGCAAAAGGTGTCCATACAGGGCCTCATCTTCTCCAAGCCTAAAAATCTCCACAGTTCAGCTATCCAGCTGTTGCGAAGCTCAAAGATGCACTGGAACTTTCTTTTCCTGTCTAACTTCACACAAAGTTCCAGGCGCAAGACTCACGTGATTTTTCAGCGCAAAAGCAGAGAGCTCCTTAGTACTCACCTGTTTCAAACTATAGAGGGGAATTAAGACCCCCTCCTTAAACACACAAGTAAGGCATAAGGCAAATAATGTCCAACCCTGCAACTCTGACGAGAGACACAGTACAGTGGCAATGCTCTTTAGGCAAGCCAGCTCTGTCTCTCTGTCTCTGTCTCACTCTCCCTCTCTCACCCTGACCCTCTGTCTCGCTCTCTCAGTACCAAGGGCAGGGACTCTGGCAAGACCCCGCCCCCCCCATCTCCAAAGCGGGGTGGGCGGGAGGTGCCCGAGGAGTCCCGGTTCCCGCGCGAAGCTCAGAGACCAAAGGATTCTCTATTGTGGGTCTATGGATGGTGACGGGAAGCGGTCCGGCTCGAGCCGCGGGCTGAAGAGTAAGCCGAGGGCGCACTAGGCCCGCACCGCTGCCACTGCCGCCATGGAGCCGATCGCTGTCAGAAAACGACTCCGCCTGAGCAGCGGGAGGGTGGCCCCTGCCCTGCGCCGGCCCAGAGTGAATTCGTGCCTCAAGCTGTGTGGGAGGCGGGGGTCCCCGAGCCGTACCTCGGACACCTCGTCCTCGTCGCTACCAGAGGCACCACCTCCACCCCCGGTCCTCAGGACGGCAGCCGCCAACTTGAAATCCAGCGCCGCGGCGTCCCCTCCGCCCGCACCGCTGCCGCCGCCACCGACTCCCGGAGCCGGCCCGGCCTCCCCAAAGAGTCTCACGGTGCGGATTCCCAGTCCGACCCCTCCCGGCGGAGGCGGTTCCGAGGCCCCGGCTGGGGCGGATCGCGGAGCCACTGAGTCCAGATCCTCCTCAAAGGAGGTGCCGCCGCCTCCGCCGTCGGTCAGCATGGTTCTCACGCGAAGCCAGAGACGCTGCCGAGTCACTCGCGGCCGCGGCCACCGCCGCCGCCAATCCCGGGAAACGAGAGGACCAGCAGGAGGAAGAAGCGTCTCCTTCCCCCCGTCCCAGCAGCGCCACTAACTTCTCACTGCCTAACCTGCTGCCTCCCGCCCCCACACTCGCCACTGGCTGCAGCTCCCCAGCGGCTGCAGCTCATTGGCGAAGGCGAGCCGTCGCTCAGACTCTTCGTCACGCGCCGCTCCCTGGCTCGCAGCCCCCAAGCTGCGTTGACCCGCGCAGGCCTAGGCGGTTGCGAACACCCGCCTACTATTCCCCACGTGCCGACTTCCGGTCTTTTTCTATGTCTATTGGCCAGTCTCGCTGACTATCGCGTCACGACCTTAAAGTGGATTAGTTGGCCTTGTGGTCAGTCATAGTGACCCCTGACAATGGAAAACTTCATTGGCGACAGAAAGTGTCGGTCACTTTGTCACAGGACGTCGCGTGGTACAATTGGCCGGTAAGTGTACCATTCATCCCGCCCCCATCTGAGGTGACGGGAAAGGGTTGGGGAATTTCCACTCTTGATTAAAATGACGGCCGAGGTGACGACCTGCAAGAATTGGTGAGATTTGGAGTGAATTCACCCAGCGCTTAGTGAGGCTCTTACGTCAGTGGTGCAAGAGGTGCGGAGGTAACGCAGTCCCCACCTGTCGCTCTCTGCCAGGCGCGGAGAGTTGCTGCACGCGGATTGGAGGGAAGAAGCTGTCAGTCTCAGGTAGGCTCCACCTTCCTGCCCGTCCCTGGTTGGAGGAGCGGCGCGTCAGTCACTAGAGAGGTCACCGCCTCTGGGACAGGGGAGGCTGTGTAACCTCTGCTTCTGGCTCTTTGGGCGGGAGTAGGGGGCTGGGAGAGACGATGGAGCGGGGTCGTTACGGCTGAGTGCCTCCCGCCTTTCCGAGAGGAGCCTAGCCCCACGAGCTGAGGGAACCAGAGAGCTGCTGAGGATGACCGCCCGGAGGCGATTCGGCCAGCCCGCGTGCCAGGACGTGGCTGGGCGCGGCAGTTCTACAACCTGCGGGCGGGGTCGCCCCTCGGGGCCGCGTTCTCTTGCCTGTGGAAGGCGGCGGGCCTGAGGGCTGGACAGCGCCATGCCTCAGTACCGGGAACTGTCCCACGAAGGAGGGTGGGAAGGCCGTGGACAGCGCGCGGAATCACACCGCGGGGCTGAATGCAGTGGTTAAGAGTGCGTGATCTGGAGCAATTTCGAGTTCTGGTGCCGCCACTTACTTACTGTGTGACCTCCGGGCGTTAGTTGTTTAGTCTCTGTGACTTTCAGTTCGTCCGTCTGTAAAATGGGGCTAATATTAATACCTCCCTCATTGAGTTGTTGTTATGAATAAATTGGTAATAACGTCAGGCGCTTAACAAAGTGCCAAACTTACAGCAAAGACTAACTTTTTTTAGTTACTTTTCCTTCAGGAGTCCTCCACCTGCCCCCTGGCTCCTGCCAGCCACACTAATTGTCTCTGTGATGCAAAACAAGGCTAGCTAAGGGGGTCTTCCCCCCTCAGAGGAGATCTCTGTACCTCTGTTAGCTCTATCTCTCTATCGCCTTTGTCAATAAAGAGGGCTTTAAAAGAACTAATGCTCTAACTAATCCTGTGATCAAAGATCGCAAGAAAGGCATTTGGGGAAGTTTGTATGGCAAATGTTCTTTGACCCTGAGAATGTCCATACGAGTTTAGCCAAGAGAGATTGGCTGAAAGCAAAAGCTTTGGCATTGTCTACTCTCTTGCAACTTCAACAAAGGGCCTTGTATATCTTGATTGTGTAATTTTTAATATTTCACCTCCCTTGAACTGGAATCTGAAAATTCTACAAAAAATGATTTTTAAAATGACTTTAAAATCGATTCTGCCAAACATTTATTTAAAGAGCAATTCGAAGATTGTGAACATTTCTTTGGCTTGGTAAATGCCCATTTTGGCATTTCACATGTCAAAAAGAGACAGTTTTCTATGAGCAGAACATTGTAGGTAAATGTTCTTTCTAGATAATACATTGTAGAAAATGTGGGGAAAGTACCTTTTCTAGAAAACTATTTTGATGTAAATGCCATGTACACTGGCTTTAGTTAGAATTTGTGGAACTTAATTAGCTCATATCTTCAGTAGGCATGTGTGACTAGGTCACAACTCAAACTAATAGCGCCAACAAAAGAAACCGAGCACTGCCCAACCCACTTCAGAGCTGGATTATCCAGAATTGGTATGGCTACATCCTTAGGCAAAAACAGGTATTGACTGGTGCAACAAAGGAACTGCTTGTCATTTCTACCACTATCACAAAAACAATTTCTGATGCAGCTGCCTGAACAAACTCCTTAAATTCATTACATGAATCTCAAGGACGGAGAAAGGAAATCTGGATATATACATTTCCCCCAGTATATTTGAGAGAGAAAAATACACTCTCTACTCAGTCCCTAGCAACCAACCCTGAGTATAACTGTGAGTATAATGATCAAGCAGTGATCTTTGTTTCACCAGGACCTTTACCTAAGACACTTGTTGTCAGTAGTTTGACAGTCAGTATTGGAGTTAGGAACTCTCAATCTCCTAGATTTTGGTAACTGCTATATAGATTGTATATTAAATATTGTATATTAGTATATTGTATATTAATACAATATATTAATATTTATTATATTAATGTGTATATTGTATATTAAATTTAATATTTCCATATATACCACATTCATGTGGTTTTACAAATGTGAAAACTAATTGAAAACTAATTGAGAAATCATATCAGGTAATACATTTGATGAATATATAAAGTCATACTCAATGTATTCAGTGTAAAATATCAATAAGTACTAATGTGATTTAGTGGGTAACCTTGGTTTTGATATATATTAAGATGGTATTTACTACTGAAAGAAAAGTAATACACTGATTTTTCAAAGGCTGAATAAGTAGTGGAGCACAAAATCCCTCTTAAAAGTATATTTGTTGGAAATTAACATTAGAATAAAATGTTTTCCCACAGAAAACCAGTGGGAATATTTATTAGGGTCTAATTTAACATGTTTCAAAGCACTCTCTTCCTTTTGATCATCTTTCAGACAGGGAAGGAAAAAGGGAAACTGTATAGTCCAAGGATTTTTTTAACTTTGAGGTAATAAAAGCCTTTATTCCTCATAAGAAATATGAGATTGACAACTAAATTGTAGATACAGGGACTTTAGCTACATGTAGTTCTTTTACGTGCAACCTGCATTTTCTCAAGACATTTAATTTCTGCATGTCAGTCCATCTCAGTTCAGCCCATGTATATAAGGAAAGAAGGATAAGTAAACCAACAAATTTGTTGCACTTGGTTGTTATGTCATTTAACCTTTATAATAACCCTATCAAGATTTCACCCAGGGCTTCCCTGGTGGCTCAGTGGTTGAGAGTCCGCCTGCCGTTGGAGGGGACGCAGGTTCGTGCCCCGGTCCGCGAAGATCCCACATGCCGCGGAGTGGCTGGGCCCGTGAGCCATGGCCCCTGAGCCTGCAAGTCCGGAGGCTGTGCTTCGCAACGGGAGAGACCACAACAGTAAGAGGCCCGCATACCAAAAAAAAAGAAAGAAAAAAAAAAGAATTCACCCATTTTACAGATAAGGAAATTGAAACTCCAAAAAGGTTATATAACTTGCCCAAACATATAAGGCCAGTATGTTAAAAGGCTAGGATTTGAATTTATTTCTGCCTGATCCCAAAACCCATGCTCTTCCCACTGTATCACTTTGATTCCATGGTACCCTCAAAGGTAGAGGAATTTCATCAATCAGGTAAACTGATATAATACTTCAACAATTATATCTTTATAAACCTGCTAATTAGGACTCTAGGTAAATTATCCCTGACTGCTACCAAATTTGATCTCTCTCTCTTTTGTAACAGTTGGAAACATTTAATTTAAAACTTATCTCCTGGTTTCTCCAACTATATTGTTAGTTTCTTAGACCATATAATTTCACATTAAAAAATCTGAATAGTTAATATATTCACATGGTTCACATTTCAAAAAGAATTTTAAAAATACGATGAAAGTAGTCCTTTTACTTTGTCCACTAAACACCCAGATCCCCTCATAAGCAAACCATGTTATCAGGTTTCTAAGTCTCCTTCTAGGAATGTTTATACATGTATAAGCAATTTCGTACCTGTCTACTTTTTTAACACAAATGGCAGCATACTGTACACACTTCTGTATCTTGCTTTTTTCACCTAGTATATTGTAGAGATATTCCATGTCAGTATGTAAAGAGCTCTGTAATTCTTATTTACTGCTTCATAGTATTCTGTTAACCAGGCATACTATAATTTATCTATCCAGTACTATAAACTGGATAGGAAACTATTGTTTCCAATAATAAACCTACTCTCTCTCCTCCAGGAAGTTCTGGGCACAACTTAGTTCAATTGAAAAACCATAAAATTGCAACCAGGCTGAAGGCTACCACTTATTTGAGCTATACTTGAATATACCTGCAAGATGTAGGAAGTGGGCATGTTTTAAAAAACAAGGAGCTATGCCTGCAGCTGGATTACCCCACCACATAGCCTAAGAAAATTATACCAAATTATTCAGAAAATTTACTGAGCCTACCTGAAAATGGGAAAAGTGTATATATATATATATATATATATATATATATATATATATATATATATATATATATATAACTTCTAAAACTAACAAGTATATAAATACCTCTTGTAGTAGAATCACTCAGGTTCTCAGCAATGGAGAGAGGAGAGAACAATTAATACCCATATTCATTTTCTTCCTTGGGGTTCTATCAGGATTCCTTAATCCTTGAATTGTTTAACAGAGGACAGCATGTCAAGGAGAATATGCAATAGGGTTGAGAGGAAGTAGTAGGATTTGGTGGGAGGGTCTCTGAGTTGAGAATCAGAAATACCAAATCTACTTCAAGTGACTAGTATACTTCTGGACGTGATGCTGTGCTCCTTGACCAAGAAACTTTGTGTGTCCAGTTGACCTTTTGATGTACACTTTAAAGGTACATAACTTAAGAGACATTCCATACCACAAAACATAGTCATCACTTTAAATCAAATATCATACATGTATGGAAAAAGTATGGTAGGTTACATGTAAAACCAAGATGTTAATAGTAATTATCTTTGGGGTAATAGATTTGTACAGAGATTTATAAAATTCTTTTTTGAATATTTATTTTCTAGGCTTTTCTTTTTTACTTTTCCACAGTGAACATATACTTTTTGTGTAATAAAAGTTTTTTCAAATATTTCAAATTAGTTTTGCAATTTTTTCACATGTACATTCAACCAACATTTATTTAATTCCTGTTGTGTGCATGGCACTTTGCCAAGTCTTTAGAGAAAACATAAAAGAAGCAGAAGATAATGTACTTCTTTTCAGTTACACTGATGCATATACTTATTGACTGATGATTAGGTAGATAAAATGCACGTGGGGATAATAGAGAACAGTCTTAAACAACAGAAAGACAAATTCAAGACACTATAATAAACTATTTTGCAGTATTGAGTAGGTAGAAAGTAATAGAGAAATCAAAATAGAGTAAGTTTATTTAGGAAAAAGCTTTTTTTTTACATCTTTATTGGAGTATAATTGCTTTACAATGGTGTGTTAGTTTCTGCTTTATAACAAAGTGAATCAGTTATACATATGTTCCCATACTTCTTCCCTCTTGCGTCTCCCACCCTCCCTATCCCACCCCTCCAGGCGGTCACAGAGCACCGAGCTGATCTCCCTGTACTATGCGGCTGCTTCCCACTAGCTATCTACCTTATGTTTGGTAGTGTATATATGTCCATGCCTCTCTCTCGCTTTGTCACAGCTTACCCTTCCCCCTTCCCATATCCTCAAGTCCATTCTCTAGTAGGTCTGTTAGGAAAAAACTTTGATTATTATCATTTTGAACTAGGAACTAACTGAGGGAAATAGAAGAGGTAAAGCCTTCCAAATGGAAAGGAATGGTTAAAAGAATAACTTGGTCAGTGCAGAGAAATCAGAAAGAGGATTAAAGAGAAATTTGGTTAAAGAAATGTTGAATGCTGGACTGAGGGCTTTAAATTTCGGTTCGTAGTTACTGAAAAGCAAAGTTACCAAGATAAAAATTGTCAAAGGGAGATTACAACTTTTTGTTTTGTTTTGTTTGGGCTGCATTGTATGAGTTGGGATATGGAACAAGGAGGTACTGGAGTCTAGGAAACAAGCAGTCTTGCTGTTGTGCTTAGGCCAGGTGTGAGGTAATGAAAGCCTGAGTCAGGGGAGTGGCTATCAAAATGAGAGAATGGAACTGTCAGCAAGCATAAGAATCAGCATGACTTGATGCCTGATGAAATGTGGGGAACAGTAGAGTTAGGAACAAAAGTTACTCTAGAGAAATCAATACAAACTTTCTGAAGGGAAATGTGGTATTATGTATCAAGATCCTTTCTTTAAATTTTTATTTCCTCCTATTAGAATGGCTAAAATCCAGCAAACTGAAAGTACCAATTGCTGGTGAGGATGCAAAACAACAGCAGCTCTCATTCATTGCTGATGAGAATGCAAAATGGTACAGCCATTCTGGAAAAGAGTTTGGAAGGTTCTTACTATGCTAAACATGGTCTTACCATACAATGCACGATTGCACTTCTAAATATTTACCCATTGATTTGAAAACTTATATCCACATAAAATCCTGCATGGGGAAGTTTATAGCAGGTTTCTTCATAATCATTGCTTCTGGAAGCAACCATGGTGTCCTTCAATAAATGAATGGGTAAACAAAGTGTGGTACAGCCATACAATGGAATACTATAAAAAGGAATGAGCTGTCAAACCATGCACAGACAAAGATGAATTTTAAATGCATATTGTGAAGTGAAAGAAGCCAGTTTGAAAAGGCCACATATTGTATGATTCTATTTATATGACATTCTGGAAAAGGCAAAACTATGGAGATAGTAAACAGATCAATGTGCCAGGGGTTGAGGTGGGGGAAGAGTTGAATAGGTGAAGCACAGAGGATTTTTTGGGGTGGTAAAGTTCTGTATGATATTGTATTCTGTATGATACTGTAATAGTACATACATGACACTATTCATTCGTCAAACCTATAGAACTTTACAGTACAAAGAGTGAAATTTAACGTATGAAAAAAACTTTTTTAAATCATTTAGTAGTCCAGAGGATCCCAGAATGGAATGCAGACTATGGCAAAAGAATCTAATTGTATCACAAATGTGCAAAACAGGACTTCCCTGGTGGCACATTGGTTAAGAATCAGCCTGCCAATGCAGGGGACACAGGTTCAAGCCCTGGTCCGAGATCCCACATGCCGTGGAGCAACTAAGCCCATGCACCACAACTACTGAGCCTGAGCTCTAGAGCCTGCAAGCCACAACTACTGAGCCCAAGTGCCAGAACTACTGAAGCCTGCGCGCCTAGAGCCCATGCTCCACAACAAGAGAAGCTACCACAATGAGAAGCCCACGCACCGCAACGAAGAGTAGCCCCCGCTTGCCGCAACTAGAGAAAGCCCGTGCGCAGCAATGAAGACCCAATGCAGCCAAAAATAAATAAATAAATAAGTTTATTTTTTTTTAAAAATGTGTGAAACAACCTCACTGAAGGAAGTGAAGGAAAAATATACTGACCTACGTAACTTTGGAAATGAGTGGTGGCTCTAAGACTAAAGACAAAAGGAACAGCACATAAGCGCTGTACTATGCTTGATCAAGTTGTTTCCCATGGAGATTATGCATTAACAGTTCTGAAACCACTATGTATGTGTACTGGAACTGAACAATTATGTAAATGGATGACAGATTGTGGGAGCCTACTTTCTCACTGTTAGAGTGGGAGACTACAGATGAGCAAGGGGAATAGGCTAGAATGATCTGTGTGGTGATGGGTTAGAGCTGGAAACATGAGTATGAACTCATATTTAGTTTACTATAGTTACAAGTGAATATATGTAGAAATATGTATAGGTATGTATATTACACAAGTTAGTATACACATATTTTTTTTTGCTCTGTCAGCTAGAAATGACATTCCAGTAGCAACATGCACACCTTATACTCCTGGTTTTTAATATCGTTCTTCAATAAAAGGAACCATGGCTGCTTAGAGAAATGACTGATTCTAGGACTGGGGCAGTAAATATATTGTACAAGATGAGCCTGGATCATCTTATAGTGCCAGAAAGTAAGAAAGTACTAAACATACACACATACACAGAATAATGAGGGTATCTCAGAGAGATACAGGAGCTAACTGAAAGAGCTCCCAATGGTCAAAGCTGGGATAATTTGAGCAAATAATTAGTATTGGATTATAACCCGAAGTATAAAATAAATATCCACGAGTTCATATGTATATAAGTAAATGATTGAATAAATAAATGAATGGAGAGAATAGATAAGTCTTCAATGCACAAGAATTCCAAATTTATGTAGATACTTTGCCCTCAAGGAGGTGAAGCATAACTCCCTTTTCCTTAAGTGTAGGTTGTGCTTAGTGACATCCTTCCAAAGAGTACAGTATGGAAGAGGGAGGGGGAAGGGTAACTTTATAGGGGAGAAACCTGACAAACACTACCTCAGACAGGTGTCAAGATTAACATCAACAGTGATAAATCATGTTAATAGTATGTATCCTTGATATGTGCAAGCAGTATGAGAACTGTCATAGTCAAGAGGAGCCTAAGGAGACATGATGACTAAATGTAATATGATATCCTGAATGGGATTCTGGAACAGGAAAAGGACATGAGGTAAACATGAAGGAAATCTGAATAAAGTATGGACCTTAGTTAATAATAATGTATCAATTAGCTAATAATAATGTATCAGTGTTGGCTCATTAATTGTGACAAATGTACCATACTAATGTTAAGATGTTAGTTACAGAGGAAACTGGGGATGGGCTATTTAGGAACTCTGTACTATCTTTGCAACTTTTCTTTAAATCTAAAACTATTCCAAAATTTAAAGTTTTTATTTTAATTAAGTTATTTTATTTTTATTCTTACATTTATTTATTTTATTTTTATTGTTCCAGTTTTATTGAGATATAATTGACATAATTATTGACACTAATTGTATTAGTTTAAGGTATACAACATAATGATTTGATACATGTATATATTGCAAAATGATTAACCACAGTAAATTTAGTTAACATATGTCACCTCAGTTAGTTTTTTTTATTGTGATGAGAACTTTTAAGATCTACTCTTATAAAAGTTCATTTAAAAAAATGTTTATTTCTTGGACTTCTAAGAATTTATCTTTAAGAGTTATTTAGACATGGCACAAAATATCATATAGTAAAAAAAAAAAAATCAATACAACCTAAATATCTAACAGGAATTAATTGATGTTAACTCGATTTTGGTATACAATTTGATTCTATAGTTATTAAAAATGAAGTTCACATTATATTAAATAAAAGATAAAATTATAAAACAAAGCATATATAGTATTCCCAATACACTAGAATGGATAGAATATTCCCAAACATCAAAATGACATACACCAGACAGAGAGATTATCTGTGGATGGTGGGATAATGGGTGTTTTTATTTATTTTATTTATTTATGTTTTCAATTTTTCTATACATAGTATAGTACTCTGGTGATCAGGAAAATAAATTTAATATAGTTTGTAAGAAAAAATCACTTTATGTATAAAATCAGGGAACTGATCAAATGGGATATTTATTGGCAGTGTTAGAAAAATTAAGCAGGAACAATTATTTTTCAGATAAAGAAGATGATGATGACTTCACCCTATGTGTTTGGTTTCAAACAGCAATGGGGGGAACTTAGCCAATATAGAACATTACATGGTAAGTCCGCAAGAAACCCTCAAGAGAAACATACTGAACAGAAACAGATAAAGGGGGACTTCCCTGGTGGTCCAGTGGTTGGGACTCCACACTCCCAGTGCAGGAGGCCCGAGTTCAATCCCTGGTCGCCGAACTTAGATCCCACATACCGCAACTATGCCTGTGTGCCCCAACTACTGAGCCCGCGTGCTCTAGAGCCCACGCGCTGCAAGGACGAACCAGCACAGCCAAAAATAAATACATAAGTAAATAAAATTTTTAAAAAGGAACAAATGTTTTTACTGTAACTGGAAACAAATTTTTAAAAGATGTCAAGTTGTAGCTTTGCTTTCCACAAAAAGAAACATCTCTGTGCAGAAAGGTCATGTGGTTAGCAATGAAGGTGAAGTCACTTTCCCCCCAAGTGAATCCTTGGTGAATATATTTTGGGTATTGCCTCCACTGAAAGATGCATACTGAAAATATGAGTACTAGCAGCAATTCTATGAGCTTCCCGCCATCCCTCAGTACTAATTAAAAGGGAAGGTCAAGAATCACACTGAGGAATAAGTACCAGCAAGTATATAAGGGTTCAGCCCAGATGCACTGGTCACAGTTGTAGGAGCACTTTGACAAGAAGAGGGTTCGAAGAGCCTGCAATCAGTAGATCCCTTGGAGAAACACAGAACCCTATCATGTGCATCGCAATGAAGCCCCCACCTATCCTATTCCACACTTGGGAAACCTGAGGCTAACCACTCCAAACATCCTCTTGTGCCCTACGACTTGGGCAGCCACACCCATCTTTTGTAGAAGCTCTTCTTGACTGGTACCACGGCATTCTGCCATAGACTTTAGAAGGTCCCACGGCTGGAATGGAATCTCATGGTTTGGAAACTGATGGGAGAACAGTTAAATAGTAAACCCCACAGCAAGAATCAGCTTATCTTTCAGGTCATGGTGGTCTGGCACGTAGTAAATCACTTTTGAATCAGAAGGGCTCTTAAGGAGTCCTTTAGTCTTTTAATAAAAACTCCCGGGTCTTCCCTGGTGGCGCAGTGGTTAAGAATCCGCCTGCCAATGCAGCGAACACGGGTTCGAGCCGCGGTCTGGGAAGATCCCACATGCCGCGGAGCAACAAAGCCTGTGCGTCACAGCTACTGAGCCTGCACTCTAGAGCCCGTGAGCAACAACTACTGAGCCTGCGTGCAGCAACTACTGAAGCCCACGTGCCTAGAGCCTGTGCTTCACGACAAGAGAAGACACTGCAATGAGAAGCCCGCGCACCGCAACGAAGAGTAGACCCTGCTCGCCGCAACTAGAGAAGCCCGCGCTCAGCAACAAAGACCCAATGCAGCCAAAACTAAATACATTTATAAAAAACTAAACATTCCCTCCTTTTAATAAAGGAGGAACTGGAGGAATGGGCATTAGGGTCAATACCTTGCTGGAAAATCTCTGAGGTTCCTCTATGACCCTGTCTATCTAACCCTCCGATGTTTCCTGTAAGAATCAGAAGTACATCATTGTTTACCAAAGTCAGGCGCGAACAAGCCCAGGATTCCAGCTCGGGGAGGAATTTTGGCTTATACGTGAGAACTGAGTCATTCTGAAGGCTGATCTTGGAGACTCTAGTGGAGTGTTTGAACTCAATTCAGTTTACCACACCCCTTGCTCATCAAGGCAGGCTTATAAATCAGGAGACACAGCATGGCATTTACCTTCAGGTCAGGTAACAGTGCCGCCTCCCAGATGTTCTGCCCCAAAGAAGTGGCATGGTGTCTACTATGGCCCCGAAAGTATATCCATAGATAGTCTAGTTGAGACATGAGTCTGGTACAAGTTCACAGAAGCTGTAAGGAAAATTGTGGTCAGGACTCTACCTTGAAACTTCTCACCTAGAGGGCCTTCTTAAATCCTGGCATTGGCACCACTGGTGACAAGGAAGAAAAAAACAGCCAGGGTTGGACTTTTCCAGCAGAGATCTAGTGGATGCAAAAGGTTTGTCAGTTGAAGAAGATTCCTTCACCAGTACAAGAATTATGTAGGACAAATGTCTGAGAAATGGGCAAGCCTGTCAGTGGCCTCTGGGGTTTGGCTAAAGCCCTAGACTGTCCCAATGCCTCTGCCCGTAAGCTGGCAGCTTTTTTATCTGAGACTGAGCTGTAATAGAGAGTCTTAAGAAAGCAGCAATATTGCTCTATCTACTAGAGATTTTAGAGGAATACTAGGATTCCTGGAGAGTGACCAAAGGATTCAGAAATATTAAAAATCCCAAGAGCAATGGTGAGACCACTATTCAGTCCCTGATCATCTCCTGCCCAGCAGTTATACTAAACAAGTCCCATGTTGCTCTCTCATATACCTTTAGCAGAAGTGAAAATTGATACAGTCTTTAGGGAAATCAGTTTGGAGATGCCTTCAAATTTAAAAAAAAATTTTTTAAAGAATAAATTTATTCTATTTTATTTATTTATTTATTTTTGGCTGCGTCGGGTCTTCGTTGCTTCACACAGGCTTTTTCTCTGGTTGCCGAGAGCAGGGGCTACTCTTCGTTGCGGTGCACGGGCTTCTCATTGTGATGGCTTCTCTTGTTGCAGAGCACGGGTTCTAGGAGCGCAGGCTTCAGTAGTTGTATGGCATGCGGGCTTAGTTGCTCCACAGCATGTGGGATCTTCCCG
This sequence comes from Orcinus orca, assembly GCF_937001465.1. Classification (NCBI taxonomy): domain Eukaryota; kingdom Metazoa; phylum Chordata; class Mammalia; order Artiodactyla; family Delphinidae; genus Orcinus; species Orcinus orca. The sequence goes on from NC_064561.1 coordinate 68,205,406, forward strand.
GACCAGGGCTTGAACCTGTGTCCCCTGCATTGGCAGGCGGATTCTTAACCACTGTGCCACCAGGGAAGCCCAGCCTTCAAATTTTTAAATGTGCATACCCTTTGATTAGCAAATCCACTTCCAATTCTGGGGGAATAGTGCCCAGAGACACTCACACATGAGCTCAAAAATGTTTGTACAAGGAAATTCATTGAAACCTTGCTTGTCCGTCAATAAGAAAGTGGCTAAGTTGCAGTACAGCTATAAAACGACCTGGTATACACTTGTTAAAAAGAATGAATGAAAACTCCAAGTAAAATGTTCATGGTAAACTGCTGAGCAAAAAAATATATGAAATTATTTCTGTTTTTGAGTAAAAATATTTTATTTGTACACTTATTGTTTGAATTTGTTTACAATGAGCATATAACACTTTTGCAATAGATTTCCAAAAGCACCCGCCATTATTACCTTTAAACTAAGAAGTTGGTAGATGATTTTTTTTAATTTTAAAATAGCTCTATTGTTGTAATGTTACTTGTCCAATAAATTAAAATTGGGAGGAAAAAGCAAATTCATTAAAATTTAGAATGTACTTTTTTTTTTGCGGTACGCGGGCCTCTCACTGCTGTGGCGTCTCTCGTTGTGGAGCACAGGCTCCGGACTCACAGGCTCAGCAGCCATGGCTCACGGGCCCAGCCGCTCCGTGGCATGTGGGATCTTCCCAGACCAGGGCACGAACCCGCGTCCCCTGCATCGGCAGGCGGACTCTCAACCACTGTGCCACCAGCGAAGCCCTAGAATGTACTTTTTAAGGTCAGATATAGAGAATTATATTTAACTCAGAGAAATGTGAACTTAGGGGAGAACTATTTTACATATATTTTAATATACACGCACATACACACACATATATTGCCACAGTTCTCATAGTATGGTTTATAGACTACTGGAGGCCCCAAGGCCTTTTCAGGGCTGTGGAATCAAAACTGTTTTCATTATAATTCTAAGATACAACTCTTCACTGTGTTGACTTTTTGATAGTATGAAAGCAATGGTGGGTAGAGATTTCCCTGGTGGTCCAGTGCTTAAAACTCCATGCTCCCAATGCAGGGGGCCCAGGTTTCATCCCTGGTCAGGGAACTAGATCCCACATGCTGCAACTAAGACCCGGGGCAGCAAAATAAATATTTAAAAAAAAAAAAAGCAATGGTGGGTAAAAATTGCTGGTGCCTCAGCACGATTCAAGGCAATGGTATCAAACTGTACTAGTAGTTAATGTAGTCTTCTCCACTCAGCACGCAAAGGGGAAAAAAAGCCAAATTTAATACGAATATCCTTAATGGAGCAGGTAAAATTAATTTTATTAAAACTCAACCCTTGGGACTTCCATGGTGGTCCAGTGGTTAACACACCACGTTCTAAATGCAGGGGGCCCAGGTTCGATCTCTGGTCAGAGAACTAGATCCCACGTGCATGCCACAACTAAGAGCCCGCATGCCGCAGCTGAAGGATCCTGCGTGCCACGACTTAAGGATCCTGCATGCCTCAACGAAGATCCTGCACACAGCAACGAAGATCCGTGTGCCACAACTAAGACCCAGTGCAGCCAAATAAATAAATATTAAAAACAGAAAACAAAACTCAACACTTGAGTACATATATTTTAAATATTCTATGTGAGGAAATGGGAAGTATACATAAAGCACTTCTGCTATACATTGCTTGCCTCAAGTACATGATTGTCTCAAGGAAAAACACTTAGGCAGCAAAGCTGAACTTTCCAGTTGCAAAGCTGAACTAACCACTTTTTCATGGAATACCATTTTTACATGAAAAGTGTGACTGACAGATAAGTTTTGGCAATTCAGACTTGTGTATTTGGCAGACATTTTCTGGAGCCTGCCATCTGAAGGGAAACGGCTGACAGTATTTGTTTCCAGTTATAAAATTCAGGCTTTGGGGCAAAAATGAGGATTTTGCAAAATTGTACCCACTACCATTTGTTTACAGTTTCCCAAAACTTAAAAGACTTTACTGAAGAGATAGTGATAATACTTTTTAAAATATTTATTTATTTATTTGGCTGTGTCGGGTCTTAGTTACTGCATGTGGGACCTTCGTTGCCGCGTGCAGGATCTTTTAGTTGCAGCATGCGAACTCTTAGTTGCGGCATGCAGGATCTAGTTCCCTGACCGGGGATAGAACTCGGGCCCCCTGCATTGGGAGTGTGGAGTCTTAACCACTGGACCACCAGGGAAGTCCTGAGATAGTGATAATATTAACAAATGTGGTTTTCGATATTATATAATTAAATGTGTCAGTATTTGCAAGACCTACATAACTCAGTGGACCAATATTTCCCAAATGACCAATGGCTGATGTTACAAACCCATACACGAGTAAAACAACCATCCAAAGATAGACCAATGAATTTTAATGTAACAGAATATGAAAAGTTTATAGTTATGTTTTCAACCTTTACAAAATTAACAGTCGTTTAATTTTGGTGTGGTATTAAAGGGAGTAACCACAATTATCTGGAAAAGCCATTAAAATATTTTTCCCTTTTCCAACTACGTATCTGTGTGAGTCCAGATTTGCTTCATGTTATTCAACCAAAATACTATATTGCAATTGACTGAATGTGGAAGCAGATAGGAGAATCCATCCATCTTTTATTAAGCCAGACATTAAAAATTCCACCCTTGGGGCTTCCCTGGTGGCGCAGTGGTTGAGAGTCCACCTGCCGATGCAGGGGACACGGGTTCATGCCCCGGTCCGGGAAGATCCCACATGCCACGGAGTGGCTGGGCCAGTGAGCCATGGCCGCTGAGCCTGCGCATCCAGAGCCTGTGCTCCGCAATGGGAGAGGCCACGACAGTGAGAGGCCCGCGTACCGCAAAAAAAAAAAAAAAAAACTTCCACTCTTCTCATTAAATTATTTTTGTTTTGAAAGATCATGGACTTGCCTGGTGGCACAGTGGTTAAGAATCCTCCTGCCAATGCAGGGGACATGGGTTCGAGCCCTGGTTTGGGAAGATCCCACATGCTGCGGAGCAACTAAGCCCATGTGCCACAACTACTGAGACTGCGCTCTAGAGCTTGTGAGCCACAATTACTGAGCCCACAAGCCACAACCACTGAGTCTGTGAGCCACAACTACTGAAGCAAGCATGCCTAGAGCCCATGCTCCACAACAAGAGAAGCCACTGCAATGAGAAGCCCACGCACCACAACAAAGAATAGACCCCGCTCGCCGCAGCAACGAACACTCAACACAGCCAAAAATTAATTAATTAATTAATTAATTTTAAAAAATATGTAACTCGTGTTCACAGTTATGCAATGAAATTACGGATTTTTAAAAATTCCTCAGTTTAAATTTCTGTTACAGTAAAAATTGGTAGACAAAATATCAATAGACAAAGCCTACATATATAAACAAGAGCTCTTTGGGTCTGTAATAAGTTTTCAGAGTGTAAAGGGGTTCTGAGATCAAAAAGTTTCAGAGCTGCTGCAGTACTATAGTATAGCGGTTCCAGCAGTGGCAGAAGAATGGAGGAGATGACCTATGGAGACTCTGCTGGGTTTTCAGTCTTTTCCCACTCAGCCACTGCTCATCTTTAGCCCAGCAGTCAAAGCATGGGAACAAGAGCTCTGAACTGTGCTCTGGGTATCTCTGATGTGAGTTTATGAAAGGGAAAAGGCACTTCTTTCCCTTCTTCTCCCTGTCTAAGTCTCCAGATAAGACTTATGGGTTGTGCTGGGTAAAGAGAGAGACTAGGAAAGGGAAGATGAGAGTGAGGCACCTGCACAGCTTTTAAGGCGTTTAGAAACTCCGAAGTTAGCTGGTAAAGACAAACTTTCAGGGGCCACGTCTGGTCCACTTGGGCTCAACAGCATGAACAGGAAGGAGCCAGGGACATCCCCTAAAGCAGTAATACTCAGATTCCCTTCCTCCTGCTCTGTCCCATTTCTTAAAATAGCCTAAACCCTTCAATGGCCTTTAAGAACCAACAGTACCACCTGGTTAATTAGAATAGATCAACATGAAATCAAGTTTAAAGAGAAAAAAATGTAAACCAACATAATAACAACTGCTACTTTCCCATATACCTCCCGTTCCACCTCCACATTCACCTAAGCTTCTACTTTCCTCCTACCATCCACCCTTCCCCTGGCCTGAGCCCTTCTTTCCTTAGGCTATTGCTGATTCATTAGGGATATAGTCACTAGGATAGGGAATTTAGGCATAAGACATTTCACCATGATTTGATACTCCTTTGTGCCATTTACTGGCTGTGTGAACATGCAGATCACTCTCCCTTCTCTGGACCCTCAGTTTCTGCATCTTCAGATGAGATGATCTTCCAGCTCTGTGATCCTATAGTTATTAATGAACAGGAGATATGTCCAGGCTAGAGCTAAGGACTCTGAAATAAAAGTCATTGAAAAGAGCAGAGAATCTAGAGAGGGAACAAAGCTCTAGTTTGCATCATTACACATCCCCTTTGGACATGGATATATTCATGGGAGATGAACAAACACAGGTCTCTGAAAACAACCTGGAGAAACCTCCCAAGGCCATGATTCTTCCCTTGGGTTCACTTAGCTAGTACGTTCCTAGAGTTGGTATTGGAGAATTCCCCAGTTCTTGCCCAGCAGTGGTAATTTCTTTCGTCTTGGAGGCCCTAGAGGCTTTCAACTTCCCTGTTGTGACTTTTCTAATTAGATATCGGGCTCTGGCCTCTACAATTCTTTTTATTTTTTTAACATCTTTATTGAAATATAATTCACATGTCACACAGTTCTTCCAAAGTGTATATTTCAGTGACTTTTGTTATATTCACAGAGTTGTACAACCATCATATCTATTTTAGAACATTTTCATCACCCTTAAAAAGAAACCCTAAACCCATTAGCCATTATCTCTCAACACCCCAGGTCCCAAGCCCTAGGCAACCACTTGTATACCTTTTTGTCTTTATAGATTTACCTATTCTAGATAGTTCATATAAATGGAATCATACAACATGTGGTCCTTTGTGACTAACTTCTTTTACTTAGAATGATGTTTTCAAGGTTCATCAATGTTGTAGCATTTATCAGTGCTTTGTTCCATTTTATTGCTGAATAACATTGCACTGTATGGGTATAACACATTTTGTTTATTCATGAGTTTGGGTTGTTGGGTCATTTTGGGTTGTTTCCACCTTTTGGCTATTGTGAATAATACTGTTATGAACATTGGTGTACAAGTGTCTGAGTGCTTGGTTTCAATTCTTTTGGGTATATACCTAGGAGTATAATTGCTAGGTCATATATTAATTCTGTGTTTAACTTTTATTTATTTATTTTTGGCTGCGTTGGGTTTTTGTTGCTGCATGCGGGCTTTCTCTAGTTGCAGTGAGCAGGGGCTACTCTTTGTTGTGGTGCACGGGCTTCTCATTGTGGTGGCTTCTCTTGTTGCAGAGCATGGGCTCTAGGCACGCGGGCTTCAGTAGCTGTGGCACACTGCTCAGTAGTTGTGGCCAATGGGCTCTAGAGAGCAGGCTCAGTAGTTGTGGCGCACGGGCTTAGTTGCTCCACAGCATGTGGGATCTTCCTGGACCAGGGCTCAAATCCGTGTCCCCTGCACTGGCAGATGGATTCTTAACCACTGCGCCACCAGAGAAGTCCTGTGTTTAACTTTTTGAGGAACACAAACTGTTTTCCAGGGCTGCTGTACCATTTTACATTCCCACCAACGATGTGTGAGGGTTCTAGTTCCTCCACATCCTTACCAATACTTGTTGTTTATAGCCATCCTAGTGGTTATCAATGGTATTTCATTGTGGTTTTGAATTGTGTTTCTCTGCTGGCTAATGATGTTGAGCATCTTTTCATGTGCTTATTGGCCATTTATATATCTAAATAAATGTTTATTTAGATCCCTTGTCCATTTTTAAATTGGGTTATTTGTCCCTTTTATTATTTTTTTTTACATCTTTATTGGAGTATAATTGCTTTTGTCCCTTTTATTATTGAGTTGTAAACTAGATAAAAGTCCCTTATAAGATATATGATTGCAAATATTTCTCCCATTCTGTGGGTTGTCTTTTCATTTTCTACATAGTATCATTTGGAGCACAGAAGTTTTAATTTTTTTTTTTTTTTTTTTTTTTTGCGGTACGCGGGCCTCTCACTGTCGTGGCCTCTCCCGTTGCGGAGCACAGGCTCCGGACGCGCAGGCCCAGCGGCCATGGCTCACGGGCCCAGCCGCTCCGCGGCATGTGGGATCTTCCTGGACCAGGGCACGAACCCGTGTCCCCTGCATCGGCAGGCGGACTCTCAACCACTGTGCCACCAGGGAAGCCCAGAAGTTTTAAATTTTGATGGTGCCCAATTTATTTTTTTATTTTGTTATTTGTGCTTTTGGTGTCATATCTAAGAAACCATTGCCAAATCCAAGGTCATGAAGATTTATACCTATGTTTTCTTCTAAGAGGTGGTTTAGCTCTTACATTTAGGTTTTTGATCCATTTTGAGTTAATTTTTGCATATGGTGTGAGGTAGGGGTCCAACTTTATTCTTTTGCGTATAGATATCCAGTTTTCTCAGCACCGCTTGTTGAAAACACTATTCTTTCACCATTAAATTGTCTTGGCACCCTCATCAAAAATTAATTGACCATAAGTGTGAGGGTTTGTTTCCGGACTGTCAATTCTATATGTCTTTCCTTATGCCAGTACTACATTGTCTTGATTACTATACCTTTGAATTAAGTTTTGAAATTGGGAAGTGTGAGTCCACCAACACAGTTCTTCATTTTCAAGATTGTTCTGGCAATTCTGAGTTGGCCTCTACTGTTCTTACCCCAAGGGACAAGGCCTCATCCACACCACTTCTTCCAAGGTATACATTATGGTCGCCTACAACCCTAATCCTCAGACTCTCCAGCCTCATCCTGAAATTTTCTTTCCCTCACTCCTCCACTCTAGTTATGTGGGCCTTTTCTCATTTTCTCAAAGATTCTGAAGTCCTTCCTGTCTGAAGGCCTTTGCACTGATATTCCCTTTGCCAGAAATGCTTCCCCTCCATCCCCTCCTCCCTATTCTCAAGGCTGACTTCTTTTTGTCATTCAGGTCTCTGCTCAAATGTTAATCTAAGGTAGTCACCCACCTTCTTTATCACATTAACTTGTGTATTGTACTTATCAGTGTCTGAAACAGTCTTATGTATATATCTTTATATATTTTCTGTCTCCCCCTACTATAATGGATACTCCAGGAGAATAGAGATCTTGTCTTATTTAACACTGAATTCCAACATACAAACACTGCCTGACACATAATAGATATTTAATACCTACATATTTGTTGAATGAATGAATGAGTAAATGAATGAAGTGATCCATCAAGCCCTGGACAGCTCCTATACTGGGATTCAGCACCAAGAAGAGAGGTAAGAAGCAGTGAACTGGTCCTCAAACCAGGATTAATTACTTTCCATGTATTCATCTCCCATGTTGCACCAGTCAGCAATTTCTCTCTCCTTTTATTCGGAAGTTTCCCTGAAATCCTCCTTCTAACATGTGACTAATTTGAGAAGTAGATACAGACACATTCCTGCCTCCCCCAATATCTGCTGTGAATTGCTCTCAGGAAAAATGACCAAAGATGTCTCTGACCTTAGTATATATGGACAAATGCACACTCAGGTCCATTTGCAAAGACAAAAATCTAGAGTGTTGGGAAGCATGAGGCACTGGACAAGAGGACAGAAGAACACAGAACTAGGAAGATGAGAACCCAGAACCTTAGGGAGAATCAGAACTTCAAGTAGACAAACAACAACAACAACAACAAACAAAAACAAACAAAGAAGAACTTCAAGTAGAGAACCCAGAAATTCACATTATAACAACGTTTGAGTCCAATTCCCATGAAAGTTTGAGAACCATTGTTCCACAGCTACAGACTGGAGAGGAGAGAATATAGGTTACTGATAGGGAGAGATTTTCCCTGGGGCTTGGGAGGCTCTAATAACTGTCTATGCAGCACTAGGTCTTTCATCTAAAGATCTTAAAGAGTGCTCACTTTGGCAGCACATATACTAAAGATCTTAAAGAATGTTATAGGCATTAATTAACCCTCGCAGCACCCTAGAATCCAGGCTCTTGTCCCCATTTTACTGACAGAAAACTGAAGTCTATGGGTTAGAGCCTGGAAAGGAATATCTCAGGCCCATATGGTCTGGACTGACCAAGCTAAGGGCTAAGTCTGAAGCCAGTACTTCAAAATCTTTCCCATGGGCTTCCCTGATGGCGCAGTGGTTGAGAGTCCACCTGCCGATGCAGGGGACACGGGTTCATGCCCCGGTCTGGGAAGATCCCACATGCCGCAGAGCGGCTGGGCCCGTGAGCCATGGCCGCTGGGCCTGCGTGTCCGGAACCTGTGTTGCATGGCGGGAGAGGCCACAACAGTGAGAGGCCCGCATACCGCAAAAAAAAAAAAAAAAAAAAATCTTTCCCATATGACAGTGGTTCCCAATCTAAAGAGTATAGAGCTCTTGGGAATTCCCTGGCAGTCCAGTGGTTAGGACTCTGTGCTTCCACTGCAGGGGACACGGGTTCAATCCCTGGTCGAGGAACTAAGATCTCGCATGTCACCCTGGAACAGCCAAAAAAAAAAAAAAAAAAGACTATAGAGCTCTTAAATTCATGTGTATGGGGGACTTCCCTGGTGGTCCAATGGTAAAGAATCCTCCTTACAATGCAGGGGACACAGGTTTGATCCCTGGTCAGGGAACTAAGATCCCACATGCCGTGGGGCAACTAAGCCCACACGCCACAACTACTGAGCCCACGTGCCGCATCTACTGAAGCCCACGCACTCTAGAGCCCATGCTCCACAACAAGAGAAGCCACTGCAATGAGAAGCCCACGCACAGCAAACGAAGAGTAGCCCCTCCTCGCCGCAACTAGAGAAAGCCCGTGCACAGCAACAAAGACCCAACACAGCCAAAAATCATAAACAAAAATAAATAAATTTATTTTAAAAAAAGACTAATAAAATAGACTAACTTCTGGCAAGAGTAACCAGAACAAAAAAAGAGAGTACAAATAATATTAAAAATGATAAGGGACTATAGCTAAATGTGCTACATATATTAAACAGATAAAGGTTTTAATAACTTTATGCCAATAAATATGAAAACTTAGATAAGATGAATAGATTCCTAGAAAAATACAATTCACCAAAACTGGCTAAAGAAGAAATAAAGAGCCTAAAAATCCTATATCCTGAACCTAAAATGGTGCTAAAAAAAATACAGTCTTTCCCAGAGCTGAGGCCATGGAGCTTATGATGAAGCTAACCATCAGAGGCTGGGTTGGGTCACACTGTGACCCACATTCCAAAAAGTTGGTCAAGTTACAGATTTGTTTACTTCAAAGGTGCTGCCTATGTGATGAAGAGGAAGACTAGGACTCTTCAATTTAAAAAAATTACATTTAAGGGGGACTTCCCTGGCAGTCCAGTGGTTAAGACTCTGCACTCCCAATGCAGGGGGCATGGGTTCAATCCCTGGTTGGGGAACTAAGATTCTGCATGCCGCACGACATGCCCAGAAAAATAAATAAATAAATAAAAATTTAAAAATTTAAAATTATATTTAAGAACTTGATACTTCATATTTCCTTTCTCTTACTGATATAGATATCACTGTTTTAGTATATTCCATCACCATTAAAAAAAAACACACAACTGATTTAGGCCCCCATTATTTAAATCCTTATTTGGGATCATTAATTTATATTAATAGACTATGTACTGTCTTTTTCATTAAATACCTTCCCCAAAAGTTACTCTCAACTAGTGCTGCAAACTGTGAAGCAGATTTCTTAAATCATTTTGGGAAAGTGTGGCAAAAGAGACAGCACTTTTCATTTTTTAGGGTAGAAAGTATGATTTTCTCTTCTCACTGATGTTCACTGAATATTTAACAATCATCTGTTGCATTCATAACATTTCTGCATCATTTATTCAAACACTCTTTCTCAAAACATTTATTGAGCAAATGCTTTTTTGCCAGGGGCTGAAATAGCCATAATATTATAGAAAGAGGAGGCTCAAGTCTATAAAACAATTTTTCTTTTTTTAATTTTTGGCCACACTGCCATGCAGGATCTTAGCTCCCCGACCAGGGATGGAACCCGTGTCCCCTTCAGTGGAAGCACGGAGTCTTAATCACTGGACCACCATGGAAGTCCCTATAAAACATTTAAGGGAGGAACTTCTCAAATTATTTGCCTATTAGTCACCACCTGTAAATTCTCCCCAGCCAACATAAAGCCAAAATTACCAAAATAATGCTGCTAAAACCTGCCCTGGACCAACTGAGATAAGATAAAGATAACATTTTCAGTAATGGAAAGGCTGTGTGCTTTGGAATCACAGTTTATTGTTTATGGGACGTTTTGGATCTTCATGTTTTGGGGAAAAAATTGTAGGCTGTTAAATAATTCAATAAAAACCTTCATTTTGGGAATTCCATGGCAGTGCAGTGGTTAGGACTTGGCACTTCCACTGCTGGGAGCCCGGTTTCAATCCCTGGTCAGGGAACTAAGATCCTGCAAGCCAAGCGGCCAAAAAAGAAAAAAACAGAAACAAAACTTCATTTTACCTTTGTTAATTATAAATTAAACTTAACCTCGATTTTTTATATCCTAAAAATATATAGTCTATATTTTTTTTAAAAAATCTTATAACCATTAACAAATTTGAATGAACTTAACTTTCCTCAAAGCCAGCACCAGGTCCAGATGGCTTTGGCAGTGAATTCTTCTGAGTCAACAGTAAAACGGATAATTGAATTGTGGTATTGTCATACAGTGGAGTGCTAAACAGCAATGAAAATAAGCAAACTACAGCTGCATAGATCCATATGAATAATTGTCAAAACAATGCTGAGTGAAAGAAGCAGAGAACTCATATACTGTGATTCCACTTATATAACATTCAAAAATAGGCAAAATAACAAATACATAAGTATACATAAATAGATGTTAAAACTATAAAGAAAAGCAAGAAAATAATTACCATAAAATTCAGATGTGTTTATGGGGAGTTAGGGGTGCAGTATGCAAGGAACATACAAAAGGATTTCTGAGGTACTAGGATACCTCTTAACCTGAGTGTTGTATACACAGGTGTTCTTTTTATTGTTACTCTTTAATTTCATTCCTAGGCATATACTCTGGAGAAATTCTTGCACTTGCAGAAGACATTTTATATACTCTTTTGTATATATGATATCTTTTTCAATTTATAAAGTTATTTATTCTATGCAAGAGGAATGTTGGATATGTTTGTAGTACCGACATGGGGAAAACATCCAACACATATTAAGTATCAAGCATGTTATAGAACTCAATAACTCTGAACAATATACACTAAAATGTGAACACTGGCTACCTCTGGGATGATTTCCATTTCAAAATTATACATTCTGGAGTGTTCCAATATTTTGCAATAATCTCATTCACTTTTGTGGTCAAAAAACTAAAGTTTATTTTTATATGTGTAAAAAAACTGTTTAAAATAGAGAAATACTTTTCTGGAAAGAGGGACTTTTTTTCCCTTTTGCAAACTGAAAAGAGTTCCCTGACAACACCCTGACTGTACAAAAGAGAATTTGTGAGGACAGAAGTTTCAAAATGGGAAGGGCTGCTAGACTTAGGTTCCTTCAATGGGGTGTAAAGAGTGAATGGGGTCTGGTCAGTCCCTCTGGCTTACCAGACTTTCCCAACCACAAAGCAAACCTGCTTGTCCCCTGCCATTCTCCACCCCCGGCTCAGGAGGGTGAATGAGGTCTTGGCCAGCTGCCTTCCAGTCCTGCCCCAACGTTCCAGGTTCCCAGCCGACTGAGCATCTGGCAGTTAAGCCAAAGGCCAACAATGTCCTGACTTCCTGAGTAAATACCTGTGAACAGAGAGAAGACATAGTGGGGTCAGAGCAAGGACTACACAACAAGGCAAAGAACAGAGCCAAGCCGTGATAGGGGATAAGGAGAGCTCAGGAGATCTTGTTCTGGGCCATCCCGTGATTTTCCCTGTCTCCCTCCAGCCCCCAGAATTTTCCATTGCAACTGGTGGGGACTCGGGCTCTTGGGCTTGGAGAGACATGGCGAGGTGGAGCCCCAGAGTTCATTTCATCAAGGGAAAAAATTCCAGGCTTTTGCAGGTACTGTACCCTTTGTCTAGAACGTTTTCCCTCCATCTTATCCTGGCTAGCTTCTGTTCATTCTTCAGATTTCAAATTATGGACCACTTCCTCTTGGAAGCCCTACCCAACTCCCACTACTGTACATTCACCACCCTCCAAGAAGAGATCGGAGGCCTCTCTGCTGCCACAGCCTCTCCCTCCCTTAGCCAGCACTATCCCACTCTAACAGTTGTCTTTCCCACTGGAATTTTAACTTCCTGAGGTCAGGGACCATGACTATCTTACCACTGTGTATCTCTAGTACCTGGATACTCCAAAAGTACTCAGAAAACGTTTTGATAAATGGATGAATAAAATGAAGGAAAGGCAGAGAGGGCAAGTGACAAAGAATCTTTCCACTTGTCTGGAGTGTGGTTCTAAGCAGCCTATGGGAGAAGCCTCCAAGGCAAAGAAAGCTGCAGGAGGCTTTATCCTCCCTTCCTCTCCTCCCTGCTCCTTCCCATTCTTTTATCATTGTGCCCTCCCCTTCCCCACCTCCCATCCCTTCCAGTTTGGTGTGAGCTTGAGCTCCCTCTACTGGCCAGACTTAAGTGCCACAGGGAGCCAAGCCCATGAACCCTCGCTTGTTTCCTTCTTTCCTCTGGAGAGACTCTGCTACCCCCTCCCCCACTAGGGGGTTCAGGAGGGACTGGAGCATGTAGAGAAAACAGGGCTGTTCAGCACACTGGAGCTTTCCAAGGTCTGAGCCCGCACCTCCCCATCCTCAACACCAGGAGCATTTTCCTCACACCCTTACCTCACGCTCAGTTTCCTGGAGCCCCAACTCCATACCAGCTAATTCACAGAGATGTTGATTTCCGGAGCCTATGGCTGATACATCAGCTCTGACTATGGAACAGAGATCCCAAGATGAGTTGGGAACAGAAAGACAAAAGACTGAGACAGATAGCAGAGAAAAAGGAACCCAGAGAGTGAAAGGATATAAACCCACATTAAGACAAAGATCAGGGGGGCTTCCCTGGTGGCGCAGTGGTTGAGAGTCCGCCTGCCGATGCAGGGGACGCGGGTTCGTGCACTGGTCCGGGAAGATCCCGCATGCCGCGGAGCAGCTGGGCCCATGAGCCATGGCCGCTGAGCCTGCGCGTCTGGAGCCTGTGCTCCGCAACGGCAGAGGCCACAACAGAGAGAGGCCCGCGTACAGCAAAAAAAAAAAAAAAGACAAAGATCAGGACTTTGTCCCCAGGCCCTTCCACCCACCCTGGGCTCATATGAAGAAAAAATTTCCCTCGCTCCTTCAATGTGCCTATGTTAATATAGAACAAAGAGGAATGATTGTGTTGATCAGATCTTCAGACTTAACAGAGATATTACACTTTAGGGGCAACTCCTGGAGAAGACCTCTCTCCCACACCCCTGCCCTGTTCTCCTGAGAGGGCCCATCCTGGAGCTCACATCTTCATTGTCACTTCCACTGAATGAGTACTCTGGCTCCAGCCCCTTCTCAGTGATGCTTCTCTCCTCTGGCATCGGCTCATCCAGCCAGAGGAGTGCCTGTGGTGAGAAGACCCACTCCAATGCTTTTCGGACCCCCACCAGGTCTAGCAACTGCAGGGATAGAAACAAAGCCAAGGGCTGTCAGCAATAGCCATGGCTCTTAACTTCCTCAGTGAGTAAGAACAAAGCCAGAAGCCACTTACATTATCACCTTACTGAGTAACAAAAGTGCCAGCCTTGCCTCTCCCAGGTCTTCAGTTTTCTTCTGGGCTTTATATCCCTACCTGTGGCTGATCAGCCCCAAGAGATTGGGAAAGGAATTGAACCAGGTATCCCAGGTCTAGCCCATCTGTAGTCATCTCTTGGCCATCTTTCTTTGTCCTAGGATTCCCAACCAGGCAGAGCCAAGGCAAGTGGCAGAGGGTAGATTCTTCCTCTCATTCAGGCCTTGGCCACCCTCCCAGGCTGAGTGTCCTGGGAGCCATCAGGACACCACCCAACTCTGCCCTGAGTAACCATGAGGAGGAAGATGATGGCTGCAGGGGTAGACTTGATTATCCAAAGCAGACCCAGGCAGGCAAGTTGGATGGCTGTGAAGAAGTGGACCCTCCTCAGAGGCACATGCCGCAAGAGCAGAAGGTCCGGCTGGTGCTTTGCTGGCATCAATAATAGCTGCACCCTCTTTGTGAACTGGGGGAACAAGAGGAGGAGGAAAGCAGTGTACTCAGGTAGCCTGGAGGGTGTCACTGTTAGCTATCCAAGCCCAGCGTTGGGAATGGTCAGAAGGCTCCCTTGGTCCCCTCCCCAACCACAGTGTGGCAGCAGAGTCCCTATGGCCAGGAGAGGCAGGAAAAGAGGAGAGGAGGGGAATTGGCAAATGCAGGCAGGAGGTACCAGCGGGAAAGAAAAGGAGAAGAGTGGGGTTACTTGGTGATTTTAATGGACTCACCTGGATGCTGCTAATTGCTGTCACCCCCATGTATAGGAAGATGCCATAGAGCAGAGGCATTGGGATGAATTGGTAGAGAGAAGTGGAGAGCTGGCAAAGTAGTTCACCTCTGCCAGCTGCCCAGATACCCACCCCCCCAGGCTCCAACCCCAGCCTCCAGCCTCCAGCATGTAAGCTACCCACTTTGTATTGCCTGCTTTCATTGAAGCTTCACATCAATCAGATGGAGTAAATTCTATAATTTTCTCCATTTTACAGATCAAGAAATTGGATTTCAGAGAGGCTAAGTAACTTGCCCATCACCTCTCTTACCACTCTTCTCTCTCACATTCCTCTCTGCTCTCTCTGTTCCTGCTATACTGGCCCGCTTTCCTTTCCTCACTATGTCCAAATTTACTTCTACCCCTTGCAAGGCCTTTTGCTTTGCTATTCCCTCCACTTATGTTTCTCTTTTTCCCCCCCCGACAAGGGATTAAACCTGGACTGCCAGAGAATTCCCTATTCCCTCCACCTAAAATGCTCTTCCCTGACATCCCTCTCACTACTCACGCTTCTCACTACTCATGTCATGACACCCCAGAAACCAGCCAATCTAAAGTAGACCCCTGGGGACTCCCCTGGTGTCTGAGTGGTTAAGAATCCACCTGCCAATGCAGGGGACATGGGTTCGAGCCCTGGTCCGGGAAGATCCCACATGCCACAGAGCAACTAAGCCTGTGTGCCACAACTACTGAGCCTGCCCTCTAGAGCCCGCGAGCCACAACTACGGAGCCCATGTGCCACAACTACTGAAGCCCGTGTGCCTAGAGCCCATGCTCTGCAAAAAGAGAAGCCACCGCAATGAGAAGCCCACATACCACAATGAAGAGTAGCCTCTGCTCGCCACAACTAGAGAAAGCCTGCACGCAGCAACGAAGACCCAATGCAGCCAAAAATAAATAAATAAATTTATAAATAAATAAATAAAGTAGACCCCTGGTGCTCTTAATCACCTTACCCTCTTTTATTTTTCGTAGAAGTTATCACTATCTGAAATTATCCTAGTTTATAGCTTTAATTGTTTTTATCTGTCTCCTCTCACCAGAATGCAAGATATGGATGATCTGTTTTGATCACCACTATATCCCCAGTCCCTGGAACAGTGCTTGGCACATGGCTTATGCCCGGTAAAAATCTGCTGAATGAGAGTCACCTAGTTAGTCAGCGGCTGATCCGGTCCATCTGGCTCTTTCAACTACTCTCCTCTCACCCAGCCTCCATAACCTTTCCCTCCGCTAACCTCTTGTCATCCTGCCTGTGAATTTGTGTAACCATTCTCCACATCCTCCTTGACTGGTTTGCTGTCTTGGCTTGTTGAACCTTTCTGCTGTTACTTGTTGCTTAATTTTTATTCATGTGTATGTGTTGCTGACAGGGGCTTGGTTCCATATTCTTCTTCAATATTACTCCCCTCCCCACCCCCTTCTCCCAGGTGCCTCGCAGAGCCTTGCACACAGTAGGTGTTTATAAACATCTGGTGAGGGAGAAGTGAAGGGGTTTTGCCTCCAAGTTTTTCTGGGTTGTGATGATCACATTCTTAGTCTAAGGCTCATTGAGAGTCTGGAGCAAGGGTAGTGCTTGGGCCCTGGGGATGGTGGCATGTCTGCACCCTGCTCCACTGGGTAGAAAGCCTACTGGGTCAGAGTTTGGGTTCTCAAATAGATCTGAGAAACTAGGTCCCTTGGTGGTCTCTTGTAAGCTCCTTAACCTCTTTAACCTTCAGGTTCCTCGTTTTTAAAGTGCATATGCCTCTCAGCGGTAATGTGAGGATTAAATGAGACTATGTATGGAGAAAACTTAACACAGTGCCCAGCATGTGGTAAATGTTCAGCCAATGTCAGTTCTTCCTATATTTATTATTATTACTGCCCTGCCCCCGATGCTGGCTTGTCTGACTAAGGTGCCTTGAGTATAGGTGCCAGGAAGATGGAGATTCTTGTGAGGATGAACACCGCCAGGCCCGTCGGCCTCTGCTCTCCGTGGGGAAAGGAGGAGTTAGCTAGGGTCTGGGAGAGCCCCTGCGGTGCCCAGGCTGGGCACGCTGGCCAAACATCACAACAGACCCTGGCAGGAGGGAAGCGGAGGGATCCCTCGACAGTAACCTGGCAGGGAGGGGACCTTAGCTTGGTGTGAAAAGTTGGCAGAGAGGAAGGGACAGGTCACTTCAATACGGGGGTCCCAGTCCTCTTCAGCAGCTCAGGCTCAGGGCTGCTCTTTGTTTTTATCTTTTATTTTGATGGAAAATTAGCGATTTTTATACTAACATAAAAACTTCTACTTCATAATTTGCAAAGTTGATTTCACATACTTTCGACAGTTAGACTGTGTTTCCAACAAAATTGTTTTTGTGATGGTTACTTTGTAATATCAATGAGGTGCTTCTACACTGAGTGGGGATTATTAGGTAGCACCTCATCCTTGCTCAGCCCTGGCTGCCTCCGCACTCATATCCATGATGCTCCTCTGGAGGCCCCTCCCAGTCTCATGGCTGAAGGAGGAGAGGGGAAGACCTGACTCACCCACCTCAGAGCCCAGAACCCACCCATTCACCCCACAGCAGGGCTCATGGGGCAGTGAGAGAGCCCTCTGGAGTCACCAGCTTACATTTTTTTTTTTTTTTTTTTTTTTGCGGTACGCGGGCATCTCACTGCTGTGGCCTCTCCCGTTGAGGAGCACAGGCTCCGGACGCACAGGCTCAGCGGCCATGGCGCACGGGCCCAGCCGCTCCGCGGCATGTGGGATCTTCCTGGACTGGGGCACGAACCCGTGTCCCCTGCATCGGCAGGCGGACTCTAAACCACTGCACCACCAGGGAAGCCCACCAGCTTACAATTTAAGCTGCCCAAATAACTCTGCCCTGTACCCAATACCCCACCTTGCTGCCCACGTCTCATTCCAGCCTCCTGAATACTGGCCTCACCTGATGCCCAGGAAGCTGGGAGCCTCCCCTGGGACACAGGCCCTGCTCTCTCTCCAAAGACTGTCCATGTGGGCCAGGAAGATGACAGTGGCTGAGACATACCAGGGCAGCCCAAGAGCTGATGTCAGCAGCATCAGCACGGACACACAGAGGAGGTCCAGGTGGAAGCCAGCTCCCTTCTGCAGATAGCGGTGGGGCAATGAGGATGAAGTTAGCCCAGATCTGGGCCCTCTGTCCTCTGGGGTGGGAAAGGGGGAGCTTGGACCCCACCCTGGAGCTCCTGTCCCTTGGGCTAGGGACCTAGGGTCTTACCCAGCAGGCCTTACCCGCAGTCTATATTCGGTGCAGTTGAGGATGACCCCTGTGATCTGCTGGTCCATGAAGATGAGGATAGACAATAGCAGGGCAGGCAGGGCGGCTGCCACACTCAGCCACCAGGGGTTGGCTCCAAAAGGTAACACTAGCCAGCCATGTCCAGGGAGTGTGGGCTAGGGAAGGGCAGTCCGTGGACAGGTTGGAGAGGGTATCTCAAGAGCACCTCACCTGCACACTCCAGCCTTGGCACTCTTCCACAACTCCCCCCCTCATCCTCCCCCCCTCCCCGCATGCTCTAAGACACTGAATGCTAGGTGGGAGCAGTCTGTATGTGCACAGCTGGTTCAAAGCATCCCAGTGCAAGGATGGCAGAGGGCAGAAGGAGGGGGACCAGCCTAGGGGTTGGGCTGGAGCTAGGGGCTTTGGACTTTGGTTCTCAGGGTCCTTCCCTCCCTGCAAGAAGAGGAGGTGGTGGAGGAGGCCCGCCCACACTTCTTGATGTACAGAGAGCTTCTCCCTAGGCACCCCGCACCCCCATCCAGCGCTGGGCAACTCAGGTTCACACCTGCCTTGATCTGGGGCAGGGGCAGGGCTGGGTGTGTCTGAGTCTGCCCTGATTACAAGCGTCTGGTGTGGGGGAGGGCCCCAGTTGCTGCCTTGGGTTCTGAGCCCCTGAGGCTGCCTCAGTTGGAGCACCCGTGCTCTCCTGCCATGAGGGAAGCTGGAGGGGAGGTCTCCAAATGCACAGGCAAAGTTTAGGTGCTAAGTCAGTGCTGAGCCTTGTCCTGTGTACTGTCATGCCCTGGGCAGGGAGCTCCAGCTTTACTGGATCAGAGCAGGCAATCGTGGGTGCCAAGAAGAGTTTGGGGAGTAGTGTAGTGGGTAGGGCCATGCCAAGAGTAGGGAGAACATGTAACAACAATAGCTAGCATTTATTGAGGTCTTGGTATGTGCCAGTCCCAGAAATGCGATAGTACTATGCACTATGATCTTCTGTGAATCTCAAAACAACCTATGACGTAGAAACTATGGTAGTTTATTATTTCCATTTTATAGATGAAGAAATTGAGGCTCAGAATGCGGGTTAACTTCCCTAAGTCACACAGCTAGGAAGTGACAGAAGTGGAACTCAGACCTAGGGCTGGCTGACCAGAACCCATTCTTTTAACCCCTTACCTATAATAGTAGCTACCTATTCTGTGCTTGCTATGTGTCTGGCACATGATGTGTCCTCACAACAACTCTGAGACCATTATTATACTATTTCTATTTTATGAGTGAGAAAACAGAAGACTAGAGAAGAAGTATGGGATCTATTCATCTTCCTCCTCTAGGGTCCTTTCTGTTGACCCTGCTTTACCCTCTGCCCTCCACTCCCAGGTCTCACCTTGAACTCTCTGGGCACCGTGAGCTTCGGCGTGGGTAGGCCCAGGAAGGCATCGAGGCCACAGCCCAGCAGGATGGCCAGGACTGAGAAGAAGTCACCCAGCATCTTGCACACCTGGCCACCCAGCAGACACTCAGGTTCAGGCCACCATCCCCTTCCTTCTGCCCCCTTTCCCATTTGCAGACAGGGCCCGAGGCCAAGAGCCAGTTCTCTCCCACAGAAAGAGAGGTGACACTCACCATGGAGGGGAAGAAGCAGCTGGTCTTTACGTGCTTGAGGGCCATGGCAAAGAGGAAGGAAGTAACGAAGAAGAGAATGGAGAAGAAGGCAATGTCTGGGACTGTATGACAGCCAGGCCCATGAGGACGGCCTCCCTGCCGGGCACACTCAGGTGGGGACAGCAAGGATGCATTGACCAGGCCTAGGTCTTGTGTGGAGAGGTGGTCCTGGATGGGGTTATGGGCAGTGAAATAAATGTCCACTGATGTCCACTGAGACTGAGTACACAAGATAGGAGATCTGCAACCATAGCAAATGGCTGGGCCTCAGTGATCTATGAGGGGTGGGAAGAGCCTGGAACTACTGACTTCTTTGGTCTCCACCCTTTCTTTCCCGGGCCCTCCCAGGAATAGGCCCTCACCACGCTGAAGATGTCATCTCTGTCTTTTGGCTTTGTGCTTGTCCACTGAGACTCATTTCCTGGAAGGAGAGAAGAATTCAGGTGGGGACTTCCCTGGTGGCACAATGGTTAAGAATCTGCCTGCCAGTACAGGGGACCCAGGTTTGATCCCTGGTCTGGGAAGATCCCACATGCCGCGGAGCAACTAAGCCCATGCGCCACAACTATTGAAACTGCGCTCTAGAGCCTGCGAGCCACAACTACTGAGCCCGCAAGGCACAACTACTGAGCCCGTGAGCCACAACTACTGAAGCCTGCGCGCCTAGAGCCCATGCTTCACAACAAGAGAAGCCACCGCAATGAGAAGCCCACGCACCGCAACAAAGAGTAGCCCCCGCTCGCCGCAACTAGAGAAAGCCCGCGCGCAGCAACGAAGACCCAACACAGCCAAAAATAAATAAATAAAAAATAAATAAAATAAATACATTTATGAAAAAAAAATAAAAAAAGAATTCAGATGATTTTTCCTCCCCTGGAACCTTCTCTAGCCCAAATCAGGAGCCTAATTTCACTGGTCCAGCTGAACCAGACAGTTCTTAGTTCTGACTCATCTGTCTGCTGACTCCGATCACTACCAAGTCTGTCCTCAGGAAATTGCCTCATGCCCTTGTCGCTTCAAATTCCCTACCTATCTGTAACCCAGGTGCCCGGCACAGGGCAGACACCCAACAAATGGATGAGCACACAAATCTGTGTGTTTCCACTGGGGCCAGAATTAGTCTTGTTCATGCCTAGTACAGAGTCTGGAACTCTTGAGAGGACACGTCTTCCTCAATCCTGGTCCATGTGGAGGGAAATGTGCAAGTGTAATACTCCAAGCTCCTCTCCACCCAGTCAGTAACTTGGCCCAGGAGAAGAGCAGTGATTTATTTGATTGGTGAGTTTGGGAGAAGAAGCTGGGCATGCCTGGCCCTGCCCCTTCCTCTCCCTCTCTGGGGAGTAAGCTGCCTGCACCCTGCGTGCATTTAGCTCTGCTCCTCTAGGGTGAGACAGTCCCTGTCCAGTGCAACCATGACTGGGTGGGTAAGTTGATCCAATTTTGGTTTCATCATTAGGAAGCCCATACCCATAGATACAACAATGTTCTTCTCTCAGCACTGGCAGAAATAAAGATATTGGGTCTGCTCTGTTGACTTATTTTTCATCTGACTCAGAACCAGAATAGGGAAGAGTGCTGCTGGTTACTGGGTAAGTACTCAGCATTTTGCTGAACTTAACTAAGGGGGACAGTACGGGGACAACCCTTCCTGCATCCTCCCTTATTTTGCCAAGCTCCCTATTTTCCTCGCCCACCTCCTGGGTCTGTGTACTGGCAGCCATAGGCAGGAGAGCCAGGTCTCTGGATGGGATAGGCATGGGTCAAGGTCAGCATTTTGCCCATGGCATCATAAATGAAGACGAGGCTGATAAGAGCACAGAAGCCTTCCTCGGTGAAGTGGGTAAAGTAGCGCACCAGCACGCTGGCCTCCGTGGCCACCAGCACCAGGCAGAAGGTGGCCACCCAGATGCCCACCCACAGGCAGAAGGGCAGGTAGTCCAGGCTGTGATCTCTGGGGGATGAGAGACAGGCAGGGCTTGGAAGTGCCCATTCTGCTCCCAACCTAATCCAGGTCAGGTGCCCCTGGAGCCAGTTTCCACCCTCCCCTATTGACCCAGCTGAGACCAGGCTGAGGGTGTGCTAGTGAGGGTCAGGTGAGGTGGGGGAGTTCTCCTACCTGCTGAAGGAGAAGAGCAGGTGTTCAAAGACTAGCACTGGCCCGGTGCTGCTGAGGATGGTGAGGGGCTGGCTGGCCATCAGGCAGAAGGCAGCTCCAGTCAGTGCCGTGCCCAGGAAGCTTTCCAGCACCCCCTAGAAGCCAACAGTGGGCCCTGTCAGCACAGGACCCTGGATTCCTCAGCCCAGGAACCCAAGCTTCCAAGGAGTCTCCTCAGCCCAGCCATAGACCCAGAGGAGGGGGAAGGGCATGGCTGGTGGAACACCAAAGCTACGCCTACTCCCCACACGCCCACCTCCGCCCCCCACCTGAGCACCGTCGGTGGCTTCTCCCAGCAGACCCCCGAAAGTGATGGCGTTAGTGACGGTAACCAGGTAAATGTAGAGCACGGCCGAGAAGCACTGGGGGTGCAGGGCGTCCAAGAAGTCTTTGGGGTACCACGAGGCCTTCTGGCGCACGTCCTGGACAAGGAGCCTCCCGCCCGTGGGTCATCAGTGATCCAGGTTCCCGCATCCCACGTCCCTGGGGCCAGGTGAGCCTCCCCCGCCCCCCCATAGTGAGCGCACACCTCGGGGCCCGTGTGACTCCTCTCCCCGCCCAGGACAGCTACCCTCGCTCCCACCCCAGCTCTCCACCCCTGCCAGTCCGCCGCAACTCCGGGTGGCCACGTGCGGCCCGCGGCCGTGCCTGTCCTCAGCCGGGGTCCTTCGCCGGGCAGAGGGACTCTTGGGCTCCCACAGTTGCGAGGGGAGCCTGAGGACAAGGGGAACCCGAGTTGGCTGAGGATCCCCGATCAGACCACAACTCGGCGCCGGAGTTCGCGGCACCCTGCCCCCTGGCGGCGGCTCGTGTCTCTGCTGGCTGGGGGCGCGGCTCTGACCACGGAGACCTGGGCCTCATTTCAACAAGGTCCAGATCACATTCTGACCTTCTAACAAGAGTGAAAGCCAGGCTCCGGCAGGGGAAGGTTCAAGGTCTCACAGCGACAGAGTGGTCCAGCAGAACTCAGGTCTGCTCCTTTCCTGTCCCCTCCCCTACCCCACTGCCCCTCCTCAACAGTGGAACTGGACCCAAGGCCTTTGGGGAAGGATCTCTATGGCATGATGACCCCCAGATACCTTTTGCCTCAGAAGGCAGACATTTAGGCGGGGTAATCTGAGCTGTTGGGTCCCATCGACCTAGAGGGAGCACTGTCACCTCCTCTAGGAAAGCATCCAGGGCTGCCAGAAGGTCATGAAAGTTGGTGGCCCACCGAACTGACCACTGGAATTGCTGGGGATAGGGGCACAGAGGGGCACCCTTACATGCATTTTCACAGTTTCAAAACTAGACACAAGTCACATAGGCAGACGAGTCATTCAAGCATTTATTCACGCATGCATGCATTCAGTGAGTATCTGTGGGTGCCTCCTGTGTGCCAGCCCTGTGCTAGGTAAGGGGTGGAGGTGTGGTGGTAGCCAAGGGAACTTCAGTCCTCATACTCACAGACATGAAGCCACACTCTGCTTCACTGCTGTACTGATCACACGTAGAGAGTCCATATACTCACTGACACAAGCGCGCGCACACGTATACACACACGCAGAGACACACACGTGCCTGCCCAGCTCACCGGGTCACTGAGGAGGATGGCCACTGCCTGGCCCATCTCATGGTGGCCCCTTCCCTGTGTGGGAGGGCCAAGGAGGAAGGCAGAAAAACCTGAGGAAGGAACCAGGTCCCAGAGAGAGTCAGAGGCTGCTATCTCATAGGGCAGCCCTTGCCTCTGACCTCACTACCAACCCCCTATACACACTCCTGTGCACACCTTCTTTGCAGCGCTGACTGCCACCCCTCCCTGAGTACCAGTCCCCATCCCCACCCCCAGAGAACTAGACCCAAAAACCTCCTAATCCCCTCGCAGGTAAAGGCCTTCTCTGGGCTCCAGGATATCCAACCCCCACTCAGCAGCCTCACCTGCTGGGGAGGGGCACCTCAGTAAGGGGCCCCAGAACCACTGGATCCCACAGTCGCACAAAGACCCCCACTGGCTGTTCCAGGAAGCCGAGCTCTCCTGCCAGCACAGCCCCTGCTTCAGCCCCTGGTGGGAGCTTCTGTCTCAGAGGGTTCTGATACTGGGTTGGGGTTCAAGGAGACACAGAGGATGAAAGGTTATTCAGGGAAGGGGATGTTGGCAGGATCTTGACTGAGGGGGAGTCCAGTGGAGGGTGGACCTCTGTTAATCCCTAACTCCTCTCCCAGCCCTGCCCAAGGAAGTGCCACAAACCTGTCCCTTCAGGGGGGCTTCCTCCTCGTAAGAAGCCTCTCTTGGAAGAGCAGATCCTACAAAACAGTATTATGCGGTGATTACGAGCACAGGCTTTTGGGGTGGATCTACCAGGGCTCCCTGACCAGCTTTGCCAAATTGTGAAAACTGGAGCACAACTTCCCCCTCTGCTCCTCAGTTTTCTCATCACTAAAATGGGGATAATTGTGGTATTACCTCCCAGGGTGGTTGTGAAGATTAAGTAAGATACTGTGCGTGGACCTCTGGCACAGTGCCTACCAAGAACATCCCTTCACAGAGCTCTGGCTGTGGTGATTCTAGCCCCTCCATTCTTCTCCCCTCACTACTACCCCAGCTTCTTCTCACTCATGAGTCCTGGGTTGAGGTCCAAGCTGAGGTTAGGCCACTCCTGGTCCAGGAAGGTGCAGGGGAGATCTGGGACCCTCCCACCCCAGGGTTTTTGGTCTTGGGCCCAGGGAGGGGCCTCTCACCTCAGCAGGGGCTGGTGCCTGTGGTCTGGATGAGGTGTGGGGGTCTCTCAGCTGCCCTCTCAGCTCTGGGCTCAGCGACTCCGCTTTGGTCACCTGCTCTGGAGAACAGAGGTGGGGCTCCCACCCTTTCCTGCGAACTCCCTGCCCCTGAACTCTCCCCTTTGCCCTCTGCTCAGGTCCCTTTCCCTTCTGAGAGTCTAGGGAATGCAGGGGCCAGTGAACTTTCTCTTCACTCTGCATTTCTATCTCTCCCCTGTGACGGGGATGGGTAATCCCCCAGGGTGGGGCGGGATCGGCTCTGGAGAATTCCAAAACTTTGTGGGGGAAATCTTATAGAAATGGCATGAATGCCCAGGCCCTCCCAGCAAAGGGTTGCAGCATACCCGCGAGCTCCAGGAGGCTCTGAGCTGGACAGTCCAGCAGGACAAGGCCCTTGGCCATCAGGCTGCAGAGCTTCTGGAGGCTGGGCGGTGCGACGGTGGGCACGGGGGGGCGCTCCACCTGCCTGCACCCACTTCCAACTTCTCCGCAAACAGCACCCACCTGTGGTGAAGAGGGGCAGACAGTGTTACTGAGGGCATCTCTCCCAGGTTCAGGAGTGGGGACACAGGAGAGCCAGGGAAAGTGAGACAGTGGGGAAGTTGCGGGCCCAGGGGTACAGAGTATGCCCCTCCCGGGCAGTCAGCCCTCATCTTGGGTCTTGGGGAACTCAAAACCAGACTGCAGGGAAGGCTGAGCACCATAGAGGGTGAGGGTCTGAAATGGGGAACACAGGAAGGAACTCCTGATTGGGGGTGAGAATACCACGCCACACACAGGAAGAGCTGGGAGTCATGGAGGAGGCCCCAGTGGGGGAAGGGGAAGGGCCCCGTAAAACTGGCCTGGGTCCCACTCATCTGCCTGCCTCTCTGCACTCCAGTGCCTGGGGCCAGCCCAGCAGCTCATTCAGCTGAATGAAAGGCAGAGGGTCCTTGGGTACCCCCTGTTCCCTTCTGTTTGTGTCTAAGGGGCCGTCAGGGCTGGGGCCAGAGCCAGGGCCACTGTCCAGCTCTCCTGTGGGTATATTTTCACAAGCACTGGAGACTTCAAACTCCTCCTGGTCTGGCAGCTTCATCTCGGTGAGGCTTGCACAGACTCTCAGGGACCGGTGTGTTCCTAGGTTCTGAGGCCAGGGGCCCGCTGGCTGGCTGCATTTATAATGCACCCCGCATGCAGCACAACACAAACAGCAAGGCCTACTGACTCCAGAGCCAACCAGTCACCTCCTCCCCTGCTTGTTTTCCCCATTCTCTGCTAGCCTGAGAGTGTGAGGCTAGCTTGACCTTTCCCAGGCTCTCCAGAAATGCCCAACCTGGGGCAAAACGGCGGTGCGCATTTCCTGTGGGATCCAGTCTGACCCCACTGCATTTTGTGTAAATTAACAGGAATACATCGCTGGCTTGGGTCTTAGGACTGACCCCCAGATTATACTACCCACTACTCTGCATCAAATACAAACACCAGATACCGTGGACTGTTTTGAGTGTCACCAACACACCCTGAGGGCACTCATTTGGACAAACAGAGACCTAATAAATAACTGGGTCTATAGAAGTCAAGCAGGCTAAGGGAGAAGGGAGATAGCAGGCAGAGGCCCTGCCCACTAAATGGGCTGATGATGGAAGGTGGAGGCAGTTCATGAAGAACAGATGCCTGAGTCTTAAATTCCTTTGTCCAACAACAGCTGGAAACTTCCTAATTTAGCTGTGTGCCTGGGGTCCGCCTCTCTAACTCAGCCCCGCCGTGAGGATGGAGGAGCCAGCTAGGGTGTGCGTGTGGAGGAGTTCCTGGCACTAGATGTGCAAGGGAGAACGTGGTCTATTAGCAAGTCCTGTTGGCTCTACCTTCAAAGCAGTTCTGGAATTCCACCACATCTCCCCACTTCAAAATGGTCACCCTGTTCCAAGCTGCCATCATGTCTCACCCGAATTATTTCAATAGCTTTCTAACCTTTTACGGTGATCTCTCTGCTTCCACTCTTCCATTCTCCACACAGCAGCCATAGGGGCCCTCATTTATTTTTATTTTTATTTTTTTAAATACATTTCCATTTCACTCAAACATAGAGGTTCTTTTAAAAGGCAATCAAGCCATATAACTCTTCTGCTCAAAACCCACCCAATACATTCTCATTACTCTTAGAAGAATAATCGAACTCTGTCATGGTCTATAAGATCTGATCTATAGTCTGGCTCCAGCCCTCCTGCCTCCCTGATGGACTCTCATACCGTTCTGTCCTTGCTCACTCCTTTCCAGCCACACTGGCCTCCCTCTCTTATGTGAAGCCTGTTCCTGCCTGAGGGTCTTTGCAGTGGCTCTTCTCTCTGCAGGGAAGGCTTTTACCCCAGATCTTCACAGGACTGGATCCCTGTCACCTACGTCTCATCTTAGATATTACCTACTCATGGAGTCCTAAGTTTCTCCATCACATTTCTCTGTTTTATTTTCTTTCTGGCAATTATCACTACTAGTAACTGCCTTGTTTATTTATTTTTTTAATCGTTTATTGCCTGCCCCTACACACACACACACACACACACACACACACACACACACACACACACACACACACTGGAATGTACCTTCCACGGAGCAGGTATTTTATCTATCTTCTTCACCACTGCCCCTAGAGCACCTGGTGGCACTCAATAAATACTTGTTCAATGAGGTCATAGGAAGGGAGGGGCTGGGAAATGAGCTGAGCTTCTCATTGAGGCCACATGAGGGCGCTGCTCCCCGCGGAAACGATCGCTAGGGCCGCTCCCTTGGGCCAAGCGGCAGGGTTTGCTTCCCAGAGAGGACCCACTAGGGCGCAGAGATGGTGGGGATGGCAAGAAGGGGTCCTTGATCCTCCGCCTTGCCCTGAGCCACTGCAGACTGGCCTGGCGGGATGGGGTGCGGGGGAGCGCAACAGCGATGGGGCGAGAGACCCATCAGGCTCATCTGAATGCATGTCAACCTCCCCACTGGATACCTGGGACCCATTTCCTCTCTGAAAAATGGGACTCAGGCTGGCCCTCCTCACCAACCCCAGGTCTGGACTTGGGGCAAATTTCTCAAGGCCAAGGAGTTCCCAGGGCAGGAATTAGAGGAGCAAGTCACTATATTACCAGTTGGGAATTGGGTGCTGAGTCTGATGGGGGAGTTGGTTTCAGTCCCAGGAAGAATAGAAACTGGCCTAGGGCTTGAGAAGGCGGGGAATCCCCGTGACCACCCCTTCAAGAATGTGTCCCAACCCCAGGGGCAAGTGACTCAAGGGAGCCTGAGGGGAACAGGCGCTGGATTTGGCATGAATACCCCCTCACAAGCACAGCCTCCCTTCCCTCCCCCATTCCAGCTAAAGTTCAGAGGGTCTGCCCTTGCCCTCTCTGTGGCCCCAACTACTCTGGCTCCCCAGGCTGCCTGAAATAGAGGGCCACCATGCCTCCACCCTCCCTGGGCCCTTCTCCCTCTTGGGTCTCAAGTGCCCTGAGCTGCACAGGTTGGTGAGGGAGGTGAGTGAGGGTCTGTCTGTGGGCATCAGTGGTCTCCCAGACAGGGCCAGTGAAGGTGTGCTGTCTGGGAGGGCAGCCCTGGGCATGAGCCCTGGAAAATACCCTGGCCTAGGAATTCAAAGACCTGGTTCTCATCCTAGCCGAAACACAGACTTGTTGGGTGTCCTTGGGCAAAGCCCCTTCCCCCTGTGAGCCTGTTTTCTTCCACCGAAACTGAGACAGTTGGAGTAGATGATTTCCAAGGTTCAAAGTAGACCTTTAGCAGTACACTGAACTGGCCCTGAGGGGCAGGAAGCAGTGTCACCAACTGGCTGCCTCGGTGTAAATCCCGGCTTGGTCACTTTCTAGCAAGTGGAGAAGAGATTTACCTTTGCAGAACCTGAGTTTTCCTAACAGCAGAAGGGGAATAATAAAAGTGCCCACTTCATAGGCTTTATTAAATGGAACAATGCATGTAAAATAGGCCTGGTACATAGTAAACACAATAGAGGGAGGCTGTTATAATTAAAAGCTATGAAAATAGTCACTTCCAGAGTGGGGAAGAAAGAAAATATCATATAGTGAAATGTCAGTTGCATCCAACCACTGTGCTAGGCACATTATCTCATGTAATTCTTATGACAAGCTTTTAAAAAACTCACAGTTTTTTAAAACTTTTAATTTAACTTATTTTAAAAAAACGATGTGAGTCTAATCATAGAAGAAGAACTATAGAAGAAGTTGTAGGGCTTCCCTGGTGGCGCAGTGGTTGAGAGTCCGCCTGCCGATGCAGGGGACACGGGTTCGTGCCCCGGTCCGGGAAGATCCTACATGCCGCGGAGCGGCTGGGCCCGTGAGCCATGGCCACTGAGCCTGCGCGTCCGGAGCCTGTGCTCCTCAACGGGAGAGGTCACGACAATGAGAGGCCCGTGTACAGCAAAAAAAAAAAAAAGAAGTTGTAAAAAAAAGCAGGTCTCTGGCTGGTACCTTTCATCCAGCTTCTCCCAATGGTAATATCTCACATAACAATAGTATAATATTCAAAACCAGGATGATGACATAAGCACAACACTGTTAACTAGACTGCAGGCCTTATTCAGATTTCACTTGTTTCCATATGCACTCATGTGTGTGTGTTTGGGTGTATAGTTTTATGAAATTTTATCACATGTATAGATTCACTTACAACCAGCTGAGCAAATTGCTCAGCCTCGTTAAGCCTTGGTTTTCCCATCTATAAAATGGGAGTGGGGACATCCCTGGTGGTGCAACAGTTAAGACTCCATGCTCCCAATGCAGGGGACCGGGGTTCAATCCCTGGTCAGGGAACTAGATCCCACATGCATGCCACAACTAAGAGTTTACATGCCTCAACTAAGGATCACACCTGCCGCAACTAAGACCCGGCACAACCAAATAAATAAATAAATAGATAAATAAATAAATAAAAATGGGGGTGAAGATACTATTTTCCTCAGAGAGCTGTTGTGAGAATTAAATGAAATAATGTATGTAACGCTCTTAGAACAATACCTAAAATGTAGTGAGTGCTCAATAAATTTAAGGGTTTTTTTTTAGAAAAAAAGCACATTTTTGAAAAATGACTTCAATACATAAATAATTCGCATGTGTTCTAGAGAAAACAGAAAATGCTCATAAGAGTAAAAATAACATAAAATAAATTTTCAAATGCCCTTTTACCCCCAAATAACCACTGTTAATTTTACTCACACCACAAATTTGAGGTATATTTCATTATTCTTACTTTATCATAAGAACACTGAGGCTCAGATAGGTTGAGCAGTTTGCCACAGTCACTGAACTTATGAATGAAGAGCTGAGATTGAATACACGCTCTTGCCTCCAGGAGCTCACAGCTGGGGCCAGCAGACAGGTCTATGAGTCATACCAATCCAGGGCAGACTGGAATGAACAGCCACTGCTGGTTTCTGAGTACTTGCTATGTTCCAAGCACTGCCTGAGCACCTTGCAGGTTATCTCAGTGAGTCTTCACAGTAGCCCTTTGAGGTAGCTAACGTTCCCATTTCTGGATGAGGAAACTGAGGCTCAGAGAGATATTTTGTTCAAGGTCAGAGTTAGGGGCTGGTGGACCCAGGGAGCAGAAAGGTGTCGGTCACATGCCTCAGCCCAAGCTTAAAGCCTCCTTTCTGAGGGATTCAGACAAGATGCTAGGAGAGTGTCTGGGGAGCGAGAGTCTCTCCAGCTGGAGCTTTGGGCATCTCTCATCCTGGGGCTGGGGTGCCCTTCTCTGACCCCACCTTGACCCCAGACACCAAGATCCAGCCAAGATTTGGAGTGGACCCTGACAGCTGGAGCCTGCTTCCACTTGTCACAATGCCGACACTCCATCTGGAGTGGAGGGGTGAGAGCCTTTGAAAGGAAGAGGCAGAGGAAAAAGAGAGATCGAGTCTGCAGAGCAAAACCACCCGAGCCCTCAGTAAACCTTTTTACCTCAGGCTTTCCGGTCGCCTCTGACCTAGACTGCCAGACTCAGGAAGTGTTGGGAAGGCAACTGCAGGTATGTGATTATTGAGTTTCAAACTAATTACTTATGCTCCCCTTACTTCCAGAAAAGATTTAGACAACAAGAGACATAGGAACAAGTAAATATTTACACGATTAAAGAGCTCCATAATGAAATCAAATTGGAGAAGTAAGAAATCATTGTCTTCAAAATGCTGGACTGGGGATAATCACTGCAACTGAGCCCCAAAACTTAACTGTGAGCTTCCTGGCAGTGGATGCAAAAAGGGAGCATATGAATTCCACACCTGCATTATCTCATAAAAGGAAGTACCTATACCAGATACCAGATGAGCCAAACTTCCTAACACTGAACTACAAGAGGAGTTTATTACACCTCATTCAGGCACTGGCCAGGGACCTTCTACATAATAATATCTAGAACAGCGTTTTTACAAAGGATACAGATATTCATATTCCATGTGAACATCTCTTACGTTAGTGGTTCTCAACCCTTTCAGAATCGATATTTCCTTTTTATTTATTTATTTATTTTTTTTTATTTTATTTTTTTTTTGCGGTACGCGGGCCTCTCACTGTTGTGGCCTCTCCCGTTGCGGAGCACAGGCTCCGGACGCGCAGGCTCAGCGGCCATGGCTCATGGGCCCAGCCGTTCCGCGGCATGTGGGATCTTCCCAGACCGGGGCTCGAACCCGTGTCCCCTGCATCGGCAGGCGGACTCTCAACCACGTGCCACCAGGGAAGCCCGATGTTTCCTTTTTATAACAAATACATTAACGTCCCTTTACTATTCTGAAATGAAGTTCACAAATAATATCCTAACTGCACATTTACTCTTTAAAGAAAGTGAATACCCTAATTAATATAAAAGAGGTGATTTAAAATAAAATAATATTATTTGAATAGGCAAATGCTTGGTCAGACTACTCTAGAAATCTCAGTGAAGTTGCACCTACACAGACTTACCTTGAATGTGACAACTACAAATACTAACGGACACAGGTTTGTCATTTGGCAACTCAGATAATGCCAAAATGAAAACTCATGCTAATTTCATTCCTGGAAAAGTCAGTGCAAAAACTCTTTTTGTATTTTTGTGTGAATTAGAAATGAGTCTAGGCTCAAGTAATTATAATCAAAATTTCACCCATATCAGTATCTGACGGGACACTCAAAAGCAGTGAAAGTTGGGGCAATTCTTAATTGTGTGTGCCTGACGTCCTTCCCCCACGAATGCCTGAGGACTCCTCAATCGGTGACAACCAAAAACTCTCCCACAGATTACTAAAATATCCCCTAGGAGGTAGTATCTCTTCCTTTGTGAACCATTGTCTTAGATCAACCTTAAGTTATAAAAAAGAGCAAATGGGAATTCCCTGGCGGTCCAGTGGTTAGGACTCCACGCTTCCACCGCAGGGAGCACGTCCCGATTCCTGGAGAACTAAGATCTCACAAGCCACGTGGCGTGGCCAAATAAAATAAAATAAAATAAATTTTAAAAGAGCAAATGGATATTGTTAAATTGCAGCTCTGTGACCACATTTCTAAGAGGAACCAAACTTATACATTCCTGGTACAGGATGTGATGTGACCTCGTTCCAAGGCTGAGCTCTGGAGACGTTAATAATAGTACTGACCTATTTATATAGGGCTTTCCCTTTTGCCAAGCACTTTCAGAGATGCTATCTCCTTCAATTGTCACAAGAACCCCCTAAGTAGATTGTTATTCTCCCCCCATCTGAAGATGAAGAAGCCGAGGCACAGAGAGAAAGTTATCACACCCTGTAGATCAGGCATTGTTGATCATCATAGAATTGTCTCAGCAAGACTGTGCACAGCAGCACGACTGCCAACAATTCACTCTGGACATCACTGGCCAGTGCCTGAATACAGAACAATTGTTTCAAACCTTCATTTTCTATGGAGGAACGTGAGGCTTGAGGAAGGAGGCGGGTTGTGTGATGGATGAGAATCACTTGCCTGTCCCTCCAGTGAGCCATCTGTGCTAGGGGATGACGGAAGGGGTAAAGTCCTGGGGCTGGAGATTTAAATCTCTTGAAGCCACAGAAATGGAGGAGGATGGCTTGGAATCCAGGCGTTCGCCAAGCACATCATAAGTATCCTTTCCTCAACATCTTCTGGGGATGATAGGGATTTCAGACGTCCCCTTAACACACACCCCCACCTCATCCATTCCTATCTATCATCCTATTCAAATGGATCTTGACCCCAGGCCATGAGACATAAGAGCCTCTCTACACCCAGGTGCACAAGAAGTATTATCTGGCACTTCCTCCAGGGGCCCCAGTCAGCATAGGAGGTGCATGGGGACTCCAAAGATCAGGCCTGAGTTCAAATCCCGCTGCACCCCCCCAAATTGCCTGATCAACTGGCTCTCATGGGGATAGAGACACGGATGAGAGAAATCAGCCTGGGGTAGGAGAAATGACCCCTTACCGTGAGCTTCCAAGTTTGGGTAACTGGGCTCATGGCCACCTGGTGATAGAAGTACCCTCAGTGGAGGAGCCCCTCCGTTATCCCCAGCCAGCCGAGTTCTGGGTCTACTTGGGACTGACTTTTCTGGTCAGAATGGAAGGAGAAGGCAGCTGAATCCCATCCCCCAGGGGTCACATGCTTCTCTCTGAGCGATGAGGGCTGCTTTTTGGGTAGAGGTTTCTAAAACTTTGAGTGGCCTTGCAGATCCACCAACTCATTGGTAAGAATGGCCATCTCGCAGCAGAGAGGGACCACTTCAACTGAGGATGACTGGCCCAGGTGAAAGCAGCACCTTACTAAATTCCCACTGGAAGGAAAGGAGGGAGGAAGAAAGGAAGGAAGGAACAAAGAATGGGAGGGAGAAATGAAGGAAGAAAGGAAGGAAGGGGGAAAGGAAGACAGAAGGAAGCATTTGGTCCTAACTGCAGCTGTCACCACGTAAGCACCTACTATGGGCCAGGCATCATATTCTGCTACTATTATTATCCCCATTTTACAGATAAGCAAACTGTAGATCAGAGAAATTGACTACCATGTCCAAAGTTAGAAAGAAAAATAGCAGAACCTAAATTTGAACCCGTGGCAGTCTGGCTCCCGGGAGTGTACCCATTTCGCTAGCTGTCCTGTTGCCCTTACCTAGGCCTCCCTCCAGTCTGTGAGGCAGAGATTCTTAGCACCTCCCCTCAAGACAGATGGAGCACTGAGCCTCAGTAAAGCTGAGGATGTTATTGTCGGTAGAGGCAGAGAGAGGGCGGCCATCGTCTCATGCATTTGTTCAGAATAGTGTTGAGCTTAAGAGCACAGGCCGAGGAAACAGAGAGGAATTCTAATTGAGGCTGAGATTCTTACTAACTGGGTGGCCTTGGGCTGTTACTCACCTGTTTTTGGCCTCACCCTTTTAAAATAGGGAGGAGTATCTAGTCTTAGGGCAGTTGTGAGGATCACGCAAGATCATGAGCACATGGGAAGTGTCATTATTTAAAGTTCTTCTGCCTCTGCCTCAGAGGTTCAGATTTCGTTCAGATGCTTAACTCGTTATCCTAATTATGCAGACCAGTGCTTCATAAACTGGCTGATGTCAGAATTGCCTGCCAAAAGTGTAAATGCCTGGGACCCACCCCAGGAAGTTTTGAATTAGGAGGACTTCTTTATCTTAAATAAGTTCCCAGGTAATTCTGATGCATAGCCAGGTGTGGGAGAACCAATCTATTAGCATAGACATCTCAGCCACAGTGGGGAAGGGACTCAGGTGTGTCCCCTCTCCAAGTCCCCTTCTCCCATTTCTTGTCACCGCCAGCACCTCCTTCCCACTGGCTTGCAAGTGCTCTCCCTAAATGAAGGTCTGTATGGCCTAGCTGAGTCAGTGACAGTGTCCCAAGGAGCCTGTCTTTCCAGAGGCCTGGGAACCCAGCACAGAGCTGGGAAGCAGGATGCCAAGGTTTCTGCTGTGGATTTGCCCCCTTGTGACTCACTAGTGGCCCAGGGCCAAGTAGGTTTCTAAGCCTCAGTTGCCCACGGTCCACAGATAGTCAGGGAAAGAAGAGTGGCCTGTCTGCTTCCTCAGGAGTGTGTCCCTGGCACTTGACTGCCAGAGAGCAGGTGGGTTAGAGAGGCCTGGGTAGAGAAAGGGGAAGAGGTGAAAGAATCCTGCATAACGATGCTTTCTCACTGACGTCCCTCCTTTGATGCTCACAGTGATAGGGAATAAAATCCAGCATCTACCTTGGGCCTGTAACATTCTCTGTTATCTGTCACTAGCCTTTGCTTCAATGTTATCTCATAACCCTCCCTCCTTTCTGGCCTCCTTGCTGTTCCCTGAGTGCTCCAAACTTGTTCCCATCTCAAAGTTTTTGCCCTATTTGCACGGCTTAGAATACTTTGGCAATGGATCATCACAAGTCTGGTTCCTTCTGCTTATTCAAGCATCAGCTTACAGGTCACAGGCTCAGAGAGACCTTTGCTAATCAGTCACCAAGTCTAACGTGTTGTCCCAAGCACTGGGAAACAACATCCTATAGTATATCATTGAATTTTAACTTTCATCTTAGCGATTGTCATCATAGGATCTAGTTTACTTTTTAATTTACTTCACGTGTTGCCTGTCTCCCCCTACGGTAGAGTGCAAGCTCCATAAAAGCATATCCTTGGCTGTCTTGTTTATTGCTGTGTCCCTAGTGCCTGATAAGTGTACCGTGATTATTTGTGGAATAAATGAGTTAATGACTTTGTCCCAGAATGAATCGTGATTCCTTTTTCTGATTAGAGGACACCCAAAGTTCTGAGAGAAGTGACTGTCCCCAAACCATTCCAGGCCCTTTGTATTCTTTTTGCAGGTCCTTCCCATAAAACCTGGCTGACACACAAACTGAGCTGGGGTGAGGCTCACAGGTGTGATGAAAGCTTGGAGTTGCCCCATGAATGGGCTAAGACTGATGTGAGGGTGAGAAGGCAGAAGGTCACAGTGTGTGAAGGGAGAGGCAGGCTGGGACAGGAGAGCAGGGTGTGAAACTGGCAGTGGTGAGGGGAAGGGGGTGACTTGGCTGTGTGTCAGGAAGTGTTTCCCTCCACCCTCCCCTGGGGAGAGCCCTGACCCCAAGGTGGCTTCGTTTTGGGGGAAGCAGGCTGTCAGGCAGCTGCTGAGGGAGAATAAAGGTGTGTCCTGGGTGGTGACAGTCTACTGAGGTCCTAGGCCCAATACTGACCACCAAAAGGAACAATCCCACAGTGGCACTTGGCCAAATAGGTGACAGGTGAGCTTCCTCCTAAAAACCAGCCCAACCACACGTGGAGCCTCAGACCTGTGGGGAAGGGAGAGAAAAGAGGTTGCTAAGGAAGTGGAACAGTCAGTATAGAATGATTAGTAATAATAATGATAATAATAGGTCACATTTATGACAATATGTCTGGCCCTATACTAATTGCTCTATATGTGTTCCCTCGTTCAATCTTCACGAAGCTCTCTACAAAGTAGGAATTATTATTATTGTTATTCCCATTTGAGAGATGTGGAAACTGAGACTCAGTGAGATTAAATATCTTGTCCAAGGTCACACAGTAAGAAGCAAAGTTAGGATTCCAGCTTAGATCTGTAGTGATTCCAGGGCATTATGGAAACCTAAACCTGGGGAGAGTTGCTAGGGACAAATTAAGAGGGAAGAGCCCCATTTACCCCTGCAGAAGTGGGGATGGGGAGGGAGAGTGGGATAGACTATGTATAAATAGCAGGCCTGTTTTTATCCCTACACATGGGCTGAATCAGGCAAGCAGCTCTACCTGGCACAATTTGAGGGCTCTGAATGCGAACCCAGCCCTGTGTCTTAAAACTCCCGTCCCAGCGTGTCCCTGGGAGCTGAAATGCCTACTGAGAGAGTAATTTCTTTGGGTCAGGACATTGACTCCAGAAGACCCCTGTAAAAATTCATAAGTTGGAAGAAAAACACATCAATCTCCTGGCACCTGTTGAACGTGGCAACCTAGGCTAGCCAGCTGGGTCCTGTGGGAGGGGGCTCAGCTTTTATGTTGGAGAAGAAGGTGGTGTTCAAAGGCAAGGAAAAGTAGGAGGCTTGTTTCACAGCCTGTGTCTCTCCAATCCCAGAAGCCTGGGAATTATACTCAATAGTTCAAAAATCCTAATGGAGACAATGTCCTCTGGGACAAAGATGAGGAGAAGCCACTCCAGTGGCTGGAAGAATACCACTAACTTGCTTTCCTTTTGCTGGGTTGATACCAGGTGCCTGCAACTGCAACTCTGGTAATCTTGGGCTCACAAGACCTCCTGGCATTCATGTGTCTAATTTTAAATGATAAATGAATTAATTATTATTTACTACTTGATTTATCGGTAGGCAAAGAAGAGGATTTCTGAAGCTCAGAAGATGACATGGGTGGAGGTCTCTGGTTTAGAGCACGGATGACCGGAGGGACCAGGCCTGGAAGAGAGGAAGGAATGAGGGGTGTCCAAGGGCGAAGCGCAGCTCAGCAGTCCCAAGGCTGCAGCGTGACAGGCATCTGGGGAAAGGTAGGAGCTAGTCCCCGCCACCTGCCGGTCAGCAGCCCTACCCACAGTCAGGCCGCGGCTGCTCTGGCCTAGTCCCAAAATATGTGAGCACCGCCCCCTTCTCCCGCCCCTTTTCCCAGCCGCGCCCACGGGGTCCGGGGCTGGGCGGCAGGCGCCTGGAGCCGGGCGGGAGTCCCAGCGCGGGAGGAGGGGGGGCGGGGCGGCAGGGGGCGGGGCGGAGTCTCGGCGCCTCCTGGAGCCTTATTCCCGGCCGCAAGCCCGGGAGCCCTCAGTCTACCGAGGGAGCTGCGCGCGGAAGGCAGCTGGCTATACTTACTGAGGCTCAAGGGCTCGGGCGGACGGACAGACAGAGTGAATACAGAGACGCCCAGCGGCCGCGAGCTCCGCTCAGATCCCAGCCAGGCTTGCACGCAGAGGCCGACAGCAGAACGTGCCCGGCAGGATCTCCTGTGCTCCTCCCACCCGGCTCCCGTGCCAGCGCCCGGTGGCCGCCGCCTCCAAAGTGACTGCTGCCTCGCCGCCTCCGCCGAGTCCGGGACCATGAAGCTGCTGCCGTCGGTGGTGCTGAAGCTCCTTTTGGCTGCAGGTAAGAGGGCTGCCGGGGGTCGGGGGGGATGGGGACGTTCTGCAGGGGACACGGAGGAAGATCGCTGCAGCGCCCCCGGCGCGGGCCACTTGGTGGGGCCCGTGCTCCCTGGCAGGCGGGCGCCGGCAGCGGTACGTGGCGACGGGGGTCTGGGCGGCGGGTCTGAAGCGGCCTCGTCCCTCACCCGCAGTGCTCTCGGCGTTGGTGACCGGCGACAGCCTGGAGCGGCTTCGAAGAGGGCTGGCGGCTGGAACCAGCAATCTGGACTCCCCTACTCAATCTACGGACCAGCTGCTGCCCCCGGGAGGTGGCCGAGGCCGGGAAGTCCTGGACTTGGAAGAGACAGACCTGGACCTTTTCAGAGGTGGGTGTGAGGGATGCCCATCCTCGGACCCCGGTGGACAGTTGAAGAATAAGTGGATCTGGCATTTATGCCGATTGGGCACACCTATGGTTTGGGGGTTTTCATGGAGGACCTCAAGGAAAAGCCGCTTGGCCTGACAAACTCACTGCGGGGGTCCTAGAATGTAGATCCTGTTGTCTTTCTTGCCCAACGTAGTCTCACATGCCACGTTGCTGCCTTTCTGCATACTCTGAGGCAAATTGAAACAGGCAAGGTGTGTGGGGTTGGTACGTTCCT
Source organism: Orcinus orca (assembly GCF_937001465.1). Classification (NCBI taxonomy): domain Eukaryota; kingdom Metazoa; phylum Chordata; class Mammalia; order Artiodactyla; family Delphinidae; genus Orcinus; species Orcinus orca. Next base: position 68,243,606 of record NC_064561.1, read on the forward strand.
CTGAGGTAAACTGGGTGATAGGAACAAGGAATGGTTGAGATGCTTTCCTTAGAGTTTCTATGAAAAAATGTGCACAACCCCTAATTCCCACATCAACTGACTATTATGTATAAAATAAGGTAACAGATGTGGAGATGCTAGGCACATACAAGGTGTGCAGTGTTAGTCTCCTCCATCCACCTGTCTCCAGGTTGGGGAAACAGGGGAACGAGGAGCACTTGGTCCCCCCTCAGGTTAGGCCAGCACCTCCTTGGGAGGCTGTGAATGGTGAGCACTGGGTCCCTAGAGAGCTGTATTGATATGCTGGGTGTCTACAAATCCTACACAAGCCTGGATACTTCCTGACCACCTTGAGTCCCTGAGAGAGACTCCAAGGGAGGAAGGGCCAAATGGGATCCTTCAACCAGCAGAGGTGCTGTGGCTAAGTAAATACAAGCACAGAGCAGAGTCCAGAACCTCCAGTATTGCCTGCTTCCTTGCCCCCAGTCACCTGCAGAGATTCTTAAGGGTGGAGCAGGGACTGAGCCCTGGAGCCCCGGAATGACTATATTTGGTTGGAAAGATACCCACCTGTTCTGGCTCTGTCTGCTCCTCTGCCACCCTTCTTCCTTACCCAGAGTTTCCCTTAGGTGCTATCTCTATTTAGTATACATCAGGGGTCTGCCCCAAAGCTGAGGCTGGGTTCCCACCTTCCATCCTCTCACAGTGGCCCTCTGGGGGTCACTCCTGGCCTGAACAACCTGTATTCTCCTGGCCCTCTCCTCATAGGCAGGGCAGAGCTGGGCTGTGACTCACCCTCCACCCACACAGCTGCTCCTCCTAGCTCTGCAGACCTGACTCACTGCTCCCTCTCCCCGGCAGGAGCCTGGCTGTCACCCTGTCACTCTCTCCCTCCCTTTTCTTTTTTTTTAAAAAAATTTATTTATTTATTTATTTTTGGCTGTGCTGGGTCTTCGTTGCTGCGTGCGGGCTTTCTCTAGTTGCAGAGAGCGGGAGCTACTCTTCATTGTGGTGCTCAGGCTTCTCATTGCGGTGGCTTCTCTTGTTGCAGAGCACGGGTTTTAGGCGTGTGGGCTTCAGTAGTTGGGGCACACGGGCTCAGTAGTTGTGACTCGTGGGCTCTAGAGTGCAGGCTCGGTAGTTGTGGTGCACGGGCTTAGTTGCTCCACGGCATGTGGGATCTTCCCGGACCAGGGCTCGAACCCGTGTCCCCTGCATTGGCAGGCGGATTCTTAACCACTGCGCCACCAGGGAAGTCCCTCTCCCTCCTTTTTCTGATCGGCTGGGCCCTCCTGCCTCAATTTCACCACAGCCATGGTCATTGGTTTCCTCTGAGCATCTGCCTCACCTTCTGAGTTCTGAAAGGGCCTGGGTCTGCACCAGAGGAAACAAGAGTCTATGGGACTACTACTGGCATCTGCCTCTTCTTACTTGGGTTTGCTGGGCAAAGACTATTTTTCAGGTATAGGGATCCTATCACCTAAAATAAATAACTGTTACCATTTATTAAGTGCCTCCTGTATTCTAGGCACTTAACATGTTATTGTGGGTTAATTAATCCTTGCTGCAACCCTCTGAGATAGGAACACCTGTTCTCCACTTTTTACCAAGAGCTACAGGGTTCAGAGAGATTAAGTGACTTGCCCAAGATCACATGGCTGAAATTCGAGCATGGGTCTGCTAACTTCAGAGCCCATTCATTGTCTCATTCCTGGCTCAGCATCCCATGTGCTCTAGGCTTGTCTGCAAGAGGGGACTGGGTTGTGTGAGGCAGCTTGGTGTGTTGGGAAAGGGCACTGGATATGGAGTCCAGAGACCACATTTCAGATCCCAAACCTGTAGGACCTTGGGCAAGTCACTGCCTTTCGGGACCTCAAGTTTTTCAACAGAAAATGGAAAGCCATATTTTTTGAAGTCAATTCCACCTTGAGGATCCTAGGACTCCAGTCTAATGTATGACGCTCATCCTTCTACCAGACATGTGGCTATAGCCATAGACAGCAGGCACCTTTTTTCTGCTGGGACAGGGGAGGGGAGACTTGTGTCAGACCCCTGGGCTGATGGGCATAGCCCATGATCAGTCCCAGCTGGATGTCTGTGTGAGGTTGTTTTTCCCTTTTTAAGTGTGGAAAGAATGGGGAGAGTTATCATTGTTCTAGTTCCTTCTGATAGTTCTTTACTTTCCATCTTTCTGCTTCTTGTGCACTGTACTCCCCATCCTAGGGAGCTATAAACAGGACATCTGGGGATATATGTAAATGGACCTTTGAGAGAAGTGGTGAGCTGCAAATAGCACACAGAGCAGGGTAAATATTTTGTTTGATGTCAAAAAAGCAAGGCTCTTTGAAATTAGCACACTATTGTAAATCAACTATAGATCAATAAAAATATTTTTAAAATTAAAAAAATTTAAAAAGTTAAAACAGCAAATCTCTGACCAGGGGTGGCCTGCTTGCTGTCCCTGAGCCTGGTTCTGCTCTGGGCTCATGGTCCGCTGCTGCTAATGGGTACCCCAGAGGGGACCACCTGGACATGGGCACTGTTCTTATTTTAGGAGCCTCTTCCCTCTAAAATACTCTCCGAGTACCTTCTCCAGAAGCAATTTTTATCTCTGACGCTGTCTTCCTGCAAATGGGTTACTGAGTGTAGCATCAGGAAATGAGGCTGATTTAAGGCCAAAATAGAACCAAGTGGGCGTGGGGGAGTAGGAGATGAGGATGGACAGTGGGGTGGGGGTGAGGTTAGTAGAACTGCCCAATCAGCTGCAGTTACTCAACAGAAGCTACTCAACAGAAGCTAGCATTCTTAGAACGAGGTCCTTTTTATTTAGTGTCACTTGGACCCAGTAGTCTTTTTTTTTTTTAACATCTTTATTGGAGTATAATTGCTTTACAATGTTGTGTTAGTTTCTGCTGTATAACGAAGTGAATCAGCTACACATATACATACATCCCCTTGTCCCCTCCCTCTTGCGTCTCCCTCCCACCCTCCCTATCCCACCCCTCTAGGTGGTCACAAAGCACTGAGCTGATCTCCCTGTGCTATGCGGCTGCTTCCCACTAGCTATCTATTTTACGTTTGGTAGTGTATATATGTCCATGCCACTCTCTCACTTCGTCCCAGCTTACCCTTCCCCCTCCCCGTGTCCTCAAGTCCATAGAATGAGGTTCTTAAACTGAGTTTATGAAATGTCTTCCTTGGGACCCCCCAGCCTCTACTTCCTCCACCACTTTTGGGAGGTCTGCCCAGTCTTCCTTCAGCTCTTGGGAGGCACTGAGCCGAGAGGCCTTCCCAGGCCTCTGACTTCAGGTAGGATCAAAACATCCTTCCAGACACTGTGCTGTTCTGATTTTTTCCCCTGACGAAGTCAAAGACGTAACAGGGTACTTTTCTACCGCAGCTGCTTTCTCTTCCAAGCCACAAGCTCTGGCCACACCGAGCAAGGAGGAGCGTGGGAAAAGAAAGAAGAAAGGCAAGGGGTTAGGGAAGAAGAGAGACCCATGTCTTCGGAAATACAAGGACTTCTGCATCCATGGAGAATGCAAATATGTGAAGGAGCTCCGGGCTCCATCCTGCATGTAAGTGTCCCTTCCCCGGGGCTGACTGTTAACAGCTCACTCTTTGTCAGCCTGGTGGCTGTTCCTGGTTGTCACTGTTCCTTGAATTCATAAATCCACCCAGTTTCTTCTCAACCTCTGGGAGGAAGTTGGGAGGAGGGGAAATATTTTTAGTCAGTGGAAGGGGCTCCCCCCAGCATAGGATGCAATTTCCTGTGGCGTGGGTTTGTGATGCTCTTTCATCTTTGGGGGCATTTCCTGCTTGCTCAGAAATGAGCACACGCTCGGAGAGCTGACACCTGAAGGCAGGTTCTTCATTTCTGCCTCATGCCCTACTCCAGATGGGAGAAGCCAGTAGGAAACATGGCAGAGTGGGGCTCCTGGGTGGAGTGGAGCTCCCGTGGCCTTCTTTCCCAAGTCCTGCAGGTAGGTATGAGGTGCATTTGGATACGTGCTATGCAGGTATGTGTACTCAGACATATGTGCATATGAATGAGCAAATGTGGGTTGATTCTAAGACATGGCAGGACTGTAGAGAAAGCAATCATTGTGGGAGCAGGGAGAAGCCCCTCCTCCCTTCTTCCTCACCCTGGCCAGGGCCAGGAGGTGGGGGACATGGTGGGTATTGACCTTTGGCTATGGGGGTGGGAGAACACTTCCTTTGTGTAAGATTAACGGAAAATGGAACCCAAATCAGTAGGCATCAGCCCCCGGTCAGGCAGCACCACCCCTTCCCTGGGCAGGGGTGTGGGTGGAGAGGCCATGGGTTCCCCAGCCACTCTGCTAGGCCAAGCCCAGCAAATGGCTGCCTTGGCAACCCCTCAGGGATGACGACACTGCCATGCTCTGTGGCAGGCATAATGTCGCCACTGTGCCTGAGACCAACACCCACATCAGGCTGTAAACATGCACTCTCTTCTGCTGGGCCTGAGTTTCTGTGGAGTGGCAACCTCTGTGACCTGGGAGGCTCTGGACAGAGTCAGGAGATTGCTGTGTGCACACCACTTCCCAGCCTGTCGAGAAGGCTGGCTGCCTCGCATCTCTTCTGCTGTGATTGGTACAGATCCTTTGGTTTTTTTTTTAAAGCTTCTTTGTCCCATCTGATCTCATATAGCAGAGTTGCCCTGTATTTGGCAATTGTCAGACAGACCCATCACCCCCCTCCACGTCTACAGTCACTTGTGTGTCCTCTCCTTTCATATCCTTGTCAAGAGCTTGGTATTGGGTTGCTTAAGAGTGACCTAGACAGTGGGAGGGAGATGCAAGAGGGAGGAAGTATGGGGATATATGTATACATATAGCTGATTCCCTTTGTTATACAGCAGAAACTAACACAATACTGTAAAGCAATTACACTCCAATAAAGATGTTAAAAAAAAAAAAAGAGTGACCTAGACAGTCCCCCAATTATTCTTCCAGAAGTCTTGAGACAGGGCAGGGAATGTTGTCCTAAATTTGTAAACTGGCCTCATTAGCACAGGGTGGAGGCAGTGACTCTGAGCGTAGTCAAGATGGATCAAGGCCAGAAATCTGTCTGGGCCGAACTGGTCCAGGGCGTTGGTGGAGGGACTTCCACTGCTCAGCTGAGAACCCTTTTAAGGCTTCTCTCCTGGAGAGCTGAGCTTGACTGACCACCTAAACCCAGAGAACCTAGATAATGGTGTCCAGGGTCAAGGTGGCCCTAGGGATGGTGATGGTAACTGTGACAGTGCCTTCCTTCCTTTGCCATGGAGCTTTACAGTTTACATTTAATATGAGTTGAGCCCAACAGGTCTCTGTTGAGCACCTACTTGGTGTCAGCTATTCTAGGGGATGGGAAAATACAGCCCTGTATTCTCAAAAGCCCTCTGCTGGGTAGGCAGGGCTTGCTGTCTGTACTTGAAAGATGAGGAAACTGGAGCCCAGAAGTAGGAAGTGATTTGTCTGAGATCAACAGCTAAATAAAGTGTGTGGAAACAGGACAGGCACTCAGGTGCCTGACTTCCCGTCCAACATGCTTTTCATGCCCCCAGGCTGCACTGGGTGTTGGATTGCGTCCTTCTTCCCTGTCTGTTCTTACAGAGTTGGAGCACGATTTTACAGAGGGCAGCTATTATACTAGAGGTCTCCTAAGGCTTTTTCTAATTGAAGAGCATGGAATCTGATGTGAAGACTCTGTGTCTGCTTCCTAGGCAGATTTTCAAGGGGCTGAATTCTGTGTCTGGCTTGGCAGCCTCCTGCCTCCAGCCCTTGGTACTCAGGGCAGCAGGCAGCAAGAAGACACAGAGCTCCTGGTTTGGGAGAATGTGACATCTGGGCACCTACATCTGGGACACTCTGTGGCTCCTTCTTGCCTCCAGACCCAGCAACCACCAGCCGGGTGTGTCAGGCTGCCGTGGTGAGCTTGAGGCTGGCCGGCTTCCTAAACCAGCCCTCTGCAGCCATCACCCACAGGAAAACCCTTTTGTGTCACCAGCCAAAAGTTGCCCTCAAAGAGCAGTTTCCTGGGGCTCCTGATGAGCTGCTGACCCAGAAACTGGCTGCAAAGTTTCCTGTGGCTGGAGGAAGCCTGGGGACAGTTAGCCTGACGAGGACTCAGAGCTGGAAGAGAGACAGGCCTGAAGGCTCTACTTGGCCTCACTGCCCAGATGCCAAGAAGGAATGGCGAGCCCCCTTCTCTTTGGCTCCGTCTGACTTTGGTGCTCCCTTCCTCAGGATATGGGCAGTATCCTCCGGAATCTGATTATATAGTAACTCCCACACATGTGGGACTTGGCCTTTTATTAAGTGCTTTTATTTGTATTATCTCATTTGAGCTTCGCAAAGCTCTAGTGACGTAGGCATTTATTATTCCTGCCTTTCACATGAGAAAACTGAAGCTTGGAAACGCGACCGTAACTTGCTCCAGATCACTTGGCTAGAAATAGCAGCAGGACCAGTCTGGAACTCATGTATTCTGAGTCCCCTGCGCCAAATGGTGCCCCCTCTACCTCCTGGGGTAGGGGTGGAGAAATCCAAATTGGAAGATGTCTCTGTACTCTAGAGGGTCCTTGCTTCTGTTGTAATACAAGTTCTGAAATGGGCCACAGACGTGGGTAGGAGCAACACATCCCAGTTTGATGGGTCACTGGCTCTGGGCAAGACATACGATCTTGCCCTCACCCTGGGATGCTTGGAATGCTCCTTCCCTGGGGGAGCCAGGGGTTGTCTGCAAAGGGAGGGGGACGTGGGTAATATTAGGATGTTTACATTATTATCCTTTTGACTCAGGGTGGGGGTGGAGGGATTATGTAACTGAATTGCGGGACTCTGAGGCCAAGCTTTATTTCTATCATCTGAGTAAGTACCTGTGGGGTTTGAATGATGGGCTGGAAGTGAAAAACAGACTCAACTTCACCTTCCCTCCCCGCAGGAAAGCACAGTCTCTGAAGTCAGCCAGACTGCTGAGTCAAATCCTGGCTCTACCACTCACTACCTGTGTAATCTTGGGCAGGTTATCTAACAGAAGTTTGGCCTCAGTCTCTTCATCTTTAAAATGGGGATAGTAACTCCTACTTCACAGAGATGTTGGTTTTTTTTTGTTTTTTTGCGGTACGCGGGCCTCTCACTGTTGTGGCCTCTCCTGTTGTGGAACACAGGCTCCGGATGCGCAGGCTCAGCGGCCACGGCCCACGGGCCCAGCCGCTCTGCGGCATGTGGGATCTTCCCAGACCAGGGCACGAACCCACGTCCCCTGCATCGGCAGGCGGACTCTCAACCACTGCGCCACCAGGGAAGCCCATAGAGATGTTTTTAAGATTACATGAAATGATCCTTGTAAAGCAATTAGCACAGAGTACTTGGCTCATAGTAAGCCTGTAATGTGTGCTATTAATTGTTATTTATCATTCAAGATAACAGTAATAATAACTGAGAGAGCAGAGTCAGACCGCTCTCTGTTTCTGCTCCAGAAACCCATCAAGCCCATCAGATATGTGTTTCCTTGGGGTAACCTACACTGTTCAGAATGGAAATAATTATGAATTTGGAATTTGGCCCTTCTGCTCCCTAGTTGTGAAACATTTAGCAAATCATTTACTCTCTCTGACCCTAATCGTAGTCTTTCAATATGTAAAAGAGGTTATACCTGCCTACCAGGGTGTTATGAGTCTCAGTTAAGCTAGTTGATAAGGACAGTGTCTTATAAACTGTAAAGTGCTTTGAACAAGTGATTTTCCAGGGATGCTCCTAAGAGCATCCTCTATGTCCTGGCAGGATAGGGGTCATTGTTTTGTCCACCTGGGCTGATGGGACAGATGCATGGAGAGGCTGGGCAAGGAGCTGTGTGCTCTGCTGTGGGCCTGACCTACGTTTATCCTGCAGTGAGGTGGTTCCCCGAAACACCCAGAAGGAGCTGGGAAAGGAAGAGGTGCTGGGAAGGAAGGCAGGGGCAGCCAGGCCCCCGGGTCTGATAGGTCTGCTCCTTGGAACTTTCCTGGTACCTCTCGGCAGGAAGAAGGGATTCCTTGCTCTGAGGAACGAGGTGCCTAAGCTTTTCCCCAGAGGATGTGCAGTTCAGAATAGAGGGCCACCGGGTTCTTGGTGCTTCCTTCAGCAGTTAGTGGCCTAAAGTCCCCAGGCAGACAGTGCCACGGCATCCCTGACTGGGCATTTATGGATGTGTGTGGGCAGCACACTGAGCTCACCATCAGACAATCTGTGTCTATGTCTCTGCCCTGCTATGTGACTGTGGGGAAAATAGCTCTGCCTTTCTGTAACATGGGCTCCTACCTACATCAAAGGATCTCTGGGATGCTCAGATAAGGAAAGGGATGTGAGGGAATTCCCTGGCAGTCCAGTGGTTAGGACCGCGCTTTCACTGCTTAGGGCCTGGGTTCAATTCCTGGTCGGGGAACTAAGATCCCACAAGCCAAGCCGCGCAGCTCCCCCGCAAAAAAAGAAAGGGACGTGAATGTGCTTGTTCAACTGTAGGCACTTGTCAGTCTTCCCAAGGGCTTCCAGGAAAAGTTTTGTGTTAGAAGAGGCAGTTGCCATCTGATTTATTTCTTGAGTGAGAAAAGCCAAGGTTTTTTTTGTGACATTCTAAAATGTACTGGCAGGACAGCTAGGCAAGAAGATGTTTTCTTGGTTTGTTTGCTTTGTCCTGGGATGAAGTAGGCCTGATAGCCCAGCGTTCAGAGGCCAAAGGCCAAAATTCAGCTTTCAAGTTGGGCCTTGCACCCAGGGGGAGCTGGGAGTTAAATGAAGGAAACTTGAGAAAAATGACTTCTGGCAAAGGAGCAGGGCCTATTAATAGGCTGGGCAGTGGCAGAGGGACTGGACGCTGGAAGCATTCGTGGGGAAGGCTGGGTTTATTTCTGGGTCAGAGTGTTGAGGGGCCTCACAAGAGGGAGTGATACTGAATCCCCTCAGTCCAACCCACCAGCTCTTGTGCCCAAGTCCTCTGAACATTTTAACACACATGTCATTAATCATCCACACGTGGAACAATCTAGCCAAGACCTGAAGTCCTCCTTTGCTTTTTCCCTGCCTGGAGTAGGAATTTTGTGCCAGAGGACCAAAGGGAATGAAGAAGGGGAGGGCGTGGAGTGAAGGAGGAAGGCCACAGAGCCTGTAGAGGGGCTTCTAGAGAAGGCTAGAGGAAGGACAGGAATCACCGTTAGGGACTGACAGGCTGAAGCTGTGAGGAGTAGGCTCTGGCTTATGTAGGTGGCCCGTTGCCAAGAGTGAAGCCAAACCACTAACTTCATCTCTGCTTTGTTCTGTTTTGGACCAGCTGCCACCTGGGTTACCATGGAGAGAGGTGCCATGGGCTGAGCCTCCCAGTGAAAAATCGTTTATATACCTATGATCACACGACCATCCTGGTTGTGGTGGTCGTGGTTCTGTCATCCGTCTGTCTGCTGGTCATCGTGGGGCTTCTCATGTTTTGGTGAGTGTTACAGGCTGTTTTTGCAAATCACTTCTATTCCTCCTCCTCCAGGGTCTTCTACCTGATGGTCACATGAGCCCTCTAACCCCCCAAATCCTGGGCTAGGAGTCTGACTAACACTCCTGGGTACAGGCTCTCCAAGAACCTGGCTTTTCTGGTATGACATAGGTCCAGTGTCTAGAGCCCAGGAAAAAAATTGCCAGGCCGTAGGAGGTCCTGCTTCTCACAGCAGGCTCAGCAACCCACCCATGGAGCCACATCTTCACACAATTCTTTTTACTGACTCTGTTCTCTGATGGCATTAGGGTGTGGTTTGGTAGTCAGGGCATGGGTGGTGCTATTGGTATATCCTTCCAAATCTGGGGCATCTGGTCCCCAGGCCATGCTTTCAATCCAGCTTATATTCTAGACTGAGGAGACCTACTAAGCACTCTGTGCCCATTTACAAGCATGCAACTCATGCGTTGTGAGACCTGGATCAAGTTACCTGTCTTTCTAAGGGTTGTAATCTTTCAGTGATTGTAATCTCTGTTCCACTACCTCATAAAGATGTTGTGAGGATTGTATAAATGAGGTGAAAGTTCTTAGCAAATTGTAGCCTGCCATTAGAGACAGGCATCCTTTGGGGCAGTTGGACCTTTGGCCAGAGGTCTGTTGAGCTGCCGTATCCTCTGGGCTTTTCCAAGTATGGAGAGAATCACTGGGCCAGAATCTTTTGGAAGGACCAGCTCTGGGGCCTGCACCCTCTAGCAGGCAGAGCTTGCTCACAAAACTTACTTTCCTCAGGTACCACAGGAGAGGAGGTTATGACGTGGAAAATGAAGAGAAAGTGAAATTGGGCATGACTACGTCCCACTGAGAGAAACCTGTGCTCAAGGTAATGGTCCATCCTTTGCCCAATGGTACCATCACCACCTTTCCTGGATCTGTTTCTAGGCATGCTGAATTCTTCTCTTGACCTAGGAGCTAGGGGTTGGGCTGCTATGGAGTCAGGGTCCCACTGCAGAATTGTTTTCAAAAAGGTTCTCAGTGCTGCATCTCCACTTAGGGTGGAAGTTGCTAGAGAGATACCCAAGACCAATGCCTGAGAAGATAGCTTCTCTCATCCTTGTCTCTTCTCCTTCCCACCCCTTTTTTTTTTTTTGCGGTACGCGGGCCTCTCACCGTTGCGGCCCCTCCCGTTGCAGAGCACAGGCTCCAGACGCGCAGCCTCAGCGGCCATGGCTCACGGGCCCAGCCGCTCCACGGCATGCGGGATCCTCCCGGACCGGGGCACGAACCCGTGTCCCCTGCATCGGCAGGCGGACTCTCAACCACTGCGCCACCAGGGAAGCCCTCTTTCCGCTTCTTAAATCTGGACTCAGGAGACTCTTAAGACCTCTTAAGCTGGATCCAGCTTTAAATGCCTTCTTCTTGTGCTTTAGGAATCAGCTGGGGACTGCTACCTCTGAGAAGATACAAGTTGATGACAGACTCTGCAGAGGGGAAGGACTTCACAACTAGCCATGAAGATTCCTTCATCCCCAGTTGCCATCTAAATTGGGCCTCCCATAACTGCTTTGCCAAAATACCAGAGCCTTCAAGTGCCAAACAGAATATGTCCAGTGGGATCTGGGTCAGAAGAAAGCAAAAGTGAGGGACCTTCGTGCCCTTCTGATTCTCCTCCACCAAGCCCTACTTACCCCCATAAGTTTGTTTAAACACTTATCTTCTGGATTAAAATGCCAGTTAAATTCCATATGCTCCAGGATCTTTGCCTGAAAAAAAAAGGAAGGAGAGGAAGAAAGAAAGATTCGGGGACTGGAAGAAAGTAACAAAGATTGAGAAGCCATGTACTCAACAAGCCACCAAGGGATCTGCCATTTGGACCCTTCAGTGCTGGATTTGATGAGTTAACTGTGAAATACCATAAACCTGAGAACTCTGAATTTTGGGACTTCTACCCAGATGGAAAAATAACAACTATTTTTGTTTGTTTGTTTGTTTGTAAAATGCCTCTTAAATTATATATTTATTTTATTCTATGTATGTTAATTTATTTAGTTTTTAACAATCTAACAATAATATTTCAAGTGCCTAGACTGTTACTTTGGCGATTTCCTGGCCCTCCACCCTGCATCCCCCACCATCTGGCTCAGCATTAGTCTCCTCTGCTGCAAATGTGTGATGGCTCTGTGATCCATCTGTAGTAATCTATTGTCTGTCCACATTTCGGAAGATCTTCCATGATCTGAGTGCCACAGGGGGAGTTCTGTATGGTCAGGCTGTAGGAATTAACTTTGTCAGATCCACTCTATGAGTTGGACGGCAGTCTTGCCTAGGCGATTGTGTCTACCGTTTGTGTTTTGAAAGCCCAAGGTGCTGATGTCAAGATGTAATAGATATCGGTATTCCCCTGTGTCCTCTCCCTGCCCAGTCTCAGAAGAAGTTGGGCTTCCATGCCTGAAGCTTTCCTGGCCCCTCACCCTCCATGGGTCCAGGTCCACAGAGTGGGAACTCACTGTCCCTTGTGTCAAGACATTTCTCTTATCCTGCCATTCTTCTGGTGCTACTCCATGCAGGGGTCAATGCAGCAGAGGATAATCTAGAAAAGGGATTAGCAAAGAAAAAGGCTGAGGAGGAACAGGAAACATTGGAGCTGACTGTTCTTAGTAATTGATAACCTACCAATTGCTACAGAGAAGGTTGGAGGTGAGGAGGGCTTTTGTGTAAACCCACCCACCTCACCAAAACTACAAAGGTATGCTGTCGTGGTCCCTTCTGGAAGTTTCTGGTGCCATTACTGAACTGTTACAAACCTGAATTTCCAAACCTGGTTTATATTTATACTTTGCAATTCAAATAAAGATAACCCTTACTCCATAGCCTTCTGTCTGATTGTTTTAACTGGGAGCTAGTTTAAGCTAGGTATTTTCTAAGCCCATAAATAGCCCAGGCCTATTTTCTAAGCCCATAAATAGCCCGGGCCTATTTATATATACTATCTCAGTATCCCCAACAACCCTATGTAGGAGGTACTATTGTCCCATTTTTCCAGAATTGGAAACTGAGGCTTGGATAGGTTAGGTAACTTGCCCGAGGATACACAGTTGGTAAGTGAGAGAGCTGCAACTGGTAATCTGATTCTAATCATTTGTCTTAGTACTTATATCATAACATCTCTGAGACAGTAGAGAATAGATCTTTCACATAGGAAGTTGGGCTGGCTGTAACCGGGAAAGACATCTGCCCATTCAGTGGGCAGACCCTGGCGTCAGGGCCTATGCTGTCTGTGCAAGCAGGCATTGCTCCTGGAGGAAACAAGTCACCTTTGACTCCCCTCTCACGCTCCACATTCCATCTATCATCTATCAGCAAATCTTGTCAGACCTACCTTTTGGATATATGCTGAATGCAGCCACTTCTCATCACTGTCACTATCATCATCCCAGTCCAATTCACCATCAGCCAGGGACTGAAACTGCGCCCTTAGCTGTGAAAGCGCAGAGTCCTAACCACAGGACCATCAGAGAATTCCCTCTTACCTAGACTCTTGTGGTGGCCTCCTGTCTCCTTTCTTCCACCATACTCCCATATAGCCCATTTCCAACATAACAGCCAGTGATCATTTAAAACATAATCCAGATCTTGCAGGCCTTCGCTGACTACCCTATTATACGATAGCACATTCCTCTCCCACCCCACTCCTCTTACTCTCATTATTCGGCTTTATTTTTCTTCATTGCCCTCATCACCACTAACATATTCTTATTTGTTTTTGTCTATCTCTTCCTACTAGAATGCTAGCTCCATGAAGATAGGGGCGTGTACATTGCTCCAATCCCAGATTGTAAAAGAGTGCAATTGAGTTGTAGGCACAGAATATTTGTTATGTGGATGAATGAATACAAGAAATGACTACAATCCAATCCAAGGCCAGCAAGTGGACAGGTATGTGATGCAGTGCTGCCCTGGAAGTGTGATTGGGTTTAAAGAAGGGCATTTGCTGGGGAGGATGGATGGGGATAACAGGATGAATGGAATTCGAGACAGGTCATGTTGTCCTGGATAGAGTGGAAGCAGAGACTTCCACTGGGAGGCCGTTAGACAAGTGCTACCGGATGCCCCCTCCGCATCTTCTTCTCTTTGAGAGTTGTGACTTTGTGAAGTTTCTCCGGGAGCCCACAGAGAGATCTTACATGTACTTTGACTGTCCAAAGCTGAACATATGCATAGCCTATAGCCCAGCGATTCCACTTCCAGTGATATACACAAGAGAAATGAGAACATATGCTCACCAAAAGATATGTACAAGAGTGATCTTAGCATTATTTGCAATAAGTGAAAACTGGAAACTACCCCAATACTCATCAGTATTTGATGATGAAATGAATAAATACATTGTTGTATATCTATACAATGAAATATTAAATAGCAATATGGATGAATCTCACGACATACTGCTGAGTCAAACAGGCCAGACACAAAAGGATACCTTCCGTGTGATCCCATTTATTTAAAATTTTAAAACAGGCAAAACTCATCTATGGGGAAAGAAATTAGGAAAGGGGTTACTATTGGGATTGATAATGACTGGAAGGGGGAAGATAAGGGAACTTCTGGTGTTCTGATAATGTTATATTCTAAGATTTAGGTACTGGCTTCCCATGTGCACCTCACTTTGAGAAAATTCATTGAGTATGATTTGTGCATTTTTCTACAGGTATTAAACTTCAATAAAAAGATTCCTAAAAACTTTGGTAGGGGACTCTTTTGATGTTTGCATTATATAAATCTCTGTAAAGTACCAATGTATTACTTCGGTAGTCAGAGAAAATGGTACAGAAATAACTCTGGAGCAATGAGTTACTTTGAACTCTTCGTGGGGCTCCCTTTCCTGCCTCTAAGCTTCAAGCCTCCAGTCCTCACTCAGGGCTGGGCTTTTCCGAGCACACCGTTTCTCCAGCTAATATTTCCTGTGGGTTCTGGGCTTCCTGCTTTTCAGCTGCTCTCTCCTCCTGCCCCTGCTGCTGATAAAAGCTCTCCTTGGCTTCACTGGAGCTCCCCTGGGCATCTACTTGGCTGATACAGTGACTCTGGGAGCCTCTGAACCAGCAGCCACTTCTCAAGATTGGCCAACAGAAGAGATCGGGCCCTTGTGAGTACTGAGAAACATCTACCTCTTCTCTGTGAGCTTTCCTTTCAGTATCCTTTGAGAGACTTTCTTTTATGACATACATAGTAATCATTATTAGGTTAATAAATATTTAACATTCATGGAATACTCACTAAGTAGGGCCCACTGGGCCAGGAGGTAGGTGCTCTGACTCCACGCATGACGTAGATGCTTAAGGTGAGCGGTAAAGTCAGGCTGTTAACTCGGGAAGTCTGACATCCAAGGCTGTACTCTAACCACTAAGCTACATTCTCAAATGAGTTCTCAGGGCCACACTTGTGTTCTCTTCTTCTCAAATCCAGAAAATATATAATGAAGAAATTACATGAAAAAGATCTTAGAGAGCAACTCCTTAGAGTTTCTTCTCCTGCCCCAAGATGCCTTATCAGGGTGCTGGGGAAGGAACAGGAATACAGACTGACACAAACTTGAGTCTGAGTCTAGGCTTCACTGTTTACTAGCATGTGGCCTCATGAATGATACCTGACTTCTCTGAACCTTCCTCCCTATCTATAAAATAGACATACTAAAAATATCCACCTGGAAGAGTTGCAGAAATGATATATGTGAGCCAAGTGCCTAGCTCAGGGTCAGCCACATGTTAGACGCTCAGTAAATGATAGTTATCATCAGCAACCTGTCCAAGAAGCTAATTAGTGGCACATCCAGGATTGAAACCCAGGCCTCTGATTCTCAATCCACAATACTTTTCTTAGAAACAAGCAATGCTTTTCAATTATTGTTTTACATTTTAACGGCAGCTTTGGTTTCAAAGGAGCCCTAAAGGGTCTTAACAAATATATGTGGATTTAAGAAGACATGGAACAGAAACTCAGTCCAAACATATCACTTCAACTTGGCTGGCCTGAAATTTTTCCCTTTGTCAACGATGCCTGAAAATTCAATCTTCCTGTTTGAGAATGCTAATACTCCTGGGAATAGCTATACATTAAGAGGCTGGCATTCTTAGTTGACGTAATTCGTTTTATTTTTTTAATAAATTTATTTATTTTATTTATTTATTATTTTTGGCTGCATTGGGTCTTCGTAGCTGCGTGTGGGCTTTCTCTAGTTGCGGTGAGTGGGGGCTATTCTTTGTTCAGGTGCGTGGGCTTCTCCTTGCGGTGGCTTCTCTTGTTGTGGAGCACGGGCTCTAGGCACGCGGGCTTTAGTAGTTGTGGCACGTGGGTTCAGTAGTTGTGGCACATGGGCTCAGTAGTTGTGGCTCACGGGCTCTAGAGCGCAGGCTCAGTAGTTGTGGCGCACGGGCTTAGCTGCTCTGCAGCATGTGGGATCTTCCTGGACCAGGGCTCGAACGCGTGTCCCCTGCATTGGCAGGCAGATTCTTAACCACTGCACCACCAGGGAAGCCCCGTAATTCATTTTAGCTTCATCCATTCAGCGATTATTTGTGGAGGCCTCTCTATCAACTTTCAAATGATATCCATGCTCTGAAGAAGAGGGAGGGCATTTTGATGGAGTAAGGTTGGGGGGAGAAGAAGTAATCTTGGAGCAAGTACATTCATTTATCATTAAAAAAAAATTGACGGGCACTTACAATGTGCCAAGTAATATTCTTGTCACTGGAGAACAGTGGGCAAGACTGACACATGGACCAACAATACATGTGTAAATAAAGAAATGGGATAATTTCAGAAATAACACACACACGAGTGATCTACTAAAGAGTCAGTAGGGACAGAATTAATTTACATAGGTGGCTCAGAAAAGGTCTCTCTAAGGAGGTAACATCTGAACTGGGACAAGGCAGGATCAGGCATGCAAAGAATAAGCTTAGTATGTGTGAGTGACAGAAAGGAACCCCTGAGTTGTAGCATAGTCATTGGAGGTTGAAGAGGGAGGTAAGAACCAGATGGTAAACAATTTGGAAGCCAGTGGAGTGTTTTGAGCAGAGGAGTGATATGATTTGATTTATGTTTTACAAGTATGACTTTGACATACAGAGAAGGGGTCCTAGGGGGCAAAAGTTAGGAGACCTTTGCAGTCATCCAGGCAAGACATGATGGTGGCCAGTAGAAGGGTGGTAGCAGAGCAGGTGGTAAGAAATGGTCAGATACAGGATACGTATTGGAGGAACCACCTATAAGACAGGCTGAAGGATCAAATGTAGGCACTATGGAAAGACAAGAATCAAGGATGATTTCTTGGATTTTAGCCTGAGAAACTGGCCAAATATTGGTTCTGTTCATCAAGATGGGAATGAATGGGGGAGCAAGTTCACAGGGGCCACAGAAATCAAAATTTCTTTTGTGGGGACTTCCCTGGTGGCTCAGTGGTTAAGAATCCACCTGCCAAGGCAGGGGACACGGGTTCGAGCCCTGGTCCAGGAAGATCCCACACGCCGCAGAACAACTAAGCCCGTGTGCCACAACTACTGAGCCTGCACTCTAGAGCCCACGAGCCACAACTACTGAGCCCACATGCCTAGAGCCCGTGCTCCGCAACAAGTGAAGCCACTGCAATGAGAAGCCCGCGCACCACAACAAAGAGTAGCCCCCGCTCGACACAACTAGAGAAAAGCCTGTGCGCAGCAGCGGAGATCCAACGCAGCCAAAAATAAATAAATAAATAAATAAATTTATATTAAAAATAAAGAGAATTCTTCTGTGGACATTTTAAGGCCAAATGGGATGAAGGAGGGCACTACAGTGAGGGTGATGGGAGGGAGAAGGAGGCAAGGAGGAGAAAAAAGGAAGCAAAAGGGATAAATAAGAAGGACCTGAAGACAGAAAAAGAAAAAAAGAAAAATAAGGACACCTGCCATTTATATGGTGTTTCACAGTTCTTCTCTGAGAGGATCTTATTTAACCCTTACAGTGCCTCGGAAAGGTCGGTAGTATTATTATCTCCAGTTTAATGGAAGAGGGCCCTGAAACTTGGAGGAATGAAGAACCTTCCACAAGGCTGTTACTACCTAATGCAATTCTCACTGACCACGAGCTTCTGTCTTGACCACCATTCTCCGAAGAGAGAAGAGAGGAGAAGCCTCTGTGTTTTCCTCCTTGCTGTGGTGAGGCGCCCAAGCCGGGCCAGGCCTCCGGGAACAGGACACCAGGCAGTGTTGCTCCATGGAGACCAACCCCGGAAAAAGAAAAAGGCTACCCTTGCCTGAGAGCAGGAGGAAGAAGTTAGAATTGCCCCTTCCATGGTTGGTTTCCGGAGTGTCAGGCCACCACCATGTTAATATAATTTGGAGGTTGTTTGGGTTTGGATTTCCTTTTTGAACTTTTAAAATTGCACATTTTTTCTTGATTGATGGAGAAAGAGAACAGGACCTCTTAGCTCACTGCCACCCACACAGCTGTGAAGGAAGCCAGCTGCCCTCTTGCTCTTCAGAGAACATCCCTCCCTCCCTCCATTCTTCCCTCCCAGCATCTTGGCCATTACTAACCAACAGGGCGTCTAAGGAAAAGGGCCCCTTTCAGGGCTGGAGTGCTGTGGTTAGTGGATCAGAGCCTGCGTGGGAGGCTTCCCCAAAGATGTATGGTGTGGATGTAGCAACCAGACAGATGGGAGGAATTAAGTCACCCTTTTCCCCAACCCTCATTTCCTTGTAACCTAGAAGTCATTGGGTTGGTTTCCCTATGATGAGAGACTAGTATGTTTTTTTTTGATGTGGACCATTTTTAAAGTCTTTATTGAATTTGTTACAATATTGCTTCTGTTTTATGTTTTGTTTTTTTGACCACGAGGCATGTGAGATCTTAGCTCCCCGACCAGGGATCCAACCTGCACCCCCGGAATTGGAAGGAGAAGTCTTAACCACTGGAGCGCCAAGGAAGTCCCTGAGAGGCTAGTTTTATTTTTGCTGTCCCCCAGCTTTTGACAGCAGGCATGCTTCACTGGGAGTGTGAAATAAGGAAGAAGCTACCACTTGTTCTTCCTTTATGCTATTTGTGTCTGGGTTAAGCCTGGTTATGTACACCATGCCCTCACCGAAGGCTCTCTAGGAAGGCCTGACTTCTTTCTGTTTCTTTGAGGGTACTGAGTGGATTGGTGGCCCTGGGAAGCCCTGTGCTTGGTAAGGAGGGCCTGATCAGGTCCATTAGGGGGTAAGTGTGCTCTCCTGCTTAGTCAATACAACTCCAGACCCTGAGACTCGAGGCCTGAGAAGCCTGACCCAAGTTCAAACCTGCAGGTACAAATATCCTTTTCCAGTTTGGATACCTTCTGGAGAAAGTCAGCCAGTCCCAGTTGGGTTAGTCACTTTTCCCCTGTGCTTCCACAGAACCGGGCCTGGACAATGCAAGGAAAATTGGTCCTCTTCCCATAGCACCTTTGGTGTTCCTCTCCCATGGCGTCCATCACACTGTGTATTGTCATTATTCACTTATCTATTTTTCTCACTGTGAGCTCATGGAGGTCATGCGGCGTGTCCTTTTGCAGCTCTCTCTGCCAGTACCCAATACAGTTCCCAGCACATCAGAGGCTCTCACTAAATGTTTGATGCATGCATGAATGAATGGACAGTTGAATAAATGAATGAACGCATGAATAAAAGAGTGAGTGAAAATAGGGTAGAGGTTAAGGGTTCAGGCTGTGCATCAGGCAAAGCTGGGTTCAAACCCTGACCAGGCCATTTTCTGGTTGTATAATAATCTTGGACAAGTTATTTAACCTCTTAAAGCTTCACTCTTTAAAATTCATTTCCATTATAGTTTATCATAGGATACTGAATATAGTTCTCTGTGCTATACAGTAAGACCTTATTGTTTATCCATTCTATGTATAATAGCTTACATCTGCTAACCCCCACCTCCCACTCCATCCCTCCCCCAAGCTCCTCCCCCTTGGCAACCGCCAGTCTGTTCCCTATGTCTGTGATTCTGTTTCTGTTTCAGAGATCGGTTCATTTGTGTCATATTTTAGATTCCACATGTAAGTGATATCATATGGTATCTGTCTTCTTCTTTCTGACTTACTTCACCTCATATGATAATCTCTAGTTGCATAAAGCTTCACTTTTCTTATTCTGGTTTTTGTGAGGATTATGGTGCATGTAAAGCATTTATCATGGTACCTGGTGTGAAGTAAGTACTCAATACATGGTAGTTATTGACAAGTTCTGACTTCTAGCCCTCTGCTAGTTTTTACCCTCATAGATCTTGTTGGCACCTCCTTCTCCAGATTCTTGGAACAGCCAATCTCCTTGCCAGACTCATGGCTGTGTCTGCAGCGCTGACCCAATGGGTATGAGCTGGAGTCAGGCTGTGGAAGCGTGTGCACGCTGGGCTTTGCTGAGAAGGGGAAACTGTGACAGCGGCCCGCCTAGAGCCGGGCAAACTGGTCAGCTGCTACCCCCATTGTCTCAGGCCTTCTCTACTGGCGGGTGTCCTCAAGAAAACAGGAACAGGGCCTCTTTTAAGGTGTCTGGATGACAGCCACATCAAATATGTGACCTTTTCCTAGGAAGCCTGGTTTCCATGGTGAGCGAGGCCACACGCTCTTTCTCAAGCCACGGTCTGTGACTTGCAGCCCTCTCTGGAATGTGATGTCAGTGGCCCCAGCAGCTGGGTGGGGACATCTGCCCAGGGGCTTCCCCTCCAGCATCTTCAGGGTGTGCAAGGGCTAAGCACCCCCAGACCCTCCGATGTCCACGCCAGCCCTCCTACCTGGAAGGATTTGTCCTGAGGCCCTGACATTATTCTCCCACCTCCACCCCATATACGCACACTTACTGGCTCACGGTCAACTGGCTGCCGGACTCAGCAGAAAGAAGGGGGCTCTTTCTGTGATTCCCCATCTTAGGCAGAGGTGCTGACCTCCTCCACCGCATCTTGGCAGCCTGGGCCAGGAGAGGGCCTGCCTCCCTGGCCTTGGCAGAGCGTGTGTTTGGTCCCAACCACTGCAGCTGCCAGAACAGGAGCTGAATGCCCAGTGCCTCTGCCAAAGCTTGCTAACTGCTTTCTTCTCCCTCGGAACTATGCAAACGGAGGCCGCCGAGGAATGCGGGGGCAGCTAACCTCCCCACCACCCGCTTCCCTCCCCCTGTGGCCTGTGCTCTCCCAACCCCCAGGCTGGAGTCACATCAGAAAAATGCAGGGGAAGAAAGAAATGCCCCAATGTGTCATGACATTACATTTCCGCCTGGTGCTCAGAAACAAGAAAAGTTGGTGGCTGGGGTTGGGGTGGGAGGGGGAGGAGGGCGGAGGTAGAGGTAATATGGTCATAGCTAGAGCCCTGTGACTGCTTCTCCTCTCTGCTTCCCTAGGGCAGATCACCTGCTCCCTTGGGGTTCTGTTTCCTCGTGAAGAAGTCGGGGCGAATCATCGCTGACTCAGATCACAGAGAAACTCTGAGAATTAACTGTTTGCTACCATGAAAGAGCACTGATATTCCTAAGAGGCTGCCGAGAGATGCCATATGGCAACTTTAAGTTGACGATTATTGAGCTAGTTCACTGATAGCATGTGTTCATTTAACATTCATACAGTGATTCCTATTTTGTTCTAGAAGCTAAGAACGCAAGAGTGAACAGGACCCAGGCTCTGCCCTCTAGAAACCTGCACTCTAACAGGAAAGATAGACAATTAAACAAGTCACATCAATCAAGTGTCAAGAGAGTTATGATGGGCAGTAGGAGGTGCTAGTGGCTGAGCCTGCTCCAGGGGTCAGGGAGGCCACTTCCTTGAGGAAGTGAAATTCAAGCTGAAGCCTAAAGGATGAGCAGATGTGGCCCAAGGGAAGAGAGGGGTTAAGAGTATTCTTCGGCAGAGGGAACAGTCAGAGCAGGGAGGGAGGATGATGTGAATGAGGAACTGAAATGAATTTGGTGTGACCGGAGTGTAGACAGCTGGGTTGGGGTCAGCAGAAGGGGTGAAGAGATAGAGGGAGGCCGGGTCAGATCATGCGGGGCCTTCAAGACAGTGCCAAGGAGTTTGGACTGGATCCTCAGGGTGATGGGAGCCAGCGTAGGGTTTTAAAGTAAGTGTGGCGCCCCAATGTTCAGAGCAGCACTATTCACAGTAACCAAGACATGGAAACAAGCTAAATGTCCATCAACAGATGAATGGATGAAGAAGATTCACAGACATAGAAAACATATGCCTACCAAAGGGGAAAGGAGGTGGGGGAGGGATAAATTAGAAGTTTGGGATTAACAGATACACACTACTATACATAAAATAGATAAACAACAAGGACCTATTGTATAGCACAGGGAACTATATTCAATATCTTGTAACTACCTATAATGGAAAAGAATCTGAAAAAGGCTTTATATATATATCTGACCATGTCAATAGGAATGTCTGGTGCATAGCTGTAGAGCTGAGTTTGGAGCCCAGGGGAGACTCTGGGCTGGAGAAGTACCATTGTCCCGGAGAGAGTAAGGAAGTATATAGTTAAGATAATGCTAGCAGTTCTAACAAGTAAATGCCCAGTAACTACTTGCCCAGTAGTTTATTTCTCACTCAGATCAAGTCTAAAATGGGTGTTCCTGGGACTTCTCTGGTCGTCCAGCGGGCAAGACTCTGTGCTCCCAATGCCGGGGGCCTGGGTTCGATCCCTGGTCAGGGAACTAGATCCCACGTGCATGTTGCAACTAAGAAGTCCACATGCTGCAACAAAGATCCCATGTGTGTGCTGCAACGAAGATCCCATGTGCCACAACTAAGACCCGGCACAGCCAAAATAAATAAATAAATAAATATTTAAAAAAATAAATTAAATAATGGCTGTCCTAATAAATGGGAGGCTCTTCTCCAAATAGTAGTTCAGGGACCTAAGTCCTTCCATCTTCGGTCTCTACCACCTTTAATACATGGTTTCCGAGGTCACTTTGATGTGGAAAGAGCATGAAGGATCGTGCATGGGAGTTTCTATCACTTCTGTCCATATTCCACTGACAAAAGCTCATAATGTGGTCACATCTAACTATAGGAGAAGTGGGAAAATGTAGTATAGGTGGGTGTCCATGAGAAAGAGGAAATGGGTTTGGCCACCAGCTAGCTAGTGTCTGGCACAGGAAGGCACAGGAGTGGATAAGATCATTTGTCAAGACTGGGGCTTGCACCCACTCACTTATCCCCATTTTTACATGCCTACATAGGCACAGGGCAGACAGAAGTGAAGCTAAGCCACTTCTCCCCACCCCAGTCTCATGTTCTTGGAGACCAACAGGAGAGGGTAGGCTCCAACCCATTTGGGTCCTTCCTGAAAGCTGGACAGATCTTCAGGGTGAAATGATCCCTGCAGTAGTTAGTCATGTTGGCTCTGACACTGGCCACCCTTGCCTCTTTCCTGAGGCTGGCTGCCACTCACACTCACTTCATGTTCCTTCACCTCAACAAGCATTTTTTGAGTATCTACTATGCGTTGGGTATACAATGTCCAGTTCTAGAAATGCGGAAATGAACAGGGCAGAGGTCCCTATATTAATTTGTTTATTGTCTTCCTTTCTCACTAGAATGTAAGTGTCCTTTAGTAGGGTCTGTGGTTTACCTTGCCTCCCACTGTATCCTCAGCCTCCAGAACAACACCTAGCACATAGTAGGAATTCTAGAAATGATTGTTGAATACGTAGATGGTTGAATAAGGCCCTTTGGGAATTTACATCTGTAATGAGTGCTGGGAAAGGGGAAGAACAGGGTTTTATAGGTTGACCTACAATACAGTGACCTATTCTGGTTCAGGAGGTCAAGAGAGGTCTTCCTGGGCTTCCCTGGTGGTGCAGTAGTTGAGAGTCCGCCTGCCGATGCAGGGGACACGGGTTCGTGCCCCGGTCCGGGAAGATCCCACGTGCCGCGAAGCGGCTGGGCCCATAAGCCATGGCTGCTGAGCCTGCGCGTTAGGAGCCTGTGCTCTGCAACGGGAGAGGCCACAACAGTGAGAGGCCCGCGTACCACAAAAAAAAAAAAAAAAAGGTCTTCCTGGGGAAGAAATTTTTAAGCTTAGGATAAGCAAGTGACAGGCAGATGGAAGAGCATATGCAAAGACCTGGCATCAAAAGGATGCATGGAGGAACAAAGAAAGTTCAGTATGGCTAGAGCCTAGAAGGGAGGAGGGAGGGAGTGCTGCAGGATGAGACAGAGGGGCAGGCAGGGACCAGACTGCATATGGCCTTGAGGGACCTTCTAAGTCTCTGTATTCTGTCCTGAGGGTGCATCACTCAGCAGCTTCTTTAACATGTAACCATTATATTTCAAGTCATTGTCCAAAAAGGACAAATTTTTTACTTTATTAGTGATTCACATCTCACTGTTTCAATAATGTTTGAACTGGGATTGGAATTAAAGTTCCTGTCTGTCTGACCCTACTTCCCACGCAGAGAAAGCTTCTCTCCTTTTCAGTAAATCAGACACCTAGACTCTTCTTGCTGAAAGGGTGTGGGGAATTGAACAACCGCTTTGATGTGCTCGACGATTTTACATAAGACCTCATTTAATTATCACAACAACTCTGGAAGTTTGGCATGATTATTCCCGTTCTACAGATGAGGAAACTGAGTCCTAAAAGAAATGAGAATCTGCAGGAAGGCTCAAATAAAGTGCACCTCTCTAAACTAGAGATGTTGAAGCAAACGCTAGTCTTTATCAGAAAAATAACAACTCTGAGCTCTGACAGGCTGAGAACAGAGTTGCAAAGGAGCCAACAGTCTGATGCATCAGGTTAGACAAGCAGCCAGTCAGAAAGTATTCATTAACGTCTGGGAACGGCGTTCCAGAAGAATTAAACGTGGTCCCAGCCCTCAAGGAGCTCACTGACTACTGGGAGAGACAGACAGGCAAGGGAACTATAGTTTCAGCACCGTGTGAGAAGTTGCTCTCAAGGAGGTGTAAACGGAGAGTTGGGAGAGCACAGGAGCATCGATAAAGTTTACTGTGTGCTCAGAGCTGAGTGGGGCAGGGAAGATGCATAAAAGCTGGCAGTTCAGATATTGACCCAATTTCTCTGTTCTTTTAACATCCTTTCATTTACCCCACAAATACTGATGAAGTGCTAATTATGTGCCAAATACTAAGGATAAGGCAATGAACAAATAGACACAGTCCCTACTTTCAGACTAGTAGATAGCCACTTAACAAATAATTACGTGGACCCACAGAGCTATATAGAATATTTATAGAATATAATAGCATCTGCCTGTGGGAAGAAGAGTTGAGAACCAGGGTGTCAGGAACAGGAAGCTAATTTTCTTTCCCTTTTACAGTTTTCATTTAATATGTGTTTACTGTGTGAATTAATTTTTTTTAAGGTGGAGTTTAAAAATAATCATGCAAATAAATATACTGTTAAAAACTGTGATAAGTCTTCCCTGGTGGCACTAAGCCCGTGCACCACAGTTACTGAGCCTGCGTTCTAGAGCCTGCAAGCCACAACTACTGAACCCGTGTGCCACAACTGCTGAAGCCCGTGTGCCTAGAGCCTGAGCTCCACAACAAGAGAAGCCACCGCAATGAGAAGCCAGAGCACCACAATGAAGAGTAGCCCCCGCTCGCAGCAACTAGAGAAAGCCCGCACACAGCAACAAAGACAGAATGCAGCCAAAAATAAATAAATAAAATAAATAAAATTTTTTTAAAAAACTGTGATAAATGCCATGAAGAAAAAGTATAAGGTGCTCTGAGAGAGAATAACAGGGGCAGCTACTTTATTTATTTATTTTAAAAATTTTATTTATTTTATATTTGGCTGCATTGGGTCTTCATTGTTGTGCGTGGGCTTTCTCTAGTTGCAGAGATCAGGGGGCTACATTTTGTTGTGGTGCACGGGCTTCTCATTGCAGTGGCTTCTCTTGTTGTGGAGCACAGGCTCAGTAGTTGTGGCACATGGGCTCAGTAGTTGTGGCACACGGGCTTTGTTGCTCCACAACATGTGGGATCTTCCCGGACCAGGGCTCGAACCCATGTCCCCTGCATTGGCAGGTGGATTCTTAACCACTGTGCCACCAGGGAAGCCCCAGGGCAGCTACTTTAAACTGTGAAGTCAGCACAGACAGAGAGAACAGACTTATCGTTGCCAAAGGGGAGGAGAATGGGGGAGGGATGGATTGGGAGTTTGGGGTTAGCAGATGCAAACTATTATATATAGAGTGGATAAACAAGGTCCTACTGTATAGCACAGGGAGCTATATTCAACATCCTGTGATAAACCATAATGGAAAAGAATATAAAAAAGAACGTATACATAAATTGTGGAGTCAGTTAAATGCCTCTTTATGGAAAGGGCTTTGAAGCTGACACCCATAAATTTAGTTGTAGGTGATGGGCAGAGTGCAGGTAAGAGTGTTCTAGAGGAGAACCAGCACGTATAAAGCCTGGAGGAAAGAAAACGCTTGATGTAGTCTAGGAATAGAAGAGAAACTAGTGTGATGAAGCCACTAAAATAAAGGGAAGGATCTCTTTACAACCCCAGTTCTCAGTAAGTTCTATGATATGCATCCACCACCTATGCCAGACTCTAAGGATCATGAGGACTGGGAAGGGGTTTATTTTGTTCACTGCTAGAGCAGCACTTAGCATCCTGTAGGTACTTAAATATTTGTTTCATTTACACATGGACAAAGCCAATGTATGATTAGTTTTTTTGTTCAGAAACTATAAAAATGCCAAGAAGTGGTTGATTTGCATTAATGCTCTTCTGCCCTGAGGACTGGGAATTCACAGAATCTGTCACTGGAAGGTAGAGTCAGGGAAACAAAGTCTGGGCTAAGAGCTGGTTTGTCAGAGTGTAAGCTGTGGTCACAATGTAGTAAAACAGAAACTCAGCCGCCTTCTATTTCCTTTGTTCCCTCTATGGCTTCTTGGGTTTCAACTTCCTCCCCTTTCCAGGAATTCTCGTTTTCTCTTTGTCATAAACACCTGAAGCGTTTACATCAGAATGGCTTTAAAGTGCCAAGTTTTGACGTAATTTTTTTTCTCCCTCCCAGAAAAGCATTTCCATTAACATTTTCTTCTAGAGCTGCAGCTTCTAAGCCTGGTGAGCTTCTAAAAGATGCAGATTCTCTGGGCTCCAGCACAGATCTACTGAATCCACCTCTCCAGGAGGAGGGGCCCAGGTATCAGTGCTTTCAAAGATTGCTGGGGTATTGCCCGGTAGTCCAGTGGTTAGGACTCCATACTTTCACTGTGAGGGTGTGGGTTTGATCCCTAGTGGGAGAACTAAGATCCCGTAAGCCACGCAGCATGGCTCTGTTTATGGAGTACCCAGAATTCCCAATGCATAGTCCAAATCTAAAAGAACACCAGGTTAATCTTGCTTCTAGGGAGCAGAGGCCTAGAGCTGTTTCTATCTCAACTTCTCTTTGTGCCCTGGGATTGAAGCCCTTTTCCAAGATCTGTATGTTTAAGTGCAGTCGAGGGTAACTGGGTACAAAAAGGAGTCCCATATTCCCCAGACAAATGGAGCCTTTTGATTCTAAATTCTTCTTTTTGAGACTCAGTATAGTCTTGCCAGGATCCACCCAAGAAAGGCCACAGGGTGGAATGGAAGGAACTCTGGAAGGGAATCCAAGACTCCGGGGCACTAGCCTTAGCTTGAATACCAATTTGCTACGTTCTTGGCAAGCCACTTCTCCTTTGTGAGCCTCATTTTCTGTATTTCTATATTATATTTTTCTACATATTTCTGTATATTTTCTATATTTTCAACTATAAAGTAAGGGGGTAGGCTAGAAGAACTCAAAGATCCCTTCCAGCTCTCTGAGTCTAGGATTTTTTCCTGGAAATTTTATACTAAACTTCAGATGGCAGAACACAATGGAAATAAGTATGTGACAAAATGGATGGACTAATTAGGATCCATTGCAAAGTTCACCGTCTAATTCTTTGTGGCTTTCTGTCCTCAGATGCTGATGTTTCAGGATAAGTATTCCTGCTTGTGACTTCTTATGTATTCTACTAATCCCTATGGTTAAAAAGACAAAGACCTATGAGGTCATGGAGGCTACTCACCCACAGCCAGCTACCCTTTGCCATCTTCCCAAGCCCAAACTGACCTTAGCATTTGACCTTAGCTGAGGGGACAAAAGGAAGTGGTAACTTCCACATCCCTATCAACAGTGGCTGCTACAATTTGTCTTTAATAAAACAAAGAGATAGTACTTAGTGTCCTGAGCTAGAAAAACCAAACAACACTAAGTCTTAGATTCAGTCCCCTTGGATGTGACCCTCCACATCCAATGATCCAAGGACTCCACTGCAAAACAAGACTGTTTCCTTGAAGTCCCTGACCTCCACTATCTCAGGAAGAATAGCGATTCACTATCATAAAGTTCATGTACCTATCGAAATGGAATTGGCCTATTCATTAGGAGAGAGGATTGAAAAAGTTGAAATTTTGGCAACTAAGGTGTAGTGGACACCTATTTTTTTTTTTTCCCTATTTGTGATATCCATCACCTCTTCCTTTGATACTTATACTTTACTCTTTGGTAAAGAAGACACTTTTCCCTCAGTCCACGTGCTTTTTGGGTGGGGCTGATACCCCTAACCTTCCAGGAAAGGCTGTATGACCTGCACCTGGCCAATCAGAGCATTCCATGCCTCTGGCTATTGTGATTATTTCAAAGATGGGCGTATGATCAACTTAGGCCCGGAAAATCCAGTTCTGGGACTCTTTCTGGAACCATAAAGGAAAGAAGCCTTGTCTCTTTCCACTTGGAGGCTAAACTGGTCAAATGTGAGTCTGGAATTGCTTGTGGCTACATATGCAAGTTAGTAACAGGTGAATGATGTGTGGTTTCCTGTTTCAACTAAGTTTCCTGCTTACTAGGTGCTACACTCACTCATGTTCTAATTTATAAAAGGAAAAATATTAAAAATTTAAGCTTCTTATAATTTAAAAATCTTTATTTAAAAAATTTGGAGCTGCTAAATGTGGGTGCTCTGGGGAAAAGCTTTAGTCACCACATCCTAAGTACAGCTCTGAGGGTAGAAAAACATTCTTCTGTGTTGATGCTTTTTGGTGCCTATTTAAAAACTTCATGTGGAGTTTTGTCCAGATCTCAACCCAACCCCATTGTATTCTTCTTCCTGTTTTAAAGGACAATGAACTTTTTCCATTTGGGGTGAGCTGCGGCGATAGAGACATGGATTCTCCACTAGGCTTTTGATTTCCCTGACCTTATTGCTTCCCGATTCTTGAGTCTCCTATCCTTGACTCTCACCTCTGGCAGGCCCCACCCCCTCACTTTCTCTGGTGACCAATGGGATAACTATCTCAGTCTTTGTTTTGCTCTCTTACCCAGCTTCATCTCTTAGGCAAGGTTAAATCATCAGATTGATTGAAAATACTCATTTTCTTTGGACTTTTCATAAACAGATTGAATCAAATGTGGCAAGGTGCCTGGGAAAAGCCGCTGACAGTTCCCGCTTAGGACAACTCACTTCCTCTCCTTGTAGTTTACAGTGACTATTTTGTTTGGTAAGCACAGCTAAGGCTTCCCTTTCCCGCCTAGGAATGTCCCAGCCCCAAACCTAACTTAGCCAGCTAGAAGAGCTACTTCAGTTTCTTGGCAAATGTGTCACTGGGAAGGATCACTCCCTATCCCTGTCTCTAAAGCCCTCACAGAACCATATAAGCCGTACAAATGCCCCACCCCATCCCACCCTACTACTAGGCAGACCATTGTGCATAATTCATTGTCAAAGGAAACAGATGCAAATTCCCCCTTCCTGAGGATATCAGGAAGTAGCCCACTTGGGAGAGAGTCTTAAAAACCTTAAATTCTCTTTAATTCAATTTAATGCTCTCAGAGGCTACCCACAGATCCGAGTCTCAGAACTACTTTTTCTCACCATCTTTGGGTGAGGTGACTGAGAGCTTCAAGTGAAGGATCTGGAGACATCCAAGAAAGAATGACAGAGCAAGGGGATGTGTGGGACGGAAGTGAAATAAACCAGAAGGCAGTAAGGTTATTACAGCTACAATTTCAAAATAGTCATGAAAAATACAATGTTCCAGGTGCCAATCTAAATTGTAAATACTCAGTATAGTTATCCCTTAGTGTCTACCAGGGATTGGTTCCTCCGCTCCTGCAGATATCAAAATCTCGGGATTTTCAAGTTCCTTACAGTCAGCCCTTACCTTGAATTTTGCATCCATGGATACAGAGGGCCACCTCTATATATTCACCCATTTAATCCTCACAATGACCCTGTGAGGTAGTTACTACATTGCAGCACCCCCATTTTTCATGTGGGGAAATTGAACTACAGAGAGGTAAAGTAACTTGCTCAAGGTCCTGTACCTGATACACGATCGGGCTGGGATGTGAATCCAGGCAATCTGGGTCCAGAATTTTTCTTTTAACCATTACACTGCCTCTCTGTAAAGCTCTATAGGTTGGTTGACCAGCTGTCCTGGCCTGCCCAGGACTGAGGGGTTTCCCAGATCACAGGGCTTTCAATGCAAAAACTGGTATAGTCTTGGACAAACCATGATGGTTGATCACCTGTATATAGAAATGTTATCAAAGAGGGTATTTCTGTAGTAAATTAAGTGATGCAAAAGCAGCTGAGGTAAGGCAAGGTTAAGAGAGAACTTGCTAAAGACAGGAAAGGAATTTCGAAAAGCAGATGAACGCTGGGGCTCTCCTCTCTTCCACTGCCTTAGTTTTGGCCCCTTGCTGTCTGGAAGGCTGCTCTAGTTCTGATCTGGTTTCTCATCTTCTTCTCACGCCACCTAAAGCAGCCACCACAATTTTCTGGAGTGTAAATGTGACCAGTCACTCCCTTGCTTACAGCACTCCATTGTATTTAATGACCATTGCATTGTATTCAATGACCATTGCATTGCATTCAATGAGCTTGACTTGGGAGGCCCTCCACCGTTGGCCCTCATCTCTCTGTCCCTTTCTCTCGGTGGTTGACATGCTTCTGTGCTTCAGGCATACCAAACAATTTGTATTTCTCCAAAGACACTAGGCTCTTGCCTTGGTGTCTTAGTCTCTTCTAGGAATATTGTTTCTCTTTTCTTTGCCACAAACTCTTATTTTTCCTACAAGACTCCTGGGTTAGGAGCCCCTCCTCTGTGTTCTTCCAACTCCTGGGGTTACTTCCTCTACAGAAGAATTTTCATATTCTTTTATAACTCTCTGTTTATCTGTGACCCCCACTGTACTGTGAAATGCTCTTTTATTTATCTGTATGTTTGCAATACCTGACACCAAATAATAGTTAATGTAGATTAGGTATAACTGTATATCAGGAACTTTGCATGCATTATCTCATTTAATCCTGATAACAACCTATGAGATGGGTACTGTTATTATCTCTATTTTACAGTTGAAGAGACAGAAGCCCTGAGAGGTTAAATAATTTTCCTTGGATCTCACAGCAAGTAAACAGTAGAAACAGGATTTGAAACTAGGTGGTCAGATTCCAAAGTCTATACTCTTAACCACTCTGCTAAACTTTCTCTCAAATGAAATGAACCCTTCAGAGTATCCATCATAGAAAGTTGTTAAGATCAAACAACTTGATTAATGAGAAATGGCTTTGTAAGCTGAAAAGCTCCCATGTCAGAAACTGCTAATTTTTCCCCACTATCTCTCTTTTATTTCCCTTTCATAATAATACAATTCCTGGTGTTTAGCTAGTCACATAGTTGCCCACAATAATAACTACATTTCTCAGTTTTTCTTGTCACCAGGAATGGCCACGTGATTCTCTCTGGGCCAATATGATGCAAACAGAGCCACATTTACAACTTCTGGGATATGCCTTTAAAGGGACAGAGTGAGTCTCCCCTGTCCTTTTCCCCCTCCATCTAGCTAAGCTATGGATATGGTGGTGATGAGTCATCTTGGATCACATGGATAAGATAGATGGAGCCTGGGAACTCTGGCATTGTAGAACTCACATACTTACCCTGTGTTGCTTTTGTCTGGATGATTGTAACGGAGAGAAATGAGCTTCTATCTTGTTCCAGCCACTGCTATTTTGGACCTCTGTTACAGCAGCTGAACCTATACTCTAACAAATATAGTCTATTCCCAGGAGGAAAGATTATTCTTATTATTCCTGGAGAGTGGCTTTGAGACTGCATGTAGGCTATATCATAAGAACTAACTTTCTCTTCTCAGTAAAAGACATATTACTCAACAAGTTTGCTCAGGTCAAAAACCTAGGAGTCTTTTTTTTCCTTCTAAAACAACTTTATTTAGGTATAATTGCATATGATAAACTGAATATATTTAAGTGTACACTTTGATAAATTCCCACCTAGGAAACCATCTTAATAATTAAGATAATAAATATATCCATCACCACAAAAGTTACCTAATGCTCCTTTGTAACCCCTTCTTTCTGCCTCCTCCTTAGTTTCCACCACCCCCAATCTACCTGGCAACAACTGATCTTCTTTCTGTCACTTTAGATTTATTTGCATACTCTAGAACTTTAGACATGGAATCATACAGCATGTTACTCTTTCTCGTCTGGTTTCTTTCACTCAGCATACTTATTTGGAGATTACAAATCATCTTTTAAAAAAATATTTATTTATTTAAGCTGTGCTGGGTCTTAGTTGCGGCACACAGGATCTTTAGTTGTGGCATGCATGTGGGATCCAGTTCCCTGACCAGGGATTGAATCCAGGCTCCCTGCATTGGGGGCACTGAGCCTTACCCACTGGACAACCAGGGAAGTCCCTACAAATCATCTTTGATTCCTCTCTTTATTTCATGGCCAACCCCCTACCCCCAATCCATTCCTTCATTGAGTTCAGTAACCTCTACCTGAATCCAACTACTTCTGTTTACCTCCATCGTCATCATCCTCACCCAGACCATCGGCATCTGTCTCATGTACTACTGGAGTAGTCTCCTAACTGGTCTCTTTGCTTCAACACTTGCTCCTTCCAATCTATTTTCCACCTAGAACCCACAATGGTCTCCTTAAAATAGAATCATATCAATCTCTTCAGATCATATCAATCCCCTGCTTGAAATTATTCAATGGCTTCCAATCACACTCAGAATAACATTCTGGGACTTCCCTGATGGCACAGTGGTTAAGAATCTGCCTGCCAATGCAGAGGACCCGGGTTTAAGCCCTGGTCCGGGAAGATCCCACATGCCGTGGAGCAAGTAAGCCCATGCGCCACGACTACTGAGCCTGCGCTCTAGAGCCTGTGAGCCACAACTACTGAGCCCATGAGCCACAACTACTGAAGCCCGTGTGCCTAGAGCCCGTGCTCCGCAACAAGAGAAGCCACTGTAATGAGAAGCCCACGCACTGCAATGAAGAGTAGCCCCCACTCGACACAACTAGAGAAAGCCTGCGTGCAGCAACGAAGACTCAACGCAGCCAAAAAAAAAAAAAAAAAAGAATACCAATGGTTTTCTACCATTCTCCCCATCCAGCCACACTGATGTCTTCCTTTTGTTCTTCAAATATGCCAAGCCTGCTCCCATCCTAAACCCTTTGCTCTTGCTGTTCCTTCTGTCTGGAATGCTCTTTCCCCAGCTCTTTGCATAGCTGTCTAATTCTTATTTTTCAGGTCTCATCTCAAATGTTATGGCCTTCCAGAGAGCTTCCCACATCTAAGGGGCCTCCACCCAGTCAGTCTCTAACCACATTGCTATTTTCTTCTTAATAATACTTATTAATATATGAAGTTATTTGTTTGCATGTTTTTAAAAAATAGATTTGTTTATTCTAGCTATTGGAACATACAATCTTTTTTTAAAAAAATATTTATTTATTTATTTGGCTGCGCTGGGTCTTAGTTGTAGCACGCGGGATCTTTGTTGCCGTGTGAGGGATCTTTGTCTTTAATTGTGGCATGTGGGATCTAGTTCCCTGAGCAGGGATCGAACCTGGGCCCCCTGTATTGGGAAAGCAGAGTCTTAGCCACTGGACCACCAGGGAAGTCCCTGCATGTTTATTGTTTGTCTTTCCCCACTGGAATGTGTGCTCCATGAGGTCAGGGAATTTGTCTCTTGTTAATTGTTATATCCCAAGGCCCTAGATTAGTGCCTAACAGATGTTCAATAAATATTCGTTGAATGAATAAGTAAGTGTATTGTGCATGGATTAGCAGAGCCGAAGGGTAACAGAGGATCACCTTTTAAATTCCACCACTGTGGACTGTTTGAACCTCAGAAGGAGTATATCCCTGTAGTAGTGAAGCTTTCAGTGTGAAGTCTGTTCTTGTTTTTTTTTTCTTTTTAAATAAAAATAATAGAAGCAAGCACAGAGCGGTTATTCTCCAGGCAAGTGTCCAAGGACTGCAGACTCTTTAGGGCTTTCATAGACAGTCTTTTCCTGCCATTTTAGAAGCTCTGGAGAGAGAAAGGAAATATTTATTTTGAAGGCCCAAATAAAAAGGACATATAGAAACATATTACAGGGACTTCCCTGGTGGCACAGTGGTTAAGACTCCGTGCTCTCAATGCAGGGGGCCCTGGTTTGATACCTGGCCAGGGAACTAGATTCCACATGCATGCTGCAACTAAGGAGCCCACGTGTCGCAACTAAGGAGCCTGCCTGCCACGACTAGGACCCGGCACAACCAAATAAATAAATAAATAAATATTAAAAAAAAAGGAAACATATTACAGTGGCTGCCAGTCTATAAATGTATAACACATTCTGCCAACTTTATGCTCAGGGCAAAGTTTATTTTTCGCTAAATTTGCTTCACTCATGTGGTGTCAAGAATCACCCTAAAAATTGGTCTGGAACTCATGTCTCTCACAGGGCTCTGGTAGAAGTGAATGTGGAAGAATTCCCTGGTGGTCCAGTGGTTAGAACTTGGCGCTTTCACTGCTGAGGGCCCGGGTTCAATCCCCGGTCAGGGAACTAAAATCCCACAAGGTGCGCGGCGCAGCCAAAAATAAAGAAAAAAAAGAAGTGAATGTGAGATGTTTCCATCGTCCAGGACATGCTAGACACTGAAGATAGGAACTTAATCAAAAACTTAAGAGTCAAATGAGAAAACCAAGTCTCATAAGAAAGACTAGCAGATGCCCCCAGTGGAAGAATTCACACCCAAAAAACTTCAGGTGATAAAACATTGTAAAGAAACTTAAAAATAATTATGTTCATTATGTTCTAATTATTTTCACTTAGGCAAGAACATATCACTGCATATCATTATGAAAAAGAAAAGAACATGTAGATTTGAAAGAAGAATAAATACATTTTTTCATTTTCTTAATGTGGTAAAATATACATAATATAACATCTACTATTGTAATCATTTTTAAGTGTACAGTTCAGTGGTATTAAAAACATTCATAATGCTGTGTTACCCTCACCACTTTCCATCTCCAGAGCTCTTTTCATCTTGTAAAACTGAAACTCTATACCTATTAAACAAGAATTCCCCTTACTGTCCCTTCCCCCTGGCCCCTGGCAACACCATTCTACTTTCTGTCTTTATGATTTTGACTACTCTAAGTCCCTCATATAAATAGTATCATACAGTATTTTGTCTTTTTTGTGACTGGTTTATTTCACTTAGCGTACTGTCCTCAAGGTTCATCTGTGTTGTAGCATTAGAATTCTAAGTAGAATTAGAATTTCATTCCTTTTAAAGGCTGAATGCTATTCCATTTTATGTATATACCAGCGGTCCCCAACATTTTTGGCACCAGGGACCGGTTTCATGGAAGACAATTTTTCCATGGACTAGGTGGGGTGGGGTGGGGGGATGGTTCAGGCAGTCATGTGAGTGATGGGGAGAGGCAGATGAAGCTTTGCTTGGACCTCGGCTCGGGGGCTGGGGACCCCTGGTATATACCACATTTTGTTTATACATTCATTCACTGATGGACACTTGGATTGCTAGTAAGTCTAATACGAAAAAAAATTTGTTTAAGATAGAAAGAGCCTTGAAAAAGGAATAGATGTAGTCTTGAGAGTCTGAGGAGAGATTATTTATGGTCTGTGTGATGTGATGTAAAAAATAAAAAAATACATAAAGGAGGATGTGGCCCGTTTGAAAGACAAACACAACAATGGTAACTACATGAACTTAACTACAACTATTTATCGTGTACCTACTGTGTGCATTGTGTTATGCTCGGAGCTTTTCATCCTGATCTTATTTATTCCTCAGAATAACCCTGTTAGGGTTATTCTCATATTAAATGAGGAGACAAACTCTATTGCTATACAACTAGTATATGGAACCAGACATACCTAGGCTCAAGGTAGACCAAGCCTTGAATACAGATCTGTCTAGTTCCAAATTCCCTGACCTTTCTTCTCCCCCACAGATTTTTAGAGTAGGTAAGACATATTTCTTTCATGTCCAGAAGTCCAATTACTAGTTACTCTTTTGGTTCAAATGACAGGTACTTTATAGCAGATTCTCAAAATGTGGTTTGCAGACCACTTGCACCAGGTCATAAGGGGAGTTTGCAAAAGTGCAAATTTCTGGGCCCCATAGCAAAAATTCTAAGTAATTAAGTTTGGGATGAGGATCAGAGAATCTGTTTTTTTTTTTTTTTAAACAAACTAATGTGGCCTCTCGTGAGAACCACTATGTCTAGAAGGTCTTCCAGGAGCGTTCAGTAGAAATAAGTTCTTTGGGAGAACACTTCAACTAAGCCTTCTGGTCTTCTCCACACTGCCATGCCTGAAGCTCAGGCTGATTCTCTCAGGCTGACTCTCTCATGCCAATTCTCTCATGCCTGACAGCACAGGGACTCGCCGAAGGCATGAATGACTTAAGAGGTTTTGGCCTAATCTACATACATCTCAATTTAGCAGCACAAATTAAGCTATTTGTCAAAATGCTTAAAACCATACACGAAATCTGCGCGTTGTGCTGTGTTTGGAAGAATGTGGAGAAACAGGGCAGGCCTATAGGTCACGTGGGGAAGATGTACTCTGAATCGGAATCCTGGATATTTCGGGGGTTGCCAGCGCTGGAGAATGTTGGAAAACCGAGCAGCCAGACTCATGCGCAGGCGCAGAAGGGAGGGGGGAAATCAAACCGTCAAGGAGCGCCCTTCCCCCATCCTCTTTCCGGCCTTCTCCCACTGCGCAGGTGCAGGAGTGAAGCAAGATGGCGGCCCCCGTGGATTTGGAGTTGAAGAAGGTAAAAGAGGGTCTTGAGCAGGCAGAGACTTTTTCTTTGGAAGCTAAGGGGACTGTGGACAAGAATATCGAGTGAGACTCGAGTTCTGCGGAAGGCTCCAGGGAAATGGGGAATGGTTTCCCAGAGTCCTAAGGCGGGACAGGCTCTCTTTAGGCTGGAGTCGGGGGCGAGCTGCTCTTTGCTGGGTAAGAGCCGGTTGCGCTGGGCCTGGTTAAGTCTGACGGGCCGATAGCTCTTCTGTTCCCTAGTTCCGAGTTCCAGAGACCTTTCGTTGAGCTTGGAGTTTTCAGTTCCATAGTGAGGCCTGAAGTGAGCGTTTCCAGCTGGAGCCCTTTGAGACGGCTGCCCGAGCTGAGGCATCTAATTCTGCATTCTAATTTGCTTTGAAAAAATCCAAGTCCAACCTGTGTTTTTAGGCCACATCTTCAATCCCATACCTTGTAAGGTCGCTACATACAGTTCAGTTAGGTATTCTCATAGCAGTGTTCATCTTAGGGCTTTGGTCTTAGCTCCCCCCCCCCGCCCCCGTTTTTATTTAAAGACTTGTCAAAAAAGAAACAAAGTTTTCCAGATAAAATCGGTATCAGAAGGAATTGTTTTTCTCTTTTCAAACAATTGCCTATAAATGTGTTGTTACTCAGGAACGTTTTCGCAGCTTAAAGAGTTGTCGGGATTCCTAGACTTTACCTACTTTAAACCTATACTTTCTAGAAAAGGAAACAGTTTCAGAAAAGACTCAGACCAAGGTTGGGACTAGAATCCAGTATTCTCTGCCTTACTTCCCACCTTTTGACCATTAGTTTTGGTTCGTTAGAAGAGCAAATTTTACTTAAGGCTGTCTCCTGGTCAACCTCTGCATAAGAAATAGGACAGCTGAAATAGCTTTTCCACCTAATAAATGAAGCTGCGTATTATTGCTCTGAGGATTTATGTGTGTGTGTCTTGCTTCTTGTTTGAAACTTGTACCTTTAGTCCTTATGTGGTCTCTAGTGCTGTAATATCTTAGCATTAACAATATGCCAGCTTCCTTAGCAAACTGTGTCTTAAAGTGTTATAAAAGTTCACCTTTTTTTTCTGTTAAAAGTTCAAATTTAAGTTAGGGTTTAGTGAAAGAGCTAACAATAGAGTACAGCTGTGAATGGACTTACCGCTCAGTATTATTTGAATTTGTTGCTAGGAAACCTGTGGACAGTGAATGCAAACTAAGAAAATGATTACAGACTTAAATTGGGTAGTTTTGACAACCAATGAAATTAATTGAAAAAGAAACATGTTTAAAGGTCTTCTAATATCTTTATAAGGTTTTTTTTTTTGGCGGGGGCCGGGGGGTGGGGGCGCGGCAGGTGGAGACTAGTAGGAAACTTTAGGCACTTCCTCTCCCCCCGAAATGAATCTTTTGAAACCTTACTAGTCGGCGAGAACAAAGTGAGAATAAAAATTAAGTAGTAGCTTTTGCTGTGTATTGCAGCCGCAAATGTTATTATTAAGGCATAAATTTGAGAGCATGTGAAAGTCATTCTAGGCACTTCATGAGTATCCAAGAAACGTTTATCTTTGAGTAAGGGTACTCAAGTGTCAAATTTGGCTTGGTATGTGCGTATGAAGATCATGATGCAATTCTTCTAACAATGTTTTGAAATTCTTGTTTTTCTCTTAAAATATTCATTTTCTGAATATTACTGTAGATAGTAGAATAGAAAGATTCCTGAACTAGAGGTCAGAAGAAATGGATTTAAGTACTTGCTTTTCCACTTAGTAGTTGTTCAGCCCTGTGCAAGTCATTTATATCTCTTTAAAACATTTAGTTAATTTGTAAACTGTGGTGGTGAAACTGCCATCCCTAACTCAGGATTATTGAAAAGAGTAAATGAGACCTTTATTATATCTGTCAGTATTCTCATATTAATATTCACATGTTAATATTTCAAACAAATGTGGGAAAGTACTTTACACCTAGTTGTGTAATACAGATGTAGTGAGTTGTTACATTTATGTTTCTTGTTTTGGATCTCTGGGTTTCATCCTGTGACTTGCATTTAGTGCTTTTATTACTCCTCGGATACTTGCTACTTGATATGGTTATTATTTACCCTTGTTCTGCTTCAAATAGGTTGCATCTTCTGAGGACTGAGTAAATTCAGTACAGTTGACCCTTGAACAACACTGGTTTGAACTGCGGGGATCCAGTTGTATGCAGATTTTAAAAAATAGAAAATACTGGAGTACTACACGATGTGTAGTTGGTTGAATCCACTCGGTAGAACCAAGGATACAGAGGAACTGCTGTATAGGAACTGCCACCTATAAATTATACTTGGATTTTCAACTGCACGGAGGGTCAGTGCCTCTAATCACCGAATTGTTCAAGAGTCAAATGTATTTAGCATAGTGGCTTGATTGTTTACAATTATATTGATTTTTATTGATGTTTGCTGTGGTAAATTTCACAGCTTTGTCTCTGGTTAGCAGGCTTTATTTTAATATATTTAGATTTGACTTAAATGTTTCCTGTAAAATGTTGCACCTACTAAATCATGGACTTATTTTTTAGGCCTTCACAGAGCTTCAAGCCAAAGTGATTGACACTCAACAGAAGGTGAAGCTTGCAGACATACAGATTGAACAGCTAAACAGAACGAAAAAGCATGCACATCTTACAGATACAGAGATTATGACTTTGGTAGATGAGACTAACATGTATGAAGGTGTAGGAAGAATGTAAGTAAAGTATATCCTTAAGGGGATTATCTTCAAAGAGGTTTGTCTGAATTAAATCATAGAATTTGTTCACTTTACAACTTGCGTTAAAGTATCATAGTAGCTTTAAAGATCACCTAGTAAAATATCTTCTTTTTTTGAAAAATGAGAAACTGAACTCCAGATAAATGTGTTTAATTTTAAACTGTGAAGTACATTTTAAAAATATTTATTCCCTGTTCTTCTCTCCATGCTTAGGTACTTAAGTGTGTAACTTCAATGATAAAGATATGATTTGTTGTGAAAAGATGTTTATAGTAGTTTCATGTGTGAAGATTTATTTAAGTAGTTGTAGTTTTAACTTCCCCTTCCCTACCTAGTTATTAGTAGTCACACAAATCATAAATCTTTTAGATGTCTGATCAGGTTGTAAAATAAAAATAAACATTCAGTTGTGATTTAAATATACTCATTCTGTCGAACATGAGAAATCTAGTAAATCAACTTACCTTTTGTTTGTTCTAATTATTATATATGATTAACCTCCTACACTTCATTTTTTTTCTTTTAAAAAAATACATTACGCTTCTGAGAGAGAATAGATCTGCTTCATGTTCTCTAAGCAGTAAATAGGAATGGAAAACCCCTTAACTACAGGTCACATTCCATTACACTGAGCTAAAAGGAGACTAATTTTTTTTTTTTTTTTTTAGGTGGGGGAGGTACAGGAGGAGGGTTTTTCTGGAATTTGGTCTCTGATTATTACTTAGTAAGTGGACCATTACTTAAGTTTGGAGCTCTTTTAGTTGGAAAGGAATTTGACCTCAGTCTAGGATGACTTGTTTTGTGATTGATTTGAAGGAAGCATGGCATGTGTAACATTTAGTGATGACTTTAGAATGACATCATGAGAAATAGACCCTGCTCATGACTAGCTAATCCATATCTTTCTGGAAAAGAGATTGATTATGACAAACTGTTCTTCTGATTTGCTTTCTCAGAATAAACAATACACCACAAATAAATTTTATTGCTGGAGTTCATGTTTTTCATTTTAGCTTGTTTTAAAAGGAAGATAATCCCAATTTGAGAGTTTGTTACTGGGACACAAAAGAATTGGGATGAGAACAAAGTAGAACCCTTGAATATGTGTCTATGTAGTATGAAGTGCATTGTTGGCATTCACTACAGGATAATTTTATCTTTAGTTTGAATA
This sequence comes from Orcinus orca, assembly GCF_937001465.1. Classification (NCBI taxonomy): domain Eukaryota; kingdom Metazoa; phylum Chordata; class Mammalia; order Artiodactyla; family Delphinidae; genus Orcinus; species Orcinus orca. The sequence continues at coordinate 68,284,159 of NC_064561.1, forward strand.
TCCTTAGGTCTTAAAACAGTAATGCTAGCTTTTCGAGCATGCTTGTTGATATGTTGCACCTGGATTTCATTAGCCTTTGTTTGCAACAGCTAAAGAATTTCTTTTTCCAAAACAGAAAAACTTTTCTCTTTGGCCTTTTGATCTACAGTGAAGTTCTAATTTTTAATTAGAATACTTTCATTTATTAAACATTCTGCAGAAATGATAGGAAGTTGCTTTTTTTGCATACTGCCCAAAGTGCTACATATGGGTTGTATTCACAAAGAATTTTAGAGTTTAAAGGCTGAGATATGGTTTTAAATTTGACTTTTGTGCTTTCTGCCTCTCGCTGGGATTTGTAGGGGCATGTAAGGTAAGTAGTGTTGTTGACTAGAGTATTAGTGCCCTCAGGAAGAAAAGACTTGCTGAGTATTAGTCTGGTCATGAGGATGTTCTCTTTCTTGATGCTAAACCTGAAATATCTATTTCTGAATTTATAGTCTTGAGTAATTTTGAATTGTGATTCACTTCTTTAATTCTAGTGTTTCCCTTAATTTGTCTTTTCTTTTCCTTTTTGAGTATTATTAGGGAATTCTAATTAGAATACTAATTCTTCCCAAACTTGTTTTAAAACCAAGAATTAGGGGCTTCCCTGGTGGCTCAGTGGTTAAGAATCCGCCTGCCAATGTAGGGGTTACAGGTTCGAGCCCGGTCTGGGAAGATCCCACATGCCGTGGAGCAACTAAGCCTGTGTGCCACAACTACTGAGCCTGCGCTCTAGAGCCCGTGAGCCACAACAACTGAGCTGGCATGCCACAACTACTGAAGCCCACGCGCCTAGAGCCCGTGCTCTGCAACAAGAGAAGCTATTGCAGTGAGAAGCCCGCGCACTGCAATGAAGAGTAGCCCCTGCTCGCCTCAACTAGAGAAAAACTGGTGCGCAGCAACGAAGACCCAGTGCAGCCAAAAATAAATAAAGTTATAAAAAAAAAAGGCACCAAGAATTATGAAATCTAAAACATTACATTTTTGTTTTAGAACCTGCAATAGATTTTTGCCATTGCTGAAATTCAGGCCTCATTGTGTCTTGCCTGGACTGAGAAGCTATAGCTTCTTTTTTTTAAAAAATATTTATTTATTTTATTTATTTGGTTGTGCCGGGTCTTAGTTGCGGCAGGCAGGTTCCTTAGTTGCGGTTCAAGGACTCCTTTAGTTATGGCACGTGTGCTTCTTAGTTGCGGCCGGTGGGCTCCTTAGTTACGATATGCAAACTCTCAGTTGCGGCTTGCATGTGGGGTCTAGTTCTCTGACCAGGATTGAACCTGGGCCCCCTGCATTGGGAGCATGGAGTCTTAACCACTGTGCCACCAGGGAAGTCCTGAAGGTATAGCTTCTTGAACTGTTCTTTCTGCCTTTATTCTGTTGGTCCAAAAGCTTTCTTTGCACATCTGCCAGACATCTGCCAGAGTTGATCATGTCATTATTTCTCATAAAATCCTCTGTTCACCCTTGGTTGCCCACGGAATAAAATCTAAACTTGTTAGCCTAGCATTCACTGTCATTCATAATCTGTTCTTAATTTACCCTTCTAGCCTCAAATCCCACCACTTTCTCTTCCCAGGCTGAGGATAGCACATAAATTTCATCTCGTGGACTTGCCTCCTTCCATTGATTTTGAGTTATCTGTTGAGAAGGAGTTTGAGTCTCATGTGGACTTAAACATGCTTTAATTGATCAGTGAGGTCTGTCATGGGCTGAGGGTAGAAAGTAGTAGCACATGTACTCAAAATTGTTATCCCTACCCTTGCCACGTGGGTTTCCTCACGCATGCCATGTTTTTGTGCTTTCTTGATTTTGCTCCTTCTGTCCTTCTTGGCCTGCAGTATCCCACTTTCCCTTGTGAAATTCTCATCTTTCAAGACGTAGCTTATCTTCTCGGAAGATTTTTCCATCTTGCCTGGCAGATTTACTTACACTTTCCTGGAGGATACCAGAGCTTTTGTTCCTCTAGCTAGTAGAGCACGTGGGTGGCAGTATGAGGGTGGGGGGCAGAACTTGATTGAGTTTGAAATGGTCTGGTTTTCCCAACTGGATTGTCAGCTCTGTGAGACCATATACATATTTATCTTTGTTTCCTCAGTTCTCAGTATAATGTCTGGCACAAAATAGGTGTTAAATGCATGTGGATTTGAATTGAATATGATTCTCTCGCCTAAAATAACAGCATTTTCTTTTGGTTCTTTAGAAAGAAAATGTTTAGGAAGTGTCAGAGACTTAAGAATTGGAGTTTATTATGCTTTTAAAATATATAGTTCAATAAAGGTGAAATTTTAAAAATAACATACATATATATATATATTTGTTTTCTTTTTTTTGGCCGTATGCGGGCCTCTCACTGTTGTGGCCTCTCCCGTTGCGGAGCATAGGCTCCGGACGCGCAGGCTGAGTGGCCATGGCTCACGGGCCTAGCTGCTCCGCGGCATGTGGGATCCTCCCGGACTGGGGCACGAACCCACGTCCCCTGCATCGGCAGGCGTACTCTCAACCACTGCGCCACCAGGGAAGCCCTAAAAGTAACATATATTTTGATTAAGGTCAAAGGAATTGTTTCTGACCAAAATTATGTCCTTTGATCTGACAGAATTAATTCTTTATTAAATCTGTTGAGAAGGTTGACAAATTCTACATGTCAACCAGTTGCAGAGATAGTCAGAACTGACAATATAGAAAAACCCAAGCCTCTAGGATTATGCTGAGGGCAGTATAATTTTTGGAGAATAAAAGCTATTCTGTGCAGAATAATATCAATACAATTGTATATTTTACCTTACTCATCCTCACATAGGATGGAAATCAGATTTTTCATTTTAGGGTGTGTATTTAGGTTACCAAGTCATTTCAAGCCCATATGCCTTTCCCAGTCATAAGCATGGAGAAAACTGGTACTGTTAAATACCCCTTATATATGGCTATTTTTGGTTTAAAACAAGGAAAATCAGGCTATGGGGTAAGATGATAAATTGCTATATACTGTAAGCTCTGCATATTCATTGCTCAAAGCTATATTCTATCCAGTCTCTTGGCATGTTGCCAGCACATTTTAGTTCTCTTACTTCATATTCTTTGGAGAGGCTGTTATGTAGCCTGATACTACTACCACCAATTTCTAGTTTTGCTACTTAAGCTGTTTGTGAGCTGACCTCACCATACCGCTTTAAGAACTATGATGAAAGTTACAACTGTGGAATGATCTGTCTGAATAGTTGGAAGTGTTTGTCTTCATCTTTCTAGCATGCAAGGGGGAACAGATCTCAAATGAATGTTTCTTGTATTTTTTTTTTCATGAATAAGAACCAGCTTGTAATCGTTTATGGGAGTTTTCTTCCTTTTTCCTTTGCATAGTAGAAGATAAGAGTATTTTTAAAAGTTAGAATTACATTTGAAAGAACACATAAATGACATTTAGTCATGCTGGTGTTTGAAAGGCCCATCATCAGAATAAAGGTCAAATTTATTTTTATTAACAATAGGTATGATCCAGACCCTGATTTGATATTAGGTACATTATTCTAATATCCTTGTGCTTGAACATTACATAAATAACATTTCTTCTTTCCAAAAGAGATAAATGAGGCTTTTTATTTTTTTAATATGGGAGGAACTTGAGTAGATTAGCCTTTGAGAAGAATGATTAGTGCCTTTTTAAAACTTGAACCTAACTAAAAATAACTTTGTACCATATTTAAACTAATTTAGAGGTATGCCACCATTCTGTGGATATTTTTTTACATTTAAGGAACTAAGAATGAACAATGGTATAAATCTACCAACTAGATAAGTGTCTAGCAATGCAGAAATTGCTGTTTGGGAGCGGTGTTGCTATTTCTACTTGTTGAAGTAATTTGATGGTTGATCTCTAATGGTTGAAAGATCCAGAAGTATAAAACTTAAGATAAATGTGGCACAGGTAGAAAATGAAAATAGTAGGTATATTTCTGATAGGTAACAAAATTTAAAAAAAATCTAAATAATCGAGCAACTTTTCAGCTAATTAGGATGTAGAAATCTGAACTCTTTGTGACAGTTTGGTTGAACTGCCCTTTGTTTAAAATGTCATGTTGGTTTTGTTGTGATTTTAATTGTTAGTTTGAATGTTGACTTGTAATTTGAATTGTGACATTTAGAAAAGCCAAGATGAAACATTTGCAGTTGCTCTAGGTTTAGTTATGTTAAATATTAATCAAAAGGGGTATAATCATGCTACCTCAAGTTTTGCAACCATTTTACAATTTCATATTGATGTAGAGTTGGTATTCCAGTCAATTCAAGGTCATTTTATTTATTTACAATTTTTTAAATTAAAAAAAATTTTATTTTATTTATTTTTGGCTGTGTTGGGTCTTTGTTGCTGCACGCGGACTTTCTCTAGTTGCAGCGAGTGGGGGCTACTCTTCATTGCAGTGCTTGGGCTTGTCATTGCGGTGGTTTCTCATTGCTGTGGCTTCTTGTTGCGGAGCACGGGCTCTAGGCGTGCGGGCTTCAGTTGTTGTGGCTTGCGAGCTCTAGAGTGCAGGCTCAGTAGTTGTGGCACACGGGCTTATTTGCTCTGCGGCATGTGGGATCTTCCTGGACGAGGGCTCGAACCCTTGTCCCTTGCATTGGCAGGCAGATTCCTAACCACTGCGTCACCAGGGAAGCCCCTTGAGGTAATTTTAAAGCTGAAGATATTGTTGTACTATATTTCATTCCTAATAAACAACAAATCTTGGTGTAGTAAATATTAAGTATTATTGATATTATAGTAATAATGGTTTATATTGTTGTTCTCACTAGAACCAAGTTTAGATATTTTATTTAATGCTTACTGTAGGAGAAAAAAAAATGCAAACTACTTTTGCTGTGAGAGCCACACAGCAAATTCGAATTTATAAGCTCCTTTTACTCTCTTTGAAAGTATTAATCTGTAGTTCACAGTAGAGAAAATGAAGCAAAGATAAAATAATTTTCAAAGGTAGGAAGAAATTATTTTAGTCATTTTTTTAGATTTATTTTAAAGGAAGAGGAGTTTTGATGTTGAGCTGCTTTTCCTAATAGAATGTGATCCAGCCTTCTTGTATTTTTATACAGAGCCATATAAAGTCATGGTTTTCATTGCTCAGAGTCCTAAGGGGAAAAAAAACAACTTTTCCTGGTGTGCAGGGAAAATGACTTCAGTTTTGTTGATGCTGAGTATGTATATAACCCCAGCTGGGCATAGTCTCCTCTTCCACAGATGTGGTACTCTAGGGAGAGGAGATTTTTGAGTAATATTCTTAATTTCTGTAAGCTGTCAGTGATTTAAAAACTCGGTGTTCGTTATAACTGTGATTACTGCAGTGTAGAATGACATCACTGGTTTTATGGCAGGGGAAGTTAACAAACATTTTGCGTAGGAATAACATAGCCATTTTTCTTTTGCAGAAGAATACTTTTAATAATTCTTTCCCTTCTTGCCCTCCCATGTTCTCCAGAATCCAAACAATCTCACTGAAACACAGGACATTAATTTCGAAAATGTGTCAATTAGGAGTTTATTATAAGAAAAGAAAAAGAAGTCTGTTAAACTTACCTTGGGATGTACAAACATGCTGAAATAAAATTTTTATTAAAAATTTTTTTTTATTTAATGTGTCTTTGTTGTAGGGTTGCTTAGTTTAGGCTAGAACTTGTTTAAATGTAATTGATTCATTTTGTTACCATTACTTGGAGGAGTTTCCTTGTGCATTTCCTGACATCAAAAGGCCTGACTTTTTTTTTGATCTGCTTTTGTTGCATGAAAGTAACAATCCACACAAGAGGATAGTGCAGTGTATTCCAATTGGTGATAAGCAAGAATTAATGTAGTTAACTGAGGGAAGGGTAAAAAAAATTACTTTGTTGTTCCTATGTAAATAAAAATAAAGATAGCAGTAATCTTGAATTTTGTTACTTTGTCATTGGGGATTTGGGTGCTGTAACTGACTTAACACTGGGTGAATTTCTCTGAAGTGAAAAACAATAAATTTTAAGCTGTACCAAGAATTTTGTGATTTTAGCTGCCACTTATCTCGTAGTGGCAAATTTAGGAACAACTTGCTATCTAATCTGTTTGAGAGAGGACTGACATGTTCATGTCAAGGAACATAGTCTGGGACTTCCATGGTGGTGCAGTGGTTAAGAATCCACCTGCCGGTGCAGGGGTCACGGGTTTGAGCCCTGGTCCCGGAAGATCCCACATGCCACAGAGCAGCTGAGCCTGTGTGCCACAACTACTGAGCCTACGCTCTAGAGCCCGTGAGCCACAACTACTGAGCCCACGTGCCTAGAGCCCATGCTCCACAACAAGAGAAGCCCCTGCAATGAGAAGCCCGCGTACCGCAGTGAAGAATAGCCCCCGCTCACTGCAACTAGAGAAAGCCCGCGAGCAGCAATGAAGACTCAACACGGCCAAAAATTAAAAAAAAAAAAAGGAACATAGTCTGCTTAATGAAACACCCAAAAGGAACTCAGAAAAAATATTGACTTAAAAGGTAAGAGTCAGTCCATATACATCAATACACACTTGGTAATGACTTATTGGTATTCTTTTCTTTCTTATTACTTCTATGAGGAATTGCTGTGAATTGCAAATATCCTTTGCCCAGATGGAATAATTAGGATTGCAGTGTGTTGCATGTACCATTAGTGCCTGTGGTTTTGTTTTTGTTTTTTTGGGTTTTTTTGCGGTACGTGGGCATCTCACTGTTGTGGCCTCTCCCATTGCGGAGCACAGGCTCCAGACACGCAGGCTCAGCGGCCATGGCTCACGGCCCCAGCTGCTCCGCGGCATGTGGGATCTTCCCGGACCGGGGCACAAACCCGTGTCCCCTGCATCGGCAGACGGACTCTCAACCACTGCGCCACCAGGGAAGCCTGTGCCTGTGGTTTTGTGAAGAATGTATACCCACTTTAATTTTAGATTTCAGGTTTGAATGGACATGTCTGGGAGAATGTTATCTCATTGTTCTGGCCAGAAACTCTCATTATCAACTCTTGTTCTAAGATCAGTTACCTTGAAATGGACCAGATTACTTGGAAGACACTATCCCTTTGGCTTTGAAGAGGACTAGAATATTCTTATATCAAAATTTGCACAGCAGCAGGAGCCCAGTATTGAAAATGTATCTCTAAATAGATAAGAGCATGACTGCCCTAAGCCAGGCCTTTTACATTGTTTGGCTCAGGGTAAAAAGATTTGGACCACAATATGCATCCTGTATGTGTGTGTCTGAGTCTTTTGCACTTGTGCCAAAATATATTTATATTTCTCTGTGACTTTCTGCTTTTGTACCAAGAGTATTCTGTTTGTGTCCTTCAGTACTCATTGGATAGTAATTTTTTATTACCCATTGGTTCTTGTTTATCCAATGTTATATTTTAACCTACTAGGAAAATAAAGATCACATCTTGGAAAAACTTGTAGCATAGCTTGATGCTTATGTGTGGAAATGTTTGGGGTTTGATGAGGCCAGAGTAAAAGTGGTAAACATCAGAGGTGATTATTTACCAGAATGCTTAGAATACCAAGTAGTCACCAAAAATAAATGTCATGTTTAAATAGATTAACATACTACTGTTTCTATTTCAAGAGTAATAGTTTGATTTAAAAATATACAGTGATTTTTAATTAGTACAGATTGAACCTATCAGTATGTGAGTTACTCATCTAGAACAAGGAATGTTTACATGGAATTGGCTTCCTGAAGGGACCATGATTTTTTAAATAATTATAGTGAATTCCCAGTCCTCATCTTATTTGACTTAGAAGCATTTAGTCCAGTTTATCTTTCTTTCCTTGATGCACTTTCTTCCTGTGACTTCCAGGATACCACCTCTTGGTTTTCCTCCTATTTCACTGGCCATTCCTTCTCAGTTTCCTTTACTGGTTCCTTTTCTTTCCCGTTTCCAAATATTAGATTGATCTTGGGCTTAGCTCAGCCTTTGGATTTTTTTTCTCTTTTCTTGTATATACTCAGTTTCTTAGTGATCTCATCCAGGCTTATCTCTTTAAATGCTTTTTATATACTGACAACTGACAGAGTTTTATCTTAGGTTAGAACCCTTCCTGAACTCCAAGTTGCATATACCCACCTGCCTCCTTTATATCTACATTTGATGGTCTAATAGGCATCTCAAAACTGACTTGACCAAAATAAAATTCTCATTAGTTACAAATTAACCAGTTCCTCCTTCAGTCTTTCTCATTTCAGCAAATGGCTTTTCTTTCTTTCCTTTTTTTTAAAGGCAGTTGGAATGATGGTTGGAGGGAGGGGAACAATTTTAATATTTATTTATTTATTATTTATTTATTTATTTTGGCTATGCCAGCATAGCCAAATGCGGCATGCGGGATCTTCGTTGCGGCATGTGGGATCTTCGTTGCGGCATGTGGGATCTTCGTTGCGGCATGAGGGATCTTTAGTTTGTGACATGCGAAATTCTTAATTGCGGCATTCATACGGGATCCAGTTCCCCGACCAGGGATCGAACCCGGGCCCCCAGCATTGGGAGCGCGGAGTCTTACCCACTGGACCGCTAGGAAGGTCCCGCAAATGGCTTTTCTATCCTTCCAGCTCTTTCAAATCTTGGAGTCATCCTTTTTTTTTGGGCTGCCTTGGGTATTAGTTGCGGCACGTGGGATCTTCATTGCAGTGCGTGGGCTTCTCTCCAGTTGTGGCTCGTGGCCTCCAGAGTGCATGGGCTCTGTAATTTGTGGCATGCAGTTTCTCTAGTTGAGGTGCGAGGGCTCAGTAGTTGCAGCGCGTGGGCTTAGTTGCCCCATGGCATGTGGGATTTTAGTTCCCTGACCAGGGATCAAACCCATGTCCCCTGCGTTGGAAGGTGGATTCTTTACCACTGGACCACTGGGGAAGTCCCTTGGAGTCATCCTTGACTCCTCTCTTTCAGTCTTACATTCAGTCCATTAGCAAAGACTCCATCTTTAAATTTTGCCCAGAATCTGAACATTACTTGTTACCACCCTGGTCTAAACTATCATTGGATTGCAGTTGCCTCCTAACTGGGCTTATATCCTTACACTTTATAGCTGTCCTCAACTGAGCAGACAGAGTGACTCTTTTAAAACAAAATTCAGATCACTCTAGTCAGAATCTTCAGATGACTTTTAAATTTTATCAGTGAAAAAGACAAGGGCTTTTGTATTTTCTGGTTTTTCTGAATGAAGCCACCTTCTTCCAGATGTCTGTATGGCTTATACCTTCTCTTCCTTCTGGTCTTTACTAAATAGGCATTGAGGCCTTTCGTGACCACCCTATTTATTTATTTACTAATATATTAAAATCTTTTTTTATTGGAGTATAGTTGATTTACAATGTTGTGTTACTTTCTGCTGTACAAAAAAGTGAATCAGTTATACATATATCCACTCTTTTATGACCACCTTATTCATTTTATTTATTTATTTTAAATTTATTTATTTATGTATTTCTTATTGGCTGTGTTGGGTCTTCGTTGCTGCACATGGGCTTTTTCTCTAGTTGTGGCGAGTGGGGGCTACTCCTCTTTGCGGTGTGCAGGCTTTTCATTGCGGTGGCTTCTCGTTGCAGAGCAGGGGCTCTAGGTGCGTGGGCTTCAGTAGTTGTGGCATGTGGGCTCAGTAGTTGTGGCTCGCAGGCTCTAGAGCACAGGCTCAGTAGTTGTGGCACACGGGCTTAGTTGCTCCATGGCATGTGGGATCTTCCTGGACCAGGGCTCGAACCTTTGTCCCCTGCATTAGCAGGCGGATTCTTAACCACTGTGCCACCAGGGAAGCCCTGTTTATATTTTTATCATTTAAATTTTATTTATTTTTCTATACAGCAGGTTCTTATTAGTTATCTATTTTATACATATTAATGTATATATGTCAATCCCAATCTCCCAATTCATCTCACCACCACCATCCCCCCTGCCACTTTCCCCCTTTGGTGTCCATACGTTTGTTTTCTACATCTGTGTCTCTATTTCTGCCCTGCAAACTGGTTCATCTGTACCATTTTTCTACATTCCACATATATGCATTAATATATGATATTTTTCTCTTTCTGACTTACTCTGTATGACAGTCTCTAGATCCATCCACATCTCTACAAATGACCCAATTTGTTCCTTTTTATGGCTGAGTAATATTCCATTTTATATATGTACCACATCTTCTTTCTCCATTTGTCTGTTGATGGGCATTTAGGTTGCTTCCATGACCTGGCTATTGTAAATAGTGCTGCAATGAACATTAGGGTACATGTGTCTTTTTTTTTTTTTTTTTTTGGTGGTACGCAGGCCTCTCACTGTTGCAGCCTCTCCTGTTGCAGAGCACAGGCTCCGGACACGCATGCTCAGCGGCCATGGCTCACGGGCCCAGCCGCTCCGAGGCATGTGGGATTTTCCCGGACTGGGGCACGAACCTGCATCCCCTGCATCGGCAGGTGGACTCTCAACCACTGCGCCACCAGGGAAGCCCACGTGTGTCTTTTTGAATTATGGTTTTCTCTGGCTATATGCCCAGTAATGGGATTGCTGGGTATGACCATCCTATTTAAAAGTAGTATATACATACTTCCACCTCCCATCTACTTGCCTCTTGTATGCTCTGTTTTTTGGCTTTACTTTTCTCCTGGCACGTATAACCATCTGGCCTACTATAGTACTAATTATGTATCTTTCTTAAGTCAGCTTTATTGAGCTATAACTTATATATAGTAACATGCATTCATTCTAAGAGTAGAGTTGGATGAGTTTTGACAAATGTAACCACCTCTCCAATCATGATATAGAACATTTTCATCACTCTAAAATGTTCCTTATTGCTTTTTCCAAGTCAGTCCTCCACTCCCCCAGATCCTGCTCTAGGCAACTGATAATCAGATTTGTCACTGTAGATTAATTTTGTCTATTTTAGAACTTTATATGGAATATATAAATAGAATCATTATCATATGTACTCCTTTTGTGGCTTTTTTCATTAAGCATAGTACTTCCACGATTTATCCATGCTGTGCATATCAGTCCTCCTCAGGGACTGTATATTGGGCTTTAACTCCACTTCTTTAAGTACTCTTGCCTCTGCCCTCCTCTCTGTGTTTGCCAGCTTCATCTTCAGATTGGTTGCAGGAGTTCCAAGGATTTCATTCAGATGTGACAACATCCAGAGTTAGAAAGTATCATGTGTTTTGTGTCACTTCTGTGGGAGCAAAGAAATCTTTCCCAGAAGTCTTCAAAAGGACCACCTCTCACATTTCATGACAAGAACTGAGCTACATGCTTGGCTTAAATCTTGGGGTATGGAACTGCTATGAATGGGTAAGACCAATCAAGATTTACCACAGGATTCACCTCCCTGAGTCTCTTGACAGTGCAGGCTACCCAAACAAAACTGGGGCTCTGTCAACAAAGTAAGAGGAGCAGATACTGGGTAGCCAACCAATAGCGTCTGCTAAAATCATCAAAAACAATCATTGGAGTGACCAACAGTTCAGGGCTAGCTACATGAAAACTGGGTAAAATATTTAAGATGAATTACGGAGTTTAATCAGGGAGTACAGGTAGGAAGCTCTTGAAGTAATTCAGGAGTATAGTAATAAGGGCAGAAGGTAAAGTGGCAAAAGTGGGATGGAGAGGAAGGAGGGTGAGTATGAAAGAAAGTAATGAGCCTTAGAGATAAATTGGGAATATGGGGACACAGAATAGCTGCAGGTTTGAGACTTAGGTGAGTGGGCAAGTGGTGATATCACTGATAGAGACTGAAATTGAAATGGGGAAACTGTAGGGAATGTTGGTATGGGTAGAAAAAGTGAGTTTAATTTGGGACATGTTGAATTTGAGGAGATGTGGAACATACAAGTAGAAATGACCATTAGATGATAGTGTAGGTGATAGGGGTTGATAATATTTTGAGAGTCATTAGCCAGGTTGAAGCCTTGAAAATAAATGAGTTCTCAGAGGGACTTTGGGTACAAATAGCTTAGCCTAGAGCCTGCATAATGCTTGTAATATCGGTACTGGAAGAGAAGAGGAAGGAGGGTTTATGGATATAGGAGTTGATGAGGGGAACATGAATAGTATTGTACTAAGATGCAGCAGAATCACTCAGAGTTTATATTTGAACATTGCTGTGTTCCATAGATTTGTTTCAGGTTGTCTCCTGTACCCTTTTAACATGTCCCCAACCTGTTTGTTTGCTTTAATTAGTAGACTTTCTTTTTTAGAGCATAAGTTGTAGGTTTACAAGAAAATTGAGCAGAAAGTACAAAGAGCTCTCACATTCCCCCTCCCCAGTTTCTTCCTCTTTTTATATCTTGCATTTGTGTAGTATATTTGTTACAATTGAAGGAATATTTATACATCACGGTTAACTAAGGTCCGTAGTTTATATTAGGATTCACTTTTTGTACAGTTCTGTGGGTTTTGACAAATGTATAATGTTTTGTATCTGCCATTACTTTATCATACAGAACAGTTTCACTGTCTCGCAAATCCTCTGTGCTCCACATATTCATCCTTCCCTCCTCAAACCCCTCATCTTTTTATTTCTCTATAGTCCAGCCTTTTCTAGAATGTCATATGTTTGAAATCATACAGAGTAAAAGAGCATTTTTCATTACTTGCTTCTTTCACTTAACAATATGCATTTAAGTTTCCTCCATGTCTTTTCATGTCCTTTCATGGCTTGATAGCTCATTTCTTTTTTTTTTTTTTCCGGCTGCGTTGGGTCTTTGTTGCTGTGCATGGGCTTTCTCTAGTTGCGGCGAGCACGGGCTACTCTTCGTTGCAGCGCATGGGTTTCTCATTGTGTTAGCTTCTCTTGGTGCGCTGCACGAGCTCTAGGCGCAGGGGCTTCAGTAGTGGCAGCACATGGGCTTGGTAGTTGTGGCATGTGGGCTCTGGGGCGCACAGGCTTCAGTATTTGTGTGTGGGCTTAGTTGCTTTGTGGCCTGTGGGATCTTCCCGGACACGGGTTTGATCCCGTGTCCCCTGCATTGGCAGGCAGATTCTTAACCACTGAGCCACCAGGCAAGTCCCTTTTTAAATTAATTAATTTATTTTTTGGCCAAGCTGCACGTCGTGTGGGTCTTCGTTCCCCAACCAGAGATCGAAACCGCGTCCCCTGCATTGGAAGCACAGAGTCTTAACCACTGGACCACCAGGGAAGTCCCAGCTCATTTCTTTTTTTAAAAAAAATTAATTAATTTATTGGCTGCATTAGGTCTTCGTTGCTGTGCGTGGGCTTTCTCTAGTTGCAGTGAGCGGGGGCCACTCTCTGTTGCGGTGCGCGGGCTTCTCATTGCAGTGGCCTCTCCTTGTGGAGCACAGGCTCTAGGTGTGCGGGCTTCAGTAGTTGTGTCTTGCGGGCTCTGGAGCGCAGGCTCAGCAGTTGTGGCACACGGGCTTAGTTGCTGCGCGGCATGTAGGATCTTCCTGGACCAGGGCTCGAACCCGTGTCCCCTGCATTGGCAGGCGGATTCTTAACCACTGCGCCACCAGGGAAGTCCTCATTTCTTTTTTATTTCCTGTTTTTTTTTCTCGGAGTGCTTTGTCTTGGTAGTTCTATTGCTATGTCTTTGAGTTTGCTTATTTATTTTAAAAATTTTATGGGAGTATAGTTGATTTACAATATTGTGTTTCAGGTGTACAGCAAAGTCATTCAGTTATACATATACATATATTCATTTTTTTTTCAGATTCTTAGGAGCGTTCCTTCCTCTACAATTTTTTGGTATAGTTTCAGAAGGATAGGTGTTAATTCTTCTCTAAATGTTTGATAGAATTCCCCCGTGAAGCCATCTGGTCCTGGACTTTTGTTTGTTGGGAGTTTTTAAATCACAGTTTCAATTTCAGTACTTGTGATTGGTCTGTTCATATTTTCTGTTTCTTCCTGGTTCAGTCTTGGAAGGTTGTACTTTTCTAAAAATGTGTCCATTTCTTCCAAGTTATCTATTTTTTGGCATATATTCAATAATTGTTTGTAGTAGTCTTTTATGATCTTTTGTATTTCTGTGCTTGTAACTTCTCCTTTACCATTTCTAATTTTATTGATTTGAGCCTTCTCCCTTTTTTTCTTGATGAGTCTGGCTAAAGGATTATCAATTTTGTTTATCTTTTCAAAGAACCAGATTTTAGTTTGATTGATCTTTTCTACTGTTTTCTTCATTTCTATTTCATTTATTTCTGCTCTGATCTTTATGATTTCTTACCTTCTATTAACTTTGGGTTTTGTTTGTTCTTCTTTCTCTGGTTGCTTTAGGTGTAAGGTTAGGTTGTTTGTTTGAGATTTTTCTTGTTTCCTGAGGTAAGATTATATTGCTGAACATTTCCCTCTTAGCCCTGCTTTTGCTTGCATCCCGTAGGTTTTGGATCAACATATTTTTGTTGTCATTTATCTCTAGGTATTTTTGATTTCCTCTTTGATTTCTTCAGTGATCTATTGATTATTTAGTAACATATTGTTTAGCCTCCATGTGTTTGTGTTTTTTACAGTTTTTTTTTTCCTGCAATTGATTTCTAATCTCATAGTGTTGTGGTCAGAAAAGATGCTTGATATGATTTCAATTTTTGTAAATTTACTGAGGCTTGATATCGTGGCCTAAGATGTGATCTATCCTGGAGAATGTTCCATGTGCAGTTGAGAAGAAAGTATATTCTGCTGCTCTCGGATGGAATGTCTGATGTGTCATTTAAGGCCTGTGTTTCCTTACTGATTTTCTGTCTGGATGATCTGTCCATTGATGAGAGTGGAGTGTTAAAATCCCCCACTATTATTGTGTTACTTTTGATTTCTCCTTTTATGGCTGTTAGCATTTGCCTTATATTTTGGGGTGCTCCTGTGTTGGGTGCATATATATTTTATAATTGTTATATCTTCTTCTTGGATTGATCCCTTGATCATAATGTAGTGTCCTTCTTTGTCTGTTGTTACAGTCTTTATCGTAACGTCTATTTTGTCTGCTATGAATATTGCTACTCCAGCTTTCTTTTGGTTTCCATTTGCATGGAGTACCTTTTTCCATCCCCTCAATTTCAGTCTGTATATGTCCCTAGATCTGAAGCAGGTCTCTTGTAGATAGCATATATACAGGTCTTGTTTTTGTATCCATTCAGCCAGTCTGTGTCTTTTGGTTGGACTATTTAATCCATTTACATTTAAGGTAATTATCAATATGTATGTTTCTATTGCCATTTGTTAATTGTTTTGGATTTTTTTGTAGGTCTTTTTTAAAAATTTTATTTTTATTTTTGGCTGTGTTGGGTCTTTGTTGCTGCATGTGGGCTTTTCTCTAGTTGCAGCGAGCGGGGGCTACTCTTCGGTGCAGTGCGCGGGCTTCTCATTGGGTGGCTTCTCTTGTTGCAGAGCACGGGCTCTAAGCACACGGGCTTCAGTAGTTGTGGCTTGTGGGCTCTAGAGCGCAGGCTCAGTAGTTGTGGTGCATGGGCTTAGTTGCTCCATGGCATGTGGGATCTTCCCGGACCAGGGCTTGAACCGGAGTCCCCTGCATTGGCAGGCGGATTCTTAACCACTGTGTCACCAGGGAAGCCCTGTAGGTCTTTTTTCTTCCCTTCCTCTTCTGTTCTTTTGTAGTTTGATGTCTATCTTTCATGTTGTGTTTGGATTGCTTTTTCTTTTTTATGTGTATATCTATTGTAGGTTTTTGGTTTGTGGTTACCATGAGGTTTTTATATAACAGTCTATATATGAACAAGATTGTTTTTAGTTACTGGTCTTTTAATTTCAAATGCATTTCCAATATTCTGCATTTGTGCTGTCCTCACGATTGCTGGTTTTGATGTCATATTTGTGTGTAGATGATTTCCTGGCTTTGTTTATGTTTGCCTGTACCGGTGGCTTTTTTATTCTCAGTTTTCTTGTGTCCAGTAGTGGCCTTTTCTGCTTAGAGAAGTTCCTTTAGCATTTGTTGCAAAGCTGGTCTGGTGGTGCTGAATTGTATTAGCTTTTGCTTGTCTGGAAAACTTGATTTCTCCATCAAATCTGAATGAGAGCCTTGCTGGGTAGAATATTCTTGGTTGTTGGTTCTTCCCTTTCATCACTTTAAATATATTGTGCCATTCCCTTCTGGCTTGCAGAGTATCTGCTGAGAAATCAACTGATAACGTTATGGGAGTTTCCTTGTACGTTATTTTTTGCTTTTCCCTTTTTGCTTTTAATATATTTTTCTTTGTCTTTAATTTTTGTCAATTTGATCACTATGTCTTTCGGCACGTTCTTGCTTGGGTTTATCCTGCCTGGGACTCTCTGTGCTTCCCGGACTTGGGTGACCATTTCCTTTTCCATGTTAGGGAAGTTTTCAGCTGTTACCTTTTCAAATATTTTCTCAGGTCCTTTCTCTCTCTCTTCTCCTTCCGGGACCCCTATAATGCAAATGTTGTGCATTTAATGTTGTCCCAGAGGTCTCTGAGACTGTCCTCATTTTTTTTTCTTCTTTCTTTTTTCTGTTCCATGGCAGTGATTTCCACCATTCTGTCTTCCAGCTCACTTATCCATTCTTCAGCCTCAGTTACTTTGCTATTGATTTCTTATAGTGTATTTTTCATTTCAGTTATTGTATTGTTCATCTGTTTGTTCATTTTTAATTCTTATGGGTCTTTGTTAAACATTTCTTGTGTCTTCTCTATGTGCCACCATTTTTTCTTCTGAGTTCCTTGATCATCTTTACTATCATTACTCTGAATTCTTTTTCGGTTAAATTGCCTATCTCCCATTCTTCGTTTTTCTTCTGGGGTTTTATCTTTTCCTTGATCTGGGACCTATTCTTCTGCTGTCTCATTTTGTTTAATTATCTGTGATTGTGGTTTGTTTCACAGGCTGCAGGGTTGTAGTTCTTGCTTCTGCTGTCTGCTCCCTGGTGGATCAGGCTGTCTAAGAGGCTTGTGCAGTCTTCCTGGTCGGAGGTACTGGTTCCTGCCCACTGGGTGATGGAGCTGGGTCTTGTCCCTCTGGTGGGCAGGGCCATGTCAGGGGGTGTGTTTATTGGGCACCTGTATGCTTAGGGAGACTTTAAGCTCCCTTTCTGCTGATGGGTGGGGCTGTGTTTCCACCATGTTGGTTTTTTGGCCTGAAGCATCCCAGCATTGGAGCCTCCAGGTTGTTGGATGGGGCCAGGTCTTGGTGAGAGAATGGTAGCCTCCAGGAGGGCTCACGCCAGTGAGTACTCCCCAGAACTACTGCCGCCAGTGTCTTTTTTTTTTTTAAACCTTCTTGACCGTTTTTTAAAAAAATTAATTAATTAATTTTTGGTTGTGTTGGGTCTTTGTTGCTACGCATGGGCTTTCTCTAGTTTTAGTGAGTGGGGGCTGCTCTTCGTTGTGGTGCGTGGGCTTCTCATTGCGGTGGCTTCTCTTGTTGCGGAGCACGGGGCTCTAGGCGTGTGGGCTTCAGTAGTTGTGGCATGCAGGCTCAGTAATTGTGGCTTGCGGGCTCCAGGATACAGGCTCTGTAGTTGTGGCACACGGGCTTAGTTGCTTTGTGGCATGTGTGATCTTTTTGGACAGGGGATTGAACCCGTGTCCCCTGCATTGGCAGGCAGATTCTTAACCACCGCGCCACCA
The DNA here is from genome assembly GCF_937001465.1 of Orcinus orca. NCBI lineage: Eukaryota > Metazoa > Chordata > Mammalia > Artiodactyla > Delphinidae > Orcinus > Orcinus orca. Next base: position 68,301,751 of record NC_064561.1, read on the forward strand.
GGGAAGCCCAGCAAGCTTGTTTTTTAATGGGACATATAGTAGATATTTTTGGCTTTGCTGGCCATATGATCTCTGTCAGAGCTCTCTTAACTCTGCCATTGTTGGGAGAAAGCAGCCATAGACATTCTATAGACAAATGAGTGTGACCGATTCAGCCTGCAAGCCAGTTTGCCAACCCATGATTTAGACAGTCAACTATCTTTTATTTTTTTTGTTTATTTATTTTAAAATTTATTTATTTATTTAATTTTGGGCTGCATTGGGTCTTCATTGCTGCACGTGGGCTTTCTCTGGTTGTGGCAAGTGCAGGCTACTCTTTGTTGCGGTGCGCAGGTTTCTGTTGCGGAGCACGGGCTCTAGGCTCGTGGGCTTCAGTAGTTGCAGCACGCAGGCTCAGTAGTTGTGTCTCATGGGCCCTAGAGCGCAGGCTCAGTAGTTGTGGCGCACAGGCTTAGTTGCTCTGCGGCATGTGGGATCTTCCCGGACAAGGGATCAAACCTGTGTCCCCTGCATTGGCAGGCAGATTCTTAACCACTGTGCCACCAGGGAAGTCCCAACTATCTTTTAAAATGATTAACAATGAGAAAAGCATGCCTTTTATATTTATCTTAATTTATACTATTTCCAGTGCTTTTCATTTCTTTATAAGTTTCCATATGTTATCATACTCCTTCTGCTGGAACAGCTACCTTTAAAATTTCTTATGTATGTTTGCTAGAATACATTCTCTCAGCTTTTGTTTGTTTGAATTTCTCCTTCATTTTTGAAGTATATGTTCACTGTGTATGTAATGCTGGTTAATAGCTTTTGTCTGTCAGTATTTTGAAAATGTCATTCCATTGTCTTCCTTGCATAGTTTGTGACAAGAAGTTTGATGTAACTCTTATCGTTGTTTCTCTTAATGCAGTATGTCATTTTCTGGCTGCCTTCAAGATTTTCTTTTTAGTTTTAATTTTCTATAATTTGGTTATGTTACATCTAGTTTTGTTTTGTTGTATTTATTTTTGTCTGGGTTTCTCTGAGTGTCTTGGAAGTGTGATTTGGCTTCTTTTTTTCATTTGTTTTAGAAAATTCTTGTCCATTGTCTCTTCAGATGTTTCTCCATTTTTTTTCTTCTTGTTCTGGGTCTCTAATTACACATATGTTAGACAACTTAATATTGTCTCTTATGTCTTGCCTGCTGTATCCTGTTTTTGTTTGGTTTGTTTTATTCGTTTTTACACCTTTTTTTCTCTTTGTGTTTTAGTTTGATTAATTTTTATTAACCCATCTTCAGGTTTACTTCACCTTTGCCATGTATGTAATTAGGAACACTGTAAATGAAATTCTGTGCTTGAGATTTTCTAGACCATAACTCGGTTGAATTTTTAATTTTTAATTTTAAAAATTATTTTTATTTTTTTTTGGCTGAGCTGTGTGGCTTGCAGTATCTTAGTTCCCCAACCAGGGATTGAACTCATGCCATTGGCAGTGAAAGTGTGGAGTCCTAACCAGTGAACCCCCGGGGAATTCCCTTATAGGGTGAATTTGGACCAGAACCCATGAGGAAGTCACCTTATGGTTACAAATTCTTAGGGGACATTTTTGTTTTTTCATTTTACTTACTACCAAGGTATAGATAGACAAGTTTATTTTACCATACTGAGAGACAAGTTGTTGTTGTTGTTGTTTTCACTCTTAGACTGAAGGTGGAACCCTTTAATTGAGGATTCTCTTAATAACATCATCACTTTGGATGGTGCCTAGGTTTTATCTCCTGTGTCTGTGCCAGTGTGGATACTGAAGGTCTCTAGGATTAAGCAGAATCTCTCTTGGTGAAAACCAATTTATTGCTTTCTTACCTTCCACAATTTCTGATTTCACTTCATTTTGGCCCCTGTAGAATCTTTTTTTTTTCTTCCAGTTTTATTGAGATGTAATTGACAAACAGCATTGTGTAAGTTTAAGGTGCACAGTATAATGATTTGACTTGCATACATTATGAAATGTTTGTCACATAAGTTTAGTGAACATGCATCATCTCGTATAGATACACAGTTAAAGAATAGAAAAAAATATTTTTTTCCTTGTGATGAGAAGTCTTAGGATTTACTCTACAGCTTCATATGTAACATACAGCAGTGGCAATTTTATTTACCATATTTTATATTACGTCCCTAGTACTTATTTGTCTCAGTGGAAGTTTGTACCTTTTGACTGCCTTTATCCAGTTCCCCTTCCCTCACCCCCTGCCTATGGTAACCACAAATCTGATCTCTTTTTCTGTGAGTTGGTTTGTGTGTTTGTGTTTGAAGTGTAATTGACCTACAATGCTATGTTACTTTCTGTTATATAGCATAGTGATTCAGTATTTTAGTACATTTCAAAATGTATAGAAGTGTATTTCAAAATGTATTTCAAAATGATCACCATGTAAGTCTAGTTACGATTTGTCACCATACAAAGATATTACATAGTTATTGAATATATCCCCCACACTGTACATTTTATACCCTTGACTCATTTATTTTGCAACTGGAAGTTTGTACCTCTTAATCTCCCTCACCTATTTCTTTCTTCTCCTTACCCCCCTCCACTCCGGCAACCACCTGTTTGCTCTCTGTATCTATAACTGTTTCATTTTTGCTGCGTTTGTTAATTTGTTTTTATTTATTTATTTTTTGTGGTACGCGGGCCTCTCACTGTTGTGGCCTCTCCCGTTGTGGAGCACAGGCTCCGGACGCACAGGCTCAGCGGCCATGGCTCACGGGCCCAGCTGCTCCGCGGCATGTGGGATCTTCCCGTACCGGGGCACGAACCCATGTCCCCTGCATTGGCAGGCGGACTCTCAACCACTGTGCCACCAGGGAAGCCCTGTTTTTAATTTTTAAATATACTTTTGGCTGCGTTGGGTCTTTGTTGCTGCTGGCAGGCTTTCTCTAGTTGCGGTGGATGGGGGCTACTCTTCATTGCAGTGCGTTGGCTTCTCTTTGTGGTGGCTTCTCTTGTTGTGGAGCATGGGCTCTAGAGCGCAGGCTCAGTAGTTGTGGCACATCGGCTTAGTTGCTACACGGCATGTGGGATCTTCCTGGACCAGGGATCAAACCCATGTCCCCTGCATTGGCAAGTGGATTCTTAACCACTGTGCCACCAGGGAAGTCCCTAATTTATTTTTTAGATTCCACATATAAGTGAAATTATAAAGTATTTGTCTTTCTTTGACTAATTTCACTTAGCATAACACCCTCTGGTTCCATTCATGTTGTCACATATGGGAAGATTTCATTCTTTTTAAAAAAACCGTTGAGTAATATTTCATCATATATATGTATATGTGTGTGTGTATTTATATATGTATATACATCTTACATCTTCTTTATCCATTATCTATTGATGGTTACTTAGGTTGCTTCCATATCCTGGCTATTATAAATAATGGTGCAATGAACATACGGGTGAATATATCTTTTCTAATTTGTGTTTTCATTTTCTTTGGATAAATACCCAGGAGTGGAATTGCTGGATCATATGGTAGTTCTGTGGTAGCTCTATTTTTAATTTTTTTTTTTTTTTTTGCCATATGCGGGCCTCTCACTGCTGTGGCCTCTCCCACCGCGGAGCACAGGCTCCGGATGTGCAGGCTCAGTGGCCATGGCCCACGGGCCCAGCCGCTCCGCAGCACGTGGGATCCTCCCGGACCGGGGCACGAACCCACGTCCCCTGTATCGGCAGGCGGACTCTCAACCACTGTGCCACCAGTGAAGCCCTATTTTTAATTTTTTGAGGAACTTCTATACTGTTTTCCATAGTGGCTGCACCAATTTACATCCCCACGAACAGTACACGAGGGTTCCCTTTTCTCCACGTTGTGAAATCTTTAATTTGTGGTTGCTCAGCAAAATGTTAAAGAAAAGTTTTTTTTTTTTTTGCATTGCTCTGGATGTCTACTCTGCATAATGCCAATAATAGAAGTCTTACTCAACCTTTCACAATATGGATGTAGCATAAATTTTAATTGCTTCTTTACTAAGGGATTTAGGTTTTTGTTTGTTTTTGTTTTGCTAAAAAATTATGAAGTAAAAAATTTTTTTGCATGTTGATCTTTGTGCACACATGCAAGTAGTTTTCATCACCAGTGGAGTGAGGCAAAGGAGCAAGATATGATCATTTTTATCTAGCCTTTTGCGTGCTACTTAATTTGCAGATTCTTTACATGCCACTAGAATATGTTTTCTTATTCTAAAAATTTCCCACCCAAACAAAATGCATTATCGTAAGCACATTGTTGTTTCTGAATAATCTATGTTCAGGTTACCATACTTTGGAAGTGTACCCAAAAACAGCATTGCCACTGATCCTAGATTGTGTTTTTGCAGGTGAACAACACTTTTTATATATGCTGAATCATTAGAAAATAGAAGTTATGTATCAGCCTGCAGGAGAGTTCAGAACACAGCTTCTGATGTTTCTCAAATAAAGAAAACCAAAAGCCATCATAAATTACGTTTTTCAGATGGCATAATTACAAATAAATGAGGAAATGAAACAGCAGGCTACATATCCTTGATAGTTTACAGTGCAGGGTCATATGGCATTGATTTCCAATGTAGAGGCCTTTTATCAATACAAAGCAGTGACTGTTGTAGATTATATGATGCTGAGTATTAATAAGCATGTTTTGTGCATATCTGTTATATGAAAATAATTTTTCATTTCATGCTTTAGTTTTCCTTTGTGGCATTCTGAACTGTGGAATCCTTTGTCTACCATTTGGCTTTCCATAAACTATCAGGCAGGATGTCTGTGAGAGTCTCTACTTTGAGAAGTAGTGTACGTAATACTTATTTATCATGTACCACTCATAATTACATTATCATGATATATCCTTTATCTTCAAAATAACGTCTGAGAATTCATTGTCTTTTAACACTAGAAAAAGGTGTTTTCTAAAGACTTTTTCCAGAAATCCAGATGTTTCTGGGGGCTCTTTCCAATCCTCATACAATGTATCTTTGGCATTTTAAAAATTGAGAACTAAATTTTCTGTAATTTTTTTTGGTTTAAATTTTGTCTATGTAATTATTCTTTGAGATAGACATTTGAATTTACTCCATACTCATCCTTGTTTAAAACTCTCATAGCTGAGATGTCCTCAGGCTTGTAGATTGGCCAGCTTTGATGACATCTCTCTGGCCTTTGAAGTTGGCACAGTTCAATATAGATACCTCAGGGGTGTGTGGCCATGGAAAAACATGTTTTTGTTGTTGAGTGTTCTTGCTTTCTAGTAATTTTATTTTCTGCTCAAGGGATTTAGTATCTGTTCAGATACTTTATTTTTAAAGACCACATAAGTAATGACTTGACCTCTAATCTTAGCTTTGAAAATTTCCCAGACACTAATAAAGATAATGTCTGATGACCTATTGTTTGAGATTACTATTCACTGGCCAGCAATCAGTGCTATTTAAAAATGTATATTTTACTCTGAAAATTATTTCCATGGCTGAAAGACTTTGTTAGTAAAATCATGCATGTAATGAGATGATGTTTAGTTTTTTGCTAAACTCTAAGTTATGTTCAAAGAGAAGAAACAATCTACTTAATTAATTGTATTTTTCGTTGTTGTTCTTTTTTGGAATCTGTTATAACCCAGTTGGACAGTCCTGAAAGAGATTTGAGTAATTGAGATTTTCCCTTTCTTCCAGTGGAAGGGAAATATTTCAATTTACTTGCTTTAGGCTATAAAATAGTTTGCTCTTCCTTTGCCCACAGCAAGAATTATGAACCTAAAGTCACAAAACAGATTCAGTATTAACTTTTTTTGTGTGTGTGTGGCATGCGGGCCTCTCACTTGTTGTGGCCTCTCTCGTTGCGGAGCACAGGCTCCGGATGCACAGGCTCAGTGGCCATGGCTCACGGGCCTAGCCGCTCCGTGGCATGTGGGATCTTCCCGGACCAGGGCATGAACCTGTGTCCCCTGCATCGGCAGGCGGACTCTCAACCACTGCGCCACCAGGGAAGCCCCTCAGTATTAACTTTTAAAGTTTCCCCATATTTCCACCCTCATCAACTGTAAATAATGTGCCTGAATGTAAAATGGAAAAAGTTGAAAATTTCCACTTGTGCATTTTGAGCTTTTCAGAGGTATTATATACTCTGGATATAATAATAAAAGATACTGGGCCTTATACAGCGCTTTTTGTGTGAGGAACTCATATAAACACTAATGCATTGATCCTAACACAGTACTTGATTGTGACTTTAAAAGGTCATGAGTTACTGCTGTTACAAAAATTTTTTTTAAAGGTTGGAGGAGGAGCTGTAATTTACAAATATTGTTTGAAAGATATCTAGATAAAAGTTGATACAGGAAACTGAAAAATTAAAGTTACGGGGGATTTTTATTGTTTGTTAACTTTTCTTCTAGCCTACAGTAGATTTTTATCCCTTTATGTTTTTTTCTCCTTTTGTCTATGAATATACTTGAAGCCCGATTCCCTTCTTAAGACCAGAAGGCACAATTTACTTTTAAGCTTTTATTCCTTCTCAGCCAAGAAGGCTTCAACCTGTGGAGGTTTCCTGAGTTTGTCATAACATAGTAATACATTTTATTTGTTCTCAATTGGAGATCATCCTTCTAGTTTTCTTAGTTTAATATTTGTGGCATATAGTTGTTGATTTTGATGAACATAGTAGTCACGTGGCTTAATCTTCAACTTTTTTGTGCTTTGTAGGTTTATTCTTCAATCCAAGGAGGCAATTCATAATCAGCTGTTAGAGAAACAGAAGATAGCGGAAGAAAAAATTAAAGAATTGGAAGTAAGTAAGTTTTGACTGAATACTGATAGTTGTAGTCGACTTTTAGGAAAAAAGTAATTATCGTGTCATATTAAATGAAAATGTATGCCTGCCAAGGTCATGTCACATTGTTTTCATTTTTTCTAATTGTGCTAGAGCTATGAAGCAGTCTTTTTACAGCAGTGTGTAAGACCAGAAAAAAGACTAATCTCTTGAAACCTTAGGGAGTTTTGAAGAAGATAGGATATTGTTAACCTGAATGTATTTCTTCCATTGCCTTTAAGTGAACATGTCTATTCTTAAAAAATATAATAAAATAAAAGCACAGTGTATATTTAAACACCATATGTTGTGGTGGATGGGCATGAGAGTAGGTAATGATAATAGTAGTCAAAGGATCTAGTTATATGACTCTTTCACACATTGTAATTCTAGACAAGGACTGAGTGGTAAGCTATAACTAATTAACTATCCGAAGGGTAGTGCTCCAGTGAGGAAAACAATTTTTTTTTTTTAAGCTAGGGAAAAAGATGATAGGTAAGAGTAATAATTTAGTAAATCTTTGGAAAATTGGAGTTTATTATTACCATTTCTTTATACATTAAAACCTCAGATGAAATAGTCTTCTTGGGCTTTGGTGAATGGTCTATCCTGTATATAGTAAAAGTTGGACAGGACAAAAAAACTGGTTATTATTTTTTGGGACCAAGATTTCCTGAGATGGGGGTGGATACAGTGACTTCATAGGTCACTTTATCTAATTTCTTTGAATACTATTTGAGGCAGTGGTTCAGAATCTGACTCAGCCCTCTGCTGAATTGGTGAGACACCCCATGTAGCCTTCAGGGGATTTCTCAGGGACACTGACTTGGCATGGCTGGGGCAAGCATGTTGTATCTTAGGTTACTTAGGGTTATTTTTGTTTGACTACCAATGAGAATTTAAACAAACTTGATAGTGGCTTTGTAGCTCAGAAAATGTATTGTAAAACAAAACAAATAAGCAAACAAAAAAAAAAAAAAGAAGAAAACTTATCCTGTAGTAACCAGGTTGTTATTATATCCTATTTTGTCAGCCCAACTCTTCTAGATTGAGTTTTCCAAACAAAAGTATCTTAAAAAAACTGAACGAAAATATTTCATGTAGATTACCAAAAAAAGTGTGTTTTTGCACTTGTTGGTAAATATATCTAAAAATTGTCCTGATGAATAAGTAGCAAGATGCAAAGTAATGTGTAAATAATTCTTTTTATGGAAACAAACAAAAACCAAGATCTGTATATGAACATAGAAAATGATTTGTAGGTATATATATTAAATTAACACTGGTTACCCTAAAGAAATTAGATGGGACATGGGGATAAAATTGTTTTTTTCTTATAACCTCTGTGTTGGATAAATTGTAACAAGTATGTGTTAACCTTTTTTTTTTACCATCGTTTTTGGAGTATAATTGCTTTACAATGGTGTGTTTCTGCTGTATAACAAAGTGAATCAGCTATACATATACATATATCCCCATATCTCCTCCCTCTTGCATCTCCCTGTGTTAACTTTTATAATTTAAAAAAATCATCAAGGTAAAATTGCCACAGATGATGAGTTTAGCATACTATTCATTTCTGATGAATATTAGGAAATTCATTTTCCAAAAGTTTCGTTTCATGGAGTCTCTCAAATACTGGTAAGAGTATCCTGATATCTGTCAGGTAATAGAAATAGATTAGCTAGCTTGTTGGTATTTGAAATGCTAATTAACAGCTACAAAAAACTAGCAGAGTTAAACTATAGCCTCTACCCTACGAAGTTATTTTGTGTTTTTAATTTTTCATCTTATACACTATTTATATTATAAAAATGATGTAAGTATACTATAAAAAACAGTCAAAAACTAAAACATGATTAAACAAAAATAATGACTTTCTCCTCTTTCTGCATACTCTCAAAATGTCACTTTTATGGTTTGATGTGTATCATTACACTTTATAAAACTTTATTTTATAAACAAGTTCATACACACATATATACACTTTTTTTGAGTAAAGAGGGATTATGCTGTATATAATGTTTTTCATCATTTGACAATTTACCTTTCCATTTTAGTAATGTAAATCTAGTTTATATTGTTTCTTGTTTTCCATTTATCCTACCATCATAGTTTCCTTATTACCTCAACATTCAATTATTGCATGATCCCTGCCTCTGCATTTAGTGTTCTCTCCAATACTGCCCTAACCTGTATTTTTAATGGTATCACCCACTACACACACTCTTCTCTTCCCTGAAGCAATCCTATACTTTTTGACTGCCATACCTTTATAATTTTGTTACTTCAGCCTGAAATGTATACACATGTGCACAGACCCACATGTGCATGCATGCACACATACATTGTTAGTTGCAGTGTTCAGATTTTCTGTTTCTTACTGATTATTTTTCCTTCTTATTCAGTTAGTTATGAGAGAGTTGTGTCAGATCTCCCTCTGATGATAGTTATGAATTTCTCCTTAGTCTTTCAGTTTAGTGGGCAGTGGTATTTAGAAACTACTATCTGGGTGCTGTAAATGCTCATTATTACTGTATGCATAGTTGAGATGATATGTTTCATTTTGCTTTATATGTTTAGGAATTTCTCAGCTCTTTTAAAGATAGCATTCCATTGACTTCTGGCTTCCATTGTTGCTGTTTAGAAGTTATCAGCCTAATTTTTGTTCCTTTGTCTTTTCTCTGTGGCTACTTTTAATATTGTTTTGTCATCTTTCATGCTTTGTAGTTTCTCTGGTATATGTTTAGGTGGAGATTTAGTCTTTTTGCTTTTTTTCTTAATCCTATCTGGGTTAAGTTGAGTTTTCTGAGTTTGAGGATTAGTGACTCATCAATTCTGGAAACTTCTTACTATCTCTGAATATTACTTCTTCACTGTTTTCTCTTTTAAATGGTATTTCCCTCTGGAATTTTTTTCTCACCTTTAAACCAGCTGTTTCCATCATCTGCAGTAGCATCTTAACTGGTTTTTCCACCTCCAACTTTCTCTGTTCTAATCTTTTTAACATATTGAAGCTAGAATGACCTTCTAAAATGTTAAATCTGTTGTATTGTTCCTCTGTGTAAACCCCATCATTGTTCTTAGGGTAACATTCAAGCTTTTTAACATACCTTCAAGGCTGTTTATGAAATGACTCCTGTTTCTTTCTCTCATGTCCCTCATATCCTCTTCCTTCTCTTACACTGTATGCTCCAGACATGCAGAAATAGTTTGTTTTTAGAACTTGCTATGTTTTCTTTGTTTCTACTAGGTCTTTGCAAAAGTAATTCTCTCCGCCTGGGAACTTCCTCCTTCTGCTCTTACCAGCTCTGTTAATCCTTAAGATCTTAGTTTAGGGCTACTTCTTCTGAGAAGCATTTTCTGATTCCTCAGTGTTAAATTAAGTGCTTTTCCCTTGTTCTGTCTAATTATTCTACTAGTTTCATAGCACAGTGTGAGAATTTGGGCATATAAACTATCATCAGTTGAAGTAATTACAAATATGGTTTCCTATTACTTGGGAAGCTTGATGCAGATTCAGAGCTCTAAATAGTTTTTCCCAAGGCCTTCCAGTTATTACTCTGCCTTTCAAATATACAGTCTCTTCTTCTGGGCCCTAGTATTTCTTGTCAGTCCAGCGTATTTCATCTTACTTAATTATCATTATCATTATTAGTTTCTACCCTCAGATACCTTAAATTAAATTGGGGAGGCATAATTTATACATAACTCTGCAGACAAAGGCCAGGCTGTTTAATTTAGCACATTTTCATCTCTGATGAAGTAAGCTTTTTGGTTTGGGTCCAAAGTTCTAGTTTTTGACCAGAGCTATTAACTCGGCCCCACTGTGTGTGCCTACCCACCCCCTACCAGCAGTCTATATAAATGACGCTATGGATCATTCTTTTCCATGACATAACATAGGTGCTAGTCTGATCGGAGAGCCCATCTTCATTAGTATTTTCTAGACTCGCTTTTATCCACCTCCATTCTCTCTCTCTTTTTTTTTTTTTTGCGGTACACAGGCCTCTCACCGCTGTGGCCTCTCCCGTTGCGGAGCACAGGCTCCAGACGCGCAGGCCCAGCGGCCATGGCTCACGGGCCCAGCCGCTCTGCGGCATGTGGGATCCTCCCGGACCGGGGCACGAACCCGTGTCCCCTGCATCGGCAGGTGGACTCTCAACCACTGCGCCACCAGGGAACCCTCCACCTCCATTCTTACTGTTTATGTTTGCCCTCTCCAGATTTTTTTCCCCAGTCCTACTTAACCTAGAATTTGTTTAGCTTTTGATAACTGTAGTATGCTGTGTCTACATTGTCAACCAGCCTGGTGTCTCACTTGCTGGCCCTTTTCTTCTTATGGAGCAGAGGTGGGGGTACTGTAATGCTGCTGTCATGTCCTCTTTCTTTTGGGCCATGTGGCGCATCATGCGGGGTCTTAGTTCCCCGACGAGGGATCGAACCTGCTCCTCCTGCAATGGAAGCATGGAGTCTTAGCCACTGGACCACCAGGGAAGTCTCTGCCCTCATGTCTTCTTTTTTTTTTTTTGCGGTACGCGGGCCTCTCACTGCTGTGGCCTCTCCTGTTGCGGAGCACAGGCTCTGGACACGCAGGCCCAGCAGCCATGGCTCACAGGCCCAGCTGCTCTGCGGCATGTGGGATCTTCCCGGACCGGGGCACGAACCCGTGTCCCCTGCATCGGCAGGCGGGCTCTCAACCACTGCGCCACCAGGGAAGCCCCCTCATGGCTTCTTGATAGGGAGTTATATTACATACTAGAAGGGTAAAGACAGGTACCATCTTAACCTTGGGAAGATTGTCTTTTTCTTCTTAAAATTCCATATTTTACATTTTAATACCCCTATGTTGGGTTCTTCAGGCTGTAATCACTTTCCTGGGTTTGACTAGGAAGTGTTTTCATAACAGACTCATAATGTGATAGTGTTATATAGATTTTTATCTTGCCTTTATAGAGATGGTTGATCAGGTTCTGGGAGGGAATGTCACCATTTCTCTTAATGGCGATTAGCAGACCAATGATGGTAATCCGATTGAAGAGAAAAAATAAAATGCTTTAGTATGATAGAGTAACCATGTTATTTATGTCATTGAGGGAATTCTCTATTTAAAAAAAAATACTGATAATGAATAATTTTAAAGAAGATGGCTGAGTATATATATATATATATATATATAATACGTAATACAGTATATGTTAGAAAATGCAAAATTGTACTTTTTAAAAATGACATGAGTATAATTGGGATTTGGAATTAGGACTTCATGAGTCTCATCTGTCTTTGTAAAAATAATTTTCTTTTTGAAATGTACAGCATTGCTACAAAAAGAAAGTATAGTTTTTTTTAAGAAAATTCAACTTTAGGTAAAGTTGAGTTAAAACCTTATTGATAGATTGAAGAGATATGTATCTTCTAAAGAGTGAAAAATACATCCTATATTTTTGCTCACTTTTTTAGAGGTAAAAAGAAAATAATTACTTGTGGACTTCTTTTGCAGTTGCAAAAACTTAGATTCAGCATTCAGATGAGCTAGAGCTGAATTTTTGATGTCTTGCCTTTTGAATCTCAAGTATTTGGAATCCTTGAGATAAGCTTTCAGTGGTATATTTGAACACATTTTGACCACTATTCTCCTATGTTCTCTCTCATTGAATTACCGCTTCAGGCTCATCTGCCTTCAGTTTAAAATCCCCATTATATTTTAGGCACATGCAAATACTGGTTGACCACTTTCCTTCCCCTCTTTCTCTGACGTGGTTACCACCCCTTCCACCACCCTAGTTAGCTCAGCAATGACACAATAAAAATAAGAATAAGGAAACCAGGACATTCTGGCCTACATAATGCCACTTCTGACGCAGAATGTTACAATCCCAGGGTTGTGAAATAGCCCTCCAGCCCATGCTATAAGTAAAATCTAAGAAACTGTGAAAGTCCTGGCTCTTCCACAAAAATGGCTATTATGGTCAGACAGTAGTTCCTGAAACAAGTAGGAAGACTAGTGGCAAGAAAACTGGATAGGAGGTGCCTGTGACACTCTGCAGTTGGCTGAGTTCTGAGACTCTGATGAGAAAATGTTTTGGAGTTTCCGTGATTGAGGAGATTTTACTCTGCCTGATGAGGATCATTTTTTCCGTAGCATGGGTAGGCACTGGTAGGCACTTGGATGGATGTCCAGTTTTTGCCCTAAGTACCTCACTTTTGTGCTGGTACCTTTTTTTTTTTTTTTAAATTTATTTAGCTATTTTGGTTGCATTGGGTCTTCGTTGCTGCGCGCAGGGTTTCTCTGGTTGCGGCAAGTGGGGACTACTCTTTGTTGCAGTGCACGGGCTTCTCATTTTGGTGGCTTCTCCTGTTGCGGAGCACAGGCTCTAGGCGCGCGGGCTTCAGTAGTTGTGGCACGAGGGCTCAGTAGTTGTGGCTCACGGGCTCTAGAGCGCAGGCTCAGTAGTTGTGGCGCATGGGCTCAGTTGCTCCACGGCATGTGGGATCTTCCCAGACCAGGGCTCACAGTGTCCCCTGCATTGGCAGGCGGATTCTTAACCACTGCACCACCAGGGAAGCCCTGGGCTAGTACCTTTGTGTGTATGATGGGACACCCTCTTTGGACATGATGTCAGGTGGACACTACTGTATGATAAGCACTGATTCTTACTTGTGTTTTCAATGAAGAGAGAAGGGCAGGTGAGAGCAAAGCCAGTGGCAGAATGTTTTTTTTTTTTTTTTTTTTGCAGTACACAGGCCTCTCACTGCTGTGGCCTCTCCCGTCACGGAGCATAGGCTCTGGACGCGCAGGCTCAGCGGCCGTGGCTCACAGGCCAAGCTACTCCGCGGCACGCGGGATCCTTCCAGACCGGGGCACGAACCTGCGTCCCCTGCATCAACAGGCGGACTCTCAACCACTGTGCCACCAGGGAAGCCCAAGAATGTTTTTTATATATTAAACAAGAGTTACACCCAATGGTTCATCTGCTTGCACAGCTCAAAGTTTAGAATCCATCAAAAAAATTAGTCATTTATTTATTTTGTAGTGAAATATAGCATTTACAGAAATATGTATTAAAATACATGTAGTTTAATCAATAATTATAAAGCAAACACTTGTTACAATCATCTGAACCAAGAAATCAAAAATTGGCAGACCACCAGAGCACCGCCCCCTACCTTTCTTTCTCCCTTCTATTCCTGCCTGCTCTCCCCCTCCCTCAGGTAACCCTAACTTTTGGATAATTATTTCCTTTCATAAAAAATATAGTTTTACTACCTATGTGTATATCCCTCAAGACAGTTTTTGAACTTTATATGAACAAAATCCGTCTCCATATTTTTTGCTTTGCTTCGCTTCTTCCTCAACATTGTGTTTGTGAAGTACATTCATGTTGAGATTGTGATTTGTTCATTTTCATTGCTGTATGTATTCTATTATATAGTTGTACCACAATTTATCTTTCCAGACAGCTCATTTTTACCCTTAAGAAGTCAAGATGTTCTCATGGAGCATTTGCACAGTTTCTCTCTTAGCCTCTTGGCTGAGGAGAGCTATTTTTCAGAGACATCTCCTACTCCAACCCAGGAGAGTTTGAGTACTAGAGAGCAATAAAGTATAAAATGTCTCTACTCTAAATATTAGCTTGGTGATTTCCCACCTTCAGTAGTAACTAGATAGCTAGGCACCTCTGAGTGTCTTAAAAAATTTTTTTTAAAATAATTACAAGATTAGTAAATTAATCTCTTTCTATGTTGTTTTGATTTTGGGAGTCTTGGGTGAAGTTTCTCTTATTGTTTCATATGTTGGGATTTCACATATGAATACTTATCTCTTTATAGAGTTCATTTGTATTCTTAACATTTATAAAAAAGGATGTTTGTTTTAAAATAGTTTTTAGTTATTTAAGACTTGTCTAAAAGAGCCTGATGGTTGGAAGGCTAGAGTTATAGTGAACTATATATATTCTCCACATCCTGGTGTTTTAGGGCTTAATGTAGCTGTGTGATCCTCCTCTGTGACTTTCAGAGAAGAATGAATCTGAGTAAGTCCATATATGCTCTTTTTCTGGTTGAGTATTCTTTATTGGTTATTATGAATATTATCAATATCTTGGTCAGTATATATGTGTTATGATTCAAGTGCTAATATTTGCCCAAATGTAAACTATCTGTGATATATTTCATTTGATCAGTAGAAATATTTCAGGTCTGGTAAGAAGTTAGATGTAAACAGTCCAGATAGACTTGCCCTTTATAGACAGCCTTTCTTATTTGTCTGTGAAATGCATATTACAGATATTTTACACACACACTCCTTTGATTTGATCTGTTCACTGCTGTGTGTCTTCGTTTTGTGATTAAGATTTACAAAAGGATTTGCATTCCAGTTAGTCCAGAATTCAGCCTTTTGCATCTTGATTCAGTTATTTTCTTCTAGGATACACTCCGGGGGTGGCCTGATTCCCCTCCTTGGAACACTTGTCTATAACCACACCAGACTGTCCCTTTGAATGCTTCAGAGGGTTGTTGACCTCATCCTTTGCTGCTGTATGCTTTATATAGTCTGTACTTTTCTTTGTCTGACCATAAATATTTGTCCTTAGCCTCCGCCCTCCCATGCCTGAGAGTTCCTCCATTCATTTTCAGGCTGCTTAGTGAATTATTTCTTTTGATGAGTTAGAATTTGAAATTTATTTCGTGTTATTGCATGCCTCCCTGCTCTTGTAACTAGATGGTAAGGTGAAGTTAATCAGTATACTTTTCTTTACCCTAGATTCTTACTCTGATCAGTCTTTATATGACAAGTCTCTTTTAATCTGAAGTAATAGATGCTGGCCAGAAGAAATGAGTTGTTCAATACTCAATGTGGAACAGGTCACACCTGTATTAATGAGCACACTGTAATTAATCAGCTCAAAAGAACAAAATCCAAGCTGATATTTGAACCATGAATGGAGATCTCAAAGTCTATTAGACTTATAGAAGAACATTCATTACCCTAAATTCCTAATTTAAATACTAAATTCCTAATTTAAATACCTTCTGTTGAGTTAGGAGTTCTGGATTCTAGCCCTTGCTGTACTCTAAGCCTCAGTGTCCTCATCTGTAAAACAAGAGGGTTGGATTAGAAGATATCTAGGGTCACTTCTATTAAGTTTATCATTATAACCTTGGTCTTTTTCTGAATTGCCACTTTAGGAGCAAAAATGTCCCCTTAAAATGAAGAGATGGAGGGAGGCAAACCAAAACAAAAAAACCCCAGTTTCCTTTCTGTTTAGATCATTACCTTAATTTATTAATTGTAATCCTATTTTTGCGGGTAAAATAAAACTAGTTGTCTGCCTACAGCTTTGCCAGCTAAAATGTAATACGAGGTGACAGCGTATTGTTTGATATCTTTGTAGTAGTTGCTTAAATAACTGAAATCACAGAGATGTTTGTGTGATGGCTTAAAGGTAGTTTGTATTAGGTATCACCTGTTTTAGAGATACTTTTGGATAGAGCTGTGTAATAGCTTATTAACTCCACATGCGTAAAGTAACATACTCAGGGAGACATCATTTTATCATTTGTAGTGCTTTATCCTATAGTGTCATGTAAAATACATGATACTTAGTGGCAAAAAAAATTCAGAAAATATTGAAAAATTATTAAATTCTTTGAGTGTACATGGACTTTTATTATAAGTGGTAAATGTTATAAAATGGGTTTTAATGAATTTTAGTTAATCTGCTGGTGCAGATAGTTATACTGCTTAGGACTTTACCATTTTTATTTTACAATTTTATTCATTTTTCAAAGAATTTTTACTACATTATTTCATTTAAAAATAGTGTCTATGGTTGATGCTGTCTTGCTAATTATGATTTTCTCCCACCTCACTTTGTCTTGTTTTGAAACAAATCTCTCACCTGCCACCAGTATAATAAAAATATATGAATTCCATCACTATTCATGAGGCCATTCTTTTGGGTACATAATTATCTTGTGCTGGAATTTTTCCAAAATGGACACACATGCATTGTAGTCCTAACTTTTGTGTAAAACAATTTAGTTCATTTTATTATGCTTTTGTTTTTAAGAAAACACATGAGGGTGGAACAATACTCCAGGTCAGGAAGCATTATCAGTTTCCACTGATGTTTTATATGTGCTGTGTTTTTATATGAGACTCTAAAAGCTCAAACTCTGTGATGCTATAAAGACATGGAAAATGATTCTTTCTTAGGGTTGGAGGAAGTGATGACTAGTGTTTTTGTGCTGGTAGTATCTGATAATCCCCCCTCCCTTTAGCTATTCTAGGCATGTTTAGTTGTCAGGCGTTGTCGGACTAAATTGCTAAAAATAACAAATAAGGGGGAGACTGTTCTAAGGCCAGCTCTTGCCACTGTCTGTAATCTGTTTAATTTAGTTCCTAAGGAGAAAGGGCAAAAGGAACATGGTGCCATTCTAATTGAATGGGTTTTTTGTTTAAAGTGCTGACAAGTACATTGTTTGAGCTCTCTCTTTTCCCAAACCCCATAGGGCTCATGTACCCACATCCACTTATAGTGGAGAGCCAGAGCTGGGGGTCTCAAGAGCATCCTCTAATCAGTGGTTGTACTAGAGATTAACTAGGTGATTGTGGTCTTTTGCTCGAATTTAATGTGGCTTTTGACAGTGGAAATGTGCAGTTAGTTTGTGAGAGAGGGTGAGACAGAGAAGATGGTAGTTAAAATGGAGGAGTTATTGTGAGAATAAAGACATTTATTTAGTACTCTCTTCTGCCCTAACTCAGTGTTCCCAGAGAGTCAGGTTGTTTGATAAAATTAACCACACATGTGACTTCAGTATACCTGCACGTAATTTTAACCCCCATTACCAGCATAAACCTCTATGTGGATTTGGCTCTTGACTTCCCTGCACCTTAACTTCTTCCTAATAATAGAAATAACTTTCTGTAAAATGGAGATAGCAGTCTAGTACTTGTTTGTAAAGCTGTTGAAGATCACTGAAGGGATGATTTAAATATGCTTCCTATCCTCTGCTATGTATTTACCAGCGATGGAGTGTGTGAGAACTGGGAGCCAATTTTCAGTTATATTTCTGGTGTTCTACATTCTGTGTCAACTCACCTGAAGGTTTACTGATTTTTATATTCTGAAGTTGCTTATTGATTTTTGTGTCTGTAAGTCCTATCCAAAAATCCCTTTATGTAATTCTTTTGGTGTTGTTTTTTTGTTTTTTTTTTTTCGTCTGAGCCTGGCCACTTTAGCACCAAAGGAAAAAATGAATTGCTTTTATTAGAGATTCTTGGTAAGGAGTATCTTGGGAAAGCCTATATTAATGAAGATCCTGGTATTTACCTAAAGCTTTGGAAATTGAGCAATTGGACACTGCAGGCTTTGGGAGTGCTTATTACTTTTAGGCGTTTTTTAAGTCACCAACCTGCTTTACTCCCTAATTTAATGAAATACATAATCATTTTAACTGAACTAAAGGGTCTCAAATTATAATTTAGAGCACAGTCTTCAATAATATCTATGCTATATAGATGATGAAGTCTTGTGATTCATGTGGAATGACATACATGGCAGCACTTAAAATCTTTACAAGTAGCTCAAGATTGATATCATTTGTGGTTGAGTTTAATTGGCTCTAGAAATTTGTAAAAAAAAATCACTTTCCGTTTCTGGTCTTTTGGGGTTCAAACTCAGAGCCTTCATTAATGCAAGCTCAGTGTCTTTCTCTCTTTCGAGAAGGTACGAGAGGGAAACAAGCTATAGGTGGTGATAGAAAACATAAGAGGAAGAAGGAGCTTCTGGTACAATAGTTGAAGCCTTAAAATGGATCAAGTTTTGAACTGAATTGTAAAATATCATTTGCCTTAATTTTTAAGTGTTGATGCTTTCAATATCAGAGGCTGAACTTTCCACTTACAACTGATTTTTCCTTCCTTTGGGGGACTAAACAATTCTAAGATTCATGATATGAGGCTCTGGCCAATAATAATTGGCCAGAAGAAGTGTGTATGCATGTAAAAAAAAAAATCATTAAACGTTTGCTGGGTGTCTTGATTATACAGAGTACAGGGTTTTGACTAACTATGGAGGCTTTTTGTTCTTACTTTCAATCTTATACATTAAGGAACCCACAGTCTACTGTATTTACTATGTGCCATGCACTATTATAGGCAAAGACATAATTAGCAAAGGCCCTGATGGCCTGGAGCTTATATTCTGGAGAATGGGATGTGGAGACAGATAATAAACAAATAATATAATTGATAAATGCTAAAAAGAAAAACAACACAGGGTAAAGAGACAGAGAATGGTGAGAGTGTATAAGCTGTCTTATATAGTGTTGACAGGGAAGGTTTCTCTGATAAGGTGATATTTGAGAAGAGAGACCTGAAGGGAGTGAGCAAGCTATGTGTACATCTGGGAGAAGAGGGTTCCAAGCAGAGGGAACAGCAAGTATAAAAACCTGGGGGTGAGAGCATAATTGATGAGTTGGGAGAATAGCAAGGAGGCCAGTTTAGCTGGAGCTGAGTGATCAAGAATAGTAGGAGGTGAAATCAGAGAGGTATCAGGGAAGAGATTATATAGGGCTTTGTAGGCCATATTAAGGATTTTGGATTATGGTATGAAGTTGGGAGTTTGGGGAGGGTTTTGAACAGAGGAATGACATGATCTGATTTACATTTTAAAAGGACCATTCTGGCTGCTTTGGTGAGAATAGATTATGGAGGCAAGGGTGGAAGGAAGGAGACTTGTTAGGAGGATGTTGCATTATATCTAGGCGAGAGATTGATGTTGGCTTGCACCAGGGTGGTGGCAGTGGAGGTGATCAGAATCTGTATATATTCTAAGGTAGAGCTAAGACAACTGGGTGTAGGGATGAAAGAGAGGACTCAAAGTTTTGAACCTGTTATGAAGGAATCATACCTCCTTCCTCCCACATATATCATTCATTGAGCTGGTGGAGAGATTTGGAATGGGTTCATGAGAGAGGAGGCATTTTAGCTGGGCCTTGAAGATCAGTTAGAATTTTGCTACATAGGGTTGGGGCAGAGGAGAGAGCATTTCAAATCAAAGAAATACTATGGACAGAAGTCTGGAAGTAGAGTGGTGGAATGAAGGGTTAAAGTGAGAAATGAGGTTGGAAAGGCCTAAGGGAAACAAGTTAAGGGTAAAATGAATGAAATCAGCATTGTTTCTACTCACTTTGTATAAGTAAGTACTCCTTGTTCTGGGCAAGTAGTTACTCCCAGTGCAATGCTGTTCATTGACTGTGGTTTCCACATAGCATTCCATGTGTGATGGGCTCCACAGAGATTCCAGATGTTTATGGGAACATATGTACTATTGATAATTCATAGATCAGTGTTTCCTAATCAGTTTTCAAGTTTCAAAAGCAATTTTTTTTTTTTTTTGCGGTACGCGGGCCTCTCACTGTTGTGGCCTCTCCCGTTGCGGAGCACAGGCTCCGGATGTGCAGGCTCAGCGGCCATGGCTCATGGGCCTAGCCGCTCTGTGGCATGTGGGATCTTCCCGGACCGGGGCACGAACCCGCGTCCCCTGCATCGGCAGGCGGACTGTCAACCACCGCGCCACCAGGGAAGCCCTCAAAAGTAATTTTAAATGCAAATTGAAAGTTTGGCTTGGGCCTTGTTATCTTTGAGGTGCTATTAGATACCCAAGTAGAGATGTTGAATAGACAGTTGGAAGTATGAATCCGGAACTCCAGGCCAATGAAATAAGATTGAGAATTGTCTATAAATTGTCAGTTTATAGGTGGCATTTAAAGTCATAGGACTGGATTAGATCAACTAAGGAGAAAAGGTAGGTACAGGAGGTATAAACAAGGTTCACAGACTGAGCCAGGGGCACTGCAGCAGGATGTAAAAGCTCTTTACAGAGGTGTGGATAGTGTGCAGTGTGAGTCCAGAGAACTGAGTGAACACCCACACAGGCAAGCCTCTGCTGTGAAGGGGCCAAGCTGAAGGGATGGGACCAACTTCCTCCATGGTTAGGGGGCTGTGCAGGCCCTTGGTTTTGTGTTGATAGCAGGGGCTGTCAGCTAAGTTGGACCTAAGTTTCAAGTGCTTTGTGGCTTTGTCTTATTAGCACTGACCTGGAGCTAGGCAGGCCTGGTCTGCTGAGGGAAGGTTTGCTTTCCCCGAGGAGGGATTGCAGAATGTAGAGACTGACGTCAAGTTAATGTCAGAGCTGAGCATGCTGTCTGGGAGGGAGTAGTTCAACACAGTTCATTTAAAGCACAGGAGATTAGAAACCCTGCTGTGTATCTGTGGTTTCTTGAGTAAAATTTGAGGGACGGGGTACTTAATGGGTGGAAGCAAACATGCCTACTAGAGTTGAAGGTTAAAAGTTCCCTAAAAGAATTTTATAATAACTAGTACTTTCACGGTTCCTTGTATACACTCACACATATGCATATACAAACATACACTTTCCTACCCTCTTTCAGTATATACTAAGAAAAGCTTCAGCCTTTAGAATATTTTTTGAGTTCATCTTACAAATTCTTAGAAAGTAATTGGTACTGCTTTTCTTTGCCCTGATATGCATAGCGTAATACCTTGGCATAATTATTAAGAATATGAACTTGGGGGCTTCCCTGGTGGCGCAGTGGTTGAGAGTCCGCCTGCTGATGCAGGGGACACGGGTTCATGCCCTGGTCCGGGAAGATCCCACATGCCGTGGAGCGGCTAGGCCCGTGAGCCATGGCCACTGAGCCTGCGCGTCCGGAGCCTGTGCTCTGCAACGGGAGAGAGGCCACAACAGTGAGAGGCCCGCGTACCGCAAAAAAAAAAAAAAAAAGAAAAAAGAATATGAACTCTGGAATCAAATGAATATGAATTTGAACTCTGACTGCCACATACTATACCACCTTGGGTAAATTACTTAGTGTCTCCAAGACTAAATATACTCTTCTGTAAAACAGCAACAATAGCAGGGTTGATGGATAGGGACAATAAATAACCCTTTTATTTCCTGCTTAAGTATGGAATCAACTGAAAGCCAAATCTATATGAAAATTTTAAATGTATTTTACATTTATAACTGATAAAGCTTAGGTTGAAGGATGTGGTTTAGGTGTGCAGCAGTAATAATGGTTTCTAATACTGATCCAGAATTAAGCATACAAATTTAGATGTAGCTACCCAGCAAATCTTTGGAAGTGTGGGACAACCACAGGTCTGTCTCTGCAGAGGCAGGCAGAGTGTATCTGTCAAACTTATGAGGAAAATGTGTACCTTCTGCAAGCAGGCAGATCCTGGCAGAGCGGAAGGAGTTGAGCCATAGTTGCTTTTTCCAAACACACCAATTGGAAAAGCTAGTAGTCTTCCTGAGAGTAGATTGAAGAGGCCAGGACTGATAGCTGATGAAAACTGGAGATGAAGAGGATCAGCATTTCTCCCTTACAAAAAGTACCTACCTCATAACATAATACATGTAAATCACTTGATACGGTGCCTGGCACACAGTAAATACTCGGTAAGTGCAGGAGTTTTTTACTTGCATATTATGGATGCTCAGTAACTATTTACTGATTGAGCATATTGCCAACATGTACTTATAAGATAAAGGTTTCTTTTTAACTGGGAAAAAAATAAAGATACACAAATGTACAAAGCTAATTTAACAAACACCTGTGTACTCACCACCCAGAACTAACAAATGTTAGAGTACTGTAATATATATTTTTGTTTGTTTTTTACAAAAATAAAACCATGCTAATGAAATTGAAGTCTCCTTTGTAACTTGCCTCCTGGCTCCACGTTAGTCTCATTCCCACTCACCAGAAGAAACTACTATCAGGTATTAGGTATATCTTTCCAATCCATGTTTTATGACATCTCATTTTCAATAGATGATATCATATTGTTCATGTCTTTCAATAACTTGCTTTGTGTGTGTGTGTGTGTGCGCTCTACCCACACTAATAAATATATGTAGTTTACTCAGTTTAACTGCTGTAGGGTATTCCATAAGAAAATGTAACTTCAAAGGACCCGTTTTTGATAGCTTTAGTGTATAGCATGTAAAAGTGGCCAAAAGGCCCGATGACTCCTTCCATATGTAGCATAAATATAGACATTGGTAAGGCTAGTCAGTGGGCTCAAGGATGCAAGCGCCAGCAGGTTGGTGCACTTAATAATATCTGCTGCTCTCATTTCCTCACAGCCATGGATTCTGTGGTGAAGCCAAGACAAGTGTCCATGGCCTCTGCCCATGTGTTAGAAATGGAGATCATGTGTCCTTCACAGAGCCAGAACCAGAATTAGTCAGGAAGAGAGGGAGATTTGAGTGGGAACCCAGGATTCTAGATTCCAACCACTGTATCATTCACTTTTACTCTGAAAGAAATGAGGATTCTTATGCCATGGTTGGATACTCCCAGTAGCTAGTTCTAATATTAGTGGTCCTTTTCTTATAAAATGATAAAGCCCTAAACACCAACTCTTTGCGTAAAGAGATTAAGTGGCTTCTAAGTGGCCTAGCAGCTAGAAATTGAAGAAGGGGCAAAAGGAAAACCACCCCTTGAATCATGTTTGCAAAGAGAAGTGTGCCAAGTGCTCTTTTATTACTCCAGTGTCATTATAAATTTAATTGGTGTTATGTCAGCTACTTAGATCAGAGCTAATAGCATATTAAACTATTTGTTTGTACCAGTTCCATGGTAACCTGGGTGGGTGTGGAGTTGGGACAAGGGGCAGCTGTGATACCTGGTCTATAGAGTGATTTCATCATGCTGTGAACCCCTTATCACCCTAGATGGAGAAGTGTCACTGGGTAATGAGACCTGACTTCTCAGTGCCCCTCAGAACACTCAGAGCCATGAGCAAAGGCCCTGGGCTGCTTGTCTGACCTAGAGGTTTAGCCTAGAGTTAGAGAACAGTGATTTGTTGGTGATACCGACAGGTATAACTATGAGTTTTCCTTTTCTCTTTCTTAGTAAAAAGCTGAGATTTTTTGAAAGCTTTATAAAATAACCCTTTGATATTAGAGTGTGTTTATAGTTCTCCAGTTCTACCCTCTGATGACCTATACAAATCAGCAGAGGAGGTGCCGATGAGTCATGCATCTGTGCTTTTAGTGGCTTTGAGCTTTTACTTGTTTTCACTCTCTCCAGGTCCTTTTATGGGTTTCCGGTTGCCATATCTCTATTTTTTTAGTTGTATAAATATGTTACTTGATTGGAAAGTAGTAATGTGATCACATAGAAGTTTCCTTGCCTTTGTTTGTCCATTGGCTCTCCCAGAGTACCTTATTAACTCATTAAATGTTCATGCTTCTGCTGATAACATTAAAGTTAATTTTCAGAAATTAGTACGTCAGTTTATTTTATCCTGGC
The DNA here is from genome assembly GCF_937001465.1 of Orcinus orca. Lineage (NCBI taxonomy): Eukaryota > Metazoa > Chordata > Mammalia > Artiodactyla > Delphinidae > Orcinus > Orcinus orca. The sequence continues at coordinate 68,325,922 of NC_064561.1, forward strand.
TGGTTTGTGTATGTGTTACTCTCAGTCTTTGGGTGGAGTAAAGACTAATTTGCTCTGAAAATAATTCATTAGGAACTTGCCGTGTCATGCTTGTTTTTAAACACAACCATCATTACTGTCTGATTCTAGAACATATTCATTACCAACCGTGCCCCCCCCCCCCAAAGAAACCCCTTACCCATTAAGCATTTGCTGTCCTTTTCCCCTTCCTGGTAACCATTCATCTGTTTTCTGTCTCTATAGATTTGCCTGTTCTGGATATTCATATAAATAGATCATACAGCATGTGTCTAGCTTCTTTCACTTAGCTTAATGTTTTCAAGGTTCATCAATGTTGTAGCATGTATCAATTCTTCATTCCTTTTATGGCTGAATAATATTCAATTATATGGATATACCACATTTTGTTTATCTACTCATCAGTTGATGGACATTTGGGTTGTTTCTACTTTTGGGCTGTTATGAGTAATACTATCAACATTCACAAGTTTTTGTTACTACACCTGTTTTCATTTCTCTAACTTGGGTATCTACCTAAGAGTGGAATTGCTGGGTCATATGATAATTTTGTCTTTTTAATTTCTTGAGTAACTGCCAAACTGTTTTCCATAGCAGCTGTATCATTTTACGTTTCCCACCATCAGTATATGAGGGTTCTGATTTCTCCATGTCTTTGTTAACACGTATTTTCCATTTTTGATTATAGCCATTTTAGTGGGTGTAAAGTATCAGTAGTATCTCATTGTGTTTTTTATTTGCATTTCCCCAGTGAGTAATGATGTTGAACATCTTTTTTTTTTTTAAATTTATTTACTTATTTATTTTTGGCTGCATTGGGTCTTCGTTGTTGCGCGTGGGCTTTCTCTAGTTGCGTTGAGCGGGGGCTGCTCTTTGTTGGGGAGCACGGGCTCTAGGAGCACGGGCTCAGTAGTTGTGGCTCGCGGGCTCTAGAGCTCAGGCTCAGTAGTTGTGGCGCACGGGCTTAGTTGCTCCGTGGCATGTGGGATCTTCCCGGAGAAGGGCTCGAACCCATGACCCCCGCATTGGCAGGCGGATTCTTAACCACTGCGCCACCAGGGAAGCCCAATGTTGAACATGTTTTCATGTGCTTATTGGCCATTAATATATCTTCTATGGAGAAATGTCTGTTTGAGGGTCCTTTGCTCATTATTTAATTGGGTTGTGTATTTTTTTGTTGTCGAGTTATAAGAAAATAGAAATTCTTGGACTTGCTTGGAGCAGAGAGTAGGATCAGACTGACTTCAGGCTTTTGCCACACATACTTGTATGTTAGTCTTGCTGCCACAGGTGAGTCAGTTACACCTCCACTTCCAAGAATGCAAGGTGTTGCCCTTACTTCCGCTCTCAGAAGGCACACCTTTATTCACCTACACCTTTACCATGCCTACAGGCCAAACTCCATAGTAAACACTGTTGATTTGATCCTCTTGCTCTTCTTGTAAGATTAGAGTAAACTAAAGACAACTGAAATAGTAAAACTTGTTTTATTTGCTCATTTGGAAGACTTGTAGAGTTTTAATAGTCCTATTGATAGATACTTGGCTTTCTGACCCTGGAGAAGCAGAAGTAAAACAGTGTATACGAGGAAATGTCTTGCTTTTGTAAAATTTGTTTTCATGAGACTTCTTTATTATGTACTGTGTACATTTATTTCTCATATATGATGGAACTTAGAATAGTGTCCTATGAGGGCTATAATTTTTAGGGTTTTTTTGGTTTGTTTTAGAAAGGAATCAAGGACCTCAGGGTTGTGATATTGGTAGTGGTCTTTGTGCATCCTTTTTCTGATCTCTTATACGCAGATCCTGAATCAAATACTTGTCATGTTTAGTATATTGTTAATAGATTTATACAACACGCAGTTCTCAGTTGTGGCATGTCTCTGAAGGACATTTTTTTTGCATCTTTATTTCCTGACTATAGCATTTCAGCCCTTCTCATAATTTCCTTGGGCGTAATTATACTGATACTTCTACAACGCTTGTGTTGGATCTGTACAAAGCCCAGTGTCTCCTTTGAAGTTAGGAGGTGAAATTATTTATCCTGACACTACAGTACACATACTCTTAGGGCTCATCTGTGACAGTTAAAATATTGGGTAGTTTTCCTTCATGAAGTTTTAGGGTCAGGTCTCAAAGAGCTATAGACTTTTTATTTTCATTTTTTTGGCTGCACCACGTGGCTTGTGGGATCTTAGTTCCCCGACTAGGGATTGAACCCAGACCCTTAGCAGTGAGAGCTTGGAGCCCTAACCACTGGACCGCCAGGGAATTCCCTAGACTTTTTAAAGTTGGAAGATATCCTAGAGGCCACTTGATGGAGCACTCCCCTCCCCTGCCCCCAACCATTTCTGACATGTTTTGTCATGGTTCCTACTTGAACACATCCAGTGATTTCTAGTCATCTCATCCTTTTTCCTGAACTACTCTTCTTTTGGTTTCTATGACACAGTGTCCCTCCTTTTTAGTGTTACTTGCTGGTTCCTCCTCTTCCTTTCATTCTTATTATATGTTGACTTTTATAAGGCTAAGTCCTCGTATTCTGAGTTCCTTCTCTAGGAATTTCATTCTCATGGCTTCAAGTACTACGTATATGTAAAATTGTATCTCTAGCCCAGACTTCTTCTGTGAACTTCACACCCAATCTGTTTTTTTTTAAATATCTTTATTGGAGTATAGTTGCTTTACAATGATGTGTTAATTTCTGCCCCAATCTGTTTCTCTTCTAATATCTCACTTGGATGTTTCACAGGTACCTTAAACTCAATGTGTCTAAAACTAAACTTATAATCTTTTTTTCCAAACCTGGTCCTCTTGGGAGGTATTCTTGACACCCCCCCCTAATTTCTGATAAATAATGAAGGTTATGGTGAAGGACTTGGTGAAGTCCTCTTGTTGATTTTTTTCTTGAATATTTCTTTTCTTTTTTTTTTTTTTGCGGTACGTGGGCCTCTCACTGTTGTGGCCTCTCCTGTTGCGGAGCACAGGCTCTGGACACATAAGCTCAGCGATCATGGCTCATGGGCCTAGCCGCTCCACGGCATGTGGGATCTTCCTGGACCGGGGCACGAACCCATGTCCCCTGCATCGGCAGGCGGACTCTCAACCACTGCGCCACCAGGGAAGCCCTTGAATATTTCTTGAATCTATTCTTCTCTAGCTCCATTACCACCACTAAGATACTGTCATCTCTTTCCAAGATTATTGCAATGGCTTCCTAGTAGGTTTCTCAACATTCACATTTGTATTCTCTAACCAGTGCTTCCCAACCCTTTTTACATCACAGCACCTAGAGGATTATTTGCATGATTCACTGGGGTAAGTGGACAAAGGGTGCTCAAGGTGGAGGCAACTGCCCAGGGGGGCTTTGGCTGCCCTGAACGTACCCGGCCACTCTCGGGACTCAAAGGGTCAATATCTTGGACACATCTATTACCCATTCATGACTCACTGGGCTTTCTGCAGGAAGCTGTGCTCTAACTCATTCTCTGTGTTGCAGCCAGAGTAATTTTTTATTTTCAATGGAAATTTGATTTTTTTGTTTCTCCCGCTTAAGACCTTGTGGCTTTTCATCATCTTTAAGATAAATACCAAATTTTTAATATGGCTTATGACCCTGTATGATCTGACTCAATCTCACCAGCCTCATCCTTCTATATTATCTATCCCTCCCTGCCCCACCCCGCACTTCAGTACTTCAGCCTCACTGGCTGTCATTTAGTTCCCAGACATGTCTTGCTTCATTTGACCTTTGCTCTTGCTGCTCCATTTGCCTGGAATTGCTCTTTCCCCATGCTAACCTCTCCACTTTATTAATTCCTACTCATCCTTCAGAGCTTGTTCAAAAGTGCTTCTGTGATTTCCTTGATTATACCAGGTGTTTCCTCTATTAGACACTGTGCTTTTCCCTTGGAGCCCTTATTGCAATGGTGGTTAAATGTCTATGTGCCCTGCAACAGTGTAATCTCTGTGAATAAGTGTTTGACTTGTTGACTGCTCTAATCCCAGTGCTCTTTGGGTCTAACATATACTGAGTGCTCAATAAATGTTGGTTAAATTAATTATGTCAGTTCTTGGTGCTGAGGATGAAGCTTTAATCAAGTCAGAGAAGATTCCCTACTGTTATGGAACTTACATTCAGATACAGACAGTAAAGATATAAACAAGAAAATATCATGTAGTAAAGGTGATATTTTAGAGAGTTATTGGGGAGGCCTCTCTGAAAAGGTGAAATTTCAGCTAAGATCTGAATGAAAAGTAGCAGCTAGCCACTTAGAAGTATCCAAAGGAAGAACATTCCAGGTTCTTAGAAGGCACAGATGATGCAAATGTCTTACGGTTGGAAAAAGTTTGGTGCAATTGTTTAAGCAAGTGAAAGGGGGAAGAGTCATAATAAGGTTGGAGTGGTTGGCAGGGACCACATCATGCAGGGTCTTATTGCCCAGGTTAAGGAGTTTGGATTTTATTCGAAGTGTCATGGGAAGACTTTCAAGGGTTTTGAGCAGAAAGTAACATGAATTACATGTTAAAATATCCATGACAAACATCCAGGAGAGGATGATGGAGGCTTGGACTAGGATGGTAGCAGTGGAGCTGGATCGAAAGAAGAGGATGGTTTCGGGATATATTTGGAAGTAAGTTAAGACTGATGGGTGGCTGCGGGGGGATATTGGGTTCGAGGAAAAGAGAAGAATCAGGGATGGCTTCTGTTGGCTTTTGTATTTTTTTGTCTCTGTGGGTTTTTTTTTTGTTGTTGTTGTTGTTGTTGTTTTTGCGGTACGCGGGCCTCTCACGGTTGTGGCCTCTCCCGTTGCGGAGCACAGGCTCTGGACGCGCAGGCCCAGTGGCCATGGCTCACGGGCCCAGCCACTCCGCGGCATGTGGGATCTTCCCGGACCGGGGCACGAACCCGTGTCCCCTGCATCAGCAGGCGGACTCTCAACCACTGCGCCACCAGGGAAGCCCTCTGTGGTTTTTAAATTGAGCAATTGGATGACTGCCATTCAGTGAGATGGAGAAGACTGGGAGGGTGTGGGGTGACTATAAATCAGTTGTGCTTGTTTTAGACATGTTAAGTTTGGGTTTGACATCCAGGAAGATATGTTTTATAAGCAATTTGATGTGTAAATCTGGAATTAAGGGGAGGTCTACGTTGGAGATATAAATTTGGGAGTCATAATGATGTTTAAAGCTATGAGACTAGATGAGGGTTTCTAAGAGAGAGTGATGGAGAGAAGTTAAGGACAGCTTTCCAGAAAATGTCAACATTTTGAAGTTGAGCAGAGGAGGAGTAGTCAGCAAAAGAAAACTTAGAAGGGGTAGCCAGTAATGTAGGAAGAAAATAGGAGTGTGGAATCATGAAAGCTAAGAGAGGAAAGTATTTCAAGAATTGTGTTGAATGCTGTTGATGAGTAAGAACAGGTTGAGTAAGAAGAGAATAGAGAGTAGCCACTGCTTTGGGCAACATAGAGATCGTTGGTGACCTGGACTACAGTAAGTTCAATAGGGTAGATGGGAAGCATGATTGGAGAGGTTTGAGGAGATAATGGGAGGTAAGGAAGTGGAGGCAACTACTAAACAATTGGTTCAAGAGGTTTTGCAAGAAGGGGAGGAGAGAAAGGAGGCAGTACCTACAGGGGAATGTGAGGACAAGAAAGGTGTTTTTTGTGTGTGTGTGTATGACTTGCCTTACCAAGAAGGAATTTGCAGAGAAAGAGACGTTGAAGATTAGGAAGAAAGAGAAAGGATAACTGTGGGAGTGAAATTTTTGAGAATGGGATGGATTCAACACCCAAGTGGAAGTGTTGTGTTTCTGCTTCTATCAAAACACAACCCCTCTATCCATTTTAACACAGGGAAAGAAGAGAGTGTATGTATAGGTAGGTGTAGGTCAGGTGGTAGATTTGGTAGTGGAAAGAGATAATTCTCATCAGATTGCTGCTGTTTTCTCAGCTGGGAATGAGAGGGGAGGAGAGAGTATAGGAGATTTGAGGAGACAAGATAAAGTATGAAATAGTTACTTTGGAGAGCAGAGAATTTTTTAAAATTTATTTTTGGCTGCATTGGGTCTTCGTTGCTGCACGCGGGCTTTCTCTAGTTGTGGCGAGCGGGAGCTACTCTTTGTTGTGGTATGCGGGCTTCTCGTTGTAGTGGCTTCTCTTGTTGCGGAGCACGGGCCCTAGGCATGAGGGCTTTAGTAGTTGTGGCGCACGGGCTCTAGAGCACAGGCTCAGTAGTTGTGCTTCACGGGCTTAGTTGCTCCGCGGCATGTGGGATCTTCCCGGACCAGAGCTCCAACCTGTGTCCCCTGCATTGGCAGGCGGATTCTTAACCACTGTGCCACCAGGGAAGCCCTGGAGAGCAGAGAATTTAATATATTAAGAAAATTTAATAGAATTTCTGGACGCTGGTGAGTGCCTATTTGAGATTCATAGTCCTAAATTTAAAGTAAAACCATGCAGCACACTTAAGTGTTTTTCTCCAGCAACATTCAGCTATTTGGGTACAAACATGGAGTAGGTAGATGGTTGGGTTTAGCTTGGATTGGTATTTTGCCAGGGAAATGCAACAGAGGGAGAGAGGGGCAAAAGAGAGTTCAGAGGGGAATAAATATAAATGAAGGACTGTGGAAGCTGAGCTGGGTGGGAGGGGAGAAGGTCATGGAAGCAGAATGAATAATGAAAAACTTGTTGAGTGATATGGTTGAAGAAGTGCTGGAGGGAGAGTTACCAGATCAAAACGACCTGGAAAAATAGGAAGTAGTGGCGGTGAAATTGAAATTTTGGAGGTGGTGCAGTTACTGGTGTTGTCAAATCTCTAGGGTATGAACATGGGCTGGGTGGCTTAGGTGGGGTAAAGTAAAAAATGTGAGGGGAGAGAAGGTCATGGTATTGGATGGATCATCTCCATTCTTGTTGAAGTCACCTCAAGTGGTGCAGCAGTGGTGGAGAGGAAGAGCCTCTGATGAATGAGGGGCAGTACCCAGGATATTGGTAGATTGCAGCAGCAAGGAAGGGAGAAGAGGATGGTACACCGTGATGCTAAAACCTTCAGGAACCAGGATTTTTGGAGGAAAAAAAGAGGAGAAATGATTTGGCAGTAGGCTTGAATGAATGAATGGAATGATGCATGGATGGAAATTTATGCTTTCATTAGGCAACTTTCATGGCAAGTTAAAATCCCTATGTGCTAGATTCAGTTCTACCTTTTAAGACTCCCTCTTTTTTCAGAAGAGAGGTTGCCAAACTGTAGCCTGCTGACCAGGTCTGTCTTGCTTGTTTTTGTGTTTTTTAGAACACAGCTATGCCCATTTGTTTGCACGTTTTTTATGTTGCTTTTGCACTATAGTGGCAGAATTGAGTAGTTGTGACAGAGACAACCCCACAAAGCCTAAAATATTTACTGTCTGGCCCTTTATAGAAGAATTTTGCTGACTTCCACTTTTGAAGATTCTCAAACTTCAGTTTGCATCAGAATCACCAGGAGAGCTTGTGAAAACAGATTGCCAAGCTCCACCCCTAGAGTTTCTGATTCAGTAGGTCTGGGGTGGGGCCCAAGAACATGCATTTCTAACAAGTTCCTCAGTGTTGCTGGTGCTGCTGGTCTGGGGACCATACTTTTAGAGCCATTGTTTTAGATATTTAAGTTGGTGATTGGGTTCCTTCTCCCCTTAATATTCTTTGAGCCAAATGTCCCTACCTACATCAGCTGTTTATCACTTGACATGATTATTGGCTTATCGTTTTAAGTTTGGTGCCTATAAATATAATGATTCTTTGGCTGAAGCCTGATCTCTGCCATGTGCATTGGAACAGTTGCCTCTCCTTGCTCTTCATTTACCTGTGAGCTTGTTTTCTTTCTTTCTCAGGTTGTCTGATGTACTGGTCTTTCTCTGGGACTTAAATGAAGCTTATGTGTTAGGGAGGACAATAGTAGATAGAGATCACATAAACTTTAGGTGGACTAAAAGGCTAAAAACACTATCATTTGGAAGAAATAAGAATCCACCCTCTCCCCCCACCACCATCACCTGGTATATCTCTGCTCTAAGGTACTTGAGTAGAGCAGAGGTTTATCTTGGGTACATTGAGCCATTGTGATCATAGGTGGGATTTGGGAGTCTGACCGCATATGGTAGCAGTGTCAGACTCTCTTTAGCAGGTAGGTAAAAGAACATCTGGGAGAAAAACCAAGGTCATTGCTCAACTTGATCCAAGTCTTTTGTCCCTGTCTTTCAGCAGAGGAACCTCTGAAAGATGTCTTGAAAGCAGTTTCTAAAAGATGCAGAGACAGTAACCCCTTCTTAGATTTCTCTTTATTCTCCTGCTCCATGCCTAAAATTGCTTTCTCATTCTTTCAGCTTGTCTCCCAGCCGTATGTAGCTCAGCAGTTACCTTGTAGCCTAGTTGTGTCCCTAATGGTGAAGTGGATAAACCCAGATGAGTTCACAAGTGGACATCTGTCCTTGGATCACTTGTCTCTTATCTTCAAATTCCTGGTCATGTTTGGCCAGCCTTTCCTGCCTCTGGTGAGTGCTCCTCACCCATTCAGGCTGTCGTAGCACTTGCACTTTCAGATCTCTGCCCATCCGTGTCTCATTTCCCTTTCTGAGTTCTCTCATTGTGCCCCTGCACTGCCTTTGTTTTTCTCTTCTTCCTCTTGTTTCCCTGCCTTCTTCACATTTTACCCTGGCCGCCAAGACATGCCTCCTCAGCCTTCAGTGAATTCTTGGCCTCTTGCTAAACTTCCCCATCATGGGCAGCTGGCCCCCTCTGGCCATTTTACAGTTCTGCAGACTGAGAGAACATGAGATTCATTGAAGCTCTTGAGTTCTTAATTTGGTGTTACCCAAATCTTCATTTTACAAGTGGGGAAATAAAAGGTGAGAGGGGAAAAGACTTTTCTATACCCTAAGATAATACAAACAGGAAAAATATTAATTTAGAGAAAGAGACAAAGTTCCTACGAAAAGAAGAAGTCTATAGAGATAGTGTCACGAGATGAATTACCTCAGGAGTCTATTTGAGAGATTGTGTCATGTTGGAAAAGTTCTAGGGACTTGAGCCTCTTTCCTTTGTGAGAGGATGAGAATGAAACACCAACCCCTCAGTCTGACTCCCGGAAAGAAGAACTTCAGGCTGATGAGCAATAAGTCCAACAATGTCATCTCCCTGGCCGTGCTGAGCCCCACAGGAAATCTCAGAATTTTACGTGAGGACAAGGCCCCACAGGAATGTTGCCGCACCTAGAGCTCTGTGGTTTGATGCCAGGAGAGAATTTCCTACAGACAGGGTTCTGAGGGAGATTGCTCAGTAAGACGGAAAGGTGCTGCAGTGAGGCCAGCAAATGCCTTACCAGGACTCCCGGTGGAAGGTGGGGGTTTCACATGCCTCCTAGAGTTTCCACAGCAATTATTATCCCCTTGTAGTGCACAGTGGCCCTGACACTGACATCACATGGAGCAGTTTCTCAAGGATTTTCAACTCCAGGACGTGGGAAATTGGGATGGTTTTATGGTTTTACAAGTTGACCTGAGAATAAAGCGTAAGGGCTTTGACCCTTAGGGCCTGTTTGTGGGAGCAAGGTTTTCATGTCCCCATCAGGATCAGTGAGGTCTGAGTTTTAAACCTGTGTTTATCTAGGGGCAGAGGTTAGAGGGCAATGTCAAAAACTGAAAACCACCTTGAAGGAGAATGGTCATTTTTTGCCTTTTCTTCCTCCGATGGGTATTCGTCATTCAGGTCAGGAGGGAAAACTAAAAAGGAGTGTGTGTACAAGTAAATCAGTAAGGCATCATTTCCCACGATAAATGCACTTGTGTTCAACTATTGAGTTCCTATTATGAACCAGCGATTCTTCTAGACACTGGGACTATATTAGAGAGTAGAACAAAGTGTTGCCCTCATGGACCTTTCCTTCTCATAAGAGAAAACAGACAAATACCGCTTCAGGTGGTGATAGGTGCTAAGGAGGAAAATCAAGGTGAGGAGAATAGAGAGTATGGAGCCGCATATGATCAAGAAGGCATTTCCCATAAGGTGACACTTGAGAAAGACCTGAAGGATGTGAAGGAGCAAGTAATGTAGATATCTGGGGAAGAGAGTTCCTACACAAAGGGACCCAAAGGCAAAGGACAGGCAGGAGCATAGCTGGTGGGTTGGAGGAACAACTTGGAGGCCAGTGTGGCTGGAGCTGAATGAGAGAGAGAGAGGGAGTCATGGGACGGGAGGTCAGAGTCAGCTTAGAGCAGGACTGTACGTGGCTTTTTGAAACGGCTTTTGCCTTTTATTTTGAGAGAGGTGGAAAGCCAGGAAGGTTTTAAATGTTGAAAGATGACTCTGGCCACTGTGTGGAGAAGAAACTGAAGGGGGTCAAGGACAGAAGAAAGGAGACCACTTAGGAGGCTCTTCATTAAGGTCAGATTCTGGATGCATTTTGAGATAGCACTGACAGGATTTGTTGTTTGATTGGATGTCAGATGTGAAAGAAAGAAGATTCAAGGATGACACTGAAGTTTTTGTCTTGAGTTGCAGGAATGGAGTTGTTATTTACAGGAATGGGAAAGAGCAGGGTCCACAGAGTTTCTGATTTGACTAGTGGTTTTAACCTGTGGAGATTCAAGGAAGAAAAAGTTTAACTTAGTCATTGGTTCCTTAATTTTTTCCATTCTCTCTGATGGTCTCATTTGTATTTGGGTCAATTCTATGACAGTTATTTCTCGGATAAGTACAATCCCAGTATTCTAACTTTTAGGGATCCTTACCTAGGCCTCTGTGATTCAGTGTGGGTAGAAGCTGTGGGTCCAAAAGAACCTTGGGATAAACTCGGTCTCTGGGAGCATCCTTCATTTCAGGTGCTATATTGGTGTCCTAAGGCTGCATAACAAGTTACCACAAACTGGGTGGTTTAAAACAACAGAAATTTATTTTTTCACAGTTCTGGAGGCTGAAAGTCCAAAATCAAGGTGTTGCAGGGCCATGCTCTCTGAAGGGTCTAGGGAAGACTCCTTCCTTTCTTCTTTCTAGCTTATGGTGGTTGTGGGCCATCCTTGGCGCCTTCCTAATCTTGCAGATGCAACCCTCCACTCTCTGCCTCTATCAGTGCATGGCATTTCCCCTGTGTATCCCTTTGTTTTTACGTGGCCTTCTTATAAGGACACTAATCATTGGATTTAGGGCCTGCCCTAATCTAGTATGACCTCATCTTAACTTGGTTACATCTGCAAAGACCGTATTTCCAAATAAGGTCACATTCACAGGTACCAGGGGTTAGGACTTCATCACGTCTTTTTGTGAGACACAGTTCAACCCACATCATGTGCTTTGGTCTGGGTTTGACTATGAGGGTCTTCTGGGCTTAGGTATGTTTGAGGATGAGACAGGAGCTATTGAAATACAGTTAGAAAGCAGGTCTGTGCTAGAGATGCCCCATCTGTTGGGATGAAAAAAAATTTTTTTAATGTCCAGTAAGTATATTTAAACTAAAGATGTAAAGACAGGTTCATCATTATTTTTGAAACTTGAAGACTTTAGGATATGCAGTAGTAAAAATCATGAAAAAGTAATGAAACTGGAAGTGGAAGATAGAAGGAAGAGATGTGACAGAGTGAAGAATTTTAAAGCTGAGAATTACAACCTGAATTTGATTGGCCAGAGGCCTGGGCAGTAGGGAGAAAAGCTCTTGCTGATGCTCCAAGTTTATGGTTTTGCTAGCTGGGGCAGCAAGTTGGCAGAGATGGAATGCAACAGACCTGGGCTCCTGAGCACTGGCTGACTACTGCCAGGATAGAACCCCACTTGCTCCACAAGCCTTTTCCTTAGATTCCTACGGGTCTGGGACCCAAAAGGTGCCCAGAATGGTGCATGGCACTTGCTGTCTAGCTGCTGCACAACACATAGGACATGTACATTCTTCAGCTGTGTATCAGGAGTTACTAGTATTTGCCTCTTTTTTACTCACCACAAGTTGTTTATCAAAGGAAGTTTAAGTTCCCACTCTGATATCACAGTGATAGGACTGTATCAGGTTTAGCAGTGTAATTAAACAAATTTCCTCAGCCATGGAATAATCATGGTCACTATGAGTTTTTGTGGAGCTCCTGTTTTTTTGTAAGGAATTATGTGCAAGTTGGACAGATGGGAGATGAGTAAAGAGATCGGGCTCTTTCTAGCCTTCAAGAAATTTGAAGTTAGAAGACAAATAGGAACCAGAGGTTCACGTAAGAACTATGATAAAGATTTGTGGGATTAGCAGATGCAAACTATTATGTATAGGATGGATAAACGGTGGGGTCCTGCTATGTAGCACAGGGAACTATGTTGTGTCCTATGATGGACCATGGTGGAGGGGAACATGAAAGAATATATATGTGTGTAGCTGGGTCACTTTGCTGTGCAGCAGAAATTGGCACAGCATTGTGAATCAACTATACTTCAATAAAATTTTACTAAAAAATACTGTGGATGCCTCAGCATTTGGCATCTAAAGGAAACTATAAAGTCTCTAAATGTATCATTTAAAAAATATCTGGGGCTTCCCTGGTGGCGCAGTGGTTGAGAGTCTGCCTGCTAATGCAGGCGACACGGGTTCGAGCCCTGGTCTGGGAGGATCCCACATGCCGCGGAGCAACTGGGCCTGTGAGCCACAACTGCTGAGCCTGCACGTCTGGAGCCTGTGCTCCGCAACAAGGGAAGCCGCGATAATGAGAGACCTGTGCACCGCGATGAAGAGCGCCCCCCGCTTGCCGCAACTAGAGAAAGCCCTCGCACAGAAACAAAGACCCAACACAGCAAAAATAAATAAATTAATTAATAAACTCCTACCCCCAACATCTTCTTTAAAAAAAAAAAAAATCTGGACAGAGAGTGGGAAAAATTAGAGGCGGGGATATGTAGAAGGGGCACCTGAGAGGTTTACTGGTGAAGGCCTCAGGTAATAGAAGCACTTCATTCCATTTTCCTGTCTCAGAGATTGGGGATCAGTTCCCAAGCAAGGCCTGAGACCAGGCTGCTTACCTGCCCTCTGCCCCAGCCTTTCCCTGGCTTCCCCAGGTCACCTGGGCACTTCAGTAGTCAAAGTGAACCCCCAGCTGCTTGGGTGAAGGGAGGAGGGGTGAGGGAAGGGCACTGGCTGCATCTGGGCTAGGGCTCTGCATTTCTGGCTCTAGTGTGGCTCAGTCACATGCACCCTGGGGAGAGGATTATTTTGAGTATTCCCCAAAAAGGGAGACTTCATTTCATGTCTGTTAAGTGGGAATGCAGCCACAACGGTGTCCTCAGGGCAGGGACCAGTGGTGAAGCCACCATACTTCTGGGGTGACCACAGGGCAAATAATGTACAGACATGATTTCCTTTGACTAATCTTTTGTTAATCCTGGTCCAGGTGTGGCTCCTGAAAGTGAAGTTCTTTGTCTTAAGTTGAGATTTTTAATTTAGGACGCAGATGGGGTAGGAGGTAAACTTCCAAAAGGTCTGTTTTACTCAGTGTGTCACTGTCCTGGATTCCTGGCAGGCAGCAGTTTCATTAGAAAAGCAGATTTCATCTTGACTCATCTGCCTTGGTGAGACGTGTGATGCAGCCTATCTATCATCTTGCTGGACAGAGCAGAGGGTATGCTGTCCATTTTGCAGCAGTGGCAGCTACAGGCGCCTGGCCTGGGCCATGGAAAACCTTGAGAGACAATCTGTTATGGGGCCAGAGCTTTGTCCTGGAATTTCCTGGCCTTTGTCTGTCTGGTATAACTTCATGTATCAAGACGCCTGTTTTTAGAGTCTACTTCCTTCTGGGGGAAGAGTGCTATTGCCATCCAGAGAGCACTCCTGCTTCCTGTACTGAGCAACCCCCTCCCTGTGCCCAGGGGTCGGGCTGGGGGAACTCTCTGGGCAGGTGTGTATACTTGGCTCCCAATAGACAATAGGCTCCTGGAAGTCACTGGTCACAGAGAAGCCATACCATTGGGCATAGAAGCTGCATCTACCAACTTGGCACATTCCCCTTGGTCCTAACCCTTATTTCCTTCTCATATTGCAGCAGAAAAAATCCTACCTGGAGCGGAGTGTGAAGGAAGCTGAGGACAATATCCGGGAGATGCTGATGGCACGAAGGGCACAGTAGGAAGCCTCTAGGGAAGCTCTTCCCCCTGACCCCTGCCATTCCTGGCCAGGGGCCTGTATAGGGAAACTGCTTCTGCTCTGCCTGATGGACATTTTATCTGGATGGTCTGGTAACCCTATGTTTTATGCACCACCTGGAGCCCCTTTCAGATCCCATCCCTGTATTTTTTATCCTGGCTCTGCCTGCCACCCTTCTTCCCTGGGGGTGAGTCATGAACCCCCAGGAGAGGGAAGATGGGAGCCGGGACAGATAGGAGAGCTCTTCCTGGGCCTACGACTAGTCACACTGGTCAGACCAATAAAAGACATCTGTCCCACTCTGCTAAGTCTGCTTTTCTTGAGCTGATGGATGAGAACAGAGGATCAGAGAGGCAGAGGCTATCTCCACCTCAGCTCCTCCCTGTTCTCCTCCAGGGCTGTGGGCCTGCTCCTTCTGCATTGAAGCCTTGCCTTCTTTTTTCTGTTCCTTTAGGTAAACCTCTCAACTTCTAAGCCTCCATGTAGTATGCAGATAAGGAAAAGGAGAGCAGGGCACAGCTGAATGAATGTAAGTGGACACAACAGTGGTGCCTCAGTGGCAGTCTGCCTAAAGATTCCTTTCCCACTTCCTCCCAAACACTGTAAAAGAAAATCTGGTAATAAACCAGCAGCACTCCAAGACGGTCTCCCTTTGGTCAGTTCATAGGGTGGACATTACAATCCTGAGGCCTCCTGGAGGCGTGGGGGCAGTGGTGTGCTGGCGCTGGCTCGGGAGAGCCAATTATTTAATTTTCAGGAATTTTGTTGCAAGCCAGTTGTTAAACAGTAGCCATTATTAAAAATTAAGTTTGTAAATTTACCATTATATTAAAAATAAGGTTAATAAGTATTTAGAACTTACCCCTTCCAAATTACTTTACTAAATTTAGCCATTATCTGTGTTTTTGAGGTGAGCAGTCTGTTGTATCTGGATGGTGGAAAAACTGCATAGCAGTGCACTGCTGCCCTTGTCTTCCCAACTCCGTGTTCAGGATATCACGTTGGTAGCTTGAAATCCGCTACGGTGGGACCCACCATTTACTCCACAGAAATCAGGTGATGCTACAAAATCTTGGCTTTTTGTTTGTTTTAAAAGAGAGCTGGTAGTTATTTATCAGCACCTGGCTGATTCAGAGGGAAAGTGGGCAGACGAGGAGGTTAGGCAAGGAGCTGTCAACTATGCCTCTCAGGGATGGCCAGCTGAAGAAGGAAAATTAGATTTGCTGCTGTGGTGGCTCAGCGCCACCCTGCGGCCAAAACTGAGATGGATGGTGTGGCTGACTAGTTTGTATTATGACAGCTCTCTTCTTTGTGTGTCAGTGGACAGGGGTTGGGTTCTGGGAGGGGACAGCAGGAAGAGAAAGCCTCAGGTCTCGACCTGAGCCCCAACTGTGGCTTCTCCTTCCAGAGCAGGCCCTGGGGCAGCCACAGTTACCGAGATGCCCTTTCCTATGCTCTGGGTAAAAGCCAGTGTGGCTCCTTGGTGAGTCCATATCTCAGTGGGACTAGGGAGAGAGAGAATGCTAGCTCGGTGAGGACTCCTTGACCTGGCTGAAGGACACCTGGCCTTGGACCCTGCCTTCCTAGTAGCAGCCAGGATGAAAAGGTAGATCGGCTCCTCATCATATACTGGACACTGGACAGTGGCTGAGAAACCCAGGGTTTAGATTGTATCTGGAATAACTGAGACAGTTGAAGTTTAGACAAATTTATTGAAACATACAGGGTGTTTGTTAGCAGAGAAATCATTCAGTGGTATGTTATATCATGCCACTACCTTGAATGTATAATTTTAAAATTATAAATATATATTTTGTCACTAAGCCTTTGGCCAAAAAAATGAAAGTCATTTAGCACATTTGTGAAAGACCAATAAGAAATGGATTTGAACATTAAAAAGATCAAGTCACTGAATTAAACAGCAGCAACCCCTGCTAATCTAGAATCCCACTGTGTTGAAGGTAGAAGTGTCTGTGCAGAGCTAGTCATTGATTTCAGCAATCAGAAGAGATGGGGGCAGGCACGCTTGTTGGCGGTGGCGGCAGAGCTGGCAAGACAGGAGAGCCAGGGTCGTCAGGTGAGCATATCCCAGAGACAGCAGCAACAGAGGGCAGTCCAGCAGGCTGTGAGGCAGGTAGATGGGCCCAGGTCATCCCTTCTCTGGTCTTCCACCACATACACTGGATGGGGAAGGGGAGAGAGGGTGAAAATGAATGGGCACAAACCCCATGCTCTACAGGGCCAACACCTCCCAGACCAAGGGAGAGCTACGTACAGCAGCTCAAAGCCACTGAGCAGACTTTGTGCAGCCTTTCCACTTATGCAGTCTTGGGTGATGAATGGAGGAAGGGTGGCTCAACTACTTTCCCTCCTCCTCCTAAGGACATTCATCCCTGCAGGAGGGCAAGCACTAGGGAACCTAACCAGTGGCCTCACCAAGGCAGCCAGTTAAGTAAGAAATGTCCATTGCTCTCTGGCCAGAGTTGGCTAACCCTACTTGGTTTATAAACCAGGTAGCACTCTGTCCCGAATCCTACAGGGGAACTGGGGGGCATTTCTTTAGATACATCTAAGCCATCTCCCAAGAGCAAGAGAGTAAGTAAAATCTCCTAAAAAGGGGGCTTTAGGCTTTAAAAGATTAACCGAGAATCTTGGTTTTCATACCTGGCCAATGCAGTATGTGCTCCAGCCTCTAAACTTTTGCACAAAGCAATGTGGTAGGCAGGATGAAAACCTAGGCAAGTGGGAGGCTATGGCTGGAGCCTGGTACTCTTGCGTTTCCCCAGAATGGAGTAGGAAATCTGAGCCCTGTCAGGGCTAAGCGCTGTATTAAGAGATCTGAGTGCCAAACAAATCCCCAGATCAAGAAGGACCCCCAACCACCCTTTACTCGTGAGCTATGGCTCACGTCAGCCTCGCTTCCCATTAGAATGTCTGATGGTTGACCTTGGCCTCAAAGGATCTGCAGGCACTTCTAAGAAAATCTCAAAACAACCATCATCAAACTCAGTAATAAGCAGTAAGGATCTTAAACTTTTTGAAAGTTCATGAATACATGAATCTTATAAATTAAACCAGTCCTTTGGCATCTTTTAGTTCTATTTTTGTGTATCTATTTTTATACCTCCTCTCTTGGCAACTCTTTTCTCTAGAGCCTGGTATAGTAAGTAGCTAGAACACGCTGGGTTTAGTGTGAGCTTGTCCAGGTTCTGTTGTATCAGCCGCCCTCCACAGAGACATCCCCTTTCCCTTCTCTCACGGCACAGGTCTAATCTCAGCCTGTTTTCATTTGGCCCCTCTCAACACAGACAAAGTTGTTCAGGGTCTGGGAGACAAGACCCACCACCAGGCAAGCCTAGTCAAAGACGAGGTGACAACCCATTTATTTTTCTGAGGTCTGGTAAGGCACATTACTTGATTTAGTCTTAAGAGTAACTTTGAGATACCATCATTCCCATTTCACAGGTAAGGATCAAGACTTAAGAGAGGTAAGTCTCTTGTTCAGCACAGGACCAGCCAGAGGCAGGATGTGAATTCAGGCCCCAACTGGGTAGCATAGGGACCAGGAGCACAGGGGTGAACGGGCTCCAGGACAGTCCTCTCTCACTCTAGCCGGAGCCCACCCCACCCACTGAAGGCCTGGGCACTCCAAACTCTGGGATCACCAC
This sequence comes from Orcinus orca, assembly GCF_937001465.1. Lineage (NCBI taxonomy): Eukaryota > Metazoa > Chordata > Mammalia > Artiodactyla > Delphinidae > Orcinus > Orcinus orca. Next base: position 68,343,740 of record NC_064561.1, read on the forward strand.
AGCAGGGTGTCACCTGCCACCTGCCCAAGTTCCCAGCCTCCCATGATCATGCATGGGTAGTGTTGGACAGGGAAACTGAGAACACAGTTGGCTGTGGACGCCGTTGAATAATCTTTTGCTGTATTCTCCTTGCCACTCTGCTGCCCCTGGGACATAAAGTCCCCCTCCTCTGCCAGCTCTGGAAACAGCCTGTTTAGCCCAGGCCTGAGACCCAGCCCGAGGCTGGGTTGCTATGTGCCAGGTCCTGCAGTCTCTCTTAAACTGGCGTTTACAGAGGTGCTCACGATGTGCCTGGACCTGGACCTGTGCTGAGGGCCTTTCAGCACCACTTGATCTTCACAACCCTGTGGGACACCTGTCTCCTCACTGCTTCCCCTGCTCCCAGCCCTTCTTCCTCTCAAAACCACTGAACCTCAGGTAACTTAGGGAAACAAAAATGTCCCAGTCTTCCTTCCTGTATCACCTTTCTCCATTAGTCAAGTTTGTCCTTGCCAGGGCTTATTTCACCTGCCATACTCCACAACCTGGGGCAGTAGAGACTGAGCTGATTACTCCCTGACAATGCTTACAGAGGTTAGAAATAATGAGTCTGGCTACAGAACAGAGGACTTCAAGCCAGAGGGCTGCATCAACCTTGACAGGGGTAGTTAGTGCTGTACATACCTTAGAAACCCGAGTCACGTATTTGCTGGAGCACCGAGTCTTCCAAATCCCTTATGACTTTTTCCCTTGCATTAGCTGAGGACAGAACCTATGCTTCCAGACTGTTGAGAAGATGGGGGTGGAAGAGTGCGTGTGTGGGAGGGTAGGTGCGGAGGTAGGAGTGACTTGTGTTTTCCTTGCTTTTCTTTCCATCACCAAAAGCAGGGATGACTGGCCCAGGAGAAAGCTCTGAGGAAGGCCTCACAGTTCCTCACAGCATGCGCTGTGGGACCCAGGAATTGCATATTTTACAACTGTATCTGCCTAGATACCCTGCTTACCTGCAGAGTCTGAGGTACTGCACCTTTAGAGGGTGCCTGCTGCACTGAGCTGCAGGCCTAGTCTGCCCCAGGACACCACCCCACCCTGGGGCTTCTGCTAATCTGCCACCTGTCCCCATCCCTGCCACCCAGTAGGTGAATCTGCCTGAAAGCTCCCATACTGCCCTGGCTGAGCCGTTAGGATACACCTGAGTGCATGAGTCCTGGGCCATGACAGCCTCCCTGGGTACTTGAAGCCAGGGGACTGTGTACACCACAGCTTTTCTGGTGGTACTGGTTACCCAGCAGGAGCTGGGTCAGAGATGATTCTAATACAGGTGTTTCCACACCCAGGCCACATGGGCCTTCCTGGCAACTGGCCTATACTGGCAAGCTGGGCAGGACCATGGTTATGTAATATGTTAATCATTAAGGGAAGCTGGATCAACAACAGAAACGGTACTGACTTTTCTGTAATCTAGAATTACTCCAAAATAAAAAAATTTTTTTTTCTTTTAAAGGAGGAAAGAAATCGAGAGGGATCAAAAGTGCAATGGGTGGAGTTGGGAGCAGTCAGTGCCCAGTGGGGAGCAGAGGGTCTGGTGTCTGCAGAGGCTACTCACGTTGAGTGCCTACTTAGGGATTAAGTGCCCCCTTGTGGCCAGCCTGGGGACAGGCTGGGCTCCAGCTCCTTCTGATGCAGGCAGGGCTTTACAGATTGGCTCACACACATATCAGCCCAAAGGCTAACCATCCCATTTCCTATCTAGTGTCTCAGGAGCCAAGACCACCCTATTCAACCAGTGCCGGGAGCCTGTGCCCTGGTCCCAGGCAAGGGACTGAAGGGACTCTCCATTTCCAGAAAACTGGTTGAGTTGGAGATCAGGTCCAGGGGTCCTTCACCAGCTTGTCTTTCTTGCCTCACACAGCCCTTTGGTACCAACCTTCAATGTTCTCAGCCCCAGCCCAGGGGTGGGGCCTACAGAGGGCCAGGTATTCAGAGCTTTGCCATGTGAATGCAAGTGCAAAGGTGGTGGTGGTGGTGAAGGGCATTGGTGGAATGTGCAGGGAGAGGTGTATGAGCATATAGATCTGACTCAGATGCCCAGACTAGGTCATAAAGACCCAGGTAGGTCTTGGGTGCAGAACCTGTGGGAAGCTGAGCAGATTCTGGAAGAGGCTCCCCATCTGCCTTCTTGCCTCTCTGCTGGAAGCAGAGAAGACACATGCAAGATGCTTAGAGGTATGCATCCCCCTGTGCCCAACTGCCCACCAAGCCCTGGGGTGTTCTCCAGGGCCACCAGCCACACCAACCAGCAGTCCCAAATTCTAGGACAACCATATTGTACAACCCCAGGGGGGCCATTCACATGGGCTACTGGTTCTGGGCAGGCAGTGGGCAAGTGGGGCTCCAGACCACACAGGGACCTGGGCAGAAATGTGAGCAGAGGCTTACTCTGCTAAAGGCTCCAGTTCCTCAGTCAGCCCCATCAGCCCCATCCTGGAATCTGAAACCTTTTCTTGCTCAGCTCAGACATTTTAAATGATTAATCAAGGGCTTTGAAGTGGTAATTGAGCCTTATTAGGCCATTCTTACTTGTCTCTGCATCTGTGCACAGTCCCAACCCAGAGAGCTAGTAAGGAGAAGCAAACAAAAAGACGGGCTTCCCAGAGAGTTCTGACGTCTGGGACCTTCTTGCTCTGGGAGCTAATTAAGGAAGCTACACCTTGGCCTCTTGTGACCAAGACCAGTGATGGGCACCCAAGCTGCTTCTCTACTAAGACCACCACAGCCAGAGCACCTCCCCGAAGTGCCCCCAGTGGAGATGACAGCTTTGCCAGAGGCAGGAGGCCTGTAGTCACCCCATCTTCTAAACCAGCATCCAAACCAACAGAAGGCCAGCCTTCCCGGAGGTATCAGAGGCTGCCGAACAGCCCTCCTACTGCTCAGACCAGAGGTAGAAGAGAGGGAAGGGTCTTTCCACATCTTAGGAATAAGTAAAATCTCAGGAAAGCCATAGGATGGTTCCTGCCCCTTCCATGCAGGGGCAGAGAGGAGAACACACAGCTCGCTGAGGATGCACTTCAGCTTTCCTTGGGTGTGCACGTGCAGTGGGATCATTTATTACTCAAGAACAAGGGGGTTGCACTGGTGAGAAAAGGTGCCCTAAAGGCAGTGCCACTTGCTCTGAAGGCCATGAGCACCAGGTAAATATACAGAGGGGGGACAGTGAGGGGGTGAAGGTTGGCCGGGAATAGTAGAAGCAATCAAGGGCGTGTAGTTTTCACTGGAGTCTAGAGGTTAAGAGCAGGAGAGGTGAGGAATATCTTCCACTTTCCTGTTCCTCCACAGGTAGAGGAGGGATACGGGGCTGGCAGCACTGGCACAGCCTTGGCCCAGGCTCTGCGACAGCAGCTGCCTTTGCCTGCTCAGTTCTGGACCTTCCCCAGGCCACCTCGGCCTCACTGCCCTCACTACCACCTCCGGAGAGTGGGCCCAAGCCTCTTTCTTCCCAGGCTCAGTCACAGGCCAGCTTGTACCTTAGCCCTCTCCAACCCAATCAGTTTTATGAACAGTAGACCTGATAGTAAAATTGTTTCATAAACAACAAAAACGGTTAAGTGCGTTTGGACATGTCATACCAGTCTGGTAAGTATGACTGGACTGCCACCACCTCCTGTGGTCCTATCCTTGGGCTAGACCTGCTGGGCCACTGGGACAGAAGTGGTTGTAGAAGCTGGGACAACTGAGAACATCCTAGATGCTAGAACTGCGAATGAAACTGCCTTGGAGATCATGTGGCCAGTCATTTTTTGGTAAGAAAAGAATGCTGGGGCTTCCCTGGTGGCGCAGTGGTTGAGAGTCTGCCTGCCGATGCAGGGGACGCGGGTTCGTGCCCCGGTCCGGGAAGATCCCACATGCTGCGGAGTGGCTGGGCCCGTGAGCCATGACCGCTGAGCCTGTGCGTCCGGAGCCTGTGCTCCGCAATGGGAGAGGCCACAACAGTGAGAGGCCCGCGTACCGCCAAAAAAAAAAAAAAAAAAAGAATGCTGAGCCCAAAGACGGGAGGTGGTAACTGAGGTCGCATAGTGAATTAAAGGTATGTCCTGGCCTATCACCCAGCCCTCTTGCCTCCTGGCCCAGTGCTCTCTGAACATCAAGATTAGGCTCACTAGTAAGTCAGAAAGAAAAAAACAAATACCGTAGGCTAACACATATATATGGAATCTAAAAAAAAACCAAATACCGTAGGCTAACACACATATATATGGAATCTAAAAAAAAAAGATGGTTCTGAAGAACCTAGGGGCAGGACAGGAATAAAGATGTAGAGAGTGGACTTGAGGACACGGGGAGGGGGAAGGGTAAGGGGACAAAGTGAGAGAGCCTTTACATTTGGTACACTACCAAATGTAAAATAGATAGCTAGTGGGAAGCAGCCGCATAGCACGGGGAAATCAGCTCCGTGTGACCACCTAGAGGGGTGGGTTAGGGAGGGAGATACAAGAGGGAGGGGATATGGGCATATAAGTATAGGTATAGCTGATTCACTTTGTTATACAGCAGAAACTAACACACCATTGCAAAGCAATTATACTCCAGTAAAGATGTTAAAAAAAAAGATTAGGCTCACTTTAAATCAGCAGCCTGGCTGCAAGTGACCTGAAACGTGTGTGGACAGGTGAAAGGCCTCGCCTCTGTTGCCTGGTTCTCCCTTGAAATCCACTGTCTTTGTGGGAGAGCAAGATCCAGCCCTCACCCTACTCCACAGTGTGTCCGAAAGGGAGGGCAGAATGGACCTGGTCCAGCAGTCAACTGGGAGACGGAGTGAATTTCAGGGTCCCTCCTGGCAACCACTCGGTGGGTGTGTTGGCCCAGAACAAGGCACCTCCTGGGGGTGGGGTGTAGCTGGAACATCCCCCTCAATCTACTTCAGACTTTCCTTGGGCACCCCACCACTTGAATTGCTTTATTATCTAAGGACAAGAGCTATGTACATGGGCTCTGGAGGGGCACTGCCCAAGTGACGGTCAGCTTCCCCATGCCCCAGCCTTCACACTTGTGAAGTGGTGGGAGGAAGCAGTGCCTAAGAGCCTATGTTTTGTGACAAAAACATAAGAATGTAAAGTGCTTGGCCCAGGGCCTGCCATGGAGTGAAGGAGGGAGGACTTAATGGGAACCACAATGTGATGACATCCTACAGAAAAAAAATCACCAGAAATCTGTTTTCTTATTCTGAGTCTGTGTGCGGGGAGGGGTTCCTCCAACCAATCCATATTCGGATTGGTATTCATATGTGTGGCACCAAATCATCACAGGATGACAAAAGCAGAGGAACTGGCAGTCCACATGAAGCACAGCTGCTCAGAAATGGGGAAGGAGACAACCCAGGGGAGAAGCAAGGGGCTGTGTGTGTATTGGGGGCTAGGAAGGCGGAATACAAACAACTTTAGCTGTTGAGGCGCCTCAAGAGAATAGGGTGAAATATTTGGTAACATCCCATTTCCTTAGGTAAAGGGAGTAAAGAAACCCTCATACATACACATGTGAGCATTTGCTTGGATGTGATGAGTCTATGGCTAGCATTAAGACAACGCAGACACCAAGGCCAGTAGAAGAACATAATATGAAAGAGAACAGTCAACAAGGGATGTACACATTAAAAAGACTTAAAACTGAAGAGTAGGGTGTTTCTCCTTACACCTTAAAGCCAGTCAAATGTGATCAGTTCACAACTCAAAACCTCGAAAATTCCAGCAGGACGGGTGGTCTTGTTCATTGAATTTCAGGAAAAAGACTAAATTCTCTGGGGATAAGAGAGTCTCTTTCGAGAAACAGTTCCCTCCAATCTGTTTTTTAGTCTAGGAAATGTGCAGAAATGGGGTAAAGGAGCTGATAGCGTTTTCTGCCCACCGTCACAAAACATTAAAGTGAAAGGACCATACTCCTCCCACCTCCCAAATGGAGATGCCACAGAAGGCAAGAAGGTTGCTGAGGAGCTTGAACAGGGTGTGTGACCGCACGAATGCCACCCCTTCGTCACGCGGAACTCAATGCGATGCTGGAAGTTGCCAGTTTGGGTGTGTGTGGCTGGAGATCTAGTAGTGCTCGGTACTTTCCAGTAAAGGCCATGCTGTTCTACAAGCAGGAGATTGGAACTCACTCACCCCACTTACATAACAGAAAAAATAAAGGCTTGTTTTTTTACCCTGTACTGACAGAAGAGGTCAAGACCAGGGCCTGCAGACCAGAGCTGAGAGGTCCTGGCTCTATTCTGCCATAGCTGGGTGACTTCGGGTTAAGTCACTTGACTTCTTAGAGCCCCTGCATCCTCCTCCATAGGAAGGAAAGAGAGTTTGGGAAGCTACTGCCTTAGATGACATGGGAAAATGGGATGAGGACAAAGGTGAATATCATTATTAAGATGGGACAGGGCTTCCCTGGTGGTGCAGTGGTTGAGAGTCCGCCTGCCGATGCAGGGGACACGGGTTCGTGACCCGGTCCGGGAAGATCCCACATGCCGCGGAGCGGCTGGGCCCGTGAGCCATGGCCGCTGAGCCTGCGCCTCCGGAGCCTGTGCTCCGCAACGGGAGAGGCCACAACAGTGAGAGGCCCGCGTACCGCAAAAAAAAAAAAAAAAAAGGGGGGGGGGGACCAAAAAAATCTCAATTTACAAACAGCCAAGTTTCACCATGGGATGAGATCATATAGTACATTTCAAACGTTATCTTTCATAATTTGATAGACATTCCACTGTTAATGTTCATAGAGCTAAAGACCTAAGAGGTGCCAGGCATTCCAGTTCAGCCTCTACAACTTGTTTGCTGGCCCAGCAGCACGCACAGAGCTTGGTCTTGACCACACAGCCACAGGGAGCGGCCCAGGCCCAGGAGCGGGCAGGGCTGGCACATCCACAGAAATGCCACAGGCTGACACAGGGGCCCAGCAGCTTGGGGGTGGGGTGCTCTATCCAGATGAGCTTATACAATGAAAAACTTAGATAATTTTAGGGTTTTTTTTTTTTTTTTTGGTAAATCTGAGGAGATAACCAAGAACTGCTGCTTCCGCTGATGAGAAAAAGTAAGTGACCAAAAGGGAAACTCAAATGGTTGGCTAGGGTGACAGAAGACTTCAGCAAGTAATCTCATATACCCTGAGGCGAAGAGACAGAACAGCCGGTGTTAGTTTGGAGAATAGAAAGCAGCTTTTCTTTTATCCTTAAGTCAGCCAAGAGACTGGGGAGGGGCCTGAAGAACAATGATGGGAGGACACAGGGTGAGGATGTGTGCAGCGCTCCCTCAGTACCCGCTTTTCCTCTCCAAGTCTGCCTGTGCCATTGCCTCAGACCACAGGAACAATGGGTGTGAGCTGGGGAAGGTCAAACAGATGAGCATGGGAAGCCCTGATGTCATGGGTAGTGTTACTACAGCAGAAAGGAGGAAGCAGTTCATTATCTCATGACATATCATGAATATACTTCTAATGTGGCTGTTTGAGAAATAAATGAGTGAGGCTGTTATGCCAGGCAGAAGAAATTAAGGAAAATCTAGAGAAACAATCGGATCATGCCCAATACAGGACAGTTCTATGACCCTGTGGCAGAGGTGTAAAGAGCCCGAGGCAGGGAGATTCCTCTAATGACTGGCAAGTCTTGCTCTACCTGCTCAGGAGGGAGACAGATGGAGACCAAGGTTGTGAATGATGGTGGCTGACCTGTCCTAGAGCATGACCTGGCCCACAAGCCCCTCAACATACTGGTCATCTTTTCATGGCTGTTCCTGCCCAATTCGATGTAGACATACCTCATTACCGCCAAACTTCAAAAGACACCAATATAATCAATCATAAGCTGGAATAATCACAACATAGCAAATGAAGGAGCAGGCAGGCTGCCTTGCTTCTTTAGCGGTTATGGCACATAAGAGGGAGCAAGTCATGCCATTTAAATACCCACCAGGCCTTCTAATCATAATCCCAGCAGTATTTTTTGTAGATAAGCTGATTCTGAAATTTATGGAAAGGCAAGAGAACTAGAATAACTAAAATAATTTTGAAAAATAAAGTTGGAGGACTCATACTACCTTATTTTAAGGTTAATATAAAGCTACAATAGTCAAGATGGTTATGGTATTGGTGAAGGGACTGACAGATCAAAGGAGCGGAATAGAGAGGACGGTAATAAACACGGCCAACTGACATTTGACAAACATGCAAAAGCAATTCTATGGAGAAATGATAGTCTTTTCAAACAAATGTTGAAAAAATTGGCACACAAAAACCTCAACCATTTTAAGCCTCACATTTTATGTAAAAAGTAACCTAAAATGGATCATAGATCTAAATGTAAAACACAAAACTGTAAAGGTTTCAGAAGACATGGAAGAGAATCTTCATGACCTGGAATTAGGCAGAGAGTTCTGAGGCCTAACAACAAAAGCATGATAATTTGGACTTAATCAAAATTTAAAACTTTTGCTCCATAGAAGAATCTGTTAAGGAGATGAAAAGACAAGCTACAGACTGGGAGACAATATATGCAAATAATATCCAACACAGGCCTTTATCTAGAACATATAAAGACTCAAAACTCCACAATAAGAAAACTCAACTTGTAAGTGGGTAAAAGACTCGAACAGACACTTCACCAAATAGGATAGTATAAGAAGGGCGAATCCGTACACAACAACATCGTTAGCCATTTTAAAAATGCAAATTAAAACTACAAGAATTAAAATGTAGATAATGGAAAATTACATTTGAGGGCAGCTTGAGTATGATATGTAATTTCAAAATAAATACAATCCTTGTTTAATCAAGAAAAAAAACCTACAAGGAGATACCACTGCACACCTATCAGAATGGCTAAAATTAAAATCAGTGACAATATGTGCTGACAAGGATACAGAGCAACTGGAACCCTCATTCATTGCTGATGGGGATGCATAATGGTACAGCCACTCTGAAAAACAGTAGCAGTTTCTTAAAGTTAAATATACACTTAATCATTTGAGCCAGAAATTTCACTCCTTAGAGAAATGAAAACTTAACGTTCAAAAACCTGTACATAAATTTATAATCACCAAAAAGTGAAAACGACCCAAATGTCCTTCAACAGGTGAATGAATAAACTGTTACCTCCAGACAATGGAATACTACTCAGCAATAAAGTACCCCCCAGATCTTCAGAAAATACACCAGCAATTACACTCTGATAATTCTGCTTATAAGGCAGTATCCCAGAGGCAAAACCCATCCAGCCTAAATCTCCCTTAGCCAAATGTACTGGAAGATCCAGAACGACCTAAGGCTTTCAGATGCATTCCTCAGGTCCCCGGGATTCTATAAAAAGGTAGGGGATGGCCCGTCCTTGCCTCAACTGCAATTCCGTAGTATTATTCCACACTGGAGTTGCATGGAGAGTTTCTTATAAAACAATTTATATTAGAAAAATCTGAAAACTATCAGAAAGGCTGAAATGGTGGTCATGACGGATCTATACTTGCTGCTGTTCAGAAGGGCCTCCCCAGCAAGGATAGTCACATGCTTGATAATCTACATGCTGGATCCTCCAACAGCCACCCCAGGGGACACAGTTTGCTTGAGGAGCAGTGTTTTCTCTGTCCAGGCTCAAAGCTGAGTGACAATAACCTGACTCCCTTACTTGGTGTCTGACCCTTCTGGAACTTGTTTTTTTGCATGGTTCTCTCCAGTTTAGCAGAGGCTTTGAGCCTTCATGGCGCCCAGCTGGTTCTTTGCACTCTGAGCTTGTCTCTTCCACGCCTACACAAATGCCTGCCTTCCTCCAATCCTGTATTCTGGTCCTAGCAATCTTGTCTTTCCCTCTGTTGGTGTCCTTCACAGCTGGAGGGAAGTCCACCCCTCAGTGACAATAGTGTGGCTAAGTCCAATGCATATTTTTGAGTTCTAACCTGACCTCCCAGCAATGATGCTACTGATCACTCCCTTAATACAAATTCTTCTACTTTCAGGACATCCCATTCTCCTGGTTTTCCATCTTTGACTCCTTTGCAGGTTCATCATCTACAGGTGCAAGTCAGTTTTCCTTAAAGCTCAGCCCTACACTGCCACCTTCTCTTTTCCCTCCACATTTCTACCTGATGTGATCTCATTCACTCCCACAGTTCTAGTTACTACCAATATGCCAGTGCCTTCCACATTTAAATCTCCAGCCCAACCTCTCCTCCAAGCTCCAGGTGTATATACAACTGCTTACCTGACATCTCTACTCGAATGTCTCATAAACACCTCAGTCTAACCCAACACATTCAGAGCCCAACATGATTTTCTTCCTCCTGAGCAAATATACTCCTTTCCTTTGTTTCCAACCTCCACAAACACCACCACTAGGCATCTAGTTGCAGTCAGAATCTCAGGAGTCATCCCCACTCCCTGTTTCTTCAATCCCCATAGCCAATCCATCTACAAGTCCTGTGATTTTACTTCCAAATTTCTCAAGTATGTTCATGTCTTTCCATCATCATCATGTGAACTTGTGCCTCAAACCATTCTCTACATGGAAGTCAAAGGGGGCTCTTAAAAATGCAAATTTGATCATGTCATCCCTTTGCTTAAAATCCGTCAATGGCTTCCCACTGCTCACAGGACAAAAACCAAAATCCCTAAGTGGGGCTGTGAGCTCCCTGTCTTGCCCCTGCCTGTTCTTCATCTGTTCCCAACACCCCACTGTTCTTTGCCACACCAGTTTCCTCTTCTAGTTTCTCAAATGAGGCATGTTCTCTCCTGCCATTGGGCCTATGCACCTGCTTTTCCTACCATTGTTTTGCCTATTAACAGCTATTCATCTTTCAGCACCCTCCCAGACTGTGCAGACTGTCCCCTTTTCATATGTTTTCATAGCAATACATATCTTCTTTTCATAGGAAAGCAGAATGTCAATAATACCTGTGGGACTGTTTAATGTCTGGTTCCCTCCCTAGAGTGTAAGCCCCATGGGGGCAGGGATGGGGTCTGTTCTCTGTGGTCCATCACCTAACACACTGGAGATGTTCAGCATCTACTGAGTGTCAGTCGGAGGGTGATTGCCTGGGAGTACACTTGGGGCAGATTGAAGAACTGCTCCTCCCACAGTTTAAAGTGTCCCAAGGCAATGTTGTGATAAAACTGGGTTAAAAGAGTCCATTTACAATAGCATTGAGAATGCAAGGTACCTGAGAAGACTTCCAGTTTTAAAGACCAACGAAGGATATGCGAAAGCTACGTGAAGAAATTATAAGATTTTATCTAAGGACATAAAAGAAGTCCAAAAAAACGAAGGGATACCATGTTCCAGATAGGAAGACGACTCTCTTAAATACATCAACTCTTCCCCCCAATTACTCTATAAATTACATGCTGTTCCGATTAAAGCCAAACATGGTAGTTTTCCATAGAAACTGACAGACTCATCCTAAAATCCAGATTACAGTAAAAGAGTAAATGGCTAAGAACATCCAAGAAAATTCTAAAGAAGAAAAAGGAGTATGTGTGTATGCATGTCCTGGGGGCAGGGAAGATGCTTGTCACACCAGACTTATGATTTTAGCCCATTTATATGTAGGAACTTGTTATATGACAAATCTCATTTCAAATCAGTGGGGAAAGGGTGACCTAATCAATAAATGGTGCTGGAACTATCAAAATGGAGAAAGAAAACCAGAACCCTAACCTACACCATGATCAAACACAAATTTAGGTGGACTAAAGACTATGTGAAAGGGCTTCCCTGGTGGCGCAGTGGTTAAGAATCTGCCTGCCAATGCAGGGGACACGGGTTCGAGCCCTGGTCCGGGAAGATCCCACATGCCGCAGAGCAACTAAGCCTGTGCTCTAGAGCCTGCGCTCTGCAACAAGAGAAGCCGCCGCAATGAGAAGCCCGCACACTGCAATGAAGAGTAGCCCCTGCTCGCCACAACTAGAGAAAGCCCGCGTGCAGCAATGGAGACCAAATGCAGCCAAAAAAAAAAAAAAGACTGTGAAAAAGTTTTAGAAGAAAATATAGGCTTATCTTTGCAATCGTGGAATAGAAAATGATTTTTCAAAGATTAAAACACACAAAAGCATGAGGGAAAGATAAACATGACATTTAGAAACTTTCGGGACTTCCCTGGTAGCACAGTGGTTAAGATCCGCCTACCAATGTAGGGGACATGAGTTTGATCCCTGGTCCGGGAAGATCCCACATGCCACGGAGCAGCTAAGCCTGTGCGCCACAACTGAGCCTGTGCTCTAGAGCCCGTGCACCCTAGAACCCGCACACAGCAATTACTAAAGCCCACACGCTGCCAACTACTGAGTCCACATGCTGCAACTACTGAAGCCTGTGCACCGCAACAAGAGAAGCCACTGCAATGAGAAGCCTGCGCACTGCAACGAAGAGTTGACCGTGCTCGCCACAACTAGAGAAAGCCCACGTGCAGCAACGAAGACCCAACGAAGACCCAACGCAGCCAAAAATAATAAAATAGAAAATAAACAAAACTTTCATACTAGAAAATACACTATAAAAAGGTTAAGAGACAGATAAGAAGAAGGTATTTCCAAGCCTATAAAAGTGACAAATATTTGTGGAATATTTAAAGATTCCCTACAAATCAGTAAGAGAAGACAAACGAATAGAAAAAACGGGCTAAGGATATGTAACAAGCAATTCACAAGATTTGTAAAGGCAAATCAAAAACATCTTTTTATGTTCAAGGTCACTAGTAAGGAGGAAGGTAAGTTAAAATAGTGAGATACCATTTCACACCTATCATAGATGCTAAAATTTTGAAGTCTGTAGATTAGGTAATTTTTAAAGAAAGAAAAAAAGTTAACTGTGCAGCACTAGTAGTTTATTCCAGTAACAGAAGGTAGGCAGGCCTGCAGGGAGCACTTGGGTCTCGGCTGCTCAGTCCAAGTTGTCCAGGAGGCAGCAGCAGCAGAGAGCAGCCCAGCACGCGGCCAGGGCCGCCAGACACCCGGTGTCGTCCGTCTTCCTTTCCTGCTCCACGTACACTGGGGGGGCAGGGGGGGGGCGGGGGCGGGGGCGGGGGCGGGGAGAGAGAGACCCAGTCAGAGGGGACGGTGAGCAGACATGTGCTGTGCTGCTCAAGCACTTAGCACAATCTGTGGAGACCTGTTCGAGGTCTCCGTCTCTGTCCAGACTGTCAGCTCCGTGAAGGCGGAGCCACGCTATCTGGTTCCCTGCTCCATCCCCGCTCCAGTGTCTGGCGCACATCAGGTAGTTTCCTGGATGTGTGAATGAAGGTGACATCTGCTCAGCAGCTGTCAGACCACTGTTTCCTGCCACCTCCCCTTCCCCAAGCTGACTACGAAACCCAACCCAGCACTTTACTTGACTCATCAAAGTGATTCAGTTTGCAGTGAGGCCTGCCCTACAGCCTGATGTGGCAGGGACTGGCTGAAAGCTTTACACATTATCTCATTTAATCCTCACAACAGCTCTGTTACTATTCATTTGTAACTCTCAAAATCTGTTTGCAGGAGTGTGAATTGGTAGAAACCCCTTGGGAGGGGGCGAGGAGGGGCGATGCATACAACTTTGACCCAGAAAACCTGTATCTAGGGTTTTTCTACAGAAATAATTGTCCCGTTGTTCAAAAATATGTGTACATTGTGACTGCTGCTGTATCAAAATAACCCCAAACTAGCAACAACCTTGATGTCTGTCACCTGGAGACTGATTAGGTACGCTAATGCATACCACAGAATAGAATACTAAATGGCCATTAAAAAGAACGGGATGGTTCTTCCATGTTGCCAGTAAATTACGCAAGGGATAAAAGGTATACAGCAGCGCATTGTTATTTTTGTACAATTAAAAGGATATACACACACACACATATACATACAGATTTTTGAAAGAATGCAAGAAACATAGATCAGAGTGTGGGAGGGGTGGGAGCTTTTACTCTGCTTTGCATTTTATATCTTTCTCAAATCCAGGCTTGTCCAGTTCCAAAGCCACACTCAAAGCTGCTCGTCCAATGTCACTGCCAGGGTCCTGTAGGCAGGAGGGAGGGCTGTCCAGTTTCAGCAGAGTTCGGACCTCTTCTAGCCTCTGCCACAGTGCTAGCTCCAGGGGCTTTCTTTGGGGGCAGCTGGCAACCACTGATCTGGGCTCCCTGGTGGCACTGGCCTCAGTCCTGGATGCCTTCCCCAATGTCACAGTTACCTACTGACACCCCTTGGCCCAGCTCCCCTAACCTGTGCTCCCAGTTATGTCGCTCCCTTCACGGCCTGTGACCTTCAGTTTCATCCATCAGATTTGCCTTCAATGCAGTTCTGACTCCCCTCAGGCCTTGCTGACTCAGCCCTGGGCACACACTGGGGTTCCTACTGGGCAAACCTGGCAAGCGGCAGCTGTATCAAATCACCACTCCTCCCTGCAAGGAGCTCGGAGACCAGAGGGTCCTCACGCTGGTGCAATTCCTAAGACTGAGCCCCATAAGCCAGAAACACTCCCACGCCAGGTCCCAAACAGCCCCACTTGCCACTCCTTCCCTCTCCAGCAACATGAGCTGGTGGCATTTCCCAAACCAACCCTAGCCTCTTCTCTTCCTCCCCTTTGGGTTTGAGCAGGTAGTCAGAAGCCCACTGGAGCCTGGTCCTGCAGAAAGAGGGCACCGAGGAGCAGGTACAGTGAGTCTAGCCTTTGCAAACCCCTGGGGAGTCCATGGTCTGCCAGGGGCCACCTTCAGGTCCCTCACCCCCCCCCCCACCTCGGCTCCCCTCTCTCTGTCACCCATGTGAGTGCCAACATCATGCCTTTCTTTCTCCTCCCACTTCCTCAGCAGAGCCCCACGCTGCTGCTGTCCGCCCTACCAGCCTGTTCCCTCGGCAGCGCTGTCGGCAACTTTAGTGCCTTTGCACCTGACCTTTCCTGAAAGCAGCGCCCGCCCCAGCCCTTGGCTTTCTCTTGTCACACAGTCACTGGGCTCATCCTCCATTCCTTCGTCCTGGAAGTATCCCCTCCACATTTCTGCTCTGCCTCTGGGGCCCTCCAGCAGCACCCCAGGGTGCTGGGACGTGGGATAGATGCCTTCTCACCAAGGCACCTGCCTGCTGCTCCCAGACTCAGCCCTCATCACCCTTTTCTTCACCATCATTGGACTGAAGTCTGTAGATCCCTGCACATTCACAGGCAGAGAACACACTGTGGTCCCATTTCACAGAGGAGGCAACTTGCATGAGGGAAGGCTATGTGGTCCGTCCAGAGTCAACCAGAAGGTAGCACTGACACGCCAGTTTCCCGGCTTCTCACACGGCACACTCCCACTGTTCTACACCCGCCTGCCCATCAAGTCGCTCCTTTGCTCACAGACATCCAGGCTCCTCCTTCCTGGAGTGCTTTCTCCGTGGCCACCTAGACTGTTCAGTCACGCTGCATGGATCCCATGGGCCTGTATCCGGCCACGTTCAGCAACCCCGCTACCAAGCCCTACCTATAAGGGCCTTGGGCACCTCACAGCCAAATTCCCTTGCTTTTGCAAGACTCAGATCGGATCTACCTGCCCCCACGAGAAAGGCTGCTTGTCAGCAGGCACAGCCCAGCCCTGGCTCAGCGAGCGTCATACCACACGAGAGCACCGGAAGGTCTCCTGAAAAGGAGTGGGGCCAATGCCTCCCCTTCACGAGTCAGGAAACCCAATTCCAGGCACGTGCACAGTGTGAAGGCTGGTACTTGGCTAACTAATAATCCAAAGAAAAGTATTCATTCTATGGGCTGAAGTTCCTCTGGGCTTCAAACACGGAGGCCTGTATTTGGTGGCCGCAGAACTCTGGTCTCTGTGGAAAGCAGGGTGAGGACAGCTTTGCCGTGAGGAGGCAGGAGCCCACTTAGGGCCGTATTCACGGAGCAGAGAGACAACTGCCTTGAACCCCAGTGATGCTGACGGCTGCAGCGGGCAAGGTGTGTATTAGCACATCCCTCCCGCAGGCAGAGACCGCCTAGCACAGACCCAGCCTGCGCTCTGCGCCCTACCCGACAGCACACAAAAAGACAACCCAGTGCAGGGGCACTGGCTGTGTTCTCAGACAAGCTCGTCCCCATCTGCCCAGCCCTCCCTCCTCCTTGCCAAAGCGGCCCCAGAGGCTCCAACAACTCTCCGCAGGAACCCGAGATTCAGCAGGAGGGGCGGTGGGATGGGTAAGCAGTGGGTTGTCAGCAGAGTCTGGAGATGGGAAGTTTGGAGAGAAGCAGGGAAGAAACCCTTCCCTACCTGATACTGCTGCCCCAACCCAGGTCACAATTCCCAAAGACACACTGCTCCAATCTAGTGGGAGGCACCACAATTAGAATTTAGGGGCAGAGATTTTAATAAGCCATATCAAACTGGATTTAAATACAGGCTCATCTAACTCACTGGCCATGTAGCCTTGGGCAGGTAGCAACCTCTCTTAGCCTCAGCTTCCTGAGCTGTACAATAGGAGTAATGGCAGTAAGCTGTACCCCACAGGCTTGCTGGGAAAATGGAGAGATCAGGCAGGCAAAATGCTGACAGCACAGTGCCTAGCACGTTGTCAAGCGTTCAATAAATGCTCACTGGTGTTACTGCTGTTACTCAAATGGGTGACTCTCAGGCAGACCCCTCCCAGGACTGACTAAAGAGCTGGCCTAAACCGGCAGAGGGAAGGGGTGGGGGGCTCACCCGGACTCAGGGGAGAAGCCTCAGAAATAAACAAGAGGCCAGGAGGCAGAGTCATAGGCTGTTCTGGAAGCAAAGGGCCTGCAAGGTCAGCTAGCCCTTCACTGGGCAGAGGCTAACAGGTCCATCGCAAGGGAGGGGTGTGCTCAAAGCCACTATGAGGGGAGGGGGCAGATGAAGAGAGCCAGGCCACCTCCAGTGGCGCCACAGCAGGAGGACGGACGACTGCTGGAGGGAGAACTGCCAGCCAACTCCGGGCCCTGCTCTCACCCCAACTGCCCGTGGGCACGTGTGCACGTGCATGCACGCGCGCACCCACACACACCCACACACACACCCACACCCACACACATACACATACACACCGTCCCTGTCAATTTTCCTTTGGCCTCAACCAACCACATGGTGTCAGAGCCCAGGTTCAGGGTCGGGGAGACATGGTTACATCTTTGGGAAGTGTGACTCTGGAAACCTCAGGCAGAGCCCAGAACAGGGGACGGGGGAGCTGATATACTGAGCCTGGGACAGAAGAGGGACCCGGTTAGCATGGGAACAAACAGGACAACAGCACAAGGGCTATAACCCAAGGACCAGAGACAGACCTGCATCCTGACTGCCAGGCCCATGCCTAGTGACAACCCACCCACCTGCTAAAGACCTGAAGGCTGTGTGGCAGCCTTTCCTGTGTGGCAGGAAAGCGCACAGTGGGTTTCACAATCCCTCCCAGACCACTTGCAGGTCCTCAGCCTTCCCGTACAGAGTGTGACACCTGAGCAGAGATGCCTGCCTGCCTCCCAGATCCGGCTGTGCACCCTTAACAGCCTCTTCCTTCTCTCCCTGCCAGAGAAATGGCTCACCTGCCTCTCCTCCAGGTCAGCTCCAGAAACAGCTGCCTGATTCATTAGCTCCCAGGGTTTAGGCCAGAGATCTTGCTCCAGGTTGGGTTACTATGTGAAAGGTTCTTCCACACCTCACACAGATCTTTCAGATCCTCTGAGAAGCATCTAATCCGCTGTCTGGCAAACTCCTCCCCTCATCCTCCAGCATCTAAAACCAAGCCCAATAAGGCGACCATCAGGGGACTAAAACGGCGGCACAGTACTAAGCGTGTACTAGTGCCACGTGCCAGAGCAGGAGAAAGCAACAGTCAGCCCCGAGAACAGCAGAAGAGAAACAGCCGCCTTCCTCCTCCTCTGCATCGCTGACAGGACAGGACCCACCACCTGGGGCTCAGCGCATCTCCTCCGAGAAGCCTTCCTGACCTGGCCCAGCCCATCAAGGATCTTTCTGACTCTAAATTGCTGCTATCACACTATCATTACAATCATTCAAAAACCTTAGTCTTAGAAATACCAAGCAGTCCTTAAGAATGCAGCACCAAGACAGAGATGGGCCCGAGGGAAGCCCTTAGATGAAAAGGGGAGGCTACGTACAGTACGTGTGGTACAGGGCCCAGAACAGAGCCTGGGGGTAAGAGCAGGAGCCTTTCCCTTTGTAGGCCGGCAATGAGTTTTTTACTTGCGGCATTGGAAATGATAAGAAAACAGGACTGCCTCAGAAATGGCTAGTTTATCCTCAGGGTTTCTAAATGCTGTAACTAGACTATGAGGTCCTCAAGTGCAGGGTACAGGTCTTCTCCCTGGGCTCCCATCTCTACTTCCTAACCCGTCTGACAAATACAGACGGGCGCTGGCCAAAGGAAGTCTCGTACAGAGGTAGAGAGACCCATGCGTGACAGGACACGTGAATCCATCGAAAGCCCATCGTCCCCCAGATGGGGCCCCTAGGGCTGGGTCTAAGCTGGTGCAGGGAACACCAGTGCTTGCAGCAATTCCAAATGCCAAGGTATTTCAGAAAAGTATTTTACTCTCCTAGGAAAGAAATGATGTATAATTCTTATAACGTTAAATGTTGTGTAAGAACTGGATGAAACGAAAACAGATGACAAGAACCAGCAGACCTGGGGGGTAACACCACACCTGCCCAAAGCCGCTGCGCGTGCAAGACAAGTGACCTCAACATCCTCAGCTGTCAGTGGGCTCAGGGTTTCGGGTCCCAGGACGGAGCCAGGTCTGGGGTCGAGACCGAAAGACCAGCCCGACTTGGGTTAGGAGGGGCAAAGTCATCAAGAGCCTGCACCCCCGGGAAGCAAGCCGGGTGTAATGAGGTGCACTGCCTAGCGTCAGTGCCCACCACCGAGTGACAAGGGTGCCTCCACAATCACAAGGAAGTGGCCAGCTAGGTGCAGTCAGTGACAGGTAATGTGTAAAACTGGAACTTTAACGTGCTGTGAGAGCCTATCAAATATCAAAATGAAGCCTGACGTTACGAGTGACCAGTGGTGGTTATGCTGGAGTCTAAAATTAGGCAGTGAGTAAAGCCACCTTTTGGCCTGTGAGTCTAGCCCCCAGTGGAGAAGGGTGAGTCATCAGAAACTGACCTTCAAAAGACATCCTGTTCCTGTGCTTTACAACTCGTACCCAAAAGAATTGAAAGCAGGTGCTTGAACAGGTATTTGCACACCCATGTTCGCAGCAGCGTATTCGCAACAGCCAAAAGGTGGAAGCCACCCAAGTGTCCACCGATGGATGAAAGGATAAACAAAACACGGTTTATACCTACGATGGGATATTCTTCAGTCTTAGAAAGAAATTTTGACATTTGCTACAACACGGGTGTACCTTAAAGACCTTTTGCTAAGTGAAGTACGCCAGTCCCACAAGGACAAATACCATATGACTCCTGTTACATGAGGTCCCTAGAGCTGCCAAATTCAGAGACAGAAGTAGAAAGGTGGTTGTCAGGGACTGGAGAGTGGGTTTATTTTTTAGTGGGTAAGGAGTTCTAGTTTGGGCTGATGAACAACGTTGTGGAGATGGACGGTGGTGATGGTTGCACAACAACGTGAATGGACTTAATACCACCAAACTGTACACTTAAAAGTGGTTGAAATGATAAACGCTACTTTCTTTCATCCTCCGCTTATTCATGAGGATTCCAGGCATATCAACACCCTGCAGGGAAAGAGATATGGGAGCTTTGCAGGAGGCAAGGCTCTATAGGCTGGTGGCTCAGGGACGTTCTGTCCCAGCAGCTGTTTCAGTTCTCCTGGGTTGGTGGTGTGATTGATCCCGCCTTCCCCCGGGCTGCCCTTGAGGCCAGACGGCTAGACGCCCATCACAGCCATCAAAAAAAAGGAGATCCGCTGTCTGCCAGGTGCCCACCTGCCCTCCAGCCCGAAGACCCCTCCAGACCTCTCCAGCCAGACCTCACAGAGGATGTGCTGGAGGAGAGAGAAGCTGCTGTGGCGGCGGGTACTCTGCTCAGGCTCCCTCCCACCCCACATGCTCACTCCTCATTTCCCTGACACAGCCAACCCTGCAGGGGAGTCGGGGATGAAAGACACGGTGCCTGACTCAGGCAGCTCACAGACACCTTGGAAAGAAGAGCCAAGGACCTATCTGAGGAAGTGCATGGTGACATGCCATACTGGGGGGCGGGGGGACCAATGTTCAAAACTAGAATCCAGAATCAGGACAGGGCCTTTCAGAAGGAGCTAAGGAGAGAGGAATGTCAATCCTACTACTGCCCTGTCCTTGTTTTCCTTCCTTTACAAGAAAATTTAAAGAAATGCTGGCTAGTGAGCAGCTCACCCAGAAACAGGCAGCATTTTAGGTTGGCCCAGGCTGTGCTACAGCCCTGGCTTCTCCTGACCGATAGAGTCATCATGGCCTGACACCCCCTGCCCCAAGGAGGGAGTGGTGGTGACGGTGATGAACTGCACGATCTGTTATTTCATATCCTGCTAAGCAGCAGGGAAGACGCTCGGAACCAGGGAATCACGGAAACAAAGCAAGGAGAAAAAAGGTAGGAGTAGAACAGAAATAGAAGCCTCAAACTCCCACTGTCAGCGGCCCCTGAATATAAGACAACAACTGCCATGATTCTGGATGCTAAACAGAAACAGGAAAATTATTTTTCTGGTTTCAGGCACCGGGTTACAGAAAAAAGTGGAGAGGCTCCTTTGAGGGGAGCTGGCTCTTTGGAATGGGCCCAGATGGGCAGAGATCACCACGGAAGTGGCTGCGGGTTCTTACAATTAGTGCCCCGGCACAGACAGGCACAGGCTGCTCTGCCATCGGCAATATGAGCCTGACTCACACTGAGTGCCGGCCTCAGGAGCCTCGTCCAAATAGGTCTTGCTGCATTTTCTAACAAGGCAAACACCACCATATCGCTTTTATTGAACACAAAATGTGTCTTTATCTTAGGTATACAGACGACAACTGGCTTCCGCACGTACCAGGTTCCCGAGTTACTGATTAACAGTCCTAGCAGACACATTTATGTAAAACGCCCGAGGTTGTTTTCTTCCTCCTTGGTCAAGCTTAATTTGGCAGACAGTAAAAATAGCTGTATTTTCACCTGAAGGCACCCCAGTTTAGAGCCCTGGTACATGGTGAGTTCTAAGGGAGGGACGGGACAGGAGAGCCACTCTCAGTGGGCGTGGTGAGCAGGTGATCCAAGCAAGGCACACCTGACTTGTAACGAGTGCCCCCCCACCCCACCCTCTGCCCCCTGAAGCACACCGCCCACCACTTCACAGCACCAAAGGTCATCCTTATAGATCTGGAAAGGACTGTGGGGGGGACCTGGGCTCCGCCAAGGAGTCCCCAACAGTCCCTGCTGTTCTGTAACAGCGCCACAAGCCACCCAAAAGTCAACCACCAAGGGTCCTGAAAACTACCACCACATCCACTGAGATGGGCCATTTGGCAAACGTGAGGCCAGAGACTTCCCCAGGGGAGAAGGGGAGGCGGGGGCCTGGCCTGCAGGGCTGTGACTAGAACTCTGTTAGGCAGGCAGGGCTGGAGTTCAGGAAGACAACTTCCTTCCATGGTCAACTCTACTAGTTCTAGCCGGCTTGTCACTGAAGCTGAATCCAAAAACAAGTCTCCAACAGCATGACCAATCACCTTGCCGGTGAAACAGGAAGAGACAGGCTAATCCTTGCTATGAAAGGCTGAGGTGGGAAACTAGGTGAGATTAGCCTTGGAGATGGAGAGGGTACGCAGGGAGCCTCCAACACGTCAGGAAGGACGGAAGGCAGCTGATTGCTCCCCATCCACTGAGCGGGGTTCAGCTGCCCAAAGCGGTGGGTTTATTTACAGCCCCGCCAGTTTGGAGAATGGAAGGGCTCTCAGCAAACTCTGAAAGCCCGGCACACTTGGCCTAGGGCTCACTCCTGCCTCCCTGCTGTCGTCCTCAGCCAGGAGCGCCCCTGAGATCACAGCACAAACAGACCCCAGCCTCCTAGCAGCTCGCCAAGAAACACCGTGGAGATGAGGAGAGGTGGCTGTAGAGCCGTAGCCCCCGGGTCCGCTCTCAGTGCCACTTTGAAGGGTGACAACCTCTCCTAGCTTCAGTTTCCTCACTTGTAAGATGGGAATAATAATAGCACCTCTTCCGTCATTGGGTTTTTGGGGACTTAATGAGTTAAGCCACATAGGCCAGTGCCCAGTATACAGCAGACTCTTGGTTTTTGTTAGCTGCCATTGTTACTCCCAAGACAGAGACCTGAAGGACAGAAGGCAGGACTCCCTAACTGCTGAGACACCTGGAAGCAACATGGGCATTATGTAAGGTTGCTAGCAGAGTCTATAGACAGTTTTTCCTTCTACACAATGAACTGAGGTCTTTTTGAAGAACCAACAAGTGACAGGGAAATAGGGTAAAAGAGGTGTCTGTTTCCCTTAGGTACTGCCGGGCCACCTCCTGAGGATGCCAGGCTGCTGGGCGATGACCCAGAAGGGCCGAGGGCACTGCCCCCTAATGAGGCACAACTTCACAGCTGCCCCAGTGATCCGCCCCACCACGGCAGCAGCTGGAGCTGGCGACCACCAAGAATCCTTCTGCCAAGCCCTCACCCTCCCTACCCTTCTCCCAGGTCTGCACAGGGGAAAGGTCTTGCTGAGGAATTCCTTTTGCTCTCCAAGACGAATTCTGGTGACCCTTAGCTCCTGATTCTACCTGGATAAAAATGCCGAACATGCCAGCGTCACTCACCACGTCATGCCCCTAGTCTGGCACAGGGCACTCGGTAGGCCTGGCATATAGGGGACATGGAATGAATGAGTGAACGAATGAATGAGTGAATGAACGATTTGTCTTGCACCTTTCACCTCAGTTGGAAAAGCTGTTTCCAGTCTACCTTGCGAGCAAGCTGCAGATACAGGCTTAGCTGGCTTTTCTCTGAAGCAATGGCAAAGCACTATTAAGAAAAAATATGAAGACCCTGTCAGTCTTAAGTTCTTAAGGAAGGGTGTCACTCCCACTTCTGTCAGTTTAAGTCCTTCAAGAGACCTTGGCTCATCCTGAACTTTCCTGAAATGGTTGAGGGCAGTCCCTGGTATCAGGGCCATCACTCTATCCCAGAAGGGATCCATGTGACTAGGAGATCATCTTGGGAAAGAGTGAAGCAAGCAAAAGGAGCTCAGGGGCCCGAGCCTGGCTGGGCCAGGGAGAGTTGGCCCCGCAGCCCCAGAAGACACTTTCTCCAGAGGGCCTTCCTGAGAGCCTTTCCTTCAGATCTGTAGGCCTAGGGTACTGTGCCCACAGCCTTGAGGAACTCATGGTTACCCATGGCTGCCCAAGGGTACTTGGACAGGGCTTTTCTGGGGGGAGGGGGCGGGGCCGGAGAATATTGATCCTTTATGAACTACCCATGATACACCTATTCTCAGAAGCAAAAGTCCATTTCTACCCATTAAGAACAACTCGAAAAGAATCTTGCATGCTCCAAAATCCTCCAGGCTGACAAGGTATCCCAGGCTACCAAATGGACTCATTTCAGGGTTAAATGGAAAAGTTCAGAGGGAACCAAGACACTACCAAAAAAGTAAGGCTAATGGAAATGTTTTTTTTCCCCTAAGGAAAATGCAATTGAAAAGCACTGAAATCTTTCCTAGGCTATTCTCAATTTATGGTCTTTAAGCAGGTTGTGTCCCTGGGAAAGGTTCTGATGCCTGGGACACCAAGAGCAAAGCTTTCCACATCACCGCCACACACACCCAGGTGCCAGCTCTAGGGGAAACGTGTGTGCGTGTGCATGCACTTACACGTGTGTGGGGCAGCGGTGGGGATGCCCTTCTCCAGCTTCAGAAAGCCTCTAAGGTCTAGGAGGCTAAGGATGCGTAAGGGCACCCTAGGGAGTGAGCCACCTTTTCCAACCAGGATCCTAGCTTGGACATGCAGCACACCACTGATATAATGAGAAAAAAGCCACTGAGGCCAGCAGGGGAACAAGGAAGGAAGTAGTACTGGCCTCTCAAAACTAAAAGAGTTACAGCCCTGACGGCACACAGCAGCAAGCTTCCTGGCTGCGAGCTGATAAGGCTTTCCAGAAGAGTGGATAGGAAAGTCGGTATTTCCTGGAGGAGGAAGCCACTCCCTCAGGGAGCCAAGGCAAGGGTCCAACAGCAGAAGGGAAGGGCAGGCTACAAATACCGTCACGGTCCACTCACTGGCCGGTCCCAGTGGGTCTCTCAGCCCCTGCCAGACCAGCTCTCAGGGCAGGAAGCCCCCAAGCGCTGTAGCCCCCAAGGTCCAGCCGCTGCGGATGCAGGTTCACTGGGCTTGGGGGCCGAGCTTGCTACACCTGGCATAGTCCACTTCGGTAAAATGCATTTCCCTTAAGCTGCCTGTGGCTCGGCTTCCTCACCTGAAAAACGGAGACAGTAACACCACCAACCTCTTGGGATTGTTATAAAGATTAGATGATTAACGCCTTGAAAAGCAGCACAGTGCCAGGCACAAAGTAAACAGGTAATACATTATAAGTATTATTGCTGCTGTAAAAAAAATAAATGGCTAGAAGGAAAAGCACTGTATTGTAGAGTGGGGGGGGAGGGGGTGCTGGGGGCGCGCAACATGAAGTCAGCAGCATGAGACTGACATCTGCAATGGAGACTTCACCGGAAACCACTGATTGCCACCCGCAAGACTCACATTCTACGGGACCAAGATGCAGCTGAGGGTACACAGATTGATGAATTTAAGATGAAGAAAAAAACCCAAAACACCCAACAACAATTTTACATAGCATTTATATTAGCTGCAAATATATCTCCTGGACAGAGATGAACATACTAGTCAAATTTCAAAAAGGGCTGCATCATAAAAAACTGAACACAGACCAAAAGATTTATATAAAAATGTTAACTACTGTCTCTGGATAGCAAAAGAATGGGTATTATTTACTTTCTATAAAGAAGAGATATTCCTGTAATTTAAAAAGTAACTCCTGTAATTTAGAATGAAGCCATGTTTTTCTATGTGAGAACCCGGTTGTACCCTAGGAGTAAGTGGCCTGGGATACAGCAGAGCTGCACTAAATCAGGGTTTAGAGAACGCCACTCTTCTGGCCCCTGACCACGCTGGGCGTGGTCCCCACACTGGTGTCAGTGAACACTGGGCTAACCCCTCATCTACAGACACCAGCCCTCGCCATCTTCATTGTCAGCATTTTAGTTATGATCGTCCTGTGTTGCGTCCCGCTTTTTGGAGCGTCTCAGCTCTGGGGAGCCACAATGTAAGCAGAATATAGATTTTTCCCCTGCGGCTAACCACACTGACCACGGGGAAGCGGGTGCCCATGGGCGCTGGGCCACAATGGCTGGGGCTGCAGGCAGAGCCACACGGACTGTGCTCGGGCCCTGGGCCGGCCTCTCGGCACAGCTAATGCCTCACTGCTATTTGGAAGGACGCATCCTAGTGAAAGTCCCCCGCCACCCTAGGTGACCTCACTCACAGGGCGGTCCCAACACCACGGTCCTGGCTCCAATCCTAGAGACGACCTGATCTATCCCACCTGCACCTTCCAGTTTCCCTGCATGCCTTTCACCCAAAGCAGCCTTCCTTTCCTTGCCCACCAAACTAATTTCCTCATTGTTTACATCAACCTAACTTTAAAAAGCTTATGCGAGATGTGAACGAAAGGCATGCAGTACCGGAGCAGAAAACCCGGGCTGCACCTGGGGGCGAGTGGTCTGGGAGCAGGGTAGGACTTCAAACACCCCTGTTTCCTGGGCCAGCCCGGTCCAGCCAACTGAGCACACTTCCCTGACCAGCTGAGCAAACTGGATCTGCAAAGAGCAGCTGCCCTTTCATACTCCATTACCCCTGAGCGCTGGGCAGGCCAAGGCTTTTGAAAAGGCAAAACAGAGTGTTTTACATGAAGCATTTGACCAAAACAGATTGTGCCTCTACATCCAAGAAGATGGAAAAACCCAAGGCCATCTTTAGGAGCCTTTGGTCCCCCAGTGTCCTCGTGACCAGACTGTCTTCATGTGACGCCAGTTCCCAGACCTAGTGCAGTCACAGGGCAGGGGCCGGGGCACAGGCGCACGGGACTTCATCTAAGCACGGGCCTAGCTAAGCAGATCTATCAAGTTAAAGCCTGAGGTCACAAATACGGGGAATGAGAATCAAAACTGGTGCCAAGAGCCCAGTTCACTCACTAAAGGCCAATCACATCTGCTTTTGTGAAAAGAAAGGAAAAGAGTTGCAACTGAGTGTCCCAGAGAACACACGTCATACTCAGAGAGCCCACCTCTTTACCGCTGTTAACAATGCAAGTTATTATTAATATTATATATATAATATAAAATATTATATAAAAATATTATTAATATTTTGAAGTATTTCAAGGGTATTTCCTAAAGGAATGCAAATGAGCATGAAAGTTAAGAATACAATTTGAACCAGATAGACCTGGGTTCAATTCATGGCTTAGTGAGTTACTCTTTGACTTTAGGCCAGTTAATTCACCTCTCTGAACCTGTGTCCTCATCTCTGAAATAGGAAACCACCAAGACCACTGTATGGATTAAAAAAAATAATGTACACAAAGCACCTGAACAAGATCTAATTAGAAACAGTAACATTTATTTAGTGCTTGGCACTAAATTACACAAGGCATTTCACAATTGTTGAACGAGTGAGTGGTGAGATTCCAAAAAGAAAGGAAGACAAAGTTAAAAAACAAAAACAAAAACAAAACTTCTACTCATTCATGGGAGGCCCCATGACACACGGAAGCATGTCAGGCTCTGGGTCAGACACCTGGGGAACCACAGGCAAAACATTACAGCCTCTCTAAGACTCAGGTTCCATATGTGTAAGATCTGGGATAACACCACTTACCTGGAAGGACTATTGCAAGAATTGAAGCCATGCCCATAAAGCTCTCAGCCCAAAGCTGGGCACCTCACTAGGTGCTCAATAAATGGTAGTCACTGAGGAGCACAGGCTTTGGGGTTAGATTGGTGGGTTTGAATCTCAGCTCTACCACCTCCTAGCTGTGAGACCATGAACAAGTTTCATGCTTTCTCTGCTTGAGTTCCTTCATCTACATGACGGGGATGAGAAAAGATCTACCTCAGAGGGTTGTTCTCAGGACTAAATGGGTTAACACATAAAAATGCCTGACACACCGTAACCACTTGATAATTATTAGCTCTTTTATTTAACTATTATTTATTAACTATTCGACAATTAATATTAAATGTTCAAAAGCTTAGACCACTGGCTTCAAACTCTTCTTGTCCTCCTGGTTTTAATCTAGGAATTGGTATCAAACACCCAGATTCTCCCATCCCACCTGCAGAGAGGCTCAGAAACAAAGCCTGTCTGTCCAGTAAGAGGTCAAGAGGGAATTCTTTATAGCTCCAAGTTCCCGGAGCCTTCTTCCTGGGCAGGTCACCAGAAAAAGTCATGAATTTTTCAGCTGCTAATGAAGCTGATTAGGAAGGCCTCTTTCTCCACTGGGCTCAAAAGCCCAACGTACAGTTTTCATTATGAAGACTCTATCGCAGTGGTCCTCAAAGGCAGGTTCTGGGCCCCTAGGGAACATCTGGTAATGTCTGGACAACATTTTTGGTTGTCATAACTGAGCAGATACCACTGGCATTTAGTGGGAAGAGGCCAGAGACGCTGCGAAGCATTGTACAATGCACAGGACAGTGCCCCACTGCCCCCGCCAAAATTATCCGGCCCAAACGTCAATGTGCTGAGGTTGAGAAATCCTGCCTTATAGGAAATTTGCTTATGACAAAGTAAGTTGGGAGGAAAACAATACACAATGGAATCTACACTACAATGGCAGCCAGGTGCAAATGACACGTGCACGTAAGTAAGACCTGCCTAGGAAATAAGAACACAAAAAAGATTTGAGATGATGGGGTATCTGGACTATGAATGGGAAAACATTTTTTTTTTCTATGAGAGTCATTACTATGTTTAGGGACCAGACCACTCAATGGAGGCAAAAATGACCCAAAGCTGCATCTCTCAGTTCTGATAATTCACACACCTGTGACTGCCAGTATCACAACAGTGCTCCACAGTGAATATTCTGCTCAGAACCCAGACCAAAAAATAACGTGAGGGAGTGAAAAGTAGTGCAAAACAGTCTTTTCTGCAAATTCAAACCCAGAGTTTAACACTTGAAAAAGCTTATTCCAGAAACTCACCCTGTCTTCTCTCCTGCATATCTTTATTTTTTTAAACTTTTTATTTATACTGGAGTATAGTTAACAATGTTGTGTTAGTTTCAGGTGTACAACACAGTGATTCAGTTATACACATACATGTATCTATTCTTTTTCAAATTCTTTTCTCAACCAGGTTGTTATAAAATATTGAGCAGAGTTCCCTGTGCTATCTTTAAACTTCTCATCTTCAATCACTCAACAAGTAGTTACTAGGGAATCAAGTGGTCAGTCAAATTAGACAAGGTCTCTACTATCAGGATGCTTTCAGACAGTGGTGGAGACCGTAATTCTCTAACTAGAGCCAAGGCTGTAAAATTACAAACCCAAGAGTCCTATGAAGGACAGAAGCTGACCCAGACCGGGGTGGGGGTAAGGTATCACTCAGCATCACTGAAATGACACAGGAGTGAAATGGGAAGGATTAATAGGTTATTTGTACTGAGTCACGAGAGGTGTGAATTTTCCAAGCCATACAGAGGAAATACCATTTGCAAAAGCCATATGGGAGGAGAGGCCCAGAGAGGCTGAGAAACTGAAACAGAATCTGCTGGCAAGGCTAGACCCTGAAGGACCTCTCAAGACCTTTTGGAATGTTGGTCTTTATTCTAAGAATAATAGAAAACCATTAAGGAGGGCAAAAGAAATGTTTGAGCCCTTAACTTGTATAGGTTCTACTCTGGCACGCCCAAGTATTAGGTGAGGAACTGCTTCCACAAAAACCTTTTTATCCTCAGGTAAATCAAAACCTCTGGCCTATCACAAAGAAACCCAGGCTGGTAGCAAAGCCTCCACTAAATGGAAGCCAGTAGACCATGACAAAAAGTAAGAAGGAGCAGTTTCCCCTCCAAAGCAAGAATCAGCAAGCTCTAAGCCTGATGGGCCATGAAGGTCCCTGCCCTCCCTGAGATAGGGAAAGGGGTCCCTGCAGTGCTGAGAGAAACAGCTGGGGTCAGAGCCCTTATCAAGAGCCACGCATCCCAGGAGGACCCCATAAGCAGCCCGCCTTCTCCTAGTTGAGGGGCCAAGTTCAGGCTGGATCCGACCACAGGCAACCGTCCCATTTGCCCCCAGTTTCTGCACCTTCATCTAGATAGGCCCTGAGATTTCATGCTTTCTGTAGATCTTTCTGGAAGCACTACTACCTACCAGCTACTGTGCTAGGTCTGGGAACCATATTGTCTCCCTCTCATATCCCTTCCTTACTCATCTTCCTCTTCTTCCTCCCTTTCTAGAGACCTCCCTCCTGTGGCCACTGGGTCTGTCTCTCTTCTCATAGCAAAGAGTCTATGTGACCAGACCTACTTGCTGAGTCAGAAACCACAAGTTTCCCGATTCTGACAGGGCTGGCTGAAGTTTTAAAGATGTTGGCCCAAGCCCATGTGAGACATAAGGGCACTTTTCCAAGGAATTCCATGAAAATGCCCTTTGGGCACTAGAAGATTCAACTGAACGTCCCAGAACGTGTGCTAAGAGATGCAAGAGGAAGGACGAAGGTTAAATGAATTAACTGAACAAAGATCAAGTGAGGATAAGATATAAAGAAGTATTTCACAAGACAGTCAACCCTTGCCATGAAGAAGGCAGAGATCAGGATAAACCAGGAGACCAAGAAGGAAGCAGCACAAGGTAGGCCAAGCGTGGACCTTGGCCAGACTGGAAGGCAGCAACGGGGCAGAGCCCTCGGGCGCTGGCACCTATCCCGGTGGTGGAGCCTCAGGGGCACCGTCATGGAGAACAGGCTCTCAGGTCACACACGGTGTTAGAATGTTTGCTCGCCACTTACTAGCTCTGACCTTGGGCAAACTCTTCTTTAGTAAGACCCACCTCGTAGAGCTGTCACGCTGATTAAATGGATATACAGTGTTCAGCACCAGGCGTGACACAGCAAAAACTCAGTTAGTAGCAGCTCCTTGGAGCCACTCCCAGGGTGCTGTACAGAGGAGATGAGGAGGAACAGGGACCCAAGGTAAAGCTGGAAGTAGAATGCTGCAAAGACACCTGTGCAGGCAGAGGACATTGGGGGAGGGGACGCTCAGCCAGTCAGCACATACTTGGAATCGAGTAGTGAACACAACATACAAAAGTCCCTGCCTTCAAGGAGCTTACATTCCAGCAGGAGGAGAAAGGCAGCCAAGGGACATGTGAACAATGTATTGGCAAGAGAAAAGAGGTGGACATAGTGGGGAGAGTGTGCCAGGCTGTGGTACTTGGTTAAATGGGGCAGAGGGAGAGGGGAGGTGGCTGGAAGGCCTCTCTGACTAGGTGACAGCTGAGCAAGAACCACGAGAGGACACCAGCCCAGTCGACTTCGGAGGAGAGGGAAAGGGAATGGCAAATACCAAGGCCGGGGTGGGAATGGGGCAGCCTGTGAAGGTGGAGCAGTGCATGGGGGCAGCCCGCTCATGGAGGGCCTGGCTGGTCACCCTAAGGACTGGCTTTTACTCTGAGTGATAAGGGAAGCTTCTAGAGGGTCTGGGGAGAACACAGACAGCAGGGGGCAAGAGCAGGAGGAGGGAGACCAGTTATAAGGCTACAAACTGCAGATGACATGACTTTGGAGTTGTCCGTCCTACGGTTGTCTCAGACGGGTGGGGATTCTCAGGGTAGATCAGGAATGACCCTCAGCAACTGGCTTCCCCACCTTTCCCCTGAGGGCTTCCGGTCTTCACCACCCCCATCCAACCACAAGCAAAAATTCAGAAAAGTGGTGTGGGTCAAGGGAGGGTGCTAAGTCCCTGTTGCCCATACACTCTACGTGGTATATGACTTTGTTTACGGCTTCGGCTTCGCCACAGTCCTATAATACCAATATTACAGATAAGGAAACAGAAACTCAGGGAACT
This sequence comes from Orcinus orca, assembly GCF_937001465.1. Taxonomy (NCBI): domain Eukaryota; kingdom Metazoa; phylum Chordata; class Mammalia; order Artiodactyla; family Delphinidae; genus Orcinus; species Orcinus orca. The sequence goes on from NC_064561.1 coordinate 68,374,766, forward strand.
GGAGAAACTCCACCTAGATTCCTAAGCCAATGCGGCTTTAGGTGGCACCAGGCAGTGTCCTTGCTGAGACATTCTGTCATCTGATGCCTGGCAGAGAAAGAAGGTACTGAGCTGGACTTTATCTATGCTGAAAAGTCTTCTCGGGGCAATGACGATGCCTGATCGGAGTTTCTGATGAAAAAAAAGCATAAAAGGCTCAAACAAGCCAAGCTGTAATTCCAGACCTCAAGCCAGTTAGCCAGAGATGCCAGACGGTTAAACTCCTTTCTCGTTTATCCCTGCGCTGAGTGATGAGAGCAGCGTCAGACACCAAAGGGAGTGTGCAGGGGCACCATGCCATGTTACCAGCCGGCACTCTGACTGTGGACTGAGGAAAGGCCGCTCACAGCATCTTGCTGGTTGGCCAGTGACCCGGCAGGGCTCTCCTGGAACAGGTGCTCCCCCCTTTTGCTTCTTCAAATTACAAAGAGCAAGAAAAGGGGCACTTTTTTACAGGCTGAGAAATCCGGTTCAAAGGCCAATCAGGCTTCTGAACTCCATGGGGGCATCCCAAGGACTCTGCTGGAGCAGAATTCATTTTATTTTACGTCAATACATTGTCAGATATCGGTCCTAACCCAGAAGAATAAAACCGCAGTATCTGGACTCACAAGAGTTAAATAGCAAGGGAAGGGGCTCAAAGGGAAAGGGGACCAGACATGGAGCATGAATTCACAACCACCTTTCGAACTGGTGATATTTCCATCCATCCAGCAAATATTTACTGAGCATATACCACGTGTCAGCACTGTTCTAGGTTCTGTGGAAGCAGAGATGAAGGAGAGAAAAAATCACCTTCAGGAAGCTTACAAGGGGAGGCAGGCACACTCAAAGATCGGGGAGGTTAAACAATCTGCCCAGGTCCTTGTGTTAATAAGGGGATTTGAACGCAGCTTTTATCACACTCCACTTCACCTGTCTACTACGAAAGTGGTACCCTGTTATAACTACCAGGTTTCTGTGTTTGTTTCAGTGGCTGGGGGCAAGGCGGAGGGAGGAGGCGGAGGGAAGGTGTCTGGGAATTGCTGTGGAATCAGTGCTGGATCGCAGTAGCAGGCCATAAAGAAGAAATGCATTTAGCTTGGAATCAGGACTTACATCCTAGTCAAAACACGTGGACCCTGGGCAAGTCACTAAACCTCACTGTACTTCAGTTTTAGTATCTCTAAAAAGAGGGATTTGGCCTAGCAAGGAATGGTAAAACGGCCTCATCTTACCTAACAATTCAAGCCTCACTCCTAGCGGCTGCCTAGGATCCTTCGGTAAGGAGGATTCTGAAGCCAAATTTGGGGCTGAGCAGCTAGAGCCAGAATTGATGAGTGATGTCTGCCATGAGCTCGGCCGGGTGATCAGCTGAGAACTCTATAACATTCCCAATGATTTGAGGTATCTGAGTGGGAGCCATTTCAATTTTGGTGAGAGAATTTCTTTCTTTCTTTTTTCTTTTTTTTTTTTTAAACATCTTTATTGGAGTATAATTGTTTTACAATAGTGTGTTAGTCTCGGCTTTATAACAAAGTGAATCAGCCATACATATACACATATCCCCATATCCCCTCCCTCTTGCGTCTCCCTCCCTCCCACCCTCCCTATCCCACCGCTCTAGGTGGACACAAAGCACCGAGCTGATCTCCCTGTGCTATGCGGCTGCTTCCCACTAGCTATCTATTTTACATTTGGTAGTGTATATAAGTCCATACCACTTGGTGAGAGAATTTAATGACTTTCATGACTTTCTAACCAATTCACAGAACTTTCCTTTGAAAGACAGATGGCCTATCTTCTGACCTAAGACTGGAGACATTGTCGTGTTTAATTTTCACTTTAAACAGTTTTGTTACTATGGCATATTCATAAGAACCTAGAGTTTTGTTATTTAGAATGCTTCACTGAACATGAGTTCACCCATCACCACTGGGACTTGGGAGTAGAGTTTCTGAAGATCTCCCCACCCATGTGCCATTTTGCACTGTGGCTTTGTCACCCACCCATCAAGAGTAAAGTCCATTTCCCCTCCCCTTGACTCTCTGCTAGCTAGACCTGTGGCTGCTTTGACAGAGAGTGTGGTGGAAGTGATGTGCTGAGACTTCTGAGCCTGGGCAGTAAAAAAGCCAGGGAGATCATTACCTTGTAGTTGCAGAAGATTTGGGGAAATCTGGGTGAAAGGTATACAGAATTGTTTGTACTATTTCTGCAAAGCTTTTGTAAGTCTGGAATATTTTCAAAATTAGAAGTAAAATGAAAAGTTTTTCGTTCGTTTGTTTTTTAAAGGAAAGCCTGGCAGCTGCCACTTTTGCACTCTAACGCCTAAGGAGCCCAGACCTCCTGAGGCTGTCACACTGTGAGGCCCAAGTCAGCCACACTGAGAGGCCACGTGGAAGGAGGGAGAGGGGGAAAACGGATACTGGATGGGGGATTTTTTTTTTTTTTTTTTTTTTGCACTCAAAAGAACAATTCCTTGTTATGATGAACCAGAAGTACAAGATTTCACTGAAACTGAAAACAGGTGACAGAATACGACTGAACTTAAATTAACTTCACGGGAAACAAGAGGGTCAAACCAAGCCAGTAAGAGTGGAAAAGCCCAAGCCTGGACGGGACACGCATAAACATAGTAGCTTCTCAGCACGGGCATCACGTGACCCCTCCCAGCAGTGAGACAGCCAGCAGTCATGCTCCCATCCTTCTCTCTCTTCCAAAGCATCTGCCAAACCAAACAGCTTCTTCCCCTGTATTATTGGTGTAAGCCAACCCAATAGTGCCCCTTTAGACAACTATAAATATGAAAGCCAAGAAAGAAAGTTTGTAAATCCCATTCAAGGGTAGAAAGTACACATATTCAACCTCAGCACACTGGTTATCTCCTATGTTCCAGGCCCAGGGAGCAGAGATAAATCTTTCCTGCCAAGTCCTGCCCAAATTATAGAATCTCTAACGCCAAGATTTGGGGTGATTTACTACATAGCAATAGATAACCAAAACATATGTCAAGCTTCCGCCTGTGGCAAAAAGCCTTAAGTTCTGGTGTGGCAAGACCTGGCTATCCAAATGGGTCTTTGAACCCAATCCTTGGGCTGACACATGCTCCTTGCCTAAGTGCTTTTGTATCCTGAGTTGCTTTTTATACAGCATCCCTACTCTTATTTCAGTAGGAAATCTCCCTGCATATCTAAGAATATTAGAAGATTCCCCCCCTTTTTTGTAGTAGGGTTTTTGCTCCTTGTGTTGCCTCTGTTCCCTCAGTGTCCCCTCAGTGTCCCTTTTTCCTGTCTGTTTTGGTCACCATCTATCATCTGGGACCTTTACTCAGGTCTCCGATGATCCTCTGTTGTTGGTTATTATTTGAGGCTGAGATTCTGTCACTTGCAATCTTAAGAGTCTTGACCAACACAAATGGTGGAAGCCTAAACTAAAATAGTATGAGCAAGGTTGACTGGAGTCAGACATTAAAGAGGTAAATTAGAGAGAACATGAAAACTAACTGAATTTGGAGAGAGGAGATGCTTTGAAAGAAGTCTGTATGGGGTGCAGCTGAAGCACTTAGGAGTGGTCAATTCTATGGGAGGTGTGGGATACAGGAGGGAAGCTTCACAGAAGTGCTGATATCCTGTTTGATCTCTCCGTACAGTTGGGCAGAATGGGAATGAGGAGTAGGGAGTGAAGGGAGCAGCGTGGCTGGTTAGAGGCCATCCTCGATGGTGACATCCTTAACTCCAAGCCGAGGGAGTTACTGGATGAGACATCTGGTGATCTTAGAAGGGGATGGGTATAATTTGCATATGGGAGAGAGGTGAATTGTTAAAAGGAAAGATTGGAGCGTGGTGGACTGTCTGCCAAATGGCCACCAATGATTCCTCTCACTCTGTATTCACATGCTGTTCCTCCTAGTGAGATGGAATCTATTTTACACCAATGTTTATAACAGCCATTATTTATTATTCAAAATAGTTCAAAAGCAGATACCCAAATGTCCATCAACTAATGAACAGATGAATAAAATATGAACAGATGAATAAAATATGGCATATCCATACAATAAAATATTATTTGGCAAAGGAATGGAGCACTGATAGTTGCTACAACGTGGCTGAACCTTGAAAACATTACACTAAGTGAAAGAAGCCAGTCACAAGAGAGCGCATGTTACGTGATTCCATTTATAAGAAAAGTTCAACACAGGCAAATCAATAGAGACAAAAAGTAGATTCATGTAGGAGGAGAGTTAAGGAAATCGGGAGTGATTGCCAAAGGGTTTCTTTTCGGGGTGATGAAAATCTTCTGGAATTAGACAGTGCTGATGGTCACACAACTCTGTGAATACACCAAAAACCACTGGATTGGACACTTTAAATGGGAGAATTGTATCATATGTGAATTCTATCTCAATAAAGCTGTTGCCAAAAACGCAGGAGTGGGGGGAGATGGCATCTATTTCCCCTCCTGCTGAATCTGGCCAGCCTTTGAGCAACAGAATACAGGGTACGTGAGGCGGTGCCAGCTCTGGGCCTAGCCGTTAAAAGCCTGGCAGCTGCTACTTTCACACTCTTGGAAGCTAGCTGCCGTGGAAAGGGAGATGTGTAGAGAGAGGCCTCATGGAGCTATACCCAGGCCTTCGTCACGTGAGCGAGGCAGTCTTGGACATTTCAGCTCCAGCCAAGCTGACAGCTGCATTAAGTCATGCAAGTGACCCCAGGAGAGATCCCCTAAAGCCAACTCACAGAATCATGAGAAATAATAAATCACTGTTGTTTTAAGCCACTGAGTTTCAGGGTGGTATGTTATACAATAAATAACTGAATCACAACCTCTCTGAGCCTCAGATTCCACCTCTATAACACGGGACTAATGCTTCAGGGTCATTATGAAGATTATGCCAGTGAAGCTAATGCCAGTGCAAGAAATACTAGTTGGTATAGTTGTTATTATTATTAAAAATCTCCCCAGGAGATCCTTGACGTATTGCAGGTGTGCTCCCTGGGAAGCCTCATTCCCACAAGCACCTGCTGCTTCCAATCACATGGTTTCCAAAAAGCTGGTTTCCTGAGAAAAACAAAGGCTTAAAAAAAAAATACAGGGGCTTCCCTGGTGGGGAGAGTCCGCCTGCCAATGCAGGGGACACGGGTTTGAGCCCTAGTCCGGGAGGATCCCATGGGCCACGAAGCAACTAAGCCCGTGCGCCACAGCTGCTGAGCCTGCGCTCTGGAGCCCGCGAGCAACAAGTGCTGAGCCCGCATGCCACAACTACTGAGGCCCGTGCTCCTGGAGCCTGTGCTCCGCAGTGGGAGAAGCCACCGCAATGAGAAACCTGCGCATCGCAATGAAGAGTAGCCCCTGCTCGCCACAACTAGAGAAAGTCCGCGCACAGCAACGAAGACCCAATGCAGCCAAAAATAAATTAATTAATTAAAAAAATACAATATCTGAAAAAATGAAATTTGAACTAAAAAATAGACTACCAAAGAAGGTTCTGCTTAGATTAGCCATCTACCCACCGACCTGTCCATTCAACACTTTATTAAACTCTTACTAATTACCAGACACCAATTAAGAGTAGCTAAGACCCTAAAACAAATAATTTCCACCTAGGTAGCTGTTAACAGAAGGGACTACACACATGAACTTCAGCTGAGAGATGGCATATGCAGTAGTAGATACATCTAAAATCATCCTGCTAGAGAAAAAAACCCTTAAATTTCTGCAGAGAGCTCAAAGACACATGCTTAGAATGCAGGCCCCAAGAATGATTCCGATTGGGGATCCCAGGAGCAATATAAAGAGAAAGAAATGAAAGGGGTCCCTAAAAAGCACATCCCTTAGTGAGAGGGGGGTCAGAGGGTCCCATTCACAGAACCTGGACCCCAGGTTGAGAGAAGAACTTGATCACCTGGCATCCCCTGCCATACCTGGTACAGAACAGGTCTGGGCAATTAACAATGCACAGGCTGATGACAGAGAGAGAAATCCTGCAGAAAAGGATGTTAAACCGCTTTCAACTGCATTTATGAAATCATTGATAAATTGATAACACTGAAATAAAAAAGCCTTTTAATCCTAAGAAGAATTAAGATATTTTTTTTTCCCCTCAAAAACGCTGATGTAATACTTAAGTTACACCAAAGGTAAGAAAGAGGGCCAAACCTGTATTTTCTGCATGAGGCGACAAGGTCCACTGAGCCCAGGAAGCACTTATTCTAGACAAGCTCTATAATGTTCCAAATCCACTGAATGGTAGTTACAGTCAGTATAAACAATACAGGCCCAGAAGTGGCCTACAAACCATACAGCAGGAGGGCTATGGGTGAAAGACACAACCTAGGGAGGCACGGGCCTGAATCTATTGTTTAATACAAATGCTGGGCTGACTTTTTTTTCATTGACATATAACATATACTAAAGTGCACAAATATTAAGTGTGTGGCTTGAAAATGTTTATACCCAGATTAAGATAAAAGAATACTCCTAGGGCTTCCCTGGTGGCACAGTGGTTAAGAATCTGCCTGCCAATGTAGGGGACATGGGTTCGAGCCCTGGTCCGGGAAGATCCCTCATGCTGCAGAGCAACTAAGACCATGCACCACAACTACTGAGCCTGCGCTCTGGAGCCCGCGAGCCACAACTACTGAAGCCCACGCGTCTAGAGCCTGTGCTCCGCAAGAAGAGAAGCCACCGCAGTGAGAAGCCCACACACTGCAACGAAGAGTAGCCACCGCTCGCCACAAATAGAGAAAGGCTGCACACAGTAATGAAGACCCAACGCAGCCAAAAACAAAAAACCAAAAAAACTCCTAATACCCCAGAAGTTTCCCTGTGTCCTTCCTAGTCAATAACAAACCCTATCCTAGTCTCCGACACCACAGCCAGGAGTAACCACTATTTTGATCTCCATCACCATAGATTAGTTTGGCTTAATCTTGAAATGCACATAAACGGAATCATATATTATGTGGTCTTTTCAGTCGGCCTTCTTTCATTCATCACAGGGTTACCTTGTTTTGAAGCAGAAACCCCAGAAACTGAGATTTATTTTCAGGAAATCCCCCTCTCATGTCATAGACCTGGATGGCAACTGCTCTGATTTATACTGGTTGTACTTCCTGCAGTCCTCCAAGCACATGTTGTAACAATTTATAACAGAACAGAACCTTGGATTGTAAAAGTTTTCCTTCAAGATAAACTAAATCTTTTAAAGCTATTCAAATCTATTCAATCTCAATACAGCCCCTGACTTGACCCCATAAAAGTAAAATCTTTCCCATAATTTCCCACAATTCCTCTTAAACCTATTTTTCTTCCTTGGCATCCACCCATTTTAAAGAACCCTCAAATTCTGAAATAAAATGAATTGTCAGTTCTGTTACTACTTTTGATTAGTAAGGGGTTAAACTATAGGAAAATCTGAGGCAGCCTAAGGCCCTAAATTCAGACAAATGTGTCAGGTCAGAAAAGACAGGAAAGGGACAACAGTACAGCAATAACATACAGGTACAGATTCCACAGTCAAACTTTCAGGATTTAAATCTGGGATCTGGCCATTTCTAGTTGGGTGGCATTGGGCAAGTCGTTACTCCACTATGTGTTTCAATTACTTCACTGTAAAATGGGAATAACTTCATAAGACTGTTGCAAGGATTAAATGTGAATGTATATAAAGCTCTTAGGAGAGCACCTGGCACATAATAAGCACTCGGTAAGAATGAGCTATATTCAAAAGCTGAAAGCTCTAAGACAGCAACTAGTCTGCAAACCAAAAGGTTATAAAACAGTCATAACGGTCACCAAGACATGTAGCACAGTGCTTCTCAAGATGTTTCCTTCCTAACCCTTCACAGACTGCTACTTTTTTGTAAAACGCAAGATTCCATGCTCGAATGTCACAGCAATGTCAAATTGCTCTCAAAGTTTCAAAATTTTTACTCTCACTTTCTGTATTTATCTCATTGCAGCCTGATAGCCGCTCAGGGACTGGCACTTGTCTGCACAGTAAACTTTGAGTAGCACTGTTCCAGCACACAAGAAGGACTCAGAAGCCTGCTGACAACTCAGCTAGCAGGTTAAATAGAATTATGAAAACATATTAGTAAAGAAAACCCACCCCAATAGCAGGGGCAAGAGGATGACTTGAGGGTCAACAAGTTGAGACATAAAACAACCCGAACAGGCTAAACCTGTAAAGCAAAACTGGCTGCCAGAGCAAGAATCCAACCGGTACTTTGCCCCCTCTCACTGCTCGAGGAGAGGCCTTCAGAAAACATGTCGGCCAGGAAGTCATCAGCCCCACAGGGGACAAGAGAAAGGAGGCAGAACTGATTCAGCCCTCCCCAGAAAGAAGTCCTTCTCAGGAGTTAGAAGCCACCCTAAAGCAGTCACCAAGCTTTGGAAATGTCACATGGCAAACAAAGGCCAGAGTTTCTTCTCCGCCAAAGAAAACATGCAAACATTTCCATTGGTGACACTGGACTGCACACATGCACACCTACGTAATACACATACAGTCGCCCCTCGGTATCCACGGAGGATTGGTTTCAGGACCCACATGATACCAAAATCTGCGGTGGCGCAAGTCCCTTATATATAAATACCTTATATGAAAGGTATTTGCATATAACCTACGCACATCCTCCTATATACTTTAAATCATTTCTAGATTATTTATAATACGTAACACAATGTAAATGTCATTTAAATAGTTGTAAATACAACGTGAATGTTATGTAAGTAGTTTCTGGAGCACAGTAAATTCAAGTTTTGCTTTTTAGAACTTTCTGGAATTTTTTTTCCCCAAATATTTTCAATCTGGTGGTTGGTTGAATCTGTGGGTGCAGAACCTGCAGATATGGAGGACCAACTGTATACATGCCCCATTCACATCACAGTACCTGTGCTTTTAGGAGGCTCCTGAGGTCCGCCCGGCCAGCCGTACTGTGGGTATCCTTGGTAGGGGTACCCCTGAGGAGGTGGGTAGGGTCCCCCCATAGGTCCTGGAGGGTAGCCCTCAGGCCCCATCGGCTGCTGTGGATAAGGTGGGTACGGAGCCGTCGGACCGGGCCCTGGATACGGTGGAGGGTTCCCTTGGTTCATCAGGGACCTGCTGAGTACACCTAAGAGACAGACAATGAAAGTTATTTGCATTTAATCTGGGGAAATCGTTAGGATAAAAACTGTAATCATGAGATCATTTACAAATTGCCTTAAAGATATCTTAAACCTCTTGCACATCTTCAGCTCTGCCCATTTTGTTTCCTTCTCACCATCACAATTGGCAAATATCTTATGTATCTGTTTGCCTTTTGCCTGCCCCCCCCACTAGACTACAGGCTGTGACAGCCGGAATCACATCAGTTTGGGGTCATCACCATGACCCTGGAGCTTAGCATAGTGACCGGCACAAGGCAGGCCCCAGTAAATGTGCTGAATGAAGAACCGATTATTATTTTGTTTTTTAATTCTCTAAAATATCCATAAATGTGACTGGATAGCTCTAAGAAGAAGGCAGAAAGTCTAACAGCATTAATTATGAATCAGATCAGCAGAGGCTGACCTGGTAACAGAAGTCCTCCAACAAACAGGGCTGGGCCACAATGGGGTTTTCTAACAAGCAGCAACACTGGCAGTGAGTGACCAGTGAGTATAAAGCTTGCCCCCACCCTGGGCACTGGGTGATCTGGTTGCTCTCCTGAGACCCACAGCTCTGAGCAGTTGAGCAGTATGCTCGGTTGTCACTACACAAAGGGCAGAGATGTCCACAGAGCATGCCAAGCATCTCCTCTGACCATCCAGGCTCCCAGGACTCTGGAGCACTCCCCAGGAGCCCCCACTTTGTTTTACAGGTTCCTGCTCTCGGTGGTTTGCTTCTGTGAGGGAGGCCATTTCTTCCCAGTCCCCAAAGCCTTTTATCCATTCTCTTGATTGGGCCTGAAGTCTGGAGGGGGCCAGCATCTCCTTTCTATCATCTCTGTAGCCCCCGAAGTGCCTGACACAATGACTTCCTGATTAAAAGCATTACTGGGGAATGCAAAGTACATATATTCTGGATGAACATGATTGCTATCATCTTGCTGCCTTGTACTCACCCCTCTCCTGTACTGATATTTAACGTTTTACCTATCTGAGTAAGTTAATAGAGGGAAGAGTCTCATACTCAAAATTTAATAATTTCACCATTAGTTCTTTTTCATAATATGCAATCAATAAATTCATAAATGACTCTATAAGAAGAACAGAGTAGCCATAAAGTAAGGTTCCCTAGAAAATCTACATTAAAACAGTGGACTTTGCTGGTTGCCCACGCAACAACCACATCCCCCTTCATAATAAATCAGATTTCCAGTTAAGTATCCATTCTTTCTTCCTGTAGTTTATATGCTTTGGGGGAAGCTCATTCCTTACCAGTTCCAGGGTGAGCCCAATCTAACCTAAGCCAATCCAGGTCACCCTTTCCTCTTTTCCATCAAGACTGATTCAAGGACTCCAGGACTAAGCCAATCACAAATGGCATCCTTTGGGCACTCGGATTAGTTCGAAAGTGGTTTGATCAGTTAAAATCTTGGGGCTTGGGCTTCCCTGGTGGCGCAGTGGTTAAGAATCCGCCTGCCAATGCAGGGGACAAGGGCTCAAGCCCTGGTCCGGGAAGTTCCCACATGCCACGGAGCAATGAAGCCCACGAGCCACAACTACGGAAGCCTGCATGACTAGAGCCCATCCTCCGCAACAAGAGAAGCCAACGCAATGAGGAGCCCACGCACCGCAACGAAGAGTAGCCCCCCGCTCGCCGCAACTAGAGAAAGCACACACGCAGCAAGGAAGAGCCAACGCAGCCAAAAATAAATAAATAAAATAAATAAATTTAACAACAACAACAACAAAAATCTTGGGCCTCTCCTAACACACTCCCAACCTTCCCTTCCCCTTAACACAGTCAAATACACGGTCTAGCAAGGACATGGCCTACAAAATTGCTGACAGCCAATCTGCAGCCGTGAGGGAGCCACCAGCCTTAAGATGAAGTAGATACTTCAGAAAGGTAGAGCAGAAAGAAGGAAAGAAATGGGATTCCAGGGACTTCCCTGGTGGTCCAGTGGTTAAGACTCTGCACTCCCAATGCAGGGGGCCTGGGTTCAATCCCTAGTCAGGGAACTAGATCCCACATGCCACAACTAAAACAACAACAAAAAAGATCCCGCAGGCTGCAGTGAAGGTCCCGCATGTGGCAACAAAGATTCCGTGTGCAGCAACTAAGACCCAACGCAGCCACATACACACATACATAAATACATAACTAAATAATTTTTAAAAAAATAAAGAAAGAAATGGGATTCCAGATGACTTTATAATAGCTCATAAATCAGATTAAAACCCAACCTAGGGCTTCCCTGGTGGCGCAGTGGTTGAGAGTCTGCCTGCCGATGCAGGGGACACGGGTTCGTGCCCGGGTCCTGGAAGATCCCACATGCCGCGGAGCAGCTAGGCCCATGAGCCATGGCCGCTGAGCCTGCGCTCCACAACGGGAGAGGCCACAACAGTGAGAGGCCCCTGTACTGCAAAAAAAAAAACAAAAAAACAACAAAAAAAAAACACCAACCTAACCTAAGCTACCTCTGTAGAATTTCCACTACTGGGAACCAATAGTAAGGTAAGCTAATGAACCCCTCTGATTGATGTTCAAGCAAGCAGACATTTATGCAGTGCTGACTGTGCCTGGCACTGTGCTAAGTAGTGGGGTATAGAAATGGATATGCTTCAAATCCTTCCCCTGGACAACAGGTTAAAAAGACAAACATAAGGATGGTAGTTTTTAGAAAAGGTGGTAAACAGACTGCTGGGTAGCAGTAGGGGCTTAAACTCAGTTGAGAGGAGGTGGGAGTGAGGAGAGTGTCACTTGAAGGAGGGGATAATAAACTGAAACTTTGTAAGATGAAATCGGAATGGCTAGAAGATCTCTCTTTTGACCTCATCTGCATTCTGTCTCTCATTCTTCTTTCTTCAGGGGCCTGGGAGGGATTCAGAAAAGCACTAAGGTTCTTTCCCTTCTTTGCTCTCTGGTCTATGCCAACGTGGCATCACACTCTGACCTGGAAATGGCCTTTCCCTTTACCCTAAACCAAAGGCTCACGGTGACAAACACTGCAATCATCACGTGAACCTGGGCACCTAACTGCTGACTACTTCTGCATTCCCTCTCTCCTGCCTGGAAGGCTGTGGTAAACCTAGTGAGCCCTGGTTAACACAGAAATCAGTCTCATTAACCCCTCTACAGCTATTCCATTAGTTATTTTTTAAGTCACAGAAGTAGAACACAGCCATCATAACTACTCTTTCCTGAAGTTCAGTGTGTGTGTGTGTGTGTGTGTGTGTGTGTGTGTGTGTGTGTGTGTGTGTGTGTGTGTGTGTGTGTGTGTGTGCGCGCGCGCGTGTGTCCTCTGACCTAATTCCATCAAAACTGTAGTTTAACTTCATTAATCCAACAAGACCCTGTAATAATGATCATTCTCCCTCTAGCAAAGTCTACACCTATATTTCTCTGACGACACTGCCCTTCTAAGAACAATGAGCAGTGAGAAGGCACAGAGAACAAAGTGTTTAGAACTATCACAACCTCACACCTCAATGTTTCATGACTTTTCTTGATCGATCTATGTGTATCTATTCCTCATTATTCCTGGGACCCTCAAAACTCTCCCAAATGTATGTGTCCTCCCCTTTCTCCCTCAATCATGTTTCCCCCTCATTTTTAGTATGTAACTTTCTCCCTCTGCCTGAGAAACTGCTTAATGTCTGGGGTCAGGGGAACCCCATGTACTACTCAGATGCACTTATAAAGAGCATAACAGATGCTCTACTGTCATGACCAACCCCCACCCCACACTCTGTCCTGTGTTCCCAGAACACAGTCACCTTAGAGGAATAAAATCTGGAACTATTTTCAGTTTCCTCTAAGCAGGAAAAACATCCCAGTAAGAGAACAGCAAAAGTCATAGAAATAGCATCTGTGTCAAGATCAAAGATTCCAGAGCTGGCATCTTAAAAGCAGGAGTTCACCCAGTGGGACTCCATTGTTCCCATGCTTGTACAGAAGCGAACCCAAGTAAAGAAAGATTCCCTCACATTGACACAGTCTAGTACAAACCACTTAACATAAGCAAAATATAAATGAGCTTTAAATTTAAGGTATGATACAAAACTTTAAAACATGAATGTTTTCCCTTATAAATTTGGTCAGGTGAAATGTAAGCTCTACTATAATAGAGTGTGTTACACTGAGGATCAAATGTAAACAGTGGAAATTGTAGCATTAAAGACAAATCATAGCTCCAAAAGAGACAGCTCAAATCAAGCAGCAGCCAAGATCCATTAAAACTGCATTGAATCTGGGCTTCCCTGGTGGCGCAGTGGTTGACAATCCGCCCGCCAGTGCAGGGGACACAGGTTCGATCCTTGGTCCGGGAAGATCCTGCATGCCGTAGAGCAGCTGGGCCCGTGCACCACAACTACTGAGCCTGCGCTCTAGAGCCCACGAGCCACAACTCCTGAGCCCACATGCCACAACTACTGAAGCCTGTGTACCTGGAGTCCGTGCTCTGCAACAAGAGAAGCCACCACAATGAGAAGCGCACAAATCGCAACAAAGAGTAGCCCCCACTCACCGCAACCAGAGAAAAGCCCGCGCGCAGTGACAAAGACACAACACAGCCAGAAACAATAAATAAATAATAATAAAATAAATAAATTTTTTAAAAAACCACTGCATTGAATCTATTTGCAAAAGAATTCAGATTAATGATAGTAAAGATGATCCAAGATCTCAGGAAAAGAATGGAGGCATAGACCGAGAAGACAAGAAATGTTTAACGAAGAGCTAGAAGATCTAAAGAACAAACAAATGGAGATGAACAATACAGTAACTGAAGTGAAAAATACACTAGAAGAAATCAATAGCAGAATAAATGAGGCAGAAGAACTGGTGAGCTGGAAGACAGAATGGTGGAAATTAATGCCATGGAATAAAGAAAAAAAGAATGAAAAGAAATGAAGACAGTCTCAGAGACCTCTGGGACAACATGAAACACACTAACATTTGCATTATAGGGGTCCCAGAAGGAGAAGAGAGAAAGGACCTGAGAAAATATTTGAAGAGATAATAGCTGAAAACTTCCCTAGCATGGGAAAGGAAACAGTCACCCAAGTCCAGGAAGCACAGAGAGTCCCATACAGGATAAACCCAAGGAGGAACATGCTGAGACACATAGTCAAATTGACAAAAAATTAAAGACAAAGAGAAAATATTAAAAGCAACAAGGGAAGGGACTTCCCTGGTGGCACAGCGGTTAAGAATCTGCCTTCCAGTGCAGGGGATGTGGGTTCAATCCCTGGTCAGGGAACTAGATCCCACATGCATGCCACCATTAAGGAGCCCACTGGCAGCAACTAAGGAGCCAGTGAGCCACAACTAAGGAGCCCACCCGCTGCAACTAAGACCCAGCACAACCAAAATAAATAAATAAAATAAAAATTTTTAAAAAGCAACGAGGGAAAAGCAACAAATAACATAAAAGGGGGGTGGGACTTCCCTGGTGGTGCAGTGGTTAAGAATCCGCCTGCCAATGCAGGGGACAGGTGTTCAAGCCCTGGTCCGGGAAGATCCCACATGCCGCGGAGCAACTAAGCCCATGCGCAACAACTACTGAGCCTGCACTCTAGAGCCCGCGAGCCACAACTACTGAAGCCCATGCGCCCAGAGCCTGTGCTCCACAACAAAGAGAAGTCACTGCAATGAGAAGCCCATGCACCACAACGAAGAGTAGGCCCCACTCACCGCAACTAGAGAAAGCCCGTGTGCAGCAACGAAGACCCAATGCAGCCAAAAATAAATAAATAAAATTAAAAATTTTTTAAAAAAAGAAAAAAAACATACAAGGGGGGAGTTCCCTGGCAGTCCAGTGGTTAGGACTCGGCACTTTCACTGCTGGGTGAAAGCCCTGGGTTCAATCCCTGTTGCGAAACTAACATCCCACAAGTTGCTTGGGGAAAAACAAAAACAAAAAAACATACATGGGAATTCCCATAAAGTTATCAGCTGATTTTTCAGCAGAAACTGCAGGCCAGAGGGGAGTGGCATGATGTATTTAAAGTGATGAAAGGGAAGAACCTACAACCAAGAATACTCTACCCAGCAAGGCTCTCATTCAGATTTGACAGAGAAATCAAAAGCTTTACAGACAAACAAAAGCTAAGAGAATTCAGCACCACCAGACCAGCTTTGCAACAAATGCTAAAGGAACTTCTCTACGTGGAAAAGAAAAGGCCACAACTAGAAATAAGAAAATTATAAGTGGAAAAGCTCACCAGTAAAGGCAAATATACAGTAAGGGTAGGAAATCATCCACACACAAATATGATATGAAAACCAGCAATCACGAGAAGAGGAGAGCACAAATGTAGGATATTAGAAATGAATTTGAAATTAAAAGACTGGCAACTTAAGACAATCATGTTTATATAACTAGTGGGAAGCAGCCGCATAGTATAGGGAGATCAGCTCGGTGCTTTGTGACCCCTAGAGGGGTTGGATAGGGAGGGTGGGAGGGAGGGAGACGCAAGAGGGAAGAGATATGGGGATATATGTATATGTATAACTGATTCACTTTGTTATAAAGCAGAAACTAACACACCACTGTAAAGCAATTATACTCCAATAAAGATGTAAAAACATTAAAAAAATAATAATAAAGTAAGATTCCACAGGGTGGGGGAAAAAACAAAAAACCTTCATGGGAACCGCAAACTGAAAATCTAAAATAGATAAAAAACGCACAAAAAAGAAAAAGCAATCCAAACACAACACTAAAGTTAGTCATCAAATCACAAGAGAAGAGAACGAAAGAGGAAGGGGAGAAAGAAGACCTACAAAAACAAATCCAAAATAATTAACAAAATGGCAATAGAAACATACATACTGATAATTACCTTAAATTTAAATGGATTAAATGCTCCAACCAAAAGATACAGAATGGCTGAATGGATACAAAAACAAGACCTGTATACATGCTGTCTACAAGAGACCCAATTCAAATCTAGGGACACATACAGACTGAAAGTGAGGGGATGGAAAAAGGTATTCCATGCAAATAGAAATCAAAAGAAAGCTGGAGTGGCAATACTCATATCAGACAAAGTAGACTTTAAAATAAAGACTGTTATAAGAGACAAAGAGGACACCACATAATGATCAAGGGATCAATCCAAGAAGATATAACAATTATAAATATATATGCACCCAACATAGGAGCACCTCAATATACAAGGCAAATACTAACAGCCATAAAAGGAAGAATCGACAGTATCACAATAATAGTGGGGGACTTTAACACCCCACTTTGATCAATGGACAGATCATCCAGACAGAAAATCAATAAAGAAACACAGGCCTTAAATGACACATTAGACTACATGGACTTAATTTATATTTATAGAGCACTTCATCCAAAAACAGCAAAATAAACATTCTTTTCAAGTGCACATGGAACATACTCCAGGACTGACCACACACTGGGCCACAAAGCAAGCTTCGGTAAATTTAAGAAAACTGAAATCATGTGAAACATCTTTCCCAACCACAACACTCAGATTAGAAATCAATTACCGGAAAAAAAAAACAACTGTAAAAAAACACAAAAGTGGAGGCTAAACAATATATTATTAAACAACCAATGCAGCACCAAAGAAATCAAAGAGGAAATCAAAAAATACCTACAGACAAACAACAATGAAAACACAATGACCCAAAACCTATGGGACACAACAAAAGCAGTTCTAAGAGGGAAGTTTATAGCAATACAATCTTACCTCAGGAAACAAGAAGAATCTCAAACAACCTAACCTTACACCTAAAGCAACTAGAGAAAGAACAAACAAAACCCAAAGTTAGTAGAAGGTAAGTAATAAAGATCAGAGCAGAAATAAATGAAATAGAGACAAAGAAAACAATAGAAAAGATCAATGAAACTAAAAGCTGTTTCTCTGAGAAGATAAACAAAATCGATAAATCTTTTTTTTTTTTTTTTTTTTGCTTTTACTTTCATTTGCATTTATTTTTTGCAGCATTTATTCCCGGGCCATAAGTTTTTGTTTCTTCAATTTCTTCTGGGATATCTTTTTCTTCTGGGCAACCTCCTCTTCTGGTTTAGGAACAATCTGTTCTTTTTCAGTAAGGATCATCTCAATGTGGCATGGAGAGCTCATGTATGGGTTGATCCGACCATGAGCTCTATAAGTCCTGCGCCGCATCTTGGGGGCTTTGTTCACCTGGATGTGCTCAATGACCAGAGAATCTACATCTAAGCCCTTAAGTTCAGCATTGCTCTCTGCATTTTTGAGCATGTGCAGTAAAAATTCAGCACTCTTTTGGGCCACCGACCCTGCGTCCAGCCCCAGTTTGGCCTGGGCACACCTACCAACTCCACCATTGTAGCGACGGAATGGCACACACTGCTTCTTTAAAGTGACATCCTTCAGATACTTAAGTGGCTTTTCGGATATGCATACCCTTAATGGCCTGGGCTGTTTCACGAGTGTTCTTAAAGTGAACACGAAGATTTGAACCTCTCGACTTGCATGATTTTGTGGGATTTTCTGGGTCAAGTGAATAGCGAACCATTTTTAGAGGTCACCTCAGGCCGCTGACCGGAAAAGCAAATTGATAAATCTTTAGCCAGCCTCATCAGGAAAAAAAGGGAGAAGGGTCAAATCAATAAAATTAGAAATGAAAAAGGAGATGTTACAACTGACACCACAAAAATACAAAGGATCATAACAGACTACTACGAACAGCTATATGCCAAAAAAATGGACAACCTGGAAGAAATGAACAAATTCTTAGAAAGGTACAACCTTCCAGGACTGAACCAGGAAGAAATAGAAAATATGAACAGACCAATCACAAGTACTGAAATTGAAACTGTGATTTAAAAACTCCCAACAAACAAATGTCCAGGACCAGATGGTTTCACAGGTGAATTCTATCAAACATTTAGAGAAAAGTTTACATCTATCCTTGTGAAACTATTCCAAAAAATTGCAAAGAGGGCTTCCCTGGTGGCGCAGTGGTTGAGAGTCCGCCTGCTGATGCAGGGGACACGGGTTCGTACCCCGGTCCAGGAAGATCCCACATGCCGCGGAGCGGCTGGGCCCGTGAGCCATGGCCGCTGAGCCTGCGCGTCCGGAGCCTGTGCTCCGCAACGGCAGAGGCCACAACGGTGAGAGGCCTGCGTACAGCAAAAAAAAAAAAATTGCAAAGAAAGGAACACTCCCTAACTCATTCTGTGAGGCCACCATCACCCTGATACCAAAACCAGACAAAGATACCACAAAAAAAAGAAAATTACAGACCAATATCACTGATGAACATACATGCAAAAAGACTCGACAAAATACTAGCAAACAGAATCCAACAATACGTTAAAAGGATCATATACCATGATCAAGTGGGATTCATCCCAGGAATGCAAGGATTTTTCAGTATCTGCAAATCAATCAGTGTGATTCACCACATTAACAAATTGAAGAATAAAAACCATATGATCATCTCAATAGATGCATAAAAAGTTTTCGACAAAATTCAACACCCATTTATGATAAAAACTCTCCAGAAAGTGCGCACAGAGGAAACATACCTCAACATAATAAAGGCCATATATGACAAACCCACAGCTAACATCATACTCAATGGTGAGAAGCTGAAAGCATTTTCTCTGAGATCAGGAACAAGTCAAGGATGTCCACTCTTGCCATTTTTATTCAACATAGTTTTGGAAGTCCTAGCCATGGCAATTAGAGAAGAAAAACAAATAAAAGGAATACAAATTGGAAAAGAAAAAGTAAATCTGTCACTGTTTGCAGATGACATGATATTATACACAGATAATCCTAAAGATGCTACTAGAAAACTACTAGAGCTAATCAATGAATTTGGTAAAGTTGCAGCATACAAAATTAATACACAGAAATCTGTTGCATTGTTATACACTAACAACAAAAGAGAAAGAAACAATCCCATTTGCCATCACATCAAAAAGAATAAAATACCTAGGAATAAACCTACCTAGGGAGACAAAAGACCTGTACTCTGAAAACTG
Source organism: Orcinus orca (assembly GCF_937001465.1). NCBI lineage: Eukaryota > Metazoa > Chordata > Mammalia > Artiodactyla > Delphinidae > Orcinus > Orcinus orca. The sequence continues at coordinate 68,393,932 of NC_064561.1, forward strand.
TAAGATGCTGATGAAAGAAACTGAAGATGACACAAACAGATGGAGAGATATACCATGTTCTTGGATTGGAAGACTCAATATTGTCAAAATGACTGTACTACCCAAGGCAATCTACAGATTCAATGCAATCCCTATCAAATTACCAATGGCATTTTTCACAGAACTAGAAAAAAAATTTTTTTTCTCATGAACGATGTGCATGGCTAAAATTTTTTTTAATTTGTATGGAGACACGAAAGACCCTGAACAGCCAAAGCAATCTTGAGAAAGAAAAATGGAGCTGGAGGAATCAGGCTCCCTGACTTCAGGCTATACCACAAAGCTACAGTCATCAAAACAGTATGGTACTGACACAAAAACAGAAATATAGATCAATGGAACAGGATAGAAAGCCCAGAAATAAATCCAAGTACCTATGGTCAATTAATCTATGAGAAAGGAGGCAAGACTATACAGAAAAGACAGTCTCTTCAAAAATGGTGCTGGGAAGACTGGGCAGCTAACATGTAAAAGAATGAAATAGAATATTTTTTAACACCATGCACAAAAATAAACTCAAAATGGATTAAAGACCTAAATGTTAAGACCAGATACTGTAAAACTCTTAGAGGAAAACAGGCAGAATGCTCTATGACATAAAACACAGCAATTTCTTTTTCTATCTGTCTCCTAGAGTAATGGAAATAAAAACAAAAATAAACAAATGGGACCTAACTAAACTCAAGAGCTTTTGCACAGCAAAGGAAACCATAAAGTGAAAAGACAACCCACAGAATGGGAGAAAATATTTGCAAATGATGCAACCAACAAGGGATTAATCTCCAAAATATACGAACAGCTCATGCAGCTCAATATAAAAAAACAAAACAAAACAAACAAAAACAAAAAAACCCAACCCAATCCAAAAATGGGCAGAAGACCTAAATAGACATTTCTTCAAAGAAGACATACAGATGGCCAACAGGCACATGAAAAGATGCTCAACATTGCTAATTGTTAGAGAAATGCAAATCAAAACTATAATGAGATATCATCTCACCCCAGTCAGAATGGCCATCATCAAAAAGTTTATGAACAACAGGTGCTGGAGAGGGTGTGGAGAAAAAAGGGGACCCTCCTACACTGTTGGTGGGAATGTAAATTGGTACAGCCACTATGGAGAACAGTATGGAGGTTCCTTAAAAAACTAAAAATAGAGCTATTGTATGATCCAGCAATCCCACTCCTGGGCATATATCCAGAGAAAACCATGGTTTGAAAGGATACATGCACCCCAGTGTCTACTGCAGCACTGTTTACAATAGCCAAGACATGGAAGCAACCTAAATGTCCATCAACAGATGAATGGATAAAGAAGACGTGGTACATATATACAATGGCATATTACTCAGCCATAAAAAAGAATGAAATAATGCCATTTGCAGCAACATGGACATGGAGACTATCATACTAAGTGAAGTAAGTCAGACAGAGAAAGACAAATATATGATACTGCTTATATGCAGAATCTAAAAAAAATGATACAAACGAATTTATTTACAAAACAGAAACAGACTTACAGACTTAGAGAACAAACTTATGGTTACCAAAGGGGAAACGTGGGGGTGGGGAGATAAGTTGGGAGTTTGGGATTGACGTGTACACTGTACTTAAAACAGATAACCAGCAAGGGCCTACTGTACAGCACAGGGATCTCAATATTCTGTAATAACCTAAATGGGAAAAGAATCTGAAAAAAAATAGATACATGTATATGTACAACTGAATCACTTTGCTGTACACCTGAAACTAACACAACATTGTAAATCAACTATACTCCAATATAAAACAAAAATTTAAAAAAAAAAGGCTGCACTGAACACTCTTATCTGATGATCCCACTCAAGACATGCTCAAAGTCATAGGATTTTCAGTCATTCAACCATACAATGAGAAGAGCAGAAACTATTCTTTCGGAGAGTGGCCCATGGAGGTAAGATCACAATAAAAGACCTCATCAAAGCAGAGACGAAGGAAAGAATAATAGTTTTCAAAGTTATTTTTTTAAATGACAAGACACCTGGTAGCATGGCACTGACCCTGCAGGCAGTAGAGTCGAGAGTGTTCCTCTGGAAAAACTGAGCAGCTCGAGGGGAAAAAATTACTGATAATACTCGAGGAGACTCCAATGACGCACCCAGTCACTCCTCAGAAAAGCCCATGCACGCAGAACTTCTAATCAGCTTTTTATTGCCTCATAAATAAATGAATGAACAAGGATTATCAAGACATTTAAGGAAAGCCTGCAACATAAAAGAACAAAACAGAAAAAAGAAAAAACAACCCAAACGTCCAAAAAAAAAAGAAAAGAATAAATTACGGTACATCTATATAATAGTTCCTTTGCAATTATTCTCAATTTGAAGCATGATATTAATAGTAAGCGTAGAAAAATGTAAAAGCATGATCCCATTTTCTTTAAAATAAATATTAATAAATGGATCAGTGTTACAGAATGAAGAATTCTACAAGAGACCCACACAGTAGTCACCTAATTTAATAGAAAGGCATCACTGCAACTCAGAAAGTAAAAATTAATCTTTCCAATAAATAGTGCTGGCTATTCTAATGGGAGAAAATTAAAAAAATGAACCTTGATCTCCATCCTTATAAACCAAGAATAATTCACACTGTACCCTGGACACAGTCACACTTTTAGAACAAAGTTTATAATATATTCATGACTTTGGAAATATTTATCTTATGACCCAGCAATTCTACTCTTAGATATATACTGAAGTAAAATGAGCGCGTAAGTCCACCAAAGACACATGTAAGAATAGTCAGTGACTTCCCTGGTGGTCCAGCGGTTAAGACTCCGTGCTTTCAGTGCAGAGGGCACGGGTTCAATATCTAGTCAGGGAACTAAGACCCCACATTCCCACATGTAGCGCAGCATGGCCAAAAAAAAAAAAAAAAAAGGAATGGTCAAAGCAGCTTGATTTATTATAGCCCCAAACCGGAAACCATCCAAATGTTCATCAACAGCAGAACAGAAAGATTACGGTACAGTTATACAATAGACACTGCCCAGTGATAAGGAAAGAACAATTACTACATGCAGCAACGTGGATGAGTCCCACAGACAATGATGAACAAAAGCCAGACTCAACAGACTTCACACTGTAAGACTGCATTTATATGAGGTTCAAGAACAGCCAAAACGAATCTACGGATATTGACTGGAAGAGGCACAAGAGGAGATTTCTGGGATGATGGAGATGTTCCACATCTTGAGCTGAGTCATGATTACATGGAACAGTTTTGGAGTTGTACATTAAGATTTTCATGCTTTGGAAGACAAGCCTGGGAAGGGCTGAGGGGACCGTCCTGAGAAGCCTTGATTAAAATGGGAAAAAAAAAAAAAAGATTTTCATGCTTTAAGTGTACAGTAACAGTAGACAGACAAAATTTGGCTAGAAGGAAAATAACATTTATAGTGGTTTTCCCTGGGTGCTGGAATTATTGGCAATTGTTATTCTGTATGTTTGAAAATTTCAATAAGGAACCTATATAGTCAGAAAAAAATTAAGTTTTCTTAGTGCTTTTTGGTATTTTCATGTTACCCACCTCTTTTTTTTTTTTAAATGCCTAGAATGCTTCTGTAGACCCCTTCTAGTGCCCCAACTTCCCTTCCTATTATTAATTTTCCCTTGTGGATAAACTATTTTATATCTGCTCCTCACTGCTTTTTACAGTGATTTTGGTAATTGTGGTTCTTTTTTGTGGGGGGAGGCACTCCATGTGGCATGTGGGATCTTAGTTCCCCGACCAGGGATCGAACCTGTGGCCCCTGCAGTGGACGTGCAGAGTCTTAACCACTGGACTGCCAGGGAAGTCCCATGATTCTTTTTTTCACAAGACACTTCAGCTTAAGTTCTTTAAATGTTTTTTCTCTGCTTCAAACTGAAAAGTCACTTGGCTAAGTACCAAACATGGGGTTAAAAAAAAAAATTCTCTTGGTTACATGCAGACTTCCCCTACCTTGGGACTATTCTTATCTTCAAAGCCAGAAGTCATGCTTATCCCTCCATCTTTACATATCCTTCTTGGGAATTTATAAAATTGTAAAGTTTTTTTTTAAAAAAGGGCTGATTTTACTCTGAAGACCTCCTCTGTGTCTTTTCTGAACTCCCTAATTAGGGATCTTCGTAAATAGATTATTTTATATTCTAGGTCCCTCAGTTTTTCTTGATTCTCATACCCATAATTTTGGGTATTGTTTGTTGGGCTAAAAAAAGCTTTAGAATTACTGGTTTGGTGCTGCTCTATCATCTCAGGTTTACAGTTTTTGTTAAATTTTGGCATTGATGTGTTCGTTTATTCCATTCACACAGTCATTTGTTCCTTCTATAAAAAGTAGAGACAGGGCTTCCCTGGTGGCGCAGTGGTTGAGTCCACCTGCCAATGCAGGGCCCCGGTCCGGGAAGATCCCACATGCCGCGGAGCGGCTGGGCCCGTGAGCCATGGCCGCTGAGCCTGTGTGTCCAGAGCCTGTGCTCCGCAACGGGAGAGGCCACAACAGTGAGAGGCCCGCGTACCGCAATAAATAAATAAATAAATAAATAAAAATTAAAAAGTAGAGACAGTAGGTCAGGGAAGTCAGAGAAGGCTTCTAACGGGAAGCAATGATCACACTGAGAGTTAGGCAGAAAGGGAAATGCGGATTACTCAACCTTCACACTTTGGTCAGAGATAACGCTCACAAACAGCCTTACTAAGAGTAGACTTTCAGGATCACTGCAGCTTCTTTTTCTATAGTTATCCTTTATCTCTTTTAATAGGAGTCATGTAATTTTATTCGTTTGCTTGTCAAATACTATTGGCAAACCTAATCATTTGTTTATTCAACATTATTAAGTACTTATTACATGACAAGCCCAGTACTGAGGATATGAGAGAAAGAACTCTAGCTGCCTTCCTCTTCCCCTTCAGTATCACTGATAATAGAAATAAAATAATTGGGACTTCCCTGGTGGCATAGTGGATAAGAATCCACCTGCCAATGCAGGAGACGTGGGTTCGATCCTTGGTCTGGGAAGATCCCACATGCCACGGAGCAACTAAGCCCATGCGCCACAACTACTGAGCCCACACGCCTAGAGCCTGTGCTCCGCAACAAGAGAAGCCACTGCAACGAGAAGCCTGCCCACCGCAACAAAGAGTAGCCCCTACTCGCCACAACTAGAGAAAGCCCGCACGAAGCAACGAAGACCCAACACAGCCAAAAATAAATAAAATAAATTTATAAAAAAAAATAATAAGTAATCTAGAGATGATTTAAAGTATTCAGAGGATGTGCGTAGGTTAAATGCAAACCCTATGCCATTTTATTTACGGGACTTGAGCATCCACATTATTTTGGTATGAAGGGGTCCTGGAACTACTGAGAGATGACTACACACAGTAAAAAATGAAAGATATCTTTGGGTAATGTCTTCCCCATGGCTTTTAGGAGAAAATAACCTATTTCTTCACTCATTGAGCAGGAAAGCCACACTTCTAGATGCTTCCAACAACCATCCAGCTACCACTGAGAACATGTTTTGTCCCAGCACCAGGGCAGGATCCACAGCTGTGAACAGCCCCATGGGTTTCAGGCCAACCTCACCAAGGGCCCCTTCTCCAGCCTTTATTAGTCACGGATGGTCCTCTGCAGAAGCCAGAGGACTACCTGAATGTAGGACAGCCTTCTGCCTTCAGCTTCTGGAAGGACATCCCAAAGGTGGACCTCACTCAGCCCCTTGTCTGACAGCTCCCATAATGCCTGCAAGCCCACCCCCCCACTGCCCACTCCCCCCTTGGGAACTCCAACCACCAGCTGCGTCCCACCCCTCAGCTCGGGAACTCTGGTCAGCACCCCACTGATGCTGCTATCTTAAAGCCATGGGGAAGTGAAGGCTGGCTCCTGCTCAGAAAAAAAGGCTGGGGACCTCTGAATTACATCTAGTCATGGGATGTACAGGAGAGCATTGTAACTCTGGAGCTTCAAACAGCCAGCCCTCAAAGTGACAATGGAGGGAAAATGAGCCCAGCAAGAGGGAGGGTAGGAAGCAAAAGCAGCAGTGAACAGAAGGGAAAGAAAAAGGGAAGAAAGCTGTTAACAGAGAAAGTGAGTTGGGGAGATTAAAGAATAGGTTAGAGCAGGGAGAGAGAGAAAAGGGAGGAACTCTGCTCCCTGCCAACTTGACAGGACACACTAGAAAGGGACAGTCTATCCCTCCCAACAAGCCTGACAAGGCCACTTCCCAGGCCAGGTCCCTCACCAGCACGGCCCCTGAAAGACAGGCTCTGCCTGCCCCCTCCCAGAGCATTAGACTAGGCTTTGTGGGAAAACTGAAATCTTGACGGCTTAGAAAAAGGCCCCTACAGCTTCATGTGCTGGCAATTTAACTAAGCACTCCTGGTTCCTGCCGGCTACCAGCCCAGCCCTGGCTTTGCTCCACCATTAAAGCACGCTCTCCTGACCGACCCTCTGCGGGAGCGGCAGCTCAGTCAGCACCGCAGGGCGGCTTTAAAGGACAAGAGTGAATTTCACTGAACACCAGCAAGTACCAGTCACACCTGCCATGTGAGCACCCTAAGGACCAGACATCCCAGGGCAGCTCACTCCCCCCGCTTTCATTTTCATAGAATCTTTTTAAAGGAATACGCATTATGGACAAAAAGGTTAGAAAAAACACATGCTAGATGATAACCTCAGAGTTCTGTCATTAGTAACATCCACCAAGAGCAACTGTATGTATGGAAGACAAGGGGCCCAAAGTAGTATGGAGTATTGATGAATTAAAAACAAAAACAAGAAAACAAACTGCATCCACCCTGAACAAAAACCTGAGTTTTCCAAGAGCGCACCTGCACAGAAAGAACAACAGAACACAGCATCAATAAAGTCACATCCCTGGAGGAGGGCCTAGAATTTAATGTAGTATACAGGCTCACCACCACTTGGGCCTCCTTCTGGCAAACCTCATGTCAAAACACCAGTGTTTTCAACTGACTGCATGTATTTCTTTTTAGTTCCTACGTTTTTCACTCTGCTGTCTTCCTGGTGTCATAGAGCCATGCAGAGTTTCAGAAGATGGGATTCAAGGGGCCCTCTCTGAAGGCCTGCCTACCCCCAAACCATTCCTACCACCTGTTTACTGCCACCTGAAAAAATTAACAGAGTGAGTCATGTCTTTGGATGAAGGCAGTATTTTTCCAACTGGAGTATGTGGAACAATTTGGGGAATGTGGACAGACAACTTAATTTTAATAGTTATGCTTTTTAATATTTGCTTTCTATTTGTGGCAGGTGATAGTGGTTTCCAATTTAAGCCAATCATAGTTTCCCTTTCAAATAACTTTTAGAGTTTTTAAAAAATGGCATAATTTAAAGAAAAATGTTAAATAATAGTACTGATGGCAAAGAGATAAGACAAAAATCATGCAGGTGGAACACAAATTAAGTGTGAGAAACAGATGAAGCACCCACCTCCAAGCCCTTAGAATGCAACCACCCCTCGCTGGAGTTCTGCCACCATCACACATCAAATATCACCAAGATTTAGTTCAGCAAAGTCAGCAGAACCAGAGGACGCAGAAATTGGATCAGAGATTGATGAATCACACCAGCCTTTAGAGAGGGTGCTGCGGAAGAAAGGCTGGGGGTGGGGGAAGGGGGGACACGGGGTCTGGGGTCTCTGGGAAGCTAGCGGGCAGCAGGAAAGCAGTAAGTATAGGTTTAACGACAAGGACTCATGAGATAGGCACATTCCTATAGAAGTCCCCCTCTTCACACATACTGTCCCCAAATGATCCTGCCCGAGGTCCCAATACTGAAAGCTGATGGGTGAAGTACTGAGAGCAGAAGTCTAGCACCACTTCCCAGGTCTTCCTATTCCCAAATACCTTTGCAATTCAATTGTTCCCCACCCCTGCCTTTCTTTGAACACTGGCCAGGAGGCCAGGTAGATTTCAGTCGTGATTTATTTTCTGGGCCAATTCTCTTGAGACTAATGACTCTTTAACACAAATCAGAGAACTGATGAAAGGCATCTGTGAATAAGGCATTACTCTCCAATGAGTAAATTCAGGTAGATCAAACCCTCCCCTCACCATGATTACCAAGACTCCCTTAAATCATTCACACACATCACCACAATAAACTGAATATCACGATAAAGAGAGTCACACAAATTTTTTGGTTTCTCAGTGCAGATGAAAGTTATGTTTTCACTATACCGTAGTCTATTGAGGGTACAATAGCATTATGTCTAAAAAAATAATGTACACACCGTAATTTAAAAATACTTCACCACTGTGGGACTTCCCTGGTGGTCCAGTGGTTAAGACTCCGTGCTCCCAACGCAGGGGCCACGGGTTGGATCCCTGGTCAGGGAACTAGATCCCAACACGCATGCTGTAGCTAAGAACCGGCGCAGCCAAATAAATAAATAAAATAAATATTAAAAAAAAATACTTTATCACTGAAAAATACTAACAAACTTCTGAGCCTTCAGCGAGTTGTAATCTTTTTTGCTGATGGAGGTTTGAAGTATTGCGAGAATTACCAAAATGTGACACAGAGAAACAAAGTGAACAAGTGCTGTTGGAAAAATGACGCCGACAGACACAGGGTTGCCACAAACCTTCTATCTGTAAAAATCGCAGTATCTGCAAGGCCCAACAGATCAAAGTACAATGAAACGAGGTACGCCTTTAATCAAAAGGTTCAGAAAAATATAAACCATCCTTTGTTTTTGACAAAGCCATACCAGACTTGCTACCCACAGACACTGGATTCAAACCATTTATCTCCCTTGCTTTTTTTTTAATTTTTTTTTTTTTTTTGGCTGCGTTGGGTCTTCATTGCTGCGTGCAGGCTTTCTCTAGTTACAGAGACTGGGGAGCTACTCTTCGTTGTGGTACACAGGCTTCTCATTGTGGTGGCTTCTCTTGTTACAGAGCACAGGACTAGGCGCGCGGGCTCAGTAGTTGTGGTGCATGGGCTTAGATGTTCCGCACCATGTGGGATCTTCCCGGCCCAGGGATCAAACCCATGTCCCCTGCATTGGCAGGCAGATTCTTAACCACTGCGCCACCAGGGAACTCCCTCCCTTGCTTTAGAACTGAGGGCCCATCCAGTTTCCTAGCTCTGGTTTTGAGGCCTAAATCAGTACTAATATTCCACATACGTCTCCTAAAAACTACCAAAGAAGTCATTCTAAGCTCACTGCCTTTTGAAGAGCCCTTTGTATATAGTGCCCAAAATGGTGTGAACCTTTTTGGCCAGAGCCTGGAGGGTCAACTCATGCCCAATCCCCTTGCTTTTAAACTGCTGTGTTTTAATTGCTGACTCCCATTGTACAGCCAAGCCAATTAGTAGGGCTGGTCAAGCGTGAGGAGCTTGGAGGCCTAGAACACAGCACTCAATTCAGCCTGAGAAAAACAGGAAGCCTCTCCTGTCAGAACTTCCCTGTGAGAACTATGCCTAGACAACAAATGTCACAAGTCCGAGAAACGGATGTTGTAGTTCTGTAGTTCCCTGGGCACGTCAGCAAGCACTTGAATCTCTATCTGATGGAGGACTGGCAGAGTGACTCAGGAGAATGAAATTTTAAAAGATGACTATTTCACTCCTCATTCAATTTAGTGAGCATTATTGCCCACTTCAGTCTCTGAAGTGCTTAGTGAATAACTCCTTTAGGGTTGAAAGGATGTAGGGTCCAAAACCCAAGAAGCTGCAAGGTTTACTCCAGGCACTCTAAACCAGCTGGATAAAGTGTGAAACAGTCTGAACTTATTTACATATGAAATGCAAACATGCACTTACCCTCAGGTCTCCAGATCTGATTATTGGCTTATTGGTAACCAAGCCCAAATACACCCGGAAACAAAAACAAAAAAGCCTTAGGGTGCTGAATGAGGCTTTTACCAAAAAAATTTAGAATGTCCACCCTCTTTTTTTATTTCACTGCATCTCAAAAAAATATCAATCATCCAAAAATTAAAATATTCTGCTTTAGAGGAGCTCAAATTTCATAAAAGCCTCCCATTAATATTCCTTCAGAACCTCTGTGAAGGACTTCCCTAGTGGTGCAGTGGTTAAGAATCCGCCTGTCAATGCAGGGGACACGGGTTCGAGCCCTGGGCGGGGAAAATCCCACATGCCGTGGAGAAACTAAGCCCACGCGCCACAACTACTGAGCCTGTGCTCCAGAGCCTGTGAGTCACAACTACTGAGCCCGCGCGCCTAGAGCCCATGCTCCGCAACAAGAGAAGCCACCACAATGAGAAGCCCACGCACCACAACGAAGAGTAACGCCCCCCCCACCCCGCTCTCCACAACTAGAGCAAGCCCACGCGCAGCAACAAAGACCCAACAGAGCCAAAAATAAATAAATAAATAAATAAATTTATGGGGGGGGGCCCTCTGTGAAGCCTTTCCTTTCGGCGGAGCGCGGTGGCAAAATGGCCGTGCAGATTTCCAAGAAGAGGAAGTTTGTCACTGACGGCATATTCAAAGCTGAACTGAACGAGTTTCTCACTAGGGAGCTGGCTGAAGATGGGTACTCTGGAGTTGAGGTCCGAGTTACACCAACCAGGACAGAAATCATTATCTTGGCCACCAGGACACAGAATGTTCTTGGTGAGGAAGGGCTGACGGATCCAGGAATTGACTACTGTGCTTCAGAAGAGATTTGGCTTCCATGAGGGCAGTGTAGAGCTTTATGCTGAAAAGTTGGCCATAAGCGGTCCGTGCTCCATTGCCCAGGCAGAGTCTCTGCATTACAAACCCTTAGGAGGCCTTGCTGTGCAGAGGACCTGCTATGGTGTGCTGCGGTCCATTACCCCGTTTCAAGGTTGAGGACTGTTTCCAGCCAAGAAAGGAGGGCCTGCCCTTGGGTGACAAAGGTGCAGGCCTAGAACGCTCGTGGGGGTCTCTGGCTCACACCCTAGCCCTGGTTCCCACCTGGGCCCAGTTCCCCTTAAGGGAGGGTATTTCTGTTCTTCAACAGAACAGCCAGGCCTGGTGTTTATCATTGCTTGTGTTGAGGGAAACACTATCTTTCTTTCCTAACATTGAAGTCTTAAATTCTCTACCAATGGGAACATTTGTGGGGGCAGCCGGGGTGAATGAAAGCAGAAAATTTCCCAAAACTCTCGGCCTACTTAACCGCCCTGACAGCACATAGTTACAGTGTCTGGGGGAGGGGGAGCGGACTGTTTCCAAAGGAAGCATGATTAGTTGGCCGTTCCAAATAATTCCAAAGACCATTTAGAAAATGGTTAACAGTTTTTTAAAAATGTGGCCCAGAAATCTAACTTCCAGCGATTCTTAATATTATGGGGCTTCTGGAGAGCCCTGTAAAAAGCTCTTTCATAACAAGCCCAGCCAATGAATAGGTACACGGAGGGGGGGGGGACTCTTCAGGTAAGTAGAAATATGTGGTAAACACACATTGCTCAATGCTCAAATGACCTGTCTTAAGACATGTTTTACAGAGAATGATGTGGCTGATCTGACTGGGAAGCTCGCTCTCCCCAGCTGCCAGCACTCTGGATTTGTCCTCCCTTGAGTGCTGTGCTGGTTTCTCCGTTTAATGCATAAACCAGCTGCAGCCACCTTGCCAAGTTCTCAGCAATTCCCTCAACTGCCTTTTACTGTACAGGATTCCTGGAGTCCAATTCTGTTTTCTGGAGTCAAACAAATACAAAACAAATTGGTGAGAAGTTTCAGCTATTTCACTTCCTCCCAGAAAACAGAAGTTTGTGAAAGGTTCAATCTAAAAAGGACAACTGTGTGCTTTTTGTTGTTCACAGGATCAGTAAATTTCAGAGCTGGAAAAAAACCCATATATCACCAAATCATTCCTCTTCAAAAATCAAAATATCTTCTTCCATTTCTCAAGAATTTACGACAAAATGGCCAATTAACACTTAAGCAGCCTTACCTAAGAAGCCCACAAACTGAGGGTAGCAGGTAGGAAAGGGGAACTCTGTTCTACAATTAACAAAGAGCAGGGGACTCCTTTCAGCTTCCCCAATGCCCCCATTCATGTTTGGGGCACTGATTATCCTTCAATAACTTCTCTGCCATTAAATCTCCTACCACTCGCTCAGGGTTGGGTTTCACCCTGGGGATAAGAGGTGTTTGTAGAACACGCTGAAATTTCTAAAGGGTAAGTGCTGTGGACAATACAACCTCAGTGCATATCAAGGGTAGCAAAGCCCTCAGAGAGTCATTAACTCACCCGGCCAAATGAGAAGAGAAAATGAGCCGCAGCTGCGTGCTTCCTTTCCCGCATAAGAAGGAATTTTTTAAAAATCTGCTAACAATGGCCGGGGTAATTGGCACCTGGCTGCCTGCTCCCACATCCTTGTCTGATACAAAGATTTCAGAAGCAGGGTTCACAGAATCCCAACGGACCAGAGTTCTAGGCGTTGTCACCTCTTTTCCTGCCTCCTCGGTGTCTCCCCATCCCAGTGTTCCCCTACCCCAACCCAGCCGACGCTTCAATGGCTCCCCACAGTACACAAACCCTCAGCTGAGCGCTCAAAGAGTTTTTCCCAACCGGCCCTAACCTAAATCTCCAAACTTCCCCTCCGCCCCCAAAACCGCCCTAGCACTCGGTCCAGTAAGTCGCCGAATCGTCTTTCCCTTACCTCCAGCGCGAGGCTCAAGGTCTCCTTCTCCAGAGGTCCCCTTTCCCTCCCTCTACTCGTCCAATGCCCACAGCTGCCGGAGATTAGCCGCCCCCCTCAGGGCTCCGCTCAGATTTCACTTCCTCCAACAGGTCTATTCAGATCCCTAGACACCGTTCTCAATAGTGAAGATTCCTTTTCCCCCGCAACACCTTTCCTGAACACCCCCGGCCCCTGCTCCCACCCGAGGGGCTCCCGAGCGCTCTCCCGCCCCAGCAGGCCCGGCTCAGAGCACGGAGTGGATCCCCGGCAGCGCCCTAGAAATCGCAGCCCAAGGCGAAGAGATGCAGAAGCCTCCCGCAGACGTCTCCCGAGACCGGGTGTGGCGAGCCCAGCTCTCAGTCAGCCGACTTCTCGCAACGCGGAGCCCCTTAGTCCACTGCCCAGAGGCCGGGCGGGCGGCGCTGGATCTTCCCAGCCTCCGCCAGCGGCGCTGCGACGGGACCCGGAGGAGCAGCCGCGATGAGCCGGGGTGGGCATCGGGCCGGCTGCAACCGCTCCCCAGCTCCTGGCCTCTCTCCCAGCCCGTGCGCGCTCCTCGGCCGGAGCCGGCCCATCCCGCCCCGGGGCCCTTCGCTCTTCCGGCGCCCTCTGGGGAGCTCGGGGGTGCGCAAAACCCCGGAAGGGCCCTGCCCGCGCCTCACCCCCTCCCTGGTCCCATCTTGGCCGGGTCCGGCTCCGCCGCACCTTACCTCTCTTCTCTTCGAAACTGCTAGGCACTGGTTCGGCCCGGACCCGCTGGGATCAGACGAGACCGCACTAGTCGCGCCGCACCTGCCAAGGAGCGAGTGAGGAGCCTGGGCGCGCCTGACGTCACAACCGGCCCGAGCGCCGCGAGCTCAGAGTCACCTGATCACCTTGGCAACCCGCACGGGGCGGGGCAAGGCGGTGGGCGGTGTCATAGCAAGAGCCCAGTTCCCTGCAGCTGGTCCTGGAAGCGCCTCCTGAAGCGCTCCCGGGCTGTTGACGACGCGGAGCCTCGAGGTCCGTCTCTGGCCTGGCTGCTCAGGCCTCCGAGTTGGGATGGATACCTGAGACTCCAACAGGCACAGGCATCAAGTTCGATCAGTGCTCCGAGACTCCAGACGTTATCCCCTCGCCGCCAGTGCAAGTGCCTGGCTGGCAGGGCCTGTGTCCCCACCATACCCGGTTCAGTGCGTGGCACGCAGGTTCGCTTGTGGGCTGCTCCTCTCCGTGTCTTCTGGGTCTAGACCCAACTAGGTTCGAGGGTTTGCTCCGCGAACTGTACCTGAGAGGGCTGGGGCTGAGGCTGATAACTGGATTGCTCTTTGGCAACTTTCCCCATAAGCCTCTCAACAAGTAGTGCAGCCTTTGCTGGAGAAAGTAGTAAGACTTAATTCATTCAGGAGAGGGGAGGAGACGGGCTGTAGCCCAGGCCCAGACCTCCTGTCCTGAAGGCCTCCTTCTATTCCAACAGAAAGAGAAAGCACTGAAACACTCCCAGAGCAAAGCCTAGAACAAGCCCGGACGTCCTACTTGAAAAGCTTTTTTGTTTTTCAGATTAGATATCGATTTTCTCAATTTCCTCCCCTTGCTCACTATAATCGTATGCCTGCACCTCTATGACTTTCCAGTTGCTAGACATAGACCATCAGCTTCAAAATGAAAATCTAACACTCCATGGAGGTCCTGGTTTGAAAGCCACTGCTTATTTCGTCCCTTCACTTTCTGAGTTCCATTTAAGTTTTACTCTTCTAGTCCCTGCACCACTATGGAGGTTTCATGTATGTCGTCCTTCCCTCTCAGCCTGTGGGATTTTAAACCAAAAAGTTATTTTATAAATAACTTCTAGTGAGCACACTAGAATGTGTGCAATGAGCAATGAGCAATTCCAGGCTGCTTGAGGCACGATTCTTGAAGATCAGGAGTTTATCGGTGGTGTACCTCATATCCAAGTACCACCTGTGCTGTTTACTTAATAGTTTCATTTTAAGTGACACTTCTTTATTTTTATACATTTATTTAAAAAAGAAACTAGCGGGACTTCTCTGGCAGTCCAGTGGTTGAGACTTCGCCTTCCAATGCAGGGGATGCGGGTTTGAGCCCTGGTCAGGGAACAATGATCCCACAGGCCTCATGGCCAAAAACCAAAACATAAAACAGAAGCAATATTGTAACAAATTCAATAAAGACTTTAAAAATGGTCCACATCAAAAAAAATCTTTTAAAAAAAAAAGAAACTAGCATACAAACGGGAATAAAAGACAGCTGTGAAAGATAAAGTAGAGTCAGGACTCCAGTCAGAGGTGTACTAATAGGAGAGAAGAGATTTAAAACATGAGCCCAGGTCCCAAAGGGCAGAGATTCGGAGGCAGGAAGATGGTGGGAGCAGGGCAGGGGCAGCCACACCTGGGGTGGCAGATCTGAGGAGGGGAACTCCAACTGCAGGTTAGGGACAGGTTGGGGAAGAGTTGGGCTAGAATGAGGTTTGAGGGAGGCAGTGGAGGGGAGAAGTGCTAGGAGCAGAGAGAATGGAGAAGGGATCTAGAGAAAGGAGAAGGAGCAGTGGTTTGGGGAGAGGCTGCTGAATGGAAACGTGTACTAATAGCATTAAGGGAAGGGAGGCTGAGAGGCTGCAAAAGTGAGGACTGCAGAGAAGGAGGAGCAGGTGAGAAGAACCTGATGTAGGCCCGAGGGGAAAGCACAGGGCCTCTGAGGCTCTACTGTGGGCAGGGCAAGGTGAGGGTGAGGGCCAAGGCGGAGATAACTGCCCCTGCAAGGGAGCGAGGCTGGAGAGGGCAGCTGGGACATATGGGGTCATGCTGGGGGAGAAGAGATGAAAGAACGGTGTTTTCAGTAAGGTCCTTGGCCACTCCCCTTTTACTGAGCTGCTTGGGTGTGACAGGGCATAACCACCAAAGGAAAAAATAGAACGTTCCCCACCCCCATCCCCACCACCCCCTTGAGGAAGGAGTGCTATCAGATGAGTACAAACTCAAGGAATGTTACTTGGCAGCATCCAAGAACCAGAGACATGGCCAGGGAGCACATCCCACATGACTCTTTTCTAGGATTTGACCTCAAGTCCCAGGAGTAAGCAGCCAGCCAGATGTAGAAGTCACTGGAGTTTCTTCACAAGTTTCCATTCCCAGAAATAAAAATGTCTGTGTGGAAGGTCCTGACGAAGCATATTTTTTGTGAAAGTCCATTAGCCACTGGAACTGCAATGGATTTTCAACATTTGTGAACTCAGGAGAACCATCCAAGGATTGTGGAGGCAGCATGATGCAGGGGTTGGGAAACTGTGCTCTGAGGTATATTCATTTTGTGAAATCAGACAAGTTACCCACCTTCCTTGAGCCTCAGTCTTATCTGTAAAATGGGTATAATACCTACCTCAGGAGACTGTCATCAACTTGAGGTGAATTCTAGGTCAAAGGAAGAACCCAGATTCACAGTTTTTCAGAAGGCCATTTAAAAAATCATTGTAGGGCTTGCCTGGTGGCACAGTGGTTAAGAATCTGCCTGCCAATGCAGGGAACATGAGTTCAAGCCCTGGTCCAGGAAGATCCCACATGCCGCAGAGCAGCTAATCCCGTGCGCCACAACTACTGAGCCCAAGTGCCACACTACTGAAGCCCGCGCGCCTAGAGCCCATGCTCCACAACAAGAGAAGCCACTTCAAGGAGAAGCCCGCGCACTGCAATGAAGAGGAGCCCCAGCTCACTGCAACTAGAGAAAGACTGAACGCAGCAACGAAGACCCAACGCAGCCAAAAATATAAATAAATTAATTTTTAAAAAAATCGTTGTGGACTTCCCTGGTGGCGCAGTGGTTGAGAGTCCGCCTGCCGATGCAGGGGACACAGGTTCGTGCCCCGGTCCGGGAAGATCCCACATGCCGCGGAGCGGCTGGGCCCGTGAGTCATGGCCGCTGAGCCTGCGTGTCCGCAGTTTGTGCTCCTCAACGGGAGAGGCCACAACAGTGAGAGGCCTGCGTACCATAAAAAAAAAAAAAAAAAAAAAAATCGTTGTATTTTCATTGGACCCCATTTGTTCAGTCACCAATTGGGTGAAAGAATGTTTCTTGGATGCCTAATCTACACTGCACACTGTGATGGATATGAAAGGAGCAAGTTCTCTGACTCGGTCCTCCAGACATCACACTCCTGCTAGGACAGTGAGACAGCATGAGAGGTCACAAAGCCCCTGTGAAATTGAGTGCTAAACTATGTCATGCCCTTCTCTGCCCTCAGCATTCATGGAGAGGGATGCCATGCCAGCTGCATTGGCTGAAGTGGGATGTATAAAAGAAAGGGTCTGGAACAAAGCCTGAAATTTGGAGGATTTGGAGAAGTGGTGAGAGAAGAGAGCATTCTTGGTTATATCATCTGGACGACATGAACACCTGAGACAGGGGCTCAGTAAATATTTGCTGAATGAATGAATGAATGAATGAACAAATAAGCAAGGGCAATAACACTAGAGAATGGTGGGCATAGACATAAGATCAACCTAAGTGGACTGTGGAAATTGGACAGTTGTGAGAAATAAGGTAGAGACACAGCAGATTGTAGAGGAGCTTTTGAGATAGCAAAATCTTCTGGTAGAAACATGGGGTCTGGAGCCAGAGTGTCAGGGTCGAACTCCATCACTTATTGGCCACATGACCTTGAGTAAGTTATTTAACCTCTCTGTGCATTAGCTTCCTTATCTGGAAAAAAATAGGCATAACATTGTTATCTACTTTACAGTGTTTTTATTTCCCACCCTCATCCCCACCCCCAGTGTATCTATAGTGTTATTTTGAGGATTAACTAAGATAATGCATATGAAACCTAAATGTGGCACTTGGCACATAGTAAGTGCTCCAAACTATTCACTTCTCTTTATTATTAGTATTAGTTTTATTAAGGCCTGAGAAGAGTATCGATTTAATACAAAAAGTATAGGAAACCACTGAAGCTCCTCAGAATGGGAAATGGGAATGGGATGCAGTGTTTTGTAAAGAATCATTTAGCAGCAGAATTCAACCTGGTCAGAAGGGAGAGTAGGGGCAAAGGTGCAGCCCCAAAGGTTAAGGAAGGGCTGACGAAGTACTAGAAACCACCCCTCCTGAAAAAGAGAAAGACTGTGCCCCCTTGCTCACACGTGTGTGGCGGTCAGAGCCTGGCAGGCAGAGGCGCTCAGTAACCCTGTTAAATGAACATCTCTACATGCTGCACAAGTCAAACAATGACTTTCTGGAGCTCTCAGGCTCAATGGCAAACACTGTGGAATTCCCCTAAGAACAGAGTTTTAAAGCACTGGAGAAATCCACTAAGACTTCGCCTCTGGCTTATTTCAATGTCTTCCCCCCATGGAAGCAGACAAATGAACACATGTGAAAGTAAAGCCAGTGAGTGTGGAGAGCACATGCACAAAACTCAGAAAAGAATGACCAGATTCTTTTTGTGTGTGAGAATGTTAAAGAAAGGAGAAAAAAATTTCACTTCTGCTGTTCACTAGCTCACTGCTCTGCCTGGTTCTAATGGAATTTGAGGTTCATGTGAAGTAGAAAGAGGCATGAGTTTGCTTCTGGTCATGGTTTAAGGTTTTGGGTTTTACCTGAGCAATGAGTCTCACAGTTTTATGCCTCTTTTTCTGATTTACATTTTCGAATTCCAATTTGCTAGTCAGGAGTGTCTCCATTGCAAGTGACTAAAATGCTGTTCAAATCAGTTTAAGAAAGAGGGAGAGAGAATTTATTGGCTCTTGAAACCAGGAGTCCAGAGGCAAATCTGAACTTCAGGCATAGCCAGATCCGGGCACTCAAACAGTATCACCAGGAGTCTCCTCTCTTGATCTCTCAGCTCTCTTCTCTGCATTCTCAGGCAGTCCCTCTGAGAGTGTCAGAATTACATTCTCATAGCAAAAAGTTCCCAGCAGACAAAAGGCTTTCTCTTTCCCAACAGTACTAAGAAAAGCTCCAGACTGGAGTCTGACTGTTTGCATCGGCTTTGGGTAACTTGCTTTTCTCTGAATGTGTGGTTGCAGCCAGAGGATGTGACATCTTGGCTAGTTCCATGCTGTCCTCTGGAGCCTGGGAGTAAGGTTAGCCCACCCCCCCAAACCCCACAGTTTAAAATTTGGAAGGAACAGCTTCCCCAGGAAAATAGAAGCTTAGTTACCAGCACTAGGAAGAGCGGATGCCTAGCAAACAAAAAACACAGCTGACCCCTACAGGCCACCGATACCAAAACCACAAGCTTATTGAAGAGTCCTGTAGGCACATGTAACATAATATTCCAATATTATTCCAGTAGGATAGCTTTGAATCCACTTGGGAGCCAACTCACCTTCCATATTTCCAGGAAAGTTGCAACCTCTGAGTTGCATCCAGCACTCAGAGGTTGTCTTGCTGAGATCATGGCATAGAACTCACCATTGGTTTTACCTAAGTGTACTCTCCTCTCTGGAAGTATTACTTCTGAAGAAAGTGCTTCAGGGAGCACTTCATGCTTTAAATGTGTTTCTACAGCACCTTGAGTTCTCAAGAGGCATCACATAAAGCCGTGCAATTTTAATTGTGACTTTTTGAAGCACTGATTCCTGAAGTGGCCTGGCATTCGGATAATGATCTTAGAAACCCAGCCCTGGAGGAAAACACATTTTTCTCCTAGGCTGTGACTCAACTGAGTATGAAGTTCCCATCAACTCTTAAGAATCTCCCTACCTTTTGATATTTTGAAAATAAGAAAAAAAATCAGCCCATATAAATTTGAAATACTCAGCCCATATGTCCATTTGCATTTATATTTATACAATGGACTAATGATGATTTAGCACATGACATATGAAGGATAAGAACTCAGGGAAACATTAAAACCACATATTCAGTCAGCACATTTACTAAGTGCCAACCGCCAACAATGTGCCAGGGACTGTACTAAGCTCTAGAGATGTAGGAATAAGCAAAACAGATTTTCAAAATCCTTGCTTATATCAAACTTACATTTCAGTAGGTGTGTCCATTTGTATACAGTGTTGGGTCTCACCTGCGTCATTGACAGGAATTAGTCATAATCACCAATAAACATACAGGGCAAATTCTCAGTGAGTGCTTCCGCTAAGGCGAGGCTTCTGGCCAGTGCTCTGCATGCATTATCTCATTATTCTCTTCTTCCTAGGGATTAAAAACAGGCTTCAGAGAGATGTAGACACCTGTTCAAGGGGCCCTAGGAGGTAAGGGGTGGGCCAAGACTGAAACTCGTTTCTCCATATCTGCCTTTCAACTTGTACCTTTTCTTAGGGTGTGGAAGGGGGATGATGGGGAGTGGTGGGGTTATGGGAAACTGGAGAGCAAACTCTGTGCAAAGGGAGCCACTATCTGGCCACTTGGCCCAGGGGAATGTGGCCCAGTGCGGCCAAGTTTTCTGATTTTTTCAAGAGAAGCCGGCAAACAGGATTTTGATGTGAAAACCAATTTTAAAAACACTGTGAAAGCCAATCAAAATCTGTCTGAGCATCATTCAGGCCACAGGTCTGCCCCTCCATGAAACAGCACCCCCCAAAACTAAATGTGGGTAGAAAAATGCAAATACAACTCTGGTTCTTGCACAAAGTAGTTGTCAGGTTGATTTGATAAGGCTAAGGCAAACAGGTGCCCCTGTTTACCAATAAGGCAAAGTCCTTAATGAAAGGTAACTGAGGGAGCAGCTGGAGCATTTCAACCCCCTACCTTGGAGGAGGTTGCATTGAGCTATCTTAGGCTGGGTTGATAGGCCATGCTTATCGGAAAGGGAAAATTTAACTTCAGGGCGGGCTTCGTGTTGCATCTGAGGTCCTAATAATGATCACTATGCTGTCAGCACACAAGATGTAGTTCAAAATAATTCTCCTCCTAAAAGTCACATTCTGCTCGCCTCCTGGCCCTTCCTTGCCTCTCCCCCTCCGCCCCAGGCCTCCCACGCTCAGCAAGCCTTTCCTCTTACCCACTCCGTCTGCCAGGGGATGGCAGCCACAGGACAGGCGGTGGTCTCATCACTGGGGTGGTCTGAGACTGGAACAGAGTTGGTTGCCTATAGGTGGCAGTGCCTCTTCCTGTCCTGGCCTTTGGAGGGAGGGAGGGGGCACAGGAGAGCTTCTACGTTTAGAAAACATTTCCACCGGGCTTCCCTGGTGGTGCAGTGGTTGAGAGTCTGCCTGCCGATGCAGGGGACACGGGTTCGTTCCCCGGTTGGGGGGATCCCACATGCCGTGGAGCGGCTGGGCCCGTGAGCCATGGCCGCTGACCCTGCGTGTCCGGAGCCTGTGCTCTGCAACGGGAGAGGTCTCAGCAGTGAGAGACCCACGTACCACAAAAAAATCATTTGCACCGTCAATAGACTGAAACTCTACAAGACAATAGTTTTACTTAAAATGTGTAAAGGAATTCCCATCTTCTGCATCTTAGCAAGATCAGAAAACCTCTGTTTACTACAGGAATTGTTTCAGAAAGGAAAGTGAAATCTGGCACATGAAAAATCCCCTTTCTACCCGTTCTCAAGATAGTAACTTTGCAGACATATGCCATGTGTATTCCATCACAGCAAAACAATGCTGTCGTGCACTGGGGACAGATTTGCTGCTGCTGCTGAGGCTGCTGCTGCCACCGCCGCCTCCACCACCTCCTTCTGTTGCTTGGATAAAGCTGAGGCATGTGGCACTGCTGTGAGATTCTTAGAAGATGGGCAATTGTTCCTGGCTGGGACCCTACAAGTCGGTTTGTACCACGAGGCTCTAAATCCTAGCTCCTCTGGGCCCTGGGAGCCTTTCCTTTGGAAAACACACATGGTAAGGACTTAGACACTTTCTGAAAGGGATAGGACAAGGAAAACTCTCCCCCATCCCTTGCTTGGACAATCATTTAAGACAGTGGTCCCCAACCTTTTTGGCACCAGGGACTGGTTTCATGGAAGACAATTCTTCCACGGACCGGGGGTGGGGTGGGGTGGGGGGGATGGCTTCGGGATGATTCAAGCACATTATATTTATTGTGCACTTTATTTCTATTATTATTACATTGTAATATATAATGAAATAATTGTACAACTCACCATAATGCTGACAGGAGGCGGAGCTCAGGCAGTAATGTAAGCCATGGGGAGCAGCTGTAAATGCAGATGAAGCTTCGCTTGCTCGTCTACCACTCACCTCCTGCTGTGTGGCCCAGTTCCTAACAGGCCACGGACTGAAACCGGTCCATGGCCCTGGGTCTGGGGACCCCTGACTTAAGAGGTGAAGTGACTTCTCCCACTCAGGGAGGCAGGGTAATGCTATGATTAGGAGTGTCCAGAGACCTGCATTCCAGCCCCAGTTCCCCTACATACTCATCTTGGAGCCCAGAACATTTTACTAAATGTTTTTGGGCCTCAGTTTTCTCATCTGTTAAGTGGAAATAATAATAGGCCCAGGCACATAGAGATGTCGCAAGGGTAAACTGATGCACACAAAAGCAACTCTCTTTGCACAGAGCACATCTCCAGGTCACCGAAGCCTCCATGTATCCTTACCATGGCTACCCTCCATCCACACCCTCGGAGAGGGAACAAGTTAAAATGTATCTGCTTCATCTTGGCCCTACCACTAATTTCTGTGGCTCCTTGGTCAGGTGATCAGGAGTTACACATGATGACCAGGGCCACTCTAGTGCAATTCTTTTTTTTTTTTTAATTTTATTGAAGTATAGTTGATTTCTAATATTGTGTTTAATTTCTGCTCTACAGCAAAGTGACTCAGTTATACATATATATATTCTTTTTCATATTCTTTTCCATTATGGCTTATCATAGGATATTGAATACAGTCCCCTGTGCTATACAGTAGAACCTTGTTGTTTCTCTCTAGTGCAACTCTTTAGCTGCAGCAGGGGAGACCTTTGCACCCACTACCCCTAGAGCCTTATTTTGGACACCACCTTTGCCTGAATTTCTGGCTGCTTTGGCCACAGTCCAGATGACAGTGTGCCTGTCGTCCACCTCCTGCTCCAGGCCCCTCCCTGGAGAGGCCACATTGACAGCTCTGTAGGTGTGGAGTCCACCTGCCTCAGAGTGGGAGGGGCACTGTGTACACATGCAGTTTCCTGGGCTCCATCCTAGACCCACTGCTTCCAAATCACTGGAGCAAGGGCCTAGGAATCTTCAAGTAACAAGCCCTCTGAGGGAGCAGAGCCCACAAAAGTTAGCATTTATGGCCCTCTGGTACCTCAAACTCTGTAGATGTTTTCCTCAACCTGTCTCTCCTCGTGTGTCTGGCTTAACTGGACCACCGTCCGGCAGGGAAGCCAGGCCTTTAAGCCAGAGACCTGAACTTCCCTGAGTTCAGGATAGCCCTGATTACCTCGTAGCAGAGTTTGGCCCTTCTCCTTGCCCCACCAGTCCTTGTTCAGGTCTTCCCCGTGATTTCACACCAGAACCAGCAGTCTTGCTCTCCATGTGCCCAATCTGGAGGTCTTGATCTGAAATATAAACTTGGCCCTAATACTCTCTTACTTAAAATTCTCTAGGGGTTTCCCATCCCCTGCAGGATCAAGTCTGATGAGGCGTTTATTTATGTATTTTGGCCGCACCTCACGGCATGTGGGATCTCAGTTCCCTGACCAGGGATCAAACTCTTGCCCCCTGCAGTGGAAATTCAGAGTCTTAACCAATGGACCGGCAGGGAAATCCTTGATGAGGCATTTAAAAGCCTTTCCCTTCAACCTCAGCTCTCCTGCCACTCCCCTAGAGGCAAAACTCCAACAAGACCTATGTTATGCTCAGGTCTTTGAATGTTCCATGGAGCTGCTCACCTCTGGGCTACTCTAGACACAGCACCCTCCACTGGAATACCCTTTCTCCTCTTCTACTCTTCCTTCAAGTCTTGGCTGAAATGTCGCCTCCTCTGGGAAGCCTTCCCAGATGTTCCCAGGTAGCGCTGACTACTCCCTCCTCTTTCCCTGTACACGTCCCCAAAATATCACCCATGACCCTGTATTTGCCTTTATTTGCTTATGTGTTTCTGCTCCACTAGACCCATGAGGGATTTGCATTTTATTCATTTCAAATTCCACACCTTTATTGGGGCTGATAAGGTCGTACGTGATCTGGCTTCCGCCCAACTCTCCACCCTGTCTCGTACCCCTCTCTGCCCTACCCACTTCACTTAGTCACACTGGCCTTCAGACTGGTCCCAAGATTACCAAACTCCTTCCTGTTCTGGGTCTTTGTTCCCGCATTGACCTTTTTCTGGAATGGCCTCCCCTAGATCTTTCCATGGCTGTCTCCCTCTTGACATTCAAATCTCTGTTCAAATGTCACCTCCTCAAGAATCACTTGGCCAACCAATCAAAAGTAATCTTCCTTCCCCCATTCTCTCTTACATACCATATTTTCTTCCCTTCATAGCATTTATAGTTAATTCACTTTAAAAATCAGCCTTATTGAGGTATAATTTGCATACAATAGAATGCACATGTTTAAGGTGTACAGTTATGTGAGTTTTGACAAATACCCAAGTATCCACCACTCTACGAAAGATATAGAATATTTCCATAATCTGTACAATTTTCCTGAGTCCTCTTTCCAGTCAATATCCTCCCTCCCCATGGCCAGCCCCAGTCAATCTCAGCTCTGCTTTCTGTTCCCATAGCTTCATTTTGCTTGTTCTAGAACTTCATTTAAATGTAATCATCCAGGAATTTCCCTGGTGGTCTAGTGGTTAGAATCTGGCGCTTTCACTGCTGTGGCCTGGGTTCAATCTCTGGCCAGGGAACTGAGATCCCACAAGCCACGCAGTGCAGCCAAAAACAAAACAAAACAAACCAGTGTAAATATAATCATCCAGTATGTACTCTCCTGTCTGGCCTCTTTCACTCAGCATAATGTTCTGGAGGTCCATTCATGTTGTAGCATTTATCAGCATTTGTTTCTTTTTATTACTGAGTAGTAAGCTATTGTATGAATATACCACAATTTATCTATTTGCTTGTTGATGGACACCTGGGCCATTTCCAGTTTTGGGCTATTATGAATAATGCTGCTTTGACTTACAGACATAGAAAACAAACTTATGGGCTTCCCTGGTGGCACAGTGGTTAAGAATCCGCCTGCCAGTGCAGGGGACAAGGGTTCAAGCCCTGGTCCGGGAAGTTCCCACATGCTGCGGAGCAACAAAGCCCGTGCGCCACAGCTACTGAGCCTGCGCTCTAGAGCCCACGAGCCACAACTACTGAAGCCCGCGTGCCTAGAGCCCGTGCTCAGCCAACGCACTGAGAAGCCCACGCACTGCAACGAAGAGTAGACCCTGCTTGCCGCAGCTAGAGAAAGTGCGCACGCAACAAGGAAGACCCAACGCAGCCAAAAATAAATAAATAAAATAAATTAATAAATTTAAAAAAAAAGAAAACAAACTTATGGTACCAAAGGGGAAAAGGGTGGCAGAGGAATAAATAAGGAGTTTGGGATTAGCAGATACAAACTACTATATATAAAAGAGATAAACAACAAGGTCCTACTGTATAGCACAGAGAACTATATTCAATACCTTGTAATAAACTATAATGGAAAAGAATCTGAAAAAGAATATCTCTATCTATCTATCTATGAATCACTTTGCTATATACCAGAAACTAAGATGACACTGTAAATCAACTATACTTCAATTTTAAAAAATCTAAAATAAAATAAATAAATAAACCTGCTATGACAATTCATGACAAGCCTTTGTGTGGACATACATTTTCTTTTTTCTTTTCTTTTGTGTGTGTGTGTGTGCATGTGTGTTGCTAGTAATTACCTTATTCGCTTAATAAATATTTATTATGTACCAGGCCCCTGGGAACAGGAGTAGGGCCGTGGGGAGAGGGGGACTGGAAAGAAGGAAAGCAGGACAATGGTGTGTTGCAGAGTTGGTCACCACTGTGGGCAAGTGGGGCTCAATCCGGTGGGGAGGATCTGCTGAGGAGCAACACGGAGGGTACCTCAGAACTGTCCACCGAGCATCAGAGAAGCAAGCATATATCTGTGGGTCCAGGGTTGCCCCAGTAGGGTTAAGTTCCTCACACTTCCAAGCCACAGTGCTTGAGTCCAGACACAAGCCTGGGCAGAAGGCAAGACCTGTGGGGAGCAGCTAACCCAGGGGGCTTTTACCTGCCCCAAAACTGGTTGCCATGGCGACGGCTGAGTAAAAGGTGGGCCAGGATGGGAGGAGGGTCACAAGAGGTCTCCGATACACATTCATTAAACAAATATTTATTGAGTGTCTCCTATGTGCCAAGCACTGGGTTAAGCACTGGAAACAGTCATCAAAAAGCCAGTCCCTGTCCTTATGGGGGAGACAGACAGTAAACAGTTCAGTAATTGATACAGTATTGTATCAAGCAGAGATGAGTGCCTTGAAGAAAAATAAAACAGGGTAGGAGAGTTGTGAGCTGAGTGGAGGGATGGGGCTCATTTGGACCATCAGGGTAGGCCTCTGAGAAGCTGATATTAGACAGAGAGTAAATGGAGCGAGAAACTGAGTCACCTGGATACTGAGGGTAAGAACATTCCAGCGGAACAAGCTTAGGGTGTCAGAGAAACAACAGGGAGGTTGCTGCGGCTGGAGCCGAGTGAGACCCAGAGGTCAGGAGAGAGGGTCTGGCAGGCCTCAGAAATGAGCTTGAATTTTATTCTGAGTGTGATGTGAAGCATATTTTAAGAAGGGTCGTGACACGGTCTTACTTACGGTTTAAGAGTTATGTGGGGTAGTATTACACATGTATTAGAATGGCTGACATTTTTATAAAAAAGTGATAATACCCAGTGCTGGCAGGAATGCAGAGCAACCGTAACTCTCATACAATGCTGGTGGGAATGCAAAATGGTAGAGCCAGCTGGCAAAACAGTTTAGCCATTTCACATAAATTTACACTTACCATGTGGGCTTCCCTGGTGGCGCAGTGGTTGAGAGTCCGCCTGCCGATGCAGGGGACACGGGTTCGTGCCCCGGTCTGGGAAGATCCCACGTGCCGCGGAGTCTGCATGTCTGGAGCCTGTGCTCCGCAACGGGAGAGGCCACAACAGTGAGAGCCCTGCGTACTGCAAAAATAAATAAATAAATAAATAAATTTACACTTAACCATGCAACCCAACAATACCGCTCTTAGGTATTTACCCAAGTGAAGTGAAGCTTATGTTCTCACACAAACCTGTTGCACAGATGTTCACAGTAACTTGATTCATAATCACCAAACACTGGAAATAAATTCAAATATCCTTCAACTGGTGGATGGCTAAACAGTGGCACATCCATGTAAGAATACTACTTAACAATAGAAAAGGTCAAACTACCGATCATACATGCAACAACCTGGAGGAAGCTCAAGAACCTGACGCTTATTAGTGAAAAAGTTCAATCTCAAAAGGTTGCATGCTGTATGATTTCATTTATACAACATTCTCAAAATGACAAAACTATGGAGATGGAGAACAGATTAGTAGTTTCCAGGGGTCAGGGAGGAGGACCAGAGAGGCATGAAGTGGGAGTGGGTTTCACTACAAAGAGGTAGCACTAGAGAGTTCCTCCTAGTGATGTTAACAATTGTGATGTAACAGTTATCAATCTTTTTTAAAAATTTAATTTATTTATTTTTATACAGCAGGTTCTTATTAGTTATCTATTTTATACATATTAGTGTATACATGTCAATCCTAATCTCTCAATTCGTCCGACCACCACCACCACCCCAACCCTGCTCTCCTCCCTTGGTGTCCATATGTTTGTTCTCTACATCTCTGTCTCTATTTCTGCCCTGCAAACTGGTTCATCTGTACCGTTTTTCTAGATCCAACATATATGCATTAATATATATTTGTTTTCCTCTTTCTGACTTACTTCACTCTGTATGACAGTCTCTAGGTCCATCCACGTCTCTACAAATGACCCAATTTCATTCCTTTTTATGGTTGAGTAATATTCCATTGTATATATGTACCACATCTTCTTTATCCATTCGTCTGTCAATGGGCATTTAGGTTGCTTCCATGTCCTGGCTATTGTAAATAGTGCTGCAATGAACAGTGTGGTGTATGTGTCCTTTTGAATTATGGTTTTCTCTGGGTATATGCCCAGTAGTGGGATTGCTGGGTCATATGGTAATTCTATTTTTAGTTTTTTAAGGAACCTCCATGCTGTTCTTCATAGTAGCTGTATCAATTTACATTCCCACCAACAGTGCAAGAGGGTTCCCTTTTCTCCACATCCTCTCCAGCATTTGTTGTTTGTAGATTTTCTGATGATGCCCATTCTAACCAGTGTAAGGTGATACCTCATTGTAGTTTTGATTTGTATTTCTCTAATAATTAGTGATGTTGAGCAGCTTTTCATGTGCCTCTTGGCCATCTATATGTCTTCTTTGGAGAAATGTTTATTTAGGTCCTCTGCCCGTTTTTTGATTGGGTTTTTTTGGGGGTTTTTTGGCGGTACGCAGGTCTCTCACTGCCATGGCCTCTCCCATTGCGGAGCACAGGCTCCGGACGCACAGGCTCGGTAGCCACGGCTCATGGGCCCAGCCGCTCTGCGGCATGCAGGATCCTCCCGGACCAGGGCACGAACCCGCGTCCCCTGCATCGGCAGGCGGACTCTCAACCACTGCGCCACCAGGGAAGCCTGGGTTGTTTGTTTTTTTTAATATTGAGCTGCATGAGCTGTTTATATATTTTGGAGATTAATCTTTTGTCTGTTGATTCATTTGCAAATATTTTCTCCCATTCTGAGGGTTGTCTTTTCGTCTTGTTTATAGTTTCCTTTGCTGTGCGAAAGCTTTTAAGTTTCATTGGGTCCCATTTGTTTATTTTTGTTTTTATTTCCACTACTCTAGGAGGTGGGTCAAAAAAGATCTTGCTGTGATTTATGTCAAAGAGTGTTCTTCCTATGTTTTCCTCTAAGAGTTTTATAGTGTCCGGTCTTACATTTAGGTCTTTAATCCATTTTGAGTTTATTTTTGTGTATGGTGTTAGGGAGTGTTCTAATTTCATTCTTTTACATGTAGCTGTCCAGTTTTCCCAGGACCATTTATTGAAGAGACTGTCTTTTCTTCACTGTATATCCTTGCCTCCTTGTCATAGATTAGTTGACCATAGGTGTGTGGGTTTATCTCTGGGCTTTCTATCCTTTTCCGTTGATCTATATTTCTGTTTTTGTGCCAGTACCATATTGTCTTGATTACTGTAGCTTTGTAGTGTAGTCTGAAGGCAGGGAGTCTGATTCCTCCAGCTCTGTTGTTTTCCTCAAGACTGCTTTGGCTCTTCGGGGGCTTTTGTGTCTCCATACAAATTTTAAAGATTTTTTGTTCTAGTTCCATAAAAAATGCCACTGGTAATTTGATAAGGATTGCATTGAATCTGTAGATTGCTTTGGGTAGTATAGTCATTTTCACAATATTGATTCTTCCAATTCAAGAACATGGTATATCTCTCCATCTGTTTGTGTCATCTTTGATTTCTTCATCAGTGTCTTATAGTTTTCTGCATATAGGAATTTTGTCTCCTTAGGTAGGTTTATTCCTAGGTATTTTATTCTTTTTGTTGCAATGGTGAATGGGATTGTTTCCTTAATTTCTGTTTCTAATCTTTCGTTGTTAGTGTATAGGAATGCAAGAGATTTCTGTGCATTAATTTTGTATCCTGCAACTTTACCAAATTCATTGATTAGCTCTAGTAGTTTTCTGGTGGCATCTTTAGGATTCTCTATGTATAGTGTCATGTCATCTGCAAACAGTGACAGTTTTACTTTTTTTCCAATTTGTATTCCTTTTATTTCTTTTTCTTCTCTGATTGCTGTAGCTAGGACTTCCAAAACTATGTTGATAATAGTGGCGAGAGTAGACATCCTTGTCTTGTTCCTGATCTTAGAGGAAATGCTTTCAGTTTTTCACCATTGAGAATGATGTTTGCTGTGGGTTTGTTGTATATGGCCTTTATTATGTTGAGGTAGGTTCCCTCTATGCCCACTTTCTGGAGAGTTTTTATCATAAATGGGTGTTGAATTTTGTCAAAAGCTTTTTCTGCATCTATTGAGATGATCATATGGTTTTTATTCTTCAGTTTGTTAATATGGTGTATCACATTGATTGATTTGCATATATTAAAGAATCCTTGCATCCCTGGGATAAATCCCACTTGATCATTGTGTATGATCCTTTTAATGTGTTGTTGGATTCTGTTTGCTAATATTTTGTTGAGGATTTTTTTTTCTGTGGTACGTGGGCCTCTCACTGTTGTGGCCTCTCCCGTTGTGGAGCACAGACTCTGGACGCACAGGTTCAGCGGCCACGGCTCACAAGCCTAGCCGCTCCATGGCACGTGGGATCTTCCCAGACCGGGGCACAAACCCGTGTCCCCTGCATCGGCAGCCGGACTCTCAACCACTGCGCCACCAGGGAAGACCCTTGTTGAGGATTTTTGCATCTATATTCATCAGTGATATTGGTCTGTAATTTTCTTTTTTTGTACTATCTTTGTCTGGTTTTGGTGTCAGGGTGATGGTGGCCTCGTAGAATGAGTTTGGGAGTGTTCCTGCCTCTGCAACTTTTTGGAAGAGTTTGAGAAGGATAGGTGTTAGCTCTTCTCTAAATGTTTGATAGAATTCACCTGTGAAGCAACCTGGTCCTGGACTTTTGTTTGTTGGAAGATTTTTAATCACAGTTTCAATTTCATTACTTGCGATTGGTCTGTTTATATTTTCTATTTCTTCCTGGTTCAGTCTTGGAAGCTTATACCTTTCTAAGAATTTGTCCATTTCTACCAGGTTGTCCATTTTATCGGCATAGAGTTGCTTGTAGTAGTCTCTTAGGTTGCTTTATATTTCTGCCACATCCATTGTAACCTGTCCTTTTTCATTTCTAATTTTATTGATTTGAGTCCTCTCCCTCTTTTTCTTGATGAACCTGGCTAAAGGTGTATCAATTTTGTTTATCTTCTCAAAGAACCAGATTTTAGTTTTATGGATCTTTGCTATTGTTTTGTGTCTATTTCATTTATTTCTGCTCTGATCTTTATGATTTCTTTCCTTCTACTAACTTTGGGTTTCGTTTGTTCTTCTTTCTCTAGTTCCTTTAGGTATAAGGTTAGATTGTTTATTTGAGATTTTTCTTGTTTCTTGAGGTAGGCTTGTATTGTTATAAACTTCCCTCTTAGAACTGCTTTTGCTGCACCCCATAGGTTTTGGATCATCGTGTTTTCGTTGTAATTTGTCTCTAGGTACTTTTTGATTTCCTCTTTGATTTCTTCAGTGATCTCTTGGTTATTTAGTAACGTATTACTTAGCCTCCATGTGTTTGTGTTTTTTACGTTTTTTCCCTTTAATTGATTTCTAATCTCATAGTGTTGTGGTTGGAAAAGATGCTTGATATGATTTCAATTTTCTTAAATTTACCAAGGCTTGATTTGTGACCCAAGATGTGATCTATCCTGGAGAATGTTCCGTGTGTACTTGAGAAGAAAGTGTATTCTGCTTTTTTCAGATGGAATGTCCTATAAATATCAATTAAATCCATCTGGTCTATTGTGCCATTTAAAGCTTGTGTTTCCTTATTAATTTTCTGTCTGGATGATCTGTCCATTGGTGTAAGTGAGGTGTTAAAGTCCCCCACTATTATTGTGTTACTGACGATTTCCTCTTTATAGCTGTTAGCATTTGCCTTATGTATTGAGGTGCTCCTATGTTGGGTGCATATATATTTATAATTGTTACATCTTCTTCTTGGATTGATCCCTTGATCATTATGTAGTGTCCTTCCTTGTCTCTTGTAACATTCTTTATTTTAAAGCCTATTTTATCCGATATGAGTATTGCTACTCCAGCTTTCTTTTGATTTCCATTTGCATGGAATACATTTTTCCATCCCCTCACTTTCAGTCTGTATGTGTCCCTAGGTCTGAAGTGGGTCTCTTGTAGACAGCATATATATGGGTCTTGTTTTTTGTATCCATTCAGCAAGACTGTGTCTTTTGGTTGGAGCATCTAATCCATTCACATTTAAGGTAATTATCGATATGTATGTTCCTATTACCATTTTCTTAATTGTTTTGGGTTTGTTTTTGTAGGTCCTTTTCTTCTCTTGTGTTTCCCACTTAGAAGAGTTCCTTTAGCTTTTGTTGTAGAGCTGGTTTGGTGGTGCTGAATTCTCTTAGCTTTTTCTTGTCTGTAAAGCTTTTGATTTCTCCATCAAATGTGAATGAGATCCTTGCCGGGTAGAATAATCTTGGTTGTAGGCTCTTCCCTTTCATCACTTTAAATATATCATGCCACTCCCTTCTGGCTTGTAGAGTTTCTGCTGAGAAATCAGTTGTTAACCTTATGGGAGTTCCCTTGTATGTTATTTGTTGTTTCGTTTTGTTGCTTTTAATACTTTTTCTGTCTTTCATTTTTGTCAATTTGATTACTATGTGTCTCAGCGTGTTTCTCCTTGGGTTTATCCTGCCTGGGACTCTCTGTGCTTCCTGGACTTGGGTGGCTATTTCTCTCCCCATGTTAGCAAGTTTTTGACCATAATCTCTTCAAATATTTTCTTGGGTCCTTTCTCTCTCTCTTCTCCTTCTGGGACCCCTATAATGTGAATGTTGGTGTGTTTAATGTTGTCCCAGAGGTCTCTTAGGCTGTCTTCACTTCTTTTCATTCTTTTTTCTTTATTCTGTTCCATGGCAGTGAATTCCACCATTCTGTCTTCCAGGTCACTTATCTGTTCTTCTGCCTCAGTTATTCTGCTATTGCTTCCTTCTAGTGTATTTTTTATTTCAGTTATTGTATTGTTCATCTCTGTTTGTTTGTTCTTTAATTCTTGTAGGTGTTAGTTCTTTAATTCTTCTAGGTCTTTGTTCAACATTTCTCTTTTTTAAAAAATAAATTTATTTATTTATTTTTGGTTGCATTGGGTCTTTGTTGCTGCACACGGGCTTTTCTCTAGCTGTGGCAAGCAGGGGCTACTCTTCATTGTGGTGCACAGGCTTCTTATTGCAGTGGCTTCTCTTGTTGCGGAGCATGGGCTCTAGGCGCACGGGCTTCAGTAGTTGTGGCATGTGGGCTCAGTAGTTGTGGCTTACGGGCTGTAGGGTGCAGGCTTAGTAGTTGTGGCGCATGGGCTTAGTTGTCCGTGGCATGTGGGATCTTCCTGTACCAGGGCTCAAACCCATGTCTCCTGCATTGGCAGGCAGATTCTTAACCACTGTGCCACCAGGGAAGCCCTGTTAAACATTTCTTGCATCTTCTCGATCTTTGCCTCCATTCTTTTTCTGAGGTCCTGGATCTTCACTATCATTATTCTGAATTCTTTTTCTGGGATGTTGTCTATCTCCAGTTCATTTAGTTGTTTTTCTGGGGTTTTATCTTGTTCCTTCATCTGGTACATTGTCCCTTGCCTTTTCATTTTGTCTATCTTTCTGTGAATGTGGTTTTCGTTCCACAGGCTGCAGGATTGTAGTTCTTCTTGCTTCTGCTCAACAGTAACAATCTTGACCATGGTGGTAGTTACAAGAATCTCTACTTGGGATTTAAGTGCATAGAACTAAACATACACTCCCACACACACACGAATGAATGCAGGTTAAAAATTGGTAGGGCTTCCCTGGTGGCGCAGTGGTTGAGAGTCCACCTGCTGATGCAGGGGACACGGGTTCGTGCCCCGGTCCGGGAAGATCCCACATGCCGCAGAGTGGCTAGGCCCGTAAGTCATGGCTGCTGAGCCTGAGCGTCCGGAGCCTGTGCTCCGCAATGGGAGAGGCCACAACAGTGAGAGGTCTGCGTACCACAAAAAAAAAAAAAAAAAAAAATTGGTGAAAACTGAATAAGTTCTGTTGTCTAGTTAACAGTAATATACCACTGCAAGTGTCCTAGTTTCGATATTTTACTACAGCTCAATGTAAGATGTCATTTTTATGGGAAGATGGTTAAAGGGTACATGAGACTCTTTTATTTTTGCAACGTCCTATGAGTCTATAACTATTTCAAAACTAAAAGTTTAGAAATAAAACTCTAGTTGGGAATTCCCTGGAAGCCCAGTGATTAGGCTTGGCACTCTCACTGCTGGGGCCTCAGGATTCCATCCCTGGTTGGGGAGCTAAGATCCTACAAGCTGCCGGGCTCGGCCAAAAACAAACAAACAAACCAAAAAAACCCCTCTAGCAAGTGGATAAAAACTATAAAAGTCTTTTTTGAAATTTGGGAAATTTGCAAATGGATGAATAGTAGATGACACTTGGGAATTTATTGTCACCTTTCTTAGGTGTGATAACGTATGGTCATCACTCATTCTTAGGTGATATGTGTTGAAGTTTTAGAGGTGAAGTGTCAGTGCCTACAACTTACTTTCCAATGGTTCAGCAAATATATGCCTGTTATAGATGTTATTTTAAAATATAGCAAAATGCAAACAATTATTGAATCTAGGTGGTAGATTTAAAGGTATTCACTCTATTATTATTATTATTATTTTGGCTGTGTGGCTTGTGGGATCTTAGTTCCCTGACCAGGGATTGAACCCAGGCCACAGTAGTGAAAGCACTGAGTCCTAACCACTGGACTGCCAGGGAATTCCCACACTATTATTCTTTTAAATTTATATTGGAAATATTTTAGAATGAAAAGTTAAACAGAAAAGGGACAAAATGCTGATATGTACAACAATGTGGGTGAATCTCAAAAGCATTAAGGTAAAAGAAAGAAGCGGACTCAAGGCTACATACTGTAAGAATCCATTTTGGAAAAGGCAAAACTATAAGGACAAAATCAGATCAGTGGTTTCCAGTGGCTGGGGTTGGGGGAGAGGTCTTATTTATCACTAAAGAGCAAGAGGAAAATTTGGGGCAGGGGACACATTCTATATTTTTGTGATGGTGGTTACATGTCTGTGTTTGTGGAAACTCACAGAACTGTACACTCAAAAAGAAATTTTAATGTGCGTATAACACCCCCCAAAAAAGCAGAGGAAAGTAACATGTATAGAAGAACCATTAAAACACAAGCTACTAAAGACCTAAATATAAGACCAGACACCTTAAAACTCCTAGAAGAGAACACAGGCAAAACATTCTCTGACATAAATCATACCAGTGTTTTCTTAGGCCAGTCTCCCAAGGCAATAGAAATAAAAGCAAAAATAAACAAACGGGACCTAATCAAACTTATAAGCTTTTGCACAGCAAAGGAAACCATAAGAAAAAAATGAAAAGACAACCTACAGACTGGGGGAAAATATTTGCAAATGTTGAAATTTGAAAATATTTGCAAATTAAGCCCAACAAGGGCTTAATTTCCAAAATATACAAACAGCTCATACAACTCAACAACAAAAGGACACAAACAACCCAATCAAAAAATGGGCAGAGGACCTAAATAAACATTTCTTCAAAGAAGACATACAGATGGCCAATAAGCACATGAAAAGATGCTCAACATCACTAATTATTTGAGAAATATAAATCAAAACTACAATGAGGAACTACCTCACACCAGCGAGAATGGCCATCATTAAAGAGTCTACAAATAACAAATGCTGGAGAGGGTGTGGAGCAAAGGGAACCCTGTTACACTGTTGGTGGGAATGTAAATTGGTGCAGCAACTATGGAAAACAGTATGGAGGTTCCTCAAAAAAACTAAAGGTAGAGATGCCATATGATCCAGCAATCCCACTCCTGGGCATATATCCAGAGAAAACTCTAATTCAAAATGACACATGCATCCCTATATTGAAAGCAGCACTCTTTACAATAGCCAATACATGGAAACAACCTAAATGTCCATCGACAGATGAATGGATAATGAAGATGTGGTACATATATACAATGGAGTACTACTCAGCTATCAAAAAGAATGAAATAATGCCATTTGCAGCAACATGGATGGACCCAGAGATTATCATACTAAGCAAAGTAAGTCAGGAAGAGAAAGACAAATACCATATGATATCACTTATATGTGGAATCTAAAATATGACACAAATCAATATATCTATGAAACAAAAACAGACTCACAGATATAGAGAACAGATTTGTGGTTGCCAAGGGGGAGGCAGGGTAGGGGAGGGAAGGATGGGGAGTTTGGGATTAGCAGAGGCAAACTATTATATATAGGATGGATAAACAACAAGGTCCTACTGTATAGCACAGGGAACTATATTCAATATCCTGTGACAAACCATAATGGAAAAGAACATGAAAAATAATATATATACGTATGTATGTATGTATAACTGAGTCACTTTGCTGTACAGAAGAAATTAACATGACATTGTAAATCAACTACACTTCAATAAAGTTTTTAAAAATTACAATAAAACACAAGCTATAGGGGGACAAAGATCTTATCTAAGACTTGTTTGTTGTCCTTATAACACACTTGGCATCTAATAAGCACTGAATATTAGCTTGTATGTGCAGTAAGTTCCCCCCACCAAGCCCGCCAAAAAAAACCCCTGTATTCCAGGGACCCTCAGCTGTGCAGGGCTCTGTAGTACAGGCTGGGCATGAAGCAGCTGCTCCATGACTGTTTGTGGAATGGGTGATTTGGCCTTGTCTTACTCACATGGATTTGACGTATTTCCTGCTACATCCTCTGGAACAGTGAGGTCCTTCGGTGTCCTGTATCCTGATGCTCTCTGTGGCTATGTTAGGGACCAGCAACAGCTCCAGGAAGTGGCACCTGGCTGCTTCAACAGAGGCCCAGGAAAAGGCATTTGCCTTTCTCCTGAGACTTGTAAATCCAAACCAAACTTCCTTCTCCAGGCAGCAAAAACTAGTTCATATTAAAAAGAAAAAAAGAAGTTAGAAATTCTCTTTGCAAACATAAAATGCTAAACAAACATGACACTTAGTTTTCCAACATAACTACTATTTGGCTTTCTCAGTACCAAGTCCCTTCACAGGTTCCCTGTTATCCTCATAGCACTTGAATGTGGTGGCTATTGTTAGTAGCCCCATTGCACAGGTGAGATAACTGAGGCTCAGACAGGTGAACTGACTTGCCCTTGGCCACACCCTGGGTTGCTCTAACAGCCGACCCTACTGCTTACTTACCTGCTTTACTATGTGCCCTTTCACAAAGCGTGCCGCCCCCCACCCTGCCCCCTTTCAGCCATTAGCCCTACCCCTACCCAGCAGACAGCCTTTATGTACAAACACTGTGGGTCCAACAGCATCGTATGGGCCATGAAACTCTTCTTTTGACACAGAATGGAATGTTCTCTCTGCGGTGGGGTGAGCAGTCACATCTAGGTCAAATATGGAAGGGAAGGGGCGGGTGGGGTGAAGGAAGGGAAGGGGAGGAGAGAACATGCAGAAAACACCAGATGCTCTTTCTAGTTTTTAAAAAACACAGGCATTAGGGAACACAGATTTTTATCACAGGCTGTTAGGAGGGAGAAGGGGGAGGGGGAAGAGCAGGCTGTGGAGGAAGACAGGGCTTCTATCCAGACCTTAGAATTGGGTCTGGGTCCCAATGATAATGATAATAATGATGGTGAATGATGACAAGAATAGTCACAGTTGCTGTGTGTCAGGTGCCGAGCCAAGCGCTCCACATGAATTATCTCAGGTAACATTCTCAGTAACTTTTCAGAATTAACCACTATTATTTTCATTCCCATTTTTCAGATTAGGAAACTGAGGCCCGGAGAGTACATACAAGGAATCATATATTTTCATATGTACAGACTCATGTAAATTCATTGAATGAGGTCAGGAAGGACGCACATCAATCTAACAGTAGCAATTACCTAAGGGTGTGTGTGTGTGTGTGTGTGTGTGTGTGTGTGTGTGTGACAAAGGTGGGGAGCTGTTAACTTTTTATTGTATTGTGTAATATTTTTTACAAAGGGAATGTGTATCCCAGTATGTGCTAAGAAAGAAAGAAGGAAGGAAGGGAAGAGAATGGAAAAAGAAAGAAAAAAAGAAAGAAAGAAAGAAAGAAAGAAAGAAAGAAAGAAAGAAAGAGAGGTAGGAAGAAAGAAAGAAAGAAAGAGAAAGGAAGAAAGGAAGAAAGAAGAAAAGAAAAGAGTGGGTGGTTTTAAAGGCTGTGTCCAGGGATCCCCTAATTTGGAGCTGGGTCTCTCAGACTGCAGATCCCAGTTCCTAACCATAAGGTAGCACTGCTTTTCAAAGAAAGTCCCGAGTTCTTGCCCCAAACTCCTGACTGTGGGCAGCAAGGAGGAAATGACTTCTGAGAGGCGTCGGCCCGTTGCCCCACCCGCCTTCCATGGAATTCCTGGGGGGACAGGGCCAGTCGCGTGTCTCAGCCCCCGGGGGAGCCCAGTGCTCGCCATCCAAGCCCGGGGCCCGCCCACTGTCACGGAACGGACTCCGGGCCAATCAGCCCCGGGTGATGCCACGCCGGGAGACGACAGTGGCAGGAAATCAAGGTCAAGGCTCCGGACACAATGGGGCCATTGTCGGTCTCCAGTCAGTTGACTTTCAAGCAGCAGTTCTCCATCCACCCTCGCTCCTTCTCCCCATCCCCGCCCCCTGCCAGGAAGTCATCCAAACCCACTGCCTCCTTTTCAGCCTCCGCCCGAAGGAAGCCGCTTTCCGTATCCTACCCCAGACCCGGGAGGCCGGGCGACCCCTGCGTGGTCTGTTACATCCACCAGGTGGCGCCAGAGCACCGCACTTCTGAGGGCGGGTGGGGAGGCAGGGGCCGGCGCCGATCTGGGCGAGGGGGGACCCAGCACTTCTTGTTTTATCCAAAAAACCAAGTCAGATTATATTTTCCCTCACTTGTACTCTGAGATCACCGGGACCTGGAGTCTCAAGGCAAATTGCAAAACGGCCGTAGACAACAGCACTTTTCCTTGATGGAAAGGAAAGCCGAATGGAAACCTCTTTACTCTGGAAATCATAGCATGTGGAACTTGACCACCTCTCTGGTCTGGGTTAATCAACTGGCTGATTGATTGGTTATGTTCGTATATAAAAGTCATCTCCACAAGGTCTTCCCGCCCGCTGCTCCTCGCCCCCACCCCCCCCAGTCTAAGTTATGCCCCCGCTGTTGTTCTGCCTTAGAATCGGCTGTAGTTTTCCTTCTTGGCGTGTATCACAATTTGTAACTGGACACATATTTGTCTGATTCTTTTCCACTGGTATATATGCTCCATGAGAGCAGGCACCGGGTCCGCTTTTGTTCACCAATGCATCCTTGGTGCCTAGTATAGGATCTGGCACACAGTAGGTGTTCAATAAATAATTGTCAACCTAATAAATGAATGAGGGCCCTATTGAGTAATGGGAGTAGGAACAGGGCTTCAGGATCCTGACAGTTCAGCATGTGTGAATACAGGCAGTGCCTGGGCCCATTAACAGGCTGCACCTGCCCCAAACTATCAAATTAGAGAGTCTGCCCCTGACAGAGAAGAGCTTGGGGTTAAGACTTCTGATTCTGGGCTCTGGCCACCTGGCTCCACAATCTTCCCTCCACCCTGCACATAATGGGCAACTTTGCACATATCACTTAATATTTCTGAGTTTCAGTTTCCTCATCTGTTGACCCAGTGGAACCTCAGGCCCTTCCTGGATCAATTAAGTCGTCAGATGGGAGAAGATTCAAAACATATGCACCCCAGTACACAGGATCCTCCTGACATCTGCTGTCCTCACTTGTGTCACCTGGGGACATGCCCACACCATAGCAGATCCCCAGCCTCAGCCCTGGGGAAGGAAGAAGAGCCTTTCAGGGAGGTGACCAGAAGAAGTCTGTCACTGGCTCAAAAAGGCCTAGGAAGGGGATCCTGGGCAGCGTGCCAACCCCTGAGGTCAGCATTCCCCATTGCTACCAGGGACTCTTGCAGTCCCTCTGCAAAGTGGAATAGGAAGCAAGCCAGAGGATCTGAGGGCTCAAACACTCAAGCCAGCTGAACATCACACATTGAGGTAGCTGAGAGCACAGACCCTGGAGGCCTGTCCCAGCTCTGTGGCTTGTCAGCTTTGGCAAATTATTTCCCCTAAGCCTCAGTCTCCTTGCCTATAAAATAGGGGCGATGATAATAGCACTGAACTCCTAGGGCGGTTTTGAGGATTTAGTGAGATAATACATGAAACATCCTGGCACACAGTGGGTGCTGAATAAACATTAATGTTACTACTATTAAACATTCTTTCTTTAGCTCCTTTATCACAAGGTTCTGTCAGTTTGGAGTTAAGGGACCTGAGACCCAGAGAGATAAAGTAACTTGCTTAGGGTCCCAGGATTCAAACCCAGGTTCCTTTGATTCCAGAGCCTGGGCTCCTGGGAGGTGAAGGAGGTGGTCCCTGGTTCCCCAGGCATGGTGGGGTCAGAGCAGGCAGCAGTGGAGAGGTGGGGAGAGAACCTCCCAGGGCAGGTGGGTGCTGAGGGCACCTACAGAGCCTGGTGTGTCAGCCTGAGCCACAAATCTCCGCTCACCTGTGCCCCTAGGAGGTTATGGTCCCTGATCACCCACTCTGTCCTCTTGGGCTTGGGCCCCTCCTTCTCTCCTCTTCCCTCTCGAATGCAGTCATCTCGACTAACAAAAGTGACCATGGCTACTCTGACGTGTGAGTGATGCCTGCTGGCCAGGCCAAGACAGTCAGTGTGCCAAGCTGAGCTCGGGCCCCTTCCCACGTGCCAGGGTGCACGGGCCCTTCCACCCCAGCAGTAGAACCATCCTGCTCCCTCCCCAGCTCTGCAAAGGTGGGCCAGGAGCTGGGGCAGAACTGAGCGTGAGGAAGAAGAGGTCAGAAGGGTTGCAGAGCATAGAAGATGCTGCCCTGTGAGGTCTTGGGTTTGGGAGTGAGCAGGCGTGGCGGGGGAAGGGATGAGGCAGTCCAGCTTCGTTCACCCTCTGGAGTCAGTGAGACCTCGTTTGAGTCCTGACACTGTCACTTAGTAACTATATGACTTAGGGAAGTCACTTAACTTCTCTGAGCCTCAGTCGTCTCATCTGTAAAATGGGGTTATTAAAATCTCCTGAGGTTTGTGGGGACTTCAAAAGATAATGAAAAATGTGGGAGCTCAGTGCAGACACCTAGCCAATGCTCCATGCATAATCTCCTTTGCTGCTGCTGCTGCTGTGGCCACTGCTACTGTTATTGATGACACCTTGGGGACAAGGCCATGCAAAGAATTTGGCCAGCTTCTGGAAGAAGGTCAACCAGGTCAGCTGGGGGAGGTTTCCTCCTGGCCTGGTCCCCCTGATAATTACACCAGGTCCTTGGACCTGAACTAGGAAGCTCAGAGGTCCTGGAAGGGAGAGTCGCCCTCCCCCACTCCACCCCCACTCCCAGCAGGTGGTGTCCTGCCAGCCTGTGAGGTGGGATGGGGTCCCCTTACTCTGAGGCAGCCTGGTTTCTCTTCCTTTCCTCTCACTGCTTCTTTGTCTCTAACTATTGCCAATGCCAGAGACCTGCTTCTCTGTGAGGGGACGGGGTGGGGGGCAGGGTGGAGAGAAGACCAAGGGAGCTGGGAGATCAGAGGCAGGAATTTCTCCAGTGTATAAAGAGGATAGGGGTCACTTCTCTCTTAGGCTGAAATTGGTGACATTAGGTAATGTATTTAAGACTTCTGTCCCCATACCCTTCCACCTCCTTAGCTCTTTTCCTAAGCATGATGCTGTTTACATAGTAAAAGGATGGAAGCTTTAATGAAGAAATAAAAATGACTAACGGACAACAGAATATGCAGTCCAGTTGGCCATCTGACACCCCATTTCCAGGGCTAGGGGGCTGTTGCTCCCATATCCTAGCCTGTGTCCCCACTTAAGCCGAGAGCAGACGAGGCTGGGCCTGGTAGAGGGCAGCACAGGCTTGGGCTCAGGCTGGGACTGAAATCCTGCCCTTCAGCCCTTTTCCGAAATACTGGCTTGAGCAGGGGCCCCTTGAGAACCCTGACGGCTCTGAAGTCCTGTTCCTCAGGCAGGATCTTTCTGTCCGGCAGGTGGGCCCTCCCTCCAGCTCCATTTCCATTCCCCTCTGCTCCATCCCTACCCAGTTCCCCCCAGACACCGGAGAGGGAAAACTTCCAGCCTCTTTAGGGTCTGAACCCTTGAGGACCCCTTAGCCCCTACTGGGGCCTGGCCTGAGGGAGCGGGCAAGCTCCCCGGGGGAGGCCGGCCCCAGTGTGTGGAGCCTCTGGAGCTCCCGATCTGAGCTTCGATTAGGCTGGAATGTTCCCTGTCCGGTTCGCAGCGATGTCCGCAGGGAGATTGTGGGAGGGTGTCTGGCTGTCCCAGGTTCCTTGGGCTTGGAAACGCTGTGGCTTCTGGCCTGCCCATCCACCCTCTCCTCTTGCCTCTGCTTCCCTCACCCCCCATTTCTCAGCGGTTCTCAAAGGGCTTAGGCTTCCCTGGGCCTTGCTCTTGTGGTCCCCTCTGCCCCTACTTCCAGTCATCCCTTCCTCTCCCTAATTTAACTTTTACTCTTTCTTTAGGACTCCCCTCCAGGAAGCCTTGCTGATCCCTCCCCGTCTCAGGCTGGGCTGGCTGTCCCTCCACACCTCCACACGCTGTCTCCAGGGTACTCGCCTGGTAAAGCATCTGTCCCCTTTCACTGCCAGAGGACAGGGACGCTGCCATCGCTGGACCTACATGTGGAAGGGGCTCAATTGGAATCAACCAATGAGTGGCGGTTACCTTCGGGCTTTAGGTCAAACACCTTTTGTACACCTGCGGCTGCCTCTCCCCTCTCTTAAGTCCTGGGGTTTAGGGCCCCTTTCTCTTCTGCTTACCCCCACCCCTGCCCCCCACTGCCATCACCTGATAAAGGCCATGGAGATGGTGCAGCAGAGGAGTTAACAGGGGGCTACCTGGCAGATGAGGGACCCAGCTTTCCCAGCTGGGAAAGACCTTGACCCCGGTTTCCTCTTCTGTAAAATGAATAATTTATAGCACCTTCTTAGGGTGGTTTAAGGACTGAATGTAATAATCCCCATGTTGAACCCCTTCCCTCCCCCTGGCTACTCTGGGCAAGTGGCGACTCTCTTTTCCCAAGGTCTGTGGTTCCCTCTGGAGAGGGGAGGGCAGCTCTGGGACGAAGTAATGTGGCAGAGCTTCCAGGGGAAGCTCTGGGCACACGGGATAAATGAGTGGCTTCAGTGGCAAGTTCTCTGCCCATGTGTTCGTGTTTGGCTTTGAGCTCAGAAGATGCCTCTGGTTCCAAGGGTGTGTCCTCGATCCTATGCCCACCTGCCTGCCAGGTGCCAGGCTCTGAGAAGTCACCACCTAGGCCCAAGGTGGGGAGCAGATCAGGAAGCCCAGGTATCTGGGGAGCTCGGCTCTCAGAGACATGAGTGAGCAGCCACCTCCCTGCCCTGGCATCTGGAGGCCTCACTGCCCATCCTCAGGCCACCATCCCCAAGGCCACAGGAAGACAGTCTGTGTGGAGGCAGGATGAACTTGACCAAGGGCGGAGGCCAGCACGGCACCCACTCCTCTCCAGTGCTCTTCCCTCTCCCAGCTCTGGGCTCTGGAGGATGGTCTGTAGGAGAGAAGGAAGGTGTGAACCCTGGAGGCACACAGATCTCAGTTTTAATCCTAATTAGCTGTGTGTGAATTTGGCCAAATTACTTCATTTCTCTGAGCCTCAGTTTCCTAAGCTATAAAATGGGGATGACAATGGCAGTTCTCTCTGAGAAAGTCGTAAGGATTAAACACTAAAATTCATGCAGTGCGTGGAGCTCAGAGTGCACATATTAAGTGAACAATACATGGTAGTGTTACTGTTATTATTACCTGTCCCTTGCTGTGTTCCCAGCATCTACCCAGGATACCTTAATGCTGTCCAACCTAACAGAATCAGAATTCATTGAACATTTATAATACCTTAAAGACGAGCTCAGTCAACCTAATGAGAGGAGAAAGGTGCCCACCAGGTTCTAAGGCATGGAATGCTCTCCTTTTCTGCCCCTACCCCTGCCTGGAGCCCCAGGTGGTCCTGCTGCTAGCCTTAGCTCTTCCACGTCTAAAAGCTCAAGGAGGTCTTGCTTCACCTTCCTCCTGTGAGAAACTCAGGCAGGCGGGCAGCCCTGCCATTTGAGGCCCAGGTGCCCTGGCTGGGATGTGTGCCTGGCTAGAAAGTGCTAACAAGGATCATGCCTTTGCTCAGTGCTTGCTTCTAGCTTTCCAATGAGGATTTTCAAACTTTCCTCTCCACAGAGACGATGACACCAGCAGGGCAAGTGGCCTCTTTCTCTGTGCTTGGGTCTCAAGGGCAACCGAATCCAGCCACAAAGCTCTGTAGGCACTGTGAATGTGGAGTGGCTGGCAGAGGGGAAAGGGAGAGGCCAAGAGACCCACGTCCCCAAAGGCCTGGGCCACAGAGGGAAGCAGGTGTGTAAAGCACTCCCCTGGATCCCAGGCTCTGGCCTCACTATGTGGAGCACACAGGAGGTAACATCCACCACATCTGTAAAGACAAAAGGAAGCCAATGCAGAGGCACAGCTGCCTGTGGGTCTAGGCCACCTTATCCACCACAGGCTACTGCTGGCTAACTCGTGGCAGCCGCATAGGCACTTGTGTGTCAGCTGAGGGAGCCTGGCATTATTCCCAGGCAGGCCACCCTGGAGTCCCCT
This sequence comes from Orcinus orca, assembly GCF_937001465.1. NCBI lineage: Eukaryota > Metazoa > Chordata > Mammalia > Artiodactyla > Delphinidae > Orcinus > Orcinus orca. The sequence goes on from NC_064561.1 coordinate 68,438,165, forward strand.
TTTGGTGACACCAAGAGGCACGAGAGAGAGGCTCTGCCCAAGGACTGAGGCTAGTTGGTGGAGCTCAGGAGGCCGGGACACAGCGGCTCCACAGCCTGAAACCCCACCCCTCTACGGTCCTGGAAACTTCAGTCAGTGGCCACAAGGGGCACTGTGGCCTCCTGCCACCAACGGGCGGCAAGGAAAAGCGACTGGCATCCTCAGAGAGAGAGGCTGGCAGAATTCCTGAGTGTGGGGGTGAGGGATAGGGTACAGGGAGGGGCCTTCTCGAAGCTCTGAGGTCATGTTTCATGAGGAAGATAAGCACTATACCAGGTTCTGCCAGGCCTGGGTCCCGGTCAGTCCCCTCCTACTGCCCCTCCCCCTCTCCACACACACACACACACACACACACACACACACACACACACACACACACACACACACACACACACACCCGCCCCGGCCCTTTACACGTGCTCACAAGCAGCCTGTGATTCTCTTTATCATGGCTTATAGTTCTCTATCTGCCAGATGGCTTGATTAATGTCTGTCTCCCCTACGGACTGTGGGTCTACAAGGTGGTACTATTAGGATGGCTGGGGCTGTGCTTGTCTTCTTCGCTGTCTCCCTAGCAGTTGGCAAAGGGACTCATTCATTTGAGTGAAAGAATGAGTTAAAGAATAAACTCCTCCATCAGACACCATGGACTCTCTAAGGGCAGGAATGGCTTCATTTATTTTTGTATTCCCCGACCTCTGCCACCGTGCCTGGCCCAAAGTCAGTAACCAATAAATAGTGTGGGATGGACGACTCACTGGGATTTAAGGGGGGCCAGGAAGAGCCTTTGCAGATGTGTTCATGTCTATCCCTTCCCACCTGTGAGGCAGTGAGGACATGGCCTTCTCCTCCAGGTAGCTCTCCTGGGAATAGAGGGCTCTCCAGCAGAGCTGAGAAGGGGGAAGTGTAGTGCTGACTCAAGAAGAGGATGGGAGTTGAGGTCTCGGGTGGGCTGAACTAAGAGTGCTCTTCCAGGCACGTGGCTGCATTCCGGTGAATGGGGAAACTCTGTGGGAGCCATACCTGGTGAGCGCTCAACTCTGGGAAAGCTCAAAGAAGACAGGGTGGCAGCAGTGTTGGTGTCTGGGCTAAGGTCAGAGGCTGCAGTCATGCCGGCTGTTCACCTGACCCCATCCATCTCCAGAGCCTCCTGAGGTTGGGGACTGGGGCCAGGGCTCCCACAAGTGCCACTCTTTAGATGTGAGGCTCTGGACTTTAGGCTACTCCTTGCCTTCACAGAGCCAGGAAGTCTCAGACACATGGGAAACTGAACGACAGAAGGAGCGGGGGTGGGATCTTGCCTTGGGCTTGGGGTGGATCCCTGCCCTGTCAGCAGAGCCTTAGTGCTGTATTGCGGGGGGAGGGGGGGTGCGGAATGGGTGAGACTCCCTCGGGGCTGCAGAATCGCCCAGGCTCTCTGACCGTCGGTTGATTTGTTGATTTCTGAGCCCACCTTTCATGTCCAGATGAACTGAGGAGAAGGTAGAGAGTCTCCTGGGACCCAGGTCCTGTATGCTAAACAGATTTAGAGTCCAGAGTTTGCAGCCCAATCCCACATCCCAGAGCCTGAAAGCAACTTAAGACATATAGCGCTGGCTCCCTTAGCCGACAAACTCGTCTTGTCTTGTGGATTCCTGACTCCCTCCTGGTGGGCAGAGGAGTGCACTCATTCAGGATCCCCTCTCCCAGGGGTTTGTCTGAGCAGCTCTCTGACCGGCATGAATCAGAATACAGCCGACACAGATGTCAACCCTGGCACTCCCGCTGTGAAAGCCTGTGCTAAATGTTAGGATTTGAAACCAGAGCTCACGTGCAGCTTGAGACATAATTTAACCTAAATTCTTGCTTCCAGTGTCGCAAAACCCCCTAAACCTAACCAAATCAAAGCAAAATAAAGTGTGGGCAATTGACTAGCCACAAGTAGAGTGATACTGTTTCTAAGACTCCTTTTGAAACGAAACAAACTTGACTTCCTTTTGTTCAATGGTGGAAATATTTACCTAGAATGGATGCAGGCTAGTGTGTGGGCACAAAAAGGATTTAAACACACACACACGTTTATCACCAACTCTGTCAGGCCCGACATGTTTTGATAAAAGCTGATTTGGATTCCAAAGAACAGACTGTTTTTCAACGGAAACAGCATCTCATCAAGTCAAAAGATCCTCAGCAGTGCCAAAGCCAGGGGGCAGGTCCTAAGCCGTCGGGGGTCTCAGGCTGCAGGCTGAGACTTAACGAAATATGGTCCTAACCAGCTGACCCAAAGAGAAGCTGACATACGCATACATCCATTCTAGATAAATATTTCGTTTTGTTTTCCTAAACATTCTAGATAAATATTTCGTTTAGTTTTCCTAAACTGTGGCCCTTCAGTACACGCCCGGGTAGCGTGTACCGTGGAGGCCGGCTCGGGTCCGAGCGCGTAGAGGCCCGCTCCAACAGGTGCAGCGCGGTTGCGCCCGGCCAATCTCGCGCGGGGTCTCTCCCTGGCACCCGTACCGGCACCGGCGCCGGGCCAGACCAGAGCCCCAGGGCGCAGAGACCGGCCTGCGCGTCGCCCGCGGCCGCTTCGCAGTGGTGGGGAGAAGGCAGGGGGCTGAGATGCGTCCTCCCTCGCCCCCTCCTTAAATTCCAGCGTCCTCCATTTGCTGCGCCCGGGGTGCGGCCTATTCAATCGCCGGCCCCAAAATCGGGGCGGCTGCGAGAGCAGAGCCGGGGCTGCCAAGAGGGCGAAGGAGGGGCGGGATGCGAGCGAGGCGAGTCCGCCGGGCAGTGCCCTGTGCGCGTGGAGCTGGGCGCGCTGGCGGCCCGTCACCTGTGCGGGCGCGCAGCGGCTGCGCCCCCACCCAGGCCTGGGGCGCCCAGAGCGACCGAGACGGCCCGAAGGCGGGGCTGGAAGTAGCGGCCTGGCCCCGCTGCGGCGGCGGCGGCGGCGGCGGCGGCGGCGGGAAGCCAAGGAGGTTCTGGCGGGCGCGTCTTCCCTGGCCGGGACGCTCCGGAGCTCAGCGCCGGCGCCCCGGGCGTCCCAAAAGCCGGCGGGCACCCTATTCGCCCCCTGGCGGCTCTGGGGACACGCCGGGCGCCGCCGCCGCCACCGCCGCGGGATGAGCTGTCCACAGCAGCACTGGGCGCCGCCCGAGGTCACGCAAGGATCTGTCCCAGGGCTGCGAACCGGGAGGCAGATCGCCCTTGGGAGGAATGGAGGGGTGGTAGGACGAGGCAACTATGAGGTTTGGGGGTTTTCTTGGGATCCACGTCCCCTACATCGCGCGTGGGCTTCTCCACCAGCGTGATAACTGACACCCAGGCACCTCACTCCCGACTGGTCCTCCCTCCCTTCACCCTGGAAATAAAAGCCTCCCTGTCATTCTCACCCATTCTGGGAAATGGCCCCCATCTTCCCTCCTTCTGCAGTGACCTGACAGTGGTAGCCTTGAAGGCACAGCGGCACCGGACCTGCCACTCCCCGGACCTTGCGCAGGCAGAGAGCCCTGAGGCAGTGCTGGTAGGTTAGTAGGAGAGGATCAGAGTTCAACGGGGTCCCGAGTGCCCATTGGGAGCCTAGCACTGCCCTTGGTTTTGTAGGAGGTTAAAAGTCCTTGCCCTCTGGGTGCTTCCAATCTCAGAAGACAAACACACCTAAGAGACTGTTGTCATAGCAAGTAGCCTGGCAGCAGGAGCTTCAGGAGAGGACATAGTGGAGATGGGCTGGAGTGTGAACACCGGAGCCATGAGAACTTGCTAAGTGGACAGGATTTGGAAGGGGAGAGGGAGAGGAAGAGGGAGGGAGGGAGAGAGAGATAGAAGATATTCCTGGTCCAGTCTGGAGTGGTGTGGAGGGCTGGTCTGGGAGAGCTAGAGGGGCCACCCCTAGAGGCTCTGTAAGGGTGGGCTTCTGCAGTGGGAGAGACAGAGAGAAGGAAGAGCTGGAGGCTGGATGCCCTCTGGGAAGCAGCAGAAGAGCCTGCTCTGAGGTGCTGGCTGAGGCAGGCTGCCACTTGCACAGTTCCGAGGTCTTCTTCAAGAGGCTGGGTCATACACTACAAAAACCAAAACAACCCCCCTCCCCCCCAAACAAAAAAAACCGTGGGTCACACTCAGTGGTTTTTGTCCAGAAGGAGGAAGCCCAGGTTATGGAAGGAAGAGGGAGCGGCTGTAGGCTAGGTCCAAAGGTGAAAAGATTAAAAGAGTGAGGCGGGAGGGAGCAGATGAAGTAGCGCTGGGATGAGAAGCACCAAGCTGCTTCCTGGGGAGGAGGAAGCCAAAGGGCAGGAGCCTGTCTGAGGGGCCAGCAGGGGGCGCAGGGGCCCCAGAACCTCAGGCCCGCCAGAGCGGGCTGTAGTTGACAGTCTGGCTGTCAAGTCTCTGACCCATTTCACATTCCATTTTCCTTACCAAAGTCATCTCAGGTAATTGGGAAGAATGCTTCCCACCCAGCATCTGGCTTTGTACAGAAGATGTGGCAAACCCAGGATGAAACTTCTAAGCCTCACTGTGCCCTCCTGTCCAAATCTGTCTAGGTCTTAGGGCTGCAGGTATCTTGCCTCAGCGTTTGGCTTAGAAAAGCTATCTTTCTGGCAGCGGAGACAGCCACTGGGTCTTGCCTCAGTAGTGTGTCTTCCTACTTGGCCTTAGCATCCAGAAAGGACTATCCATGCCTGGGGTTGGGTAGCTTCATGGTAACCTCTCACCCAGACTCTGGGGCAGGCTCTGAATAGGATCATGGGGTCAAGCCTGGCAGACAAAGAGTGAAGAGCCCACACACCCAGGCACTGGCTATGCCAGCACTCCCACGAGAAGGACTGAAGCTGCCCAGATATTGAGCTGGGAGAGTTAGGGCAGGCTGTCCCAAGCCACCAACCGCAAAGAGGGCTTTGGGCGATGGGACTCCCCTGCAGCCAAGCAGTCAGGCAGGGCAGACTATGAGATGCTCGTCAGGCATGGCAGCCCTGGAGGAGGCAGAGGGAGAGGGCAAGCACTGTCACCAAATCCTGCCCTAGTGATGGCTCTGTCAGGGCACTCCACAGGAGAGGGCCCAAGGAAGCACCATTTGAAAGAAAAGCCAGGGTCAAAAGTCTTTTGACGTAAGAGTGGAGTGGGGTTCCAGTGTGTGTAGAGATGGGGTGATGGAAGGAGGGGAAGGGCCCTGGCCTGGCAGGAATCGCATAGGCCAGCAGCACTCCTTCGCCCAGGCCAGATTTCCTTCCCTTAGCAATCAGATCACAATTAAAGGGAACCTCCACTTACTCATGCTCTGCTTGAATTCCTCCAGGGTCAACCACCTGCACTTTCCCCATCTTCTTTTTTTTCAATCCTTTCATGTTCAACTTTTTTGTGTCTTTTTTTTTAATTCATTTTTTATTTTTGGCTACATTGGGTCTTTGTTGCGGTGCGCGGGCTTCTCATTGCGGTGGCTTCTCTTGTTGTGGAGCACGGGCTCTAGGCATGCGGGCTTCAGTAGTTGTGGCTCGTGGGCTTCAGTAGTTGTGGCTCGTGGGCTCTAGAGCGCAGGCTCAGTAGTTGCGGCGCACGGGCTTAGTTGCTCTGCGGCATGTGGGATCTTCCCGTGTCCCCTGCATTGGCAGGCAGATTCTTAACCACTGTGCCACCAGGGAAGTCCTTCCCCATCTTCTAAAGGAGCCTGGTGAAAATAGGGAGAAGCATGCTGCGTTTCTTCATGGACAATGTTTGTGGGAGTGTGCCTGAGGGTTTGTGTTCCCTGTGGTATTTGCTACCATTACCCCTCTCTCCCTTGGAACATGCCCCAGAGGAGAACATGGTCTCTCGGCCACCTTTCCCTGCCACTTGTTTTTCAAATTTACAAACACAGTATCAATATCTAAGTCCCTACTATGTGCCAGGCACGGTGGCAAACATGTTAGGTGCACGGCCTCATCTGCTCCTCACAGTAGCTCAGGGCCCCATCATCCGTACTCTTTAACTGGTTCCAGTTCCCAATCCCAGCCAGGCACAAGGGGTTGAAGTCTGTTCCCTAAGCTGATATAGAGGACACAGTCCAATCTTGGCATCCCTCACAGTGTGGTGGCTCAGTAAGTATTAATTAACTCTGAGGACAGGCTGCACTTTGACTCCCCTCTGGCTAATTAAATAAACCTGCCATGTAAATCAGCAGAGGGGACAGAGAGACGTTAGGCTATATTGAAAAGAAACTGGGCTGAGGGACAGTAGGACTGTTGGCCTTCAAGTAGAAATTGATCTTGGCCTGCTCTGGCTCTCTTTGCGTTCTTTGAAGCTAGGGCCAGAGTGGTGGGGATGAGGAATAGCCCCTCTTGGAGAAAGCCTCCCCCATGAAGTCCTGGAGAACTGGGAGGAGGTAGGCAGGACTCCCATGCGCACTGGGCCCCCCGTTGCCTACAATGACATGAGAGTTCTCTAAGGAACAAGACAGAACTGGCTGGCCCTCACCCTCCCCTCCCACTGCATCCTCATCCTTGAGTCACCATGGCTCTGTGGTCCTGGGTCGGCCGTAGGGGACCTGGGACCCAGGTAAGACATGCTGTGAAAGCCCCTTCCCACCATTGCTGGCAGTGTTAGATTGTTGGGGCCGGCAGGCGCCTTGCTGGGCTCTGCTTCCTTCTGCTTCTTCCAGAAGAAAATGAGCTATGGCAATGGCTCAGGCCCTCTGGAGGCCCAGTTCCCCCTCTGACCAACTGGGAGACCTGGGGCAGACCATTTAACCTCACCAGGCCTGGCCCTACTCCATTAAATAGGGAAGTAATAATGTCAGCCTCACAAGGGGCCTGTGCGTAAAGTAAGGGCTCAGTAAGTAGTAACTGTTTGATGATGATGATGATGATGACGACGACGACAACTGTCTGGTTCATAACAACCAATTGTATCCCTAATAATGCTGGTCTGTCTTCAGATGTAGCTGGAATAGCTACTGTGTTTGAGCCCTAAGCTGTCACTTTGAAGGTGGTTATTTTCTATATGGAATAAGAAAGAACATCATCTCTAAATAATGTCATGAAGTTAACATGTAAGGATAAAATGAGATAAGGTAAGGGTGAGGGCAAGGGAAGAGTGAGTGTAGAAGTTGCTGAGAAAGGATGTGGCAGTGTGGCAGGATGCCTATGCCCTTTCCCCTCCCATCCAAGTCTCTTCCTGCAGCCACTTGGGAGCCTTTGCCCCTCAGAGCCCTCACTCCTCCTTTTCCCTTGGGATAGTGTTTCGAGCAGGGCTCAGAAGATTAAGGCCAACTCTGGGGGCCTGTGGCTCATAGCAGGCAGTCCCCCACACTGTCCTCTCCTAGGAGAAGTCACACGGGTCGCCATGGTGGGCCACAGGAGCCCTGCAGAGTCCCCTAGAGCTGCCAAGCAGGCACAAGACAAACGTTTACATTCAACGTATTGGAACAGATCGAATGTGGTTCTCAAAAAACTCAGACTTGCAAGCTTTGGAGAAGGCCCAGGTTTGGCTCCTTTTAACTCCCAAACAAATTCTTGTGGGATGTTGCAATTACTTGTGACAATCCCTCTCCCTGCCTGGGACTTTGATTTCAGATTTAGACATGTAAAACTGGGTGGCTGGCTGGGCCTTGAGCAACTTGGGGGGTGTGGTGGGAGATGGCTAGGGAAAATTCTTTGCAGCATATTGTGTTTGGAAGCGAGACCTCGAGGAATCAGACGCTGTAGCTCTGTTTGTGTTATAGAACTTTTCAGCCCCTGTGGCAGATTTCCTGGCCTTGAAATTGGTTCACTATGCGGGAGTGGTTCATTCTGTCCTTTGAAACACAAATGTCTAGGAATCATTTTATGGAGTAACTTTTGGAGTAACTTTCCAATCAAAGTTATGACAAATTCTGCAGTCCTTACCCTGAAATCTTATTCACTGGATAAGCAGCAGGTGAAGATTTATCAAGGGGATATTTTAGTGGTAAGTGGTGCTGACCTTGCCCAAAGGTACCTGGAAACAGGAGGAGGTGATACAGAGACAGCCAAGTGGATGCAGAAACAGGAGAGGAACATGGCCGGGCAAAGCACGTCCAGGTGTCTGGACTCCATGGCCTTTCTTGGTACTCAGGTGTATATGCAAACACTTCGGGCAAACTGCCTATATCTTTGTGTTGCCATCATACCTGGCCTTAAAGCACATTCAGCTATTCTGGGGGATGAGGTGAGGACCTGGACCCTGGTCAGGCTCCTTTTTCCTACTTCCTGGCTGCCACACCTGCTCTGAGAGCCCAGAAAACTTTAGCTCTGGCTTTTTTGGCTTTCATATTGGCAACAAAACAGCTGGATACAGCTATCCCTGGAAGGGTTTCGAGCAGAAGGGCTAGGACCTCTTGGCCATTGGCAGTCAGCTGGATCTAACAACCTGCCTCTTGAGGCTGGTGCACAGAAATCAGGAATCAAAAATGCCTGGGAATTCCTAGACACTCTGTAAAGTTGAGGGTGGTGAGCAGAGTCATAGGCTGCTATCTGTTGGCAAGTCAGGGGCAATAAGCTCTTCCTTTTAGTGTAGGCATCGGGCATAGAATCATTAACACTGCTATTCTCTCGAATACCTGTGAGCTCTCCTTCCAAGCTATCATCTTGTCTGAATGAAGCTTAGAAATTACATGGAACAATGTGAAAAGAGAGAAGGTCAGAATGAGAGACTGTGTTTCAGGCCAACCAGACTCTCAGGGAAATCCTGACTAAAGAAAATATTAAGCCGTACTACTCTAGATTTGAAATATTGGAATTCCTGAGAGAGCAAGACGAGAAGGGGGATTCTAGGAATGGGATATAAAAGCAGGGCATAAAAGAGATAGGACAATTCCCCTGAGTACTTTTGGGTCTTGGACAGATAAAGCTTGGAATTCCTGAGCAAAAGCAAATACTCAACTGTTTCATCCATCTCTGAGTGGGAAGAGGGAATGAGTAAGCTAGAATCACAGGACACTGCAACACCAGGCTCTGGTGGCTCAGGACACCAGCCAATGGACACTGAGAGACTGCAGGGGTCAGGAGAAGAGAGAATGTCTCCCCTGGAGGCCCTTAAGAACATAGCTGAGGGCTTCCCTGGTGGCGCAGTGGTTGAGAGTCCGCCTGCCGATGCAGGGCACACGGGTTCGTGCCCCGGTCCGGGAAGATCCCACATGCCGCGGAGCAACTGGGCCCATGAGCCACAACTACTGAGCCTGCGCGTCTGGAGCCTGTGCTCCGCAACAAGAGAGGCCGAGACAGTGAAAGGCCCGCGCACCGCAATGAAGAGTGGCCCCCGATCGCCGCAACTAGAGAAAGCCCTAGCACAGAAACGACGACCCAACACAGCCAAAAATAAATAAATAAATTTATTAAAAAAAAAAAAAAAAAGAACATAGCTGAGACATTCTATTTCTGGATAAGAAGGCTCAATATTGTAACGATATCAACTCTCTCCCAACTTAATTTACATGATAAATAAAATCCCAACCAAAATCCCAATAGGACTTGTCAAATGAAATTTGACAAGCTGACTGAGAAGTACATCTGGAAAGAAAAAATATGTAAGAATAACAAAACAATTTGGGGGAAAAGAATGAAAGAGAAAAATACACTGTATCGACACACACTCAAAAGCTACAACTATTAAAATGGTACTGCACAAGGAATATAAAAAAGTTCAATGCAACAGAATAGAGAATCCAGACAGTCACATATATTTACGGGACTTTTGAATATGAGAAGAGTAGTATTTCAAGTCACAGGGGAGAGGATGGCCTATAGGATAAATAATTCTGGGCAGCACGTGACCCTCTGCCCAAAGAAAAGAAAATAAAGTTAGATCCCTAGCTCACACCATATATGAACATAAATTCCAGATGGATTAAAGAACTAACATAGAAGTACAACTATTGGGCTGGCCAAGAAGTTTGTTCGGGTTTTTCCGTGACATCTTACAGAAAAACTCGAATGAAGTTTTGGCCAACCCAATATGAAAGAAATATAAGAAAATATGGGAGAATACGTTTATTATCTGGGCAAAGGGAAACCTTCTTTAAAAACCATACAATACAAAGCCATGAAGGAGAGGACAGATACATTTGATCAAAATAAAAAGCCTCTGTATAACCCAAGGAACTATTATAAGGTTAAAAGGACAAGTCGGCCTGGACCAAGGGGTGGCTCATTCTGCCTGGCAGCAGACTGTGAGGCCAGATGGCCTTGGAGGCCTTTCCTTTCCCTCACAATTCCTTCGTAGAAGTCAGGGTTCAGGAGGAAGCGAACACCAGAGGGTGGCTGCTTTCCATTGTTATCATCCTCAGAGCCCTACAATCAAGAGACAACCCAAGTCATAGTTATTCAGAGCCAGCGTACAATGAGCGGGTTAAGTGGATCAGCGTGCAGGAGAGGAGCAATGAAGCAAGATGGAAGGACCAGAAACAGTTTTGCTGGCCCTGGGTGAGGAGGAGGAGGAAGGGCTGACTCTCTGTCAGACATCATGGTCTCCAGTCCGTAGGCCCATCTTTCACAGAGGGGATGTGGCTCAGGCAGGTCCTCCCAAGACCTCATTTACCCTGCATAGAGAGCCTTTCGGAAGAGCATGTGGAGAAAATGTTGCCCTGTGTGGGCTTTAATACCTCCATCAGACCCCTCAGCTCTGTGAGGATCAGGGTAGTCCTGGGATGGTGGCCCCTGTCCAGACCCCTAGTGGCAGTGAGGATGGGTGTACCTGTGTTCTTGGGTGGGCTGGGGGGCCTTATATGGTCTGATGACTCCAATTCAGAGGCCTATGTCCTAGAGACTTGACTCTATTTCATGTCTAGAGAATACTCCAACTCAAGGCCCCCAAAGAAAAGTGAAACTCTTGTCCCATTGAGCTTCTGTCAGCCAATTCACCCTAGAGGGATCAGGTTCTGCTCTTGGGGGAGGCCAGGGAACCATTGTGTTCAGCTAGTCTCAGCCCATACTTCCTACTTGTGAGCTGACTCTGAGCTAAGAGAGTGTTTGCCTGATTCAGGTAGGAGGACAGGCAAGCCTTAGGAAACCTCTGCCGCATTCTGATGCCATCCAGTAAGCTGGGTTGAGCACATGGACTTGAGGTTTGAGAGGAGGGGGAAAATTCTCAGCAGGGAGATAGATGCCATTTTTTTAACATGAACAAGTAGCTGCAACAAGGAATGATGGGTATTGAGGAAAGCAGGAGACAGTACCAGGACTGGCCAGAATTGGAATACACTCAATGATGGAATCATATTCCAAGGAGCAGCAAACAACCTCAAAGGCCCCAAGTTGGCTTTCAGAGCTATTTTTCAGGATTTGTAGGGTGAGGGGTAAGGAGTAAATAAGCACAGCTGGGGAGAAGAATGGGGCTCCTAGCGTCTCATGAAAAGATGCCATAGGGGTAAGGAGAAGCCACTGCCTTGGTGAAATTAAAAAATGGACCATGGAACTTAGATTTAACGTCTCCAAAAGGAAGGAAACAACTACATATCAGTGCAAAAACTGTGGCTGAGTACCAACTATGTAACAAGCATCCAAATGAGGGCAACATAAGGAGACCCCTGCACCTCACCCCCCACCATTACTGCTACCACACAAACCTAGCACAGTCACTCAACCCTGCTTCCCACCTCTGAGATGACACCAGGCCAGTCCCCCCATCTGGCACAAAATATGGCAGTTTAGAGTGCTTTATAATATTGCAACCAAACTTCAGAGAAAATAAGGGATATTTAGCTAGCTCAAAATCCCCAACTTCCAAATGGAGAGGTCAGGCTCCAACCAGTCAACCTAGGTGCAATAAAGAGAATAGCTCTTTTTCCTCGAAGCCTAAGCAGCCCTGCTTCCAGGTCCTCTTCAGTCCTTCTGATCAGCCAAGCTGAAGAATGCAGCTTCTCAGAGACCCACTAGAGGAGGGTTCTATTTCTACTCTCAGATCAGGACCAGTGATTCTGAACCTATTTGGGCTGTAACTTCCTTTGAGAGTTTTGAAGAAAACTATGGATCCTCTTCTCAGAAAAATGTACCTTGCACATACAGGTATAATCTTGTATAAAATTTCAGGAGCTTTACAGACCCCCAAAAGCCCCAGCTTAAGAATTTCTGCCAGCACTTCCCTGGTGGCGCAGTGGTTAAGAATCCGCATGCCAATGCAGGGGACACGGCTTCGAGCCCTGGTCCGGGAAGATCCCACATGCCACGGAGCAACTAAGCCTGTGCGCCACAGCTACTGAGCCTGCGCTCTAGAGCCCACATGCCACAACTACTGAGCCTGTGTGCCACAACTACTGAAGCCCATGAGCCTAGAGCCCGTGCTCCACCACAAGAGAAGCCACCGCAATGAGAAACCCACGCACCTCAATGAAGAGTAGCCCCCGCTCGCCACAACTAGAGAAAAGCCCGTGCACAGCAACGAAGACCCAATGCAGCCAAAAATAAATAAATAAATAAAAATTTCTGCCAAAGGCAAATCTCTCCTTTCCTTATGCAAGAGCTGTTCCCCAGGCCTGATTAACTGCTATCTTAGATGTCCAACAGGTGAATTAATATTCAGCATTGACCTCTAGTCATCCTGCACCCTTGGCAGATGGCAGATTCTCTGTTGTTGCCTGTAGCCAGAAGGAAGCAGAGCCCCTAGACTGAGACCTCATTTTGTTTTTCAAAAGAGCGCTCTCCTCCACCATCCCTAGAAAACCTCAGACATTCCAGGCCTGGAACAGAGATAGTAAGCGACAAACCAAAAATAAATCTGGTCCAGTACACATCTGGGCCTGTGAAGAGAGCACCACAGACTGGATCCTCCTTGGGCTGGCAGGAGAAAGGTATGTAGGTACGACCAAAGCTGAAATGGGAAGGGGTCAGATTGGGTTCCCCTCCCTTCAGCCAAATGCAGTCTAGCTGGTCACTCTCGAGAGGCATGTGCTCTTTTCACGGCTCCTCCACCTGGGAGCGCAGAGGCTAACGGAAGCAGGGCTCCTATCGGCTACACAAGTTCCACATTTGTCTCCCTTCTGACCGACAACCGCAACAACAGCAAGGATAATGATGATGAAAGCATTTATTAAACACTACTCTGTGCTATAAGTTCTTCACAGGAATGATTTCATTTAATCTTCCCAGCAATCAAATGAAGTCAGCCCTCTTATCCCATTTATAGATGAGGAAATTGAGACCAGGGGAGGTTAGGTAGAGTTGCTGAAGGCCACAAAGCTAGTGAGTGACAGAGTCTGGATCTGCATCGATTTGATTTCAAACCTAATATTTTTAACCTCCACCTCCATGCTCCTTCCTCAAAGGCCAGAACTCGGACAAAGGCCCTGGAAATCCTCCAGAGTGATGGTCTGGTCTCCAAGTCCTTGCTTCCCCTTCCTTATCCTCTGCCCACCATGCAGCAGCCTGGTTCTCATCAGGGTCTCACTTTATGGCGAGTTGGTTGGAAACTCTCAAACTCTACCTCCTATCTCTGTATGACTTTGCTATTTGAGTCCATATTCCATAGCCCTAAATTTATCTTGGAGCCTAAATTTATTTTAAAGTCAGCTGAGCTCAGGAGCCTCATTTCCTCCTCAGGTTTAGAATGAAGGAGGGAGGTTCTTTTTCACTGCTGCCCTGGAATGTTATGGGAGGGAGGGGGTTTAGTTGTCACCACTCTCATTTTAAAGACTCGGGGGAGGGCCAAGTAACAGAGAGTAGAGGAGCCAGGATTTGGTGAAACGTCACCAGTGATGTTGGTGCTCTATGGAAGCCATACTTCTCTGGACACCTCCTACCCTGTGGCATTTGGAAACAGGGCATATAACCTCTTGGATAGCTAGTCTCCTCCCTTCCCTCAACTAGTGGATTCCAGGGAGAGTGAGTTCCCAGCTCATCAAGAAGCCCAGAAGAATGCTGCCCATCAAATGCTCAGTGGCCAAGGGGCCCCCTGAGTGCATGCTGAATGGCTGGAGCCCCAACCCACAGTGCTTTGGGGGGCAGTTGTGGGCAGAGTGGGCATTAAGCTATCTGTTGAGGCCAGGGTTATTGCCCTTTCCCCAGAACCTCATCTGGAGATGAAATACCTAGGGAGAGGAGATGCTGAGGCCCGTACAGAGGTGGGAGGTGCAGGAAGCTAAGGAGAGTTGGCAGCGGGCAGAGAAGAATCATCTCATATTCAGGGTCCCTGTCCTATGCCACCTGTGGGCAAGAGGTGAGATAAAACAGGATGATAGTACTTGCATTCAACATGGATGAGGAAGTCAGCCCCCAGAGGCACTCTGGGAGTGGATGAAGTCCAACCGCCAGCTAAGAGATGTTTACTGAGTATCTGCTGTGTGCCAGGCTTGTCTAGGCACTGGGGATGCCTCAGTCCTGCCCTCACAGTGTTAGCGCATCAACAGAAAAAGAAAAGACAGTTTTGGACAGTGATAAGCACTAGGAAGAAAAAGGAAACAGTGCTGTGAGGGAGAGTGATTAGAAGGGGGTCTCCTTGAAAGGAGAACATGAAAGCTGAAGCCTGTTTATGAAAAAGGGCCACTGTGTGAGGATCTGTAGGGAAGCACATTCCAGGCAGAAGGAAGAGCAAGGCCAAAGACACTTAGGTGGCAATGGGCTCCATGCATTCAAGACACGGGAAGATGACCAGTATGACTTAAGAGAGATGAACAAGGAGGTGAAAGGAAGGAGAGAAAACTGAGGAGTTAGATGGGGCCAGATCATAAGGGTCTTGTAACCATATTTATGGGCAAGCTGCTGTGTGGAGAATGGATTACAGGAGGCAAGAACGGCCATAAGGAGACCTGTGAGGAGGCCATTAGGTGAGTAAATGGGGGACCATATAATCTGTTACCCAAACCAGGATACCTGTGTAACTGAACAGGGGTGCCGCAAACAATTAAACAGGGACAACAGGCATAACCAGGACTTGCCACCGACAAAGCTCTAGCCGCCATCAGTATGCCCCAACCAGGACTGTCAGAGGAAGCTCCACAGTTTTTAGCAGTTCTGCTCTGACACACAGCTCCCAGCTCCAGGAGCAGAAATCACTCTTCTGTTTGCCCAGGCTCTGGCCTGGTGCCCCATGCCCAAGCATGTGGTTTTTGTTTAGAGGCCACAGGCTACAGTTGCAGCACAAATGGAGCAGGAAGCCGTTTCCCCTGTGTTCTCTGGCACGGGGGCTGTCCACTCTCAGCGACAACCAACAGGACATGAATGAAGGAACAAACAAGGAGCATGTGGCCACCCCTTCTCAAGGTGGTGTGGAGAGGGTGGAAGCCAGAGAGGCATGGACAAGCTCTAAGTTCCAGAGCAGGGATTCTTAACACGGACTTGAGGAGGTCTGTGAAGCAGGCGAGAGGGTCCCAAGCTTTCATGAGTCTCAAACCTAAAACTCCAAAAGAGATAAAGAAGCTTTGCTTTAGAGAGCAGTGGTTCTCACACTTCACTGTGCCTCACAGTCACCTGCAGAGCTTGTTACAACAGGGATTGCTGGGTTCCTGCAGGTTCTGATTCAGTTCCGTCTGGAGTGTGGACCAAGAAGTTTCTATTTCTGGGGACTTCCCTGGTGGTCCAGTGGTTAAGACTCCGTGCTTCCAATGCAAGAGTTGTGGGTTCAATCATTGGGGAACTAGGATCCCACATGCCGTGTGGCGCAGCCAAAAAGTTGGGAAAAAAATTTTTTTCTATTTCTAACAATTTCCAAGGGGATGCTAATGCTCTTGGTCCAGGGGCCACACCTTGAGAATCACTGCTTTAGAGGATACAAGAAACATGAGGGATTATGAGGGATTATGATCGTCCCTTTTCAGACAAGAGTTCTAATAGATACCACAGCCCTCTAAACCACCCCTAAGTCCCAAGGAATTTCATATTTTATTTTTGGAAGAAGCCCCTGGAGAGTGACACTCTGGACCTTCCCTTAGAGGTCAGGAAGTATCTGGGAAGTAGTATTTTAGAGGATGCAGGAAAGTGCCTTCAGAAACGTAACAGCCCAAGCAAAACTTTGAGCTGGAAACTACAGGGTTGGCCCTGACTGATCCAATTACTTGGCCAATTGTTGGAAAATAGCGAGGTTTGGGGAATCTGGGCAGACCCAGATCCTCTCCTGGAGACTGCCTCCTGTTCCTTTTTGAGCCTATATCTGGAGCCAAATGAACCCAGATAGGAGGTCAGCCATAAGGATGATAGGGTGTCAGCTGGGGGGCATAATCTGGGAACAAGAAAGAAATCGACAGCTCCGCTAGACAGAATTGAAGAGCTCATTCACAGAGCTTTTTGATCAGGTCACCGTGGTGAGGATGGGAAGAGGCAGGAATAGCACTCAGCGCTGTACTTACTTTAAGCAAGAGCAGTGGAGAGAGGCCTGGAAGGGCCATTTGCCAGCTTTCCTCAGACCTGCTCCGAGTAAGTCATTCCCCCATGAAAGGGGCAGGGGAAATGAAAATGTGGATTCATTCATGAATCAACCTTCAGAACAGGAAATGTGGCTTTTGAGTTATACAGAGAAATCTTCCTTTGCCGCAGGGAACGCTGGCTTTGCCATCCAGCTAAATACATCCTGAGGTAAGGCACTGTCAAAGTCAGGAAGACCCTGCAAGTTAGGGGAGGAGGTGGCACTAGAGTGTCTGAGACCAAGGGTCTCAGCTTGCCAGGACTCATGACTTGAATTCTGACTGTGTGACCCTGGGCATACTACTCAATCTCTTTTTGTCTTAGTTTCCTCTTCTGTAAAATGGGGATAATAATAGTGCCTATTTCATAGGGTTGTAGTAAGATTTAATGAAATAACCTAGATAAAACACTTAGCTTGCATATTTTAAGCACTCGATATTAGCTTTAAAAACAAAAAAGTGGGGGGGCTTGGAAAAATTTAGGATGGTGGCAGTACAGACCCACCCTTAGTGTCACTGCCAGAGACAGAAAGCGAAGGCCGAGCTAGGTCAGAGCGGCTGCCAATCTCCCTAGGAGGCTGACAAAGAAACTCCTGCTCCCTGGGGAAGGTCTGAGTTGTGAGCTGAGCATGCAGGGAGAGTCAGGATTCCTAGGATGGTGGGGATAACTGGACAACCCTGCTGGCTGTGAGGTAGGGATATCCTGCTTTTTTAAACATTGCAACATTCAGTGAGTCTGTTTGCGACATATTCTCACTGCCAGCCTAAGTGCCAAATGGCCTGATTTGATCAAAATGAATGAAAATCAATGTTGGTAGGAAAACTGGAATGACGTTATTGGAAACACTCCAGAGATTAGCAAAATTAAGGTAGAATCCCCATTTTCAGAGGAAAAAAGTGGCTCCTCCTCCTTAAGTTCCGGAAGCGTGGGGGATGGTGCTGAAGTGAAAGCAGTAGTGACTGTGCTGGCCCTGAGGTTACCGGGCAGCCAAACAGGGAAAAAGGGATCTCTTTCCTCTGATCCTGAATGAGCAGAACCTCTTCCACAACCCAGTACCCTAAGTCAAAAAGTCCAATCCGCTTAGAAATTGTTACTGGCACTAGGAACAAAGGGAGTTCTAAAAACCATGCAAAAGGGCCTAAGTAAATGACATACCACATGGTTAAATAAAAGTTAACATCCATTGGAGGTGGGGGGTGGGAAGCAATTGCCAATTATATCACTTTAGAAAAGAAAGTGCTGAATAAAAATGACTAATAGTTCTGTTGACCATGCTGGGCCCCTTTCTTGAGAGGCTCACATGGGCCTGTAAGCCTTGCCCTATATAGTTCAGACCCATCCCAAGTCTGGGATGTTCCCCCTGTAGCCCTGCAATAGAACTCACCTCCAGCCCTCCAAAATAACCACAGGGCATATTTAATCATAGTCCCATTTGGAATCTTTTAAAGATTAAGGCCACAGGACAGTTAGGAAGGGGCCTGGCTTCTGGCTTTTCACTCCCTTATACTTACTACAAATCGTGGCTAGAGTTTCTACCACAACGTCCTGTACTAGAGAGCCCTCCTCTGGGACAGGGACCCAGGAGTTTGTCCGATTCCACCTTGAGGAGAGAGGGGAATCTTCAGGAAGTACCCACCTGTTCTCTGTGTGCCACCCAAATCAGAGGCACTACCGAACTTAGGGAAAATTAGAGTTTCTTAGTACCTGCCCTACCTACCCAAAACCCTCAGCTTTAAGTTTTCATGCAGCAAAATGTCTATTATTTTTACTGGAGTTGGTGATTGTCAGATGTGGAAGCTGGTCCAAAGCTAGCTAGCTGTGGTTAGCTGTAGTCCAACAGATAGTCAGCTGTTCTCTACAAAGGAGGGCCATTTTAGCAGGAAAAAACCCAAAACAACAACAATGACAACAACAAAACTTTCTTGGAATTTACCCAGGGAAGCCTGAAACTGTGCTACTGCGAACTTGAGATATTTCTATGGCCATGCATCAGTTTTTAGAGTATAACTACTGTCATACACATTGAAATAACAATGAAAAAATTTTCTATAGTGTGACTTTTGCAGGAACGTTGTTCCTGCAACTGCTTGTTCTAAACCTTCTCATATCCAGCCTAAAAGTAAGTGAAAGCATCAGAAAAGATAAAATGAGGAGAAAGCACAAATAAAACTTCCAACTCCATTTCTAAAGGTTGAGGAAAATACCATACACCTGAAGCCACTGTTGCTTTTTGAGTCAGAGGCCATAACTGGGATGGTTCTTTTTGGTCAGATAATCTAATCTTCTCTGAGAAGGTCCCATTAAAACTATTCTGAAGGATCACTCCTGTGCCACATTTTTATTGGTAACTTCATTCACTGTCTACCACTCCACTCACTAGAAGAGCATTTTTGAAAGGATCTTATTTTCAAGCACAACTGCTATTTTCTGCAGAGGATTCTCTTCATCTTTTGTCATGACTCTTTTGTAACCCAAACCAACTTCAAATTTAAAACGACAGAAAACAAAAAGCCTTCTATGGAAAAGGGACATGATCTATGGCAAAAGTTTCTCTTTCTCTTCAATTGTGATAGCTTGGTTAACCGTCACGCCACCAGAGAATTTAAAAAACTGACTCAAGAAGCAAGATAGGGAAGCCATTCACATAAAATCTCTAAAATTAAATTTGTTTTAAAATAAAATAGAAAATAGTTTTCCAGTGTGAGACAGCCCACTTAATCCTTATAGCAAGTTAATGATTAGGCAAGTATACCTGCTGCTGAATCCTTAAAATGGCTTCTATCCCCCCCTCCCCCCAAAAAATTCCAAGAGCAACCATAACCACCCCCACCAAAGGCACTGAAACAAAAGACTGATCTGTTTATATAGTCACATGAAAAATAAACATCTTTATTTTTTTGCCTACTTTATTTCATTTTTTTCAAATAAAATTTAAATCTGTACAAAGTATACTGTTACAGTATATATTTTGTAAGAATCAATGCCTAAAAGAATCACAATACTTCAATAAGCAGTACAGCAGACCTCGCTAGTTTCAGCTTTGATATTGAACAAACTCAAGCCGGCTGATGCACAACACATTTGCTTGGTTTCCACATGGTGAGTTCCCAGCACTGAGATGGGAGAACATGACAGCAAGTATGGTTATATTACAGCCCGACACACTGAGCTTCTTCATGTGATAATAACTGCACATATTTAATACAGAATGCTCAAATTTACTTTTTAAATTGCATTTGCTTACTTCTTAGTTGGAAAAATTCAGCATTCTTAATGGGGTCCCCAAACAGTGCAAATTAATGATATTCTACTGTATAATTGGCACATCTCCAATAAGGATTAACTTGTAAACTCAAAGAATATTACAACTTTGTCTTAAATTTTAACTAACATACATCTGGTCCATTTAACCAAAATCATTTTGGAAAGATATTAAAGAACGATTCTATTTCTGAAAGGATATTGTTTTGACCATTCTTTAGAGAAGATAAATTTTTAAATTGTCGTTAAAATGTTTTACTATAAAAATTTTACAAACTCGATTAGAAATTTCAAGATTATGATTCACAGCAGACAAATACAAACTGTTTATATTCCAACAATACCTACTCTTAGACTTTCAAACAGAGCACATCCATGTCAGCTGTGTTAACTAAAATTTTGAACAGTGTACTAAATTTATAAGTGGTGCTGGGTCTAGCAAGTGTAAATACACAGTATATTTTAATGAAAAGAATTGTCTTCTTTATACTTTATTTGTTTTCCCATAAGGAAACAATGTTTACATTCTTTAATAAAGTTAATCTTACATCAGAATATAACTTAATACTGTCAGCAACAGGGACCACACACAGTAAATAAGAAGCACATTTAAAATAAGTCTGAATTCACATAGATTAACATTTGTTGGTTAATAAAATATCGACAGTATTACAATCTTACAATATTTACAGTAAGAAAAATCTAGAGTAATATATACCTTTCACAGCAGGATTCCTTTTTTTAATTATTATTTCTTCCAGTTTGGGATTGTGTATACACGAAAAGCTCAAATAAAGCAACTCTGCAATATAATCTTAAAATAATGGCTACTGGGGGAAATTCTATCACAACCATTGAAAATAATGGTGACTTTTCACGGAGTCTGTGGCATCTGAGAACCTAGTTAATTAACCAAAGACTTGCTCAAACTAGCCTCAGTTACCCAGATTAAAGCTGCAGAACTCCGGCCTTCCCTGACTGCTAAAAACCCAACAGATTTTCTCAACATGCTATAAGAAAAGAGGGAAAATAGGTTTCAGTTCACACCTCATGGCTGGAAGCCTCCGGCCAGTGCACATTCCCCAACTTATGCTAAGAAGAGGGCCAGCTTCATCCCTAAAACACCACAAGAGTTTACCTTCCAACTACAGGGCACTGTGACACCAAGCTCACTCATTCCTCAACTTTCCAGCATTAGGATAAGGCATGAACTTGGCCTATATAATACACACCAGCATCTTAGAGACTTGGGGTCGGGGCAAAGAAATATACTAGTGCAGTTTGCGCTGAGATCAACAGGGAAAATGGGAAGCGATGCATGTTTCCGATTAGAATAGCAAGAAGACCCACATCCCTAAACTGGAATTTGGCCAGGGCATCAGAGTTAGCACCCCCTCTCTGAGTACCACAAGCAATTAGGATGTGTGCTCTGGGCCTCCTCCAAGAGAGAGCATCTACAGTAAGTAACACCATGTGGGACATTAGTTCAGTGATGACTCCCAAGAAAGCAGATACAAGTCTTAAATCTGGGGCTGTCCACAGCACCTGAGGTCACTCATCAGAGCTGTGACCTGCCCCAACCCTGCTTACTTTAAGAGATCTGATGGGCACAGAGCACTCAGGGATACAGCTGCTGGCTACTTTGGACTCTAGATCTCACAGGTAATCAACAGGTATCTGGGATTGAATTAGCAGACTGTACCACAGCTCCTTAAACAGACACTGTCAGGTATGAAATCATGTCAAGCATGAATCTTCACTGTCAGGTCAGAAATCAAAGTGGGAGTCTTCCCACATCAGCCAAGGTTATTTTGTCAAAACCTTAGAGGAGTTGAACAGTTTTTCATGTTGCAAGTGATTAGTTTACTTATTTCAGTCAAGCTGGATTGGCAAACCAGACTGATTTATTTAGTTAGCTTTGTTTTTTTGATTCTTACGTATGTGTTAACCCAAAGCTGTTCTATTTGGGCTAAATACACTGACAGAGAAAATTCAAACAACAAAAGTTTTCAGCAAACTTCTGTGGCATTTTCTTTTTGGAAGTCAATGCAAGATCTAAAGGTATTTCTACCCAACAAAGTCTGTTTAAGTGTTTAATGTTATTTCCTTTTTGGTCCTATATAGAATGCTATGACTTCTATATAGGTCTGAATGCTGCTCCATGTAGATGCTTTCTGTATATCTAAAAATATATACTTTTCAGTAGTTCAATACATGGTTAATCTTCCCACAGAGGAAGATTTTTGTAATCACATGTTGCAAAGTAGAAAAACATCTCCTTTCTAAGAAAGGAAATACGTATACTTTCCTATTGTACACTTTTGAATAAGCCCAAAGGCATGCACCAAAAAATCATTATTAAAACTAATACATGCACTAAAATGGTATACAGTTAGACTTAAATAAGGTGCTGCTTTCTCAATTTTTAAATTTGAAAAGATATTTTGTCGGTTGTTGACTCAAAGATCTCCCCCGCCCCCACCCCACTCCATGGCATCAAGAGAGAAAAATAAAAAGTAAGCATAAACCTTTAAACTATTCTTTACATGGGGGAAAGGACAGATATATCAACTATCTTATTTATAAACTGGATTCCCAGTTTTAAATAAAACCAATATTTACTGGTAAAAATTGTCAAAGCTAATACATCCAAACAAATGTTACTAGTAAATAATGTTCTACATAGAGAATAATTTACTTTGGTTTTATGCACCTTCTCAAAAATGATACCGGTGTCCCATACGTCACCAAACTGATGTGTTCCAGCAAAGTTGTAAGGCAAATCTTTTTCTTCCCTAGTGACGTCTTGTTTCCCAATACACAAAACTAAAATCTTTTGGTGAGAAAGGGGTTAAGATAATGGCTAACCCCTTGGCATCCTGAGCATTGTGGTTTATCAAACTCTACCCTGCTAGAAGCTGTCAGGCACCCTGACCCCTGCCTTGAACCAGGAGTGGCTCCCATGTCTAGAGATGCCCTGACTCCTTAAAAATAGCTCTCAGAACTTTGCTTCTTTTTTCCTTCTATCTGGATGTTATAATGTCTAACAAAGCTGGTTGGAATGTCACATTTTGCTAGTAGGGGCCATCATCTAACGATAATTCCAATCTGAAATGTTTTATGCCAATACTTAGTTCTTAATTTTATCAATTAATTGCATTAAAATTTTCTCTACAGAGTTTACTTAGAGATCCTTAACTTGGGTTTCAGAAGATGTGTGATGCCCCTGAGGTTGTATGCAAAATTATCTGTATATGTTGTATTTTCTTTCTGGGGAGAGGGTCCATCACTTTTGTCAGATTATCAAAGGTATCTGTGACCCCCAAAAGGGGTTATAGGGACTTAGAGGGATACCCGTAATTCATTTTATAACAGGATTGGGAAATGGGGGCAGAAAACTAAAAATGGCCTCAAAAAAGGGGGGGGCCAAATTGTTGATCTTTTCCCTTTATTCACATTTGGGAAATAAGTGCTTCAAACTAGGAAAAATAACTAAGCTGATTAAATTCCATTTAAAAATAATCAAAGCCACTTTCTAAAATTTTTTCATTATCCATATATGGTAAATTTAGTCTCCAAGAAAAGGTTTGGAGACTGAATTTTTCTCTTTTCCCAAAGGAAGTTCATAGATATAATGCTGATCATCATCCACATTTAACCCAAGACAACATAAAACCTAAGACAACTCTAATGATGTAAGCCTTTATGATTTTGAATAAAGGATTATCTAGAGTCAAATACACATTTGTCAACCTTCATTTCCCAAAATTGGTCCATATTTAGATAACTACCGGGCACAATTCCACTAGATAAACCTAAAATCTGAACAACGGAAGTTTAACTTTCTACCTCAATTAAAAACAAAGCCACAAGTTTCCACAATAGAGTCCAGCCACAAACATTCACACTATGTCACAGAGAAGTTTCTCATTTCAAATACATCACTGAATTTTCAGCAGAATTTGCAAACTTAAGATCCAGAATGAATAGCAAAACATGCTGAGACGAGCATGTCAAGAATTAAAACACCAGCCCCGCCGCACCGCCCCCCCCACCCCCCCCACCCATCCAGAAACACACTCAGGCATTCCAAAAATAAACCAGATCTGAAAAGAGGCCTCTCACTTGTTGGTTTTAAGTATGAAGTGCCTAAAAGGCTATGGGAAAGGGAATATAAAACGAAGTAATTAAATAACTTACAAAATATAATTTTAGCCAAAACACATTTCTGTTCTATTGACAAAACTGTCAATTTTTTTTTTTTTGCAATTCCGAACACTAACTGTGTCGCGCAATCTCACTAAGACAAAAAATATGTTCACAGGTACACTTTTTGTTCTCCTATTCTTTCTAGAGCACATCTTGAGGTTATAATAATGCCTCTAGTTAAAATAAAGTCTCTTATCCCCTGCCACCCTCCCCTCCTCAAAAAGTGAGTCAACCTTGAATTCCAAAAAGGAATATTCATTTAATATAATTATTTCGATACCAGTTATATCACATAGACCATGAGGAAACTCCATGAGTATTATGGAAAACTACATGAAAGAGGGAGCTGCCACTTGCCACCCACTTCACTTTCAGCTTTTAAAGCCAATACCCAGCTAGACTCAAATCTCATTGACTTCAGTGAAAACAAATCAACACTCCAAAATCAGGCCATTTCAGGCTGGAAACTGGATCTCAAAGACACCACTTCATATGTGTGTGTGTGTGTGTGTGTGTATATATATATATATATATATACACATGTATATATATATATATAATTTTTTTTCTATCCTAAGCTTTCAGTTTGTCTATTCAAATAGTCTAATAAAACTCACAGTTACAAAGGATTTTATTGGCAAATAAAGGCCCATATTAAAAATTTTATCAAAACAAATTTTTGTTCTACATAGCTAACACTAAGAAATATTTTCTTGGACTTATAAAGAATATTTAATTGCATATAAGTTTTGCTTTGGGAGGGATATTGAAAACATAATTCTGTAAGAAATTAGAAAAGACTAGAAACAAAAGTGAAAGTGACTAGTCTTAATTTTCAAAAAATCAAGTGCAAAGATAAATAGTGCAAATAATGAAAACTAGAAATTTTATAGGCAACTTTACAGTCTTTCCTGCTTTTGCACTTTTACATATTGACAACTTTATAAACCCTAACAACTGTATGCAGCATGGAAATGGGCTATCATTTATCTCCATTGACTAGACTCAAGGAAGCCTTTCAAAGACTTGTCTCACAGTCATTTAAATCACTGGTTCTTGACACAGGTTTGGGAATTCACTTCTTTTTAAACAATTCCTAAGGGAGGGGTTATTTAAGAAGGCTCTACACTGACTTAAGTTATAGTATGTAACTATAATAATTTAAAATCTGACACACAATACTATGTGAAAACCATAATAAGTGCCAACTCTACAAAATAAGTTAAAATAAAAATAATTCTTCTATTATTAATGTATTTGACATTTGTAAAAAAAAACCCACTACATTCCAAATACAAAATCAGAACCTCTTTTTTTTAGTTATCTTTAAAGAGGTTTTATCACTAACGTATACAGATTTGGGTAAAATGAAACTTGAAAGTAATCTGTCAAAATCACTGAGAATAAGTCCATACTAAACTAGAAAACAGAGTTAATCCAAATATACTTGAATTATATAACTTTAAAAACAAGTATGATAGCAACTCTTTATCTTAAATAATTTACAATGCTCCTGGGATACTGGGAACAGAAATCTAAACACAATCACTTCACCCTACAAAGGACGTAAGAACTTCCAAGATGTACTAAACTATATTATTAACACTTGCCACCAACGAACTCTTGAGAATTCTACAATTTTAAAGTAACACAGAAAGTGGGAGAACAAACAGAAACTTGAGTTGGGGGGGGGAGGGGTGTGTGTTGTCTAATTTCAGAAATATAGTATTATTGAGGATCTCATAAGGTCTACAATGTTAAATGGTTGCTAGGATTGTAAATATAAAAGAAATAGAAAGGATGCCTAAAATTGCAATTCAGTGTTTTTACCCGGTTTATTGTCCTCTTCTAGAAATTCATGTGGAACAAAGGCTCAAGGTTCTATAAATGCAAGGCATAATATGGATCTTTGTGGACTATAAAATCAAATAATTTGATCTAAAGAACATTTTGAAAAGCAAAGGTAAACTACATTGTAACATGAACCCAGGAGAATGTAAGATACATATTTCTGATAGTTTAAAAATGGTAACGGTGAAAAAGTTTGAAACTTTCTTATTTCTTCCCCTCAAAATAAGTCTCCAGCAGCAACTTGCCTTGACCAGGAAAGTTGCCATTCCACAATTGTGCTATTTAATTTGTCCAGAAAAGCAAACATCCTACACCTGAAAACAGATTTGTATATTGCATCATCACTATAACATCTAGTTACAGACCAATAGCTTTCCCATAACCAACAAGGGACCCATTTTCTGATTTTACTGAAACTTCCTTAGTGAACATCAACTTCATTGTCCTTAGCAAACAAACTCTCATTTAAGACTCCATCTCAGTGTCTTTTCCTACCTCCAGTAAAAATTTCTTCCACTTTACCTTGAAACCATTCCCTTGTATACCTCTCACTCTCCATTCATAAACACATTAAACAGCTCTCCTCTTTCTGCTCTCCAATTTCCAAACCAGTAAGTCTCAGCTTCCAGGAACTTACCCAAAATACACATACTTCTTACTTTCTTAAATTCACAAATTTCTTAACAATTTCAATGCTCTTCAAACTGCCAACTTAAGACTATGGGGAAAACAGCAGTCAGAAAAAACTGCCCAATTACCTCATAATGCAGAAATCTTTCTGGGATCAGTTAGCTATGTTCTTTTCTAAGGCAGGAGTCAGCAATTTCTTTACTTCCTTCCTAAGGAGGTAAACTGGAGTGCCACTGGTAGGCCTATGGCAAGGAGAAGGATAAAGGAGACAAAAACAGGGGAAAAGGAGGATGGGAAAAAGAAAATTCCAGTGTTTATGGTAGGGAAGTAGCTCAAATGTCACCAACAACTACCTGCACTGGAAACTGCCCACCCATTCCAGCTCAAAGGGAGCTTGACCCATTCCCCAACATATGTCTATTAATTCATCAGTGGATGGCCATCACTGAGCTGGTCAATGTGAATACATAAGTCACCTGTTCCATAAATTTGACTGCCACTTCATAATAAGAACATCTTAAGTCCTCCTAGGATCCTTCTGCGTTAATCCAGTTTAGAGCAAAACACATGCTAACAAGAGTATTTCCACGTTTCTCAAAATTCTAGATTATAAAGGTTTGGTCCTTGAACTTGGAGGCTTCTAGACTTATTAAAGTGTACCCTAAATCAAGAAAATTAGACTCTTTAGCTTAAATTTTCTCCAGGAAATACTACAAAAATTTAATTAACAAGCAAATTACTAATAATCACCAAAACAAAGTATGTATTCATGAAAATGCAAAAATGTTATAATTCCAAAATGAGTAAAATATTTCTGGTCCATAAGAAGTAACCTTATTTTACACAGAGGCTCACCACCATGTTTCTACCTATCAAACAAGACAATTTTCCATAAAAGCAAAGCACATCAGGAAAAAAAGAAAGAAAGGGAGGAAGGAAGGGAGGGAGGGAGGAAGGGAGGGAGGGAAGGAGGAAGGTAGGGAGGAAGGAAATGCCAAACACAATATGGGGACAAAATAAAAATAAATGAATAGCTATGAAATTCTTTTCAAGAAAAATGTTTCTAACAAGTGACGTTTGCCATACTCAACTTTCCTAAAGGCATATATTGCCTAGGACCATTCAACATCAAAATCTGGTAGTCAGTTTAGCAGCTGAAAGATGACAAACTGTTGGCTTGAAACCAATCATGTATTTCACTTTTCACCTGGTTGTCTTGCATTATGAAATTCTACCTGACCCATGCTAATGTTAGTTTAGATGATCTTCATTTAGCCCATAATAATGAAATTTCTGCTCAAAAAGAGTCTATCAAATGGCCTAGGCCTTAAATTCAGGTTTTGTTTTAGGATCAAATAACTCTTCAAATATTAAAATCAGCTTTTCTTAAAAATTTATTGCAAATTCTTCATGGTAATTAATGTTGCTGAGTGAAAACAGTAATTTTAATAGAGGTGAATGCTTAAGCTTTACATTAATTTCACTATGAATGGCCTAAATTTGGTTAATTTTCAATGAAAATAAACAGAAATATTATATGACTTAAAAGTGGATAAACTTCAACGACAACTTTGCACAAATAACTTTAGTGAATTTATTCACTTAAGGAATTCTAATAAATTCTCTTTCCTATTCATTCCACTCTCATGGGGAAGTGTGTATATATATATATATCATTAAGATATTCAGATTTAGGGATCATCAACTATAAATGTTATACTCAGAGTTATCACCAATTTTTCCAAACCTAAGTTGCTAAAGATTCTCTTGTTTTAGCATCCTTTTACATAGAAAGCCGGATCTCATTCTGATATTGAAAATGAAAAAAGTCATCAGATTTGGTATCTCATTTTTTATGGGGGAAAAAATCTTAAAAGTATGTTCACATGTATAACAAAACAAATCGTGGAGCTATGAAAGCCACCAGAACAATTTCAGAAATCTCCGTTCTGAAATCATATGGAAATGTGTGTATGTGTAACATGAAAAAAATGAATGGGAATATTGAAGAGAGGGTGAACCATGTGTGGGAGATAAAAATAATCATGCCCATGGTGGGGTCAACCATGGCCGGCAGATAATCCAAAATATCATAAAAGAAAAATGTGTTAGTTTAGAAAGTTTCAACATTGCCAAATGCAAAATGTTAAAGCACAGAAAAAATGAATGAGACAACCCCCACAAACATCATTTCATAAGAAAAAAAAGTAGAAAAAAGTGACCTATACATCTTTTTCAATATACCAAATCTTAACTGACTTAAAGATTACATAAAGTATTTGGGCCATGGTACCCACCCAGATTCTCATTATCAACAGACTTATCTTTTCCCCTCCCTTCCACCCAAATTTAGTTGTTTTCCTGCAGAAAAAGCACAGCATTCCTATATTAATAAGTATAAGAAATGAAAACAGTGAGTACAACTGATATAGATCCATTGACTTTTATTACAAATGTACTTGATCACTTGGCTTCAAAAAGTTTAAAATCAATACCCTATTTTCTGTATGCCAGTACAAAGCAAACTGTTTTACAAATTAAATACCTAAAAATTTGACAAAAATATTAAAATTTGATGAAAAACAATTATAAAAATCCTTAATCTCTCTCTTCAAAAAAGGAGGCAGTCTTCCCAGTCCTATTGTACAATATTAATAATATTCACCATTTTTAGAATAGGTAGCTAAATTATATTTTTCTGTTAGCATACAAAACTCTTAGACTAATAGATTTTATTTGTATATGCTCCAGTTAAGTTTGTGAATGCCATCTGATTGCAATATAATCAACTATCTTTGAGTCCTAATTTACACTTATTTAATAATTTGCATAGTTTAAAAGGGATAAAGGTTATTCTATAACTAATTATCATAGGCTATTACAGTGCTATTTTTCAAGGCAACAAGTATTTGCTCCCAAATGAAATTATCTTCTTTAGGCAGGGGTTAAAATTACTAGCAGCTTTCTCCATTACCTGAAAAATCAAACTGGAATAGTTATCCATCTCTAGATGTGAAGACCTAAAAAACACATTGATACATTTTTCACTTTGAGTCAAATTTCAACCCCTGAATGGGACAACTAGAAAGTGAGACTTTCAAGGTTTTTTATTTCCCTGTTGGTTTTGGTTTCTACTCTCCATGGCTTTTGAGAAGCTGGAAAAGTTTGTCTTTCCTGACTCACATTGTCTTTTTTTCCATTTGGCAAATATTCATCTACCTCCAATCTGTATCTAGTGGAGGAAAAGCCAACATGGCTTTTCTTATGAACTTCCTTTGTTGTCAAAGGCATGTATAATGATTTCTACAGTTCTGGTTAGTTAACTTTAGCTCCCTCTGTGGCTGGATGACTGCTGTTTCCAACATCAGCATGATAAATAGGAGGCACAAATAAAAAGTAGCTTAAAAAAAGATTTGGTGACTTAAAAGAAAAAACAAAAAAACCCAAAAAAACGAACAACACTAAAGCACACACACTTACATGGGCATTTCAAATCTGGTGGCTGATCTCTGGATTAAATTACTTGACAATGTCTCTCATTTTAAAGAACGCAATGCATTTCAAGTGTTCTTTTATACTTAGGCAAATAATACAGTTTAACCAAGTTCTTGGACCTTAATTGTAAGACAAAGCAGATCATTAAAAATAAGGCATACTTGTCATGAATTAAGTTTTGTTTACTTGTTTTTGGCACATTTGATCATACTGTCTTCTATGAATAAAACATATGGTCAAATATACCATTTCCTTTTTTGTTTCAGCACAAACAGGGTTTACCAACTAGTAAAATAAAAACAAGGAAAAACTCCAACATAAAACACTGAGAAATAGAACCTTGGTAAAGTACCGAGCACCTGGGGGGAAGGGTGGGAAAAGGATGAAACAGGAGAGGGGAGAAGGAAAGGTTGGGAGGGGACTTGGGGAGGTAAAGTGAGATGCAAAAAAAGAGCATCTTTACAGTCATTTGTCTTTTCTATGATCACGTCTTAAGAAGTCTTAAAAGATCTGCATGTGGATTTCTTTTTAAACCCACTGACCATAATTCAGACACTGGTTTCAAAATCTGAGTAAGATTGTGTTTAACTGTTATAGTGTAAAGACAATTGCACAATACATGTGCTTCTTGATCCGGTAGGATTCCAAGCAGAATCTGAAGTCTATAGCTAAGAAAGGCTTCACTTTAGGTAACTCGGACCCTAAAGAAAACCTCATGAAAGAACTCGCATCTCAAAGAAAGGACACTTTGCCTAAGTTTGCTGTGTTTTTTGTTGACTTGCACTACTTATTGCTGGCTACTATGAAACACTGATCTAGGAGTACTCCAACAACCTGTAGTACAAGGCTTAACTTTAAAAAGCTATAGTAAACAAGAGACAAAATCAAAGCAATTCTCTTTCCTAACTAGTAACAGCACAGAGAATGCAGTCTTTTCCATATCACAGTTAAAGTACAGTGAACAAAACAGCTCAACAAACCTTAAGACAAAAAAGTGCAGGTTATTAATGTTTACATGCAGTTGATAAGCATTCCAAATGTCACATTATGCACTGTAAAAGCTCAACTTTACTATATGGAAATAAGAAAAATGCACTTGGGGGAAGGGGAAAAGCAATTTAATCATTTCCAGTGATTTTGTAAGTAAAGAAACTCCTAACTATTGTACGGTCACCTCATATTAAACATTGTATGAATATTAAAAGCAAACAATTTAATGGGAAAATGCACAGTACAATGGAAATAGCTTGTTATTCAACACATACAGTAGATCTCAAAGACAACACACTCAACCAGGGAGCTTAAAAATACCAAATCAAAACCCAAAGAACCAGCAGAAAAAAAAAAAATCCTTCAAAGACAACTGTTTCACCTTCCTAGGCCAATGCTTTACAATGTGAGAAGCACTGATACCTTCCAGCTCCTACAGGTGGTGTCTTCTACATACAGCAGTTAGATCTATATGGCTGGATTTGCCAAGAAAACAATTCCATCCCCAGAACTCTTTATGTCAGACAAGATCCATTTTTTTTAAACCAAAATACTTTCTACAGAATTCCAAACCAAAATGTACTGTTTAAGGCATCTTTTTTTATAACATTTTCTCTTCACTCAAAGATGATAGTCATGCAGCAGTTTAATGATAAAAATATATTAATATTTTACTATACAGCAGCAAGAAGTTAGTTGTCAATTAAAAGCACACGAACATCTTTAAATGAAAACCTGTAAAAGACTATCGTTACAAACAATTTCAGTTGGGAGGACACCAGCTTAGTAAAGTGCTCTCCTAAGCTTTGCATTTTCATACCCTACACCTTGAATATATGAGTTATAGAACATACTTTTGATAGAAGGCTTGTACACTTGGGGAACACAAATACACTTAGCATATAATGTAGCCAGTAATAACTAGCACCACAGCTACATGGAAATCCTTTACATACACCAACTTGGCTTTCACTTTTAAAATGAAGCTCAGAATCCATGGCTCAGTAGGATAACTATAATTGTGTTGCTCTGCTTTTTAACGGGTCTACATAAGTTAATAGCACTGGCAAAAATCAAAGGATAGCTTCAGACCTCTTATAAGTTTAGGAGACAGTGCTAGTGACCACAAATAGACTCACTACCTGATGTCCAAGTACAGGTTCACTGGAAATTGCTGCACGTTAGTTAAGTTTTTAAAATCTTTCTACACATAATAAAAAAAATATATTATGAACGATACAAGTACATCTCATATACACAATAATGACAAAACGCCTACTCAGTCAAAGCAAACAGATGCAGAAAAATATTATGGGAGATTTCCTTTTCTTTCTTTCTCTTTTTTCTTTTACTACTTGAATAACTTTGGTTCCAACCGTAAAAATCACAACTTAGCAAATTTCATTTAAATGCCTTTTTTAATAATTTCTTCATGTTCACAGAAGTTTCACTGACCATTTTTAAATGTTTAAGGTCCAGATGCAATGCATATTGTATAAAAGAGAGCACTTATTGTTTACCTTGCATGAATTAACCTACGTACCTTTAACTCTACAAACTTCTGCATAACATTTAGACAAAGCTCAGACACACAGCATGCCTAGCCCTCATATATATACACATCTCTAATCACAGGTATATAGGGTGTCAAATATACTATAATAACCTCCATGTAAGGTTTGAAATTTGGTAACAAAATGAGAAAAAACTAAAAATATTATTTTACGTGTTCTAAAATATCTCTTTTTTGTGCTAAAGTCAAATGTTAGCTCAACATGAAAAGGACTTTTATAGAATTCAGCAATATTATAATCTTGACCATTTTGCAAACACTTTTAATAATAATAGCTTAAACGTGTACAAAAGTTCTTGGTTAATTAGGGAAATAAACACTCAGTTCTTTATATTTTTTAATCAAGTAGGAAACACAGTTCATATAATGTTATTACTTTTTGTATTTTTTTTGTTTTTTGTTTTTAGCAGCTGCTTACTGTTTTATATGGTGGATAAAGTGGACAACATCCAGCGATGGGTGGCAAGTCAAGAAGAGAAACTGTCAGTTGGTGGAGGTTCTGTGGGTGGTGCTCCCTTGGAGTTAACAGTTCTTTTTTTTTTTTTTTAACTTTTTAACTTTTTATTTTCTCTCTTTCTTTACAGTATATTTTCTCTGTGTGTGGCGCTGTGTGTGTGTGTGTGTGTGTGTGTGTGTGTGTGTATGCATGTGGGGGGGGTTCCATTCAGTTTGATCAATCTTCTTCCCCTTCTTCCTCACCCTGCAGTAGCAGGGTGGCAGCGGCGGTCTCCTCCTGCTGCTGCTGCTGCTGCTGGTGGAGCTGCTCACAGGCAGCTCGCTTCTCCCTCTGCTTCTCTTGAATCTTCTTCATCTCCTCCGAGTACTTGCAGAAGGTGTGTCCGAACTTGGCCCACACCTTGTAGGGCACGGTGATGGAGTTGCGGTAGGTGGGCTTCACCTCGCTCACTCGCATAAACACGCCGTACTTGTTGGAGCCCACATCAAAGAAGAAGCGCTTGTTGTCCACAGTCAAGGAGGTGCCCTCGGGCAGCTCGGCCGGCTCCTCCTCCACTCCGTAGTCGTCGATGAGCTTGGCCAGAGCGTCGCGGAACTCGATGAGCCCCTGTGCGGGCAGTGCAATGGTCTGGCCCTGCGTGGAGCCCAGGCCGGGCCCCCGGTTGACCGTCTGGCGGATGCGCAGGAAGCGGCCGCGCTGGTTCTCCTTGAGATCCATGTAGTACTTGCGGTTCTCGCGCACCAGGAACTCGCTCTTGAGCGCCCGGCGCGGCTCGTCCTGCGCCTGGGCCAGGTCGGGCGGCTGGCTGGGGCCCAGCTGCGCGTAGTGCTCGATGAAGTCGCCCAGGTAGTCGCGGAACTCCACGGCCACTGACATGGAGAGAGTGAGGCGACTCTTGTTGCCGCCCGCGCCCACCTCAGCGATCTTCAGGAAGCGGCCCTTGGCGTTCTGCTTCACGTCCAGGTAGAAGCGCTTGTTCTGGATGTCCACCCGCTTGGAGGCCAGCTCCTGCGTCTCGTGCTGCAGCCCCCCCGGGGCCCCGCCGCCGCCGCCGCCACTGCCGCCGCCGCCGCCCCCGCCGCCACCACCGCCCCCGCCGGAGCCCGAGCCCGAGCCCGGGTGCCCCAGGGAGCCGCCCGAGCCCAGCGCCGCACCACCCTGCTCGCTGCCGCTGTCTCGGTCCGCCATGATGCTGCGCTCCGCCGCCGCGCTGCCGCCGCCTGCCGCTCCGCCCGCCGCCGCCTCAGTCGCCTCAGCCGCCGCTGCTTTCCCTCCCCGGCTCCGCCTGCTGCCGCCGCAACCCCCACAGCCAGTCAGCCACTCTCGCGAGATCTGCGGGAGAGACGAGACAGACGAGACCCGGTAACAGGGCACTGACTCCCCAGTACAGTAGCCGGGCGCCCTACTGTACGCGCCCACCCGACCGCCAGCACGTGACCCGCACCCCCTCCCCGTTGCCAGTCCCCCATCCGCCCGCCCGCCAGGCGGCGCCCACCCACCGGCCCTCACCCCGCACCCCTGGTTGGGGTGGGGGGGGGACTAGAACGCGCCGCGTCGCAGCTGCTGCCGCCACTGCCGCCACCACGGTGGCTGTCGCTGTTGGCCAGACCCTGAGCGGCCTCGGCCCGGGGAGTTGGGGGACTGGCGTGAGAAGGGGACTGCCATACTAAGCACAGGGAGTGGGCCTGAGCTCTGCTTTCCAGTGACCCCAAAGAAGATGTGGGGGGAGGGGCCCGCGCAGCGCAGTTGAGCCCGCTGCAGAGAGGGGACACCGAGTCACGGCCACCCCCTCCCCAGCGGGCCCCATCCAGACCCAGATCGGCCCACCCGTCACTTGACTGGACTGTCTCCTACCGCAGAGCCCTGGCCGCAGAGGCGGGCGAGGAAGAAGAGAGGTGGTGCAGCGGTAAACCTTAGCTGCAGAAGGGGCTGCCAGGGATGAGGACGGGGCGCCGGTAGCAGTGGCGCGGAGCACCAGACACCTAGCCCTTCCCTCCCCTCGCTCCCGCCGCTCCCCCTCCCCGCGCACGGCAGCGGCTCTGGCCTCAGATGATCCCGCTCCCCCCTCCCCCCAACCGCAGCCCCGCACAGTCGGGCGGGCGGGCGGGCGCACTCACCGGCAGGGGGGAGCCGAGCAGAGGACGGCAGCCGCACCAGGGCCGGGGTGCCCGCAGTGCCTTTTCCCGTTGGCTCTGCCCTTCTCCCCAAGCAACAATCAAAAAGAAACCCCACACTCACCCCAAAACCTTCAACCAGCCCTCTCTGGGACAACGACTGCCCGCCTGCCTCCCCCTCCTCCTTCTGAGATTTGGGGAAGGGGGGTACCCTGTTCAGGGCTGAGCCCAGCCTGGGTTGCCGGCCAGCTCTGCGGATAAACCAGGCCCTGCCGAGCCTTCAGCCCCTAGCCCACTCTTCCTCTCTGGAAGGACCCAGATGGAAGAGAAAACCAAGCAGGCTTTAGGAAATTCACGAGCTAAAAATGTCAGGAATTTCCTGGGAAACGCAGTTCCTTACGGGATTCATTAACGCAGGTTCGCTCGCCCCTTTTACTCCTCCTCCCAGAAACTCCTAAGTGTCAAGGAGAGCCCCCATCTCTCAAAAAGTAAAACATTAAATGATCGCTGGTTTTTAGACAGACAGCTAGGTTACCGACCATTACCAATGACAGCTAAGCCAGTGAAAGCTAAAGGGGGTCTTCTCTGGTCTCAGGAAGGGGCTCAGAAATAAAAGATTTCTCTCTTCCTAGATCTGAGGCATAAACTAGGGCC
The DNA here is from genome assembly GCF_937001465.1 of Orcinus orca. Classification (NCBI taxonomy): domain Eukaryota; kingdom Metazoa; phylum Chordata; class Mammalia; order Artiodactyla; family Delphinidae; genus Orcinus; species Orcinus orca. The sequence continues at coordinate 68,473,733 of NC_064561.1, forward strand.
TATTTTCCTTCTTCCAGATAGATAGCAAATGCTCATACTCCCTCACTGCAGTCTGCAGTCCTAGCAGCTGTGGGAAAGCTAAGGCCTGTCTCCAGGGCACCTCCTGCCTATGCCCCTACATGTTCCCCATCACCTTCTGCAAGGGGCTTAGGTGATACAGACCTCACAGCCCTATTCCTGGCTTTCTCAAGCATGGATTGTTGCCTCCATCCTGAGAAGCATATCCCTATTTCATCTGTAGGCTCCATTCCCATTTAACACCCCCCAACCCCTGCCCCCAAAAGTAAGGAGACTTGCCTCCCTCACTCTTAGCTCCCAAGACATCTGAGTACCTGGCTGCCCAAGCTTCCTGGAAAAGAGAGGGGTAAAGAGAGGACTAATGATAAAGAAACCCAGACCAGCCCAGGGCATAAGCTTTGTCAACGCTTGAGACCTTAAAGCCCCCTGATATATCCCTTCATCTCCTGGGCAAACCTGCCTGCTAAGTATTCACAGCTACCTTTTTCTCTTAGCAAGGGCCCCATTCAACCCAGCATTAGCTACTTCAGCTCTGGGCTGACGTTCGCTACCTCCCGCTAAAGAGGAAGAAACAGGGCAGAGCACCCTGGCTCCCAAGAAGAAAACTGGGATAGTCCTGTGAACCAGCCTCAGAACCACCCACCTGTCCAGCTGTTCCTGAAATGGCTCCCTGAAGACGAGGCCCACTGTGAGAGATGGAAATCCAGATTTTGGGCCCCATAAAGAACTTCCCCTTAATTTAGGGTCATCCTCTAGCACTGCGTAGTACCCTTTCAGTGCTGATTTTTCTGCACTCCCTCCCCTGTCCCCAAGTCTGTCGGGAAGGAGATATAGGAACTGTTGGTGCACTTCCCACCACACAGAAATACATGTGTAAGAAGCGGCGGCTCCTCTAGGTTTGCACGGTAGCGATCAGGACCCTGGATAGACCCCGGCCCCAAACAGGGTCTCAAAGGCTGAGTGGCAGGGTCTCCGCACAGAACTGGGCGGGGCATTACGCTTCCACCTGTAAGCTGAGACTACTACGACCTGGTTAAGACCGCTCTAGAAGAGCCGCTATTCTTCCTCAAGGGTTTACTTCGCGCTGAACCAAGCCCTTGACCCCTCAGGAGAACTCAAAGCAGCAAGGCCAGTGGGGCTGCGATAAGGGGGCACGCGCCTGCCGGTCCCTGTCACTCTTCCATGCTAATGATCGCTTCCCCCAGGACAAAAAAGTAGGGCTCGAAACTGCCCGCCTTCTTGAACCAACTTTGGAGTCTAAATTTCTTGCCCTCTGTCCCAAACGTTTATGTCCAGGGGCTCTGAATTGGTTTGAGTTTGGGAATGCCCTGATTTTCTGAAAAAGTGACTGTCACAGGAACTGAGTTCTTAGTTCCCCAGCGCAGAGGCAATTGATGAAGTTTCTAGGCAAAACACAAGTTAAATATCATTTGCACGCATAAACTGGGAATTTTAAGCTCCAATCAGTAAACAACTGAGACCTGGATCTCTCCACATAAATATGTTCTTACTTATTTCATGTTTTTTATTATATATGTATAAAATTTTGCCTTTATCTATTAGCTTCTTGCCTACTTTATAAATGTATCTAAAAGCAAACAAGGTTAATAATGCCTTTCCCAAAATAATACAATGATAAATAGGATATTTAACACATTTTCACTACTCAAACAAGAGAGTTTATTTCAGGATGAGCCTGTAAGTGTGGGCTTTTGGTCAGAATGGAGGGGGTGGTGAAAGGCGGCTTTCCGTAGGCTACAGAATATAGTACCCTTAAAAGGCAGTCTGAGAGAAAAGTCTTAAAACAAAGAGTTTAACCTTAAACAGAACTTCAAAGTTAAATTTGCATCCTAACATTGAAAATCCATTAGCAAAGTTGTGGATTTAAAAACACACCTAGCTATTTGTTAATTACCAAAACAATATGCTAACTTGGTAAATGAAAAGCCAGTTCTAGTGTCTAGATGTTTGCATTGTCATTTTAAACCAAATAGTTGTAAAATTAAAATTATAATTGCAATACAATGTAGGAAAAACAAAGGGAAAACGAAATATATTAATATGCACAAAATATCTGTGTTAATGAAAGAACTATCAAAAAATATTTCCTTCCTCCTCAAAGTTTGCTTATATTTTTAAAACCTAATAAACGTCTCTAGATTTAGTGTGCTCTCTTATTAACACTACACACACATTTCGAGAATAGAGATTGCTTTATTTTTAATCCCTCTATCTCTACATCTTTAACAAAATCTTACCAACAAAAAACTGTTCACAAGAGAAACACATACTAGGCTGAACAAGAAGGAAAAAAACCTCATTTTCCTCAGCCTGAAATACGGTCTGAAATGATCTAATTCTAAAAGTAAAAATTAACATACACATTTACAAAATAAACTTGGAGAGAGGGGATCTACCTCTGGGTAATAAACCCTTTTGATTACGGAGTTCCCAACAGAAACAATACGCTCATTAATATTTCACAGAATCACAGATTTCCCAAATAAAAGAGAAGCAAAAACATTAGAACTTGTGTTTTCAAGTGCTACTTAGGTTAAATGCCTGTCTTAAACCAGACAATTATCTTCAATACCCAAATCATTAAAACTAACTGGAATGTTGTACTGTAACTGTTCAAAGTGGAGGAATTACCCATTTCTTCTCATGGCTAGCTACCAGGAAAATTAAGGGAAACTCTCAAGTAAATCTTAACATTTAACAACAACGACTAATAGTATTTCACCGACCATTTTTAAAAAGTCTATTCCCTTTCTATAGCTCATCTAATCTTTAAAATTATGCCTCTCCAATGCTATTTCAATGTTTAGGGTTAAAGATATGAATTAAACATTTAAAATCTGAAGAGAACAATCCATGTGATAGAATCCTCACATTTCCCCAAATGTTATTTTAAGCATTTGCAGAAGAATTAAATAAATGTAGCACACATTCTAAATTCGATAAAAGATTCAGAGAACCCGACATTTTATGTACCCAAAAGGTCCAAACAGAACCGATGCAAATGTCAACAGCTCTCTCTCTTTCGGCTGATTCTTAAATGGTTTTACTAGTACCCAAAGGAATGAAATCAGCAACTCTCTCCACACTCTAGTCAACACTCCAATTTTCAAAGCCGCAATTCGAAAACGTCAGTTTGGGCGGGGAACAGTGAGGGTCTTGAAGTAATCAAAAAATTCCTTTTCTCCTCTGACAATCTACCAAAAGATGTCAAACCAAATTCAGCCTATTATAAAGCACTGGGGCTTCCTTCCAAGGACACGGGACACCAGCAGAGACACCGCTGCAAAAAGCTGTCCAAAAGCGCCTGGCCCGACAGAAACGTAAAGGGGCCCATATAAGAACGAATTAGAAGCCTCAAGAGGGTCCCGCAGAGACAACGGAAATTAAAGTAGCATTTATTCAGGGGTAGACAGCAACGAACCAAAGAAAGTTTTCCCAGCCGGACTCTTGGGCCTTTCTCTACCCAAGATCAGGCTCAAGACAAATATATTTGTTGGGGTCCCTTCCCCATAGCCGCTGCCGGGGCCTACCGTCGCTCAAAGGGAAGACCCTCTAACTTCACATCCGTCCGTTTTGCCCTCGGACAAAGGCAGAGGAGACTGTGGAGCTGACCTAGCTCTGTGGGGCAGCAAAAATGCCTTGTTCGGGCCACCCATCTTTGGGCCTGGCTTCGTCTGCGCTGTCAGCACCAGTGTATTCTTTTTTATTTTTACAACGCACACTGGGAGGGTGTATGCATTGCGGGGGTGGGGCGGGGGTTGAACAGAGGAAAGGAGGGGTTGGTAGTGGAGCCTAGAAGCCTCCTTCCTCTCCTCTCCTGCCAGGGTTGCTGTGCAGGGAGTGTCGGCCAGGTTTGGCGAACTGTCCCAGGCCCCAGGCAAAGGTGGTCAGGGGGAATGGGGCTCAGGCATTGCTAAGCAAACGGCACCACTGGTGGTCTCCAGCGCCAGAGGAGGTAGGATTGCTTTTTTTTTTTTTTAAAGGGGCGTGTGATTTTCTTCTTTTTTGGAGGTGGGAAGGAGTTCGTTCGTTCGTGCGCTCCGGAGGGAGGGGGGCGCGTTGCTGCACTACCAGGGTCCCCGGAGGAAGGGTGCGGGGATGTCTACAATGCTACAGTAATTATTCCTGGGGCATAAGAGGGCAATTAGAGGGGACAAGGTGGGCGGCACCTCAAGCTGTGGCAGTGGCAGCAGAGAAGGTCGCGAGGGGCTTACCCGGGCGGGCGGGCGGGCGCTGTCCTGCCGCAGGTGAGGGAGGGCGCGGGCTGGAGGGAGGGAGGGCGCGCGCGAGGCAGGCGCTAGGCGGGCGCGAGGAAAGGGGGAGGGGAGGAGGGCGCGCGCGCGCACACCTGTCCTGGACAGCGGCGCGAGCCGAGCTGCGCCTCACTCGGGCTCTGCCGGCTGAGGAGGGAGAAGGGCGGGCTGGCAGGCGGGGGCGGGACGCCGAGGGGAGGAGGAGGAGGCGGCTCGGATGGCTGGCTCGGCTCTCACTCGTTCTCCCTCCCGCTGGCAAGTCCGGCTCACACCCTGCTTCTCCCGCTCACTCACAGCCCCCTCGGCTCTCCCTCCTCCTCCTTCCCCTGCGGGATCCGCTCGCTGCCGCCGCCGCCGCAGACGGCAAGTCGTGGCAGCCAGACGTCGGCGCGTAACCCGGCGCTCCGTGCGTGACTCCGGGCGACGTCAGCGCGCGCTCCCCGCTACCCACCATCTCCCCCCCACACTCCTCCCGTGGCTCGCGCCCTCCGCCCTCGCGTTCCTCCGTTTCAGTTGCAGCGGCGGCGGCCGCCGAGCGCGCTCCCTCCGCCCCCCATTTCGCGCGTGCGCGCGCCCTCCCCGCCGTTGGCGCGTCAACAGCCCACGGCCCAGGCCTTGAGGCGCGTCTGAGGAGGGGGCTGCCTGCGGCCTCTTTGCCCACCCTTCCTCCACTCACTGCCGGTAGCGCCCCCGGGAGGACTTCTCCCTTGTTGGGCTCTGAGGGCGGAAGCCAGGCTCAGGCGGGGAGGGAACCCTGTAGGGCCTGCGTCAGCTCCAACTTAGGGCCCTCAGCGTCGTTGTCAGTGTCGCTACCACCCTGTCACCCTGCCCCGCGCCCCCGTTCCGCCCGCATCTCTTAGGAGGCGATAGGCCTTTCATCTCCCGGGAGGGTCTCACCTTGGCCTTCAGACGCCCGCCGAGAGGGGCTAGGAGGGCAGAATTAGCATAAAGAAGAAACGGGCTAGACCACGTTCAGGCTGTAGCCCCAGGAATCCTTGACAGGAAGCGTGGGGTTGCTGCCCAGCCTCCCACGCAGTGTAGGTGAAACTGGGCCCCTTTGAGGGACTGTGACTAAGGACAAAACCCTGATAAATATTATTTATGCGTCCTTGGGCCGAGAGGGAGAGAGTAAAAGGGACGAGTTAATTTTCATAAATTACTATGCTAGGGCGAAATGCAGAACTATAAAATGTCCTTTAAGAGTTTTCTTGAAATCTTTGACCAGGTTTGACAGGATTTTTGGTACACGTTAACTTTTCCCCTCATTTTGTATGCTGTCACATCTCCATCCTGCAACACTGCATACATAGAAGATGGATCAGTTAAAAATATCGGCTTCAAAATAAGCAAAAAACAGCCTTCCATCTTTATCATTATTTAAATAGCTCTCAGAGAAGTCAATCTGTGATTTAAGAAAACTTATCAATGTTTTACCTTATTTAACTGAGTATATTTTATTTTGAGGTAACTTTGCAATACACTGTGAGATATTCTTTTATTAGGCAATAGTAGACTTCTTTTTTTTTTATGTTTTAATAGTAGACTTGTCAACTCACTTATTATAGGACCTTCCAAGAAGCTTACCTAGCTAAGCCTTAGAGGCAAGTAGGAGAGAGGTGAAATTAACCCCATTTTATGGGCGAGAAAATTGAGTTACAAAAATATGTCAGTTGTTGAGAGTTGCAAGCAGTCTGTCACCGATAAAGGGAAACACCATAGGTCTATTATTACCTGCTTTATCCACTAAACCAGAGATTCCTCAATAGTTTACTTCCGGGTATCTTTTGATTCCCCCCCCCCCAACCCCACATTTGTGTATTGTAGGCAGTGCCTAATGTCTGAGAGAAACAAATTTGGGGAGTTTCCTGGAGACCCCAAATCACAGATTACTCTAAAAAGTTTGAATTTGAAAATTTCTGCCATAGAAAATTACAGCTCAGCAATAATTTATTGTGAAACAAACTTCCATATTAACAAAACAGCAAAATGTTTATTAATCCCTAGTTAGAAATGAGAAAAATTTTGAGACAGCCTTAAGAATGATGGGTCATTTCCTTTGAATTGCTTCTTTATTCGCCTCATCTTTAGGTGGCAGCACTACTATATAAATATCTTTAAAACTACAGTCTTCTGCAACTTGATACCCTAAAGAGTGTTTTGTCCTAAATGCTTCCAACTATATTGTGCAGATTAGAAGCTGGTGAAAATATGAAATCATAGCTGAGAATTAGAATACTTAGGAGGTTCTAAAGGTGGAAAAACAGGCTTTCAGAGGAATGAATAAAATACATGGAGCTACTGAGGGAAAAGATTAGAAAGGGTCTTTTTTAAGCTTTTTAATTTATGTTTACTTTTTAGCTATATGAGGAGTAAGCAGCATCTTTAAAGATCTCTTATTGAAAAAGCACAAGATAACCTTCCCAAGCAAACCATAGTTTCTCAATACTGCATGTTTTTCAAGTGTTTACAAATTTAAAGTTGTTAGTTGTATAGTTGCAAGTATTCACTACAATTTTTAAATTCAGGTGCAGTTTTCCTCATTAAACTGCATCAAACTTATGAAGATTCCAAATAGGACCTTATTGTTGACCCTTGTGGAAGAGAAGAACTCATCTTGGCTCCTTTCCTGGCTTCCTGCATTTTTCATGTAAAAAATAAAACACCATTACTCAAACTCAGAGATGTGAGAAGATGAACTAAAACAAATGTAAAGTGATAAAAATTTACAGATATTCTATATCTTAATTTCTCCCCCATTTTTCAAGGGTAATGAATTGGGATATATGGGGGTTATTTGGATCAAGTGTTTTCTAAGCAGAACTTTGTTGTAATTAATCTTGTATATTTACAGTCGTTCTTCCTGTACTTCTATATCCAAGCAACCAAGCAAAACTGGATTTACATGCATTTCAAAATAGACTGCTTTAGATTTACAATATAAATACAACCACCAAGGAATATAGAGGTATGACCATCAGGATTGGGGAATTAAATCATTTCTGAGTAGATGATGAAGTGTTAGTAAAGTCTTTCTTGATGGCAGCTTCCATTTTTCTTAAGTCAAACTTGGGGAAGGAGTCTTAAGCAAATTGGTAGAACTCAAACTCAGCAGTATTATGTTAAGATTTTTAAGCTCTCTTGCGCCAGCAAATCATGCAGCCTGTGGGCCTTAGCTCCAAACTTCTGCCAGCTCCGTTTTGGCAGTAAAGTGTTCTGTTGAACAAAGTTTGCACGTGTTTGGGGTGTGAAGTGGCTCCTCAGGCATTTATTGGTTTTATTCCAGTTTAGGGACTTGAAGACAAGGGTCAGAAGCATGAGGCTTGTATAGTTCATATGTGCCCTAAAACAGACTATGCTGGTGATCTTGAATTTTCACTTAAACAAGAATAACTTTTTCTTCGTTGGTGTCTGAGTTATTGAAGTGGACCCTTTAGTTTACTCCTTAAGTACTCACATGATATTCAACCAGTTCTCAGAAGCAGGTAAGCAGGATCCTCTCTGTTGAGGGAATAGAGCTGTGGAAAAATCACTCCTCATCCTCTTACCCACAATACCAGCAAAATGTGTTTATCCAGATGAAACTCACTAAGTATAATATGCAACTTGAGAGCAAAGGGGCCAGTAATTATTTAAACTCAATCTCATTGTCAAATTATATAACTATGAGCTTCTGATCTTCTTTTGTATCAATTGTCTGACTTCAACTTTTTTACCTACCTCTTCCCATCCTGGAGTCATTGGTTAACAATACCTGGTGCAGATATGTGTGCTAATTTGTCGTATTTCAGAGGTCCCTTGTCCTGTTGGAAATATATATAAACAGTCTGTTTCCATTATTTTTTTCAAGCAATTCTAATAGAAAATCCTTGCATAATCCGGGGTAACACAATTTGAAAACCATTAGAGTGCTGTTGGAACATTTTTTTTTTTCCCTTCCTGATTTAAGAGTAATGGGGGGGAAAAGACAAAAGTAAAAGTAACATGTTGAAATGAAACTATCATCTTACCTTTAACCATGATCAATGGAATGTCAATTTGTAGGCTACAAGTATGGTCATTTGAAAAAGGTAGTTACTCTTGATACTTTTGCCAAGGGACTGTGGCCTAACTCCTTATTTTTACCTTTCCCTTCTCTTTCCTTCTCTTTAAAAGTAATTCCCAAGTCAGAACTAACATATGAATGTTAGAGATGGAGAGGAAAGCTGGGCTTTTCCAAAGAGTGGATCTATCTGGACTGGAAAGTACCATTGAACTTTGTTGCACATTTTATGGTGACCCCAAAACCCTTTGCTTGCATACTATAGGATATAAATGTGTTGCCATTTTATTACCTGGAGCAAGACTAAATACATTCATGAGTAGGTATGTACATGCAACCAGATACCACTGCCCTCTGAGGCTAATTTAGGCCATTTTTACAACCCAGTGCAGTAGCACTTGGCAATTAGAAGAAGAAGATCAGTTGCATTTCTTCCTGTTATGAGTAAAATGTGTGAAGGGAAGAATCAAAATATACCATGGGAAAAATACAAAGGGAGTTCTTTAATATTTTGTGCTATAGAATTTTTGTCTTTCAAGTATAATTTTTCTTCTTGTCTATTTAAATACTCAAAATTAATTATTAAATGTAATGTAATGATTAGTTTTTACTTTCTAGATAGTAAATCAATATTTACTTGATAAGTATGTGTATAAAGGAGAAATGTTTTTTAATTACTATTTTGGAATCCCACAATATACATATTTCATAAACATATTACAACTGATGCTTAGTTTAGATGGCTTTTTTTTCCTCTTTTTTCCCCTTGAACTTCCTTTTGGAAAGTATCACCTGCTATTTTAGAACTGGTCCTTGGAACCCACCACTGTTTATCAATCAGCCTTATTTTCTTGAGTCATTTATTGAACAGTATCTATCTGTTCTAATAGTATCTATCTGACAATGGCAGACATTGTTTTAGGTGCTTGAACAAAACAAAGTCCTTGCTCTCACAGAGTTTCCAGTCTAGTAAGACAGATAATATAATAAACACATATATAATATAGTGCTGTATAGTGATAAGTGTTAAAAAGAAAAAAATAGCAGGTAAGGGGAAAAAGTTTTCTGTGTGATTGTGTGTGAATGTGTATGTGCATGTCTCACACCTGATATTTTAAATAGAGTGATCAAAGAAGCCTCTCTGAAGAGGTAGCATTTGATCAGAGACCTGAAATAGTCATGGGAAGATCTGGGGAGATGTTCCAGGTGTTTATATAGGCCACATAAACTCAGTCACTCAAGTACAATCCAGGTAACATCCCATGTATAATCTAGATATACATCACACTATGTATACATTTTTTTTCTTAAGAGAAAAAAATTCATTAGGTTTTCAGAAAAGTTTTTCATTTAATATCAGCATTGTTCTATATTTCCCATGATTATTATTCCATTATTTAATACAATAACATTTATGGCTCTACAGACAAAGCTTCACAGTCCCTTATCTGCAATTCCAAAATCCAAAAACTTTTTTCTTAATTCATTTTGTGGCAAAAATGGATCTGAACTGACTTGACTCTGTTTAAAGTCTTCATTTGGTCCATTTGGTGTGACTATTGATGCATTTCATTGTGGAAATATGTGTTTGATTAAGGTATGCTGCCCCAGACAACACAAGTTAAGTAAAACATAGGTAGCATAATATCTTACATTCCTAAAATATGAAATGAATTTTAATTCAGAAACACATCTGGCCCTAAGGATTTGGGTTAAAAGATTGCAGACCTGTATCAGATTTCTTCTTGGTTCTCTGATTAAATATCATCACTGACGTTAATCTTTAGATATCTTTTATTCAAAAGTATAATGTTTATATAATGCTCGTATTATGTACCTGGCACTGTGTAAATACTCTCTATTTATTATCTCATAAAATCCTCACAGCAACCTTATGAGTAAGTTCTATTATACTCATTTTACAGATGAGAAAACTGAGCCACAGAGAGATTAAGAAACCTAAAAATCACACAGTTACTAAGTGACAAAGTCAAGAATTAAACCTAGACAATTTTCCTTCATAGTTTGCACTCTTTGCCACTAAACTAACTCTCCCTCTCCCCATCCCTTTCACCCTCCCTTCTTCTTTGGAGAAGTTTCGAATATAAGCCCTTTCCAAGAGCATGGTTTTTTCCTTCTACTCTGAAGTATCAGACATCAAAACTTTACATTTTATTTACAAACAAATATCTGTCAATGTTTTTCATTTTATTTGCTCCTGCTATAATTTCAGCCGTTTCTATTTCAAACTGACATTAGAGATTTACTTATTCTCATTCTAATAAGTTTCCAGTTTAACTTCATCTTTCACCATCCTTTTCATTTGAATATCTTTGGATAATTATGAGACACCTCCCTTATTATTGTGGTCTTGTCCAATGTCAGATCATATTAAAAGTTTAGATCTAGTTTATTGAGCAGTAGCATCTGCCAACTAAACCTCTGTCACTGCTTTGTAAGTTTCTCTCAATGAATTACATAGCTTACTTCAGATCACTTTATTCTAGGAATATTAAATTTGTGTTATTGAGTTGGAATTGATTATGTTTTCATTAGTTTGTCCTCAGGTAAGAGTTCTTCCATAAGTAATTACAAACTGAGATAGTTTCTGCTTTTATTTATTTACTTGTTATTTATTGGCTACCTAAAATCAAGATTGATTGAGTATATGTCATGAGGCTGTGCAAAGACTTTATTATGACTGTATAACATAGGTAGGGTCAATTTGAGTAAGTGTATTACGTTGAACTTTCCAAGAATCTATTCTTGATTGTCCCAGAGATCCATTGTGAGACATTAAACAAATCACTTTATTTGTTCTCTGTGAAAATTAATGTGTTGTCCTTGAATACAAACATGAAGGTTCTGACACATACTCAGTAAAGCATTATCTTTTGTGTAACGTTGATAGACTTGTTCTGAGCCAAACAGTTTCTCTGGGGTCACTCAACAGCTCATGTATGCTAAGTTTAGGGGTGCAGTTCATGGCCACTAGAGCTAAAAAGGAATTAAACCCATCAATTTTACCTCATTAGCATAGTGCTGAAGCAAATGAGCCAACAAGTCAGTTATTAAATTGCTGAGAAAGCAAAGAGAGACTGAATAAATATGTATGTGGGTTGAGATTGGCTATAAAGTACATCAGTTTATTACATGAGAAATTGAGGTCTTTGCCAAGGCTTACCTTGAGTAACTTCCTGTCTCCTGAGGGATCCAAAAGATGAGATTCTTCTCCTAAGACCATGCCCTGGAGACACAGCTTCTCTCTACTAGTTCTGCAATATTCCATGTTCCTAGTGCCCAGTACAAAAGTTTTGAGGCAAACGTAAAATAGATAGCTAGTGGGAAGCAGCCGCATAGCACAGAGAGATCAGCTTGGTGCTTTGTGACCACCTAGAGGGGTGGGAAAGGGAGGGTGGGAGGGAGGGAGATGCAAGAGGGAAGAGATATGGGGACATATGTATATGTATAACTGATTCACTTTGTTATAAAGCAGACACTAACACACCATTGTAAAGCAATTATACTCCAATAAAGATGTTAAAAATAAATAAAGATGGCTTCACTCACCTGGAAAAAAAAATGTTTTGAGGCACACCATTAATATTTACCAAGATGTAATAATGTCTCAGGGTAAAAATCTTAATATTTACAGTTTACTTCAACTGTATATAAACTTTAATGAATTCATATGATGAAATACTTTTTTAGCTCTTCTGTTTTCCCTAATTTTTATTTAGGCGAAACATCCTCTGTTCAGTGTGGTGGTCAAGAATGTGGGCTGGGTAATCAAATCTCCTAGGTTTAAAACTCTGCTTTCAAATTCCTAACTTCGTGACTTTGGCAAATTACTTAACATCTGTAGGCCCCAGTTTCCTCATTTATCAAATGAGGGTAATAATACCAACTGCTTCATAGGTATACTATAAGGGTTAAATTAGTTAATTCATAAAAAGCATTTAGAAGAGGATCTGGCACACAGTAAGTATTCCATAAATGTGAACTCCCACCCACTGTGGCACCAACTTTTCCTGCCCTTCACTCAAGGCCCAAAGCCAAGTTCTCTTTCTATTTTTTTCCCTTCTGATTTCAGGCTCACCGGCATTGGCCTGAGATTAAAACTGTCCTCTTCCTCACTACTAGATTCACCACCTGCATTGTTCTTGAAAGCCTCCAAGTATTCTTCCCTTTTCTAGGTTTTGGGCCATTTTACTCCATCTGAAAAACTGTTTATGGGTTCTGTAGAGAAGTATCTCTTCCATTTACACGTTGAAAGGTTTTTCTCTGATTACTAGAATATGAGTTCCTTGAGAGCTGGGACTGTGTCTTAATTATCTCTATTACCTCTGTCCCTTCCCCCTCCCTGCTGCACAGTCTAAGTTAAAGAAAAGTGAAAAAAAGAATCCATTTAGCTTTTGTATTTTTTGCTCATTTTATCCTGGGTATTCTGTTCCGAACCTCCCGTTTTCCTGAAATTTTTCTTGCTCCTTTTATCTCTGGAAGTTTTAACTTCACCTAGTGATGCTGAGATCCCATCTTGGATCATCACTATTTCCTGGCAGGTAAGAGGTTCAGTTTATCACACAATCCATTCACATGTTAGAAAAAAAATTCCCATTTAATTCACTTGGATTTAATTTCACTTGTATTTTCTTGGCTCCAGCTAGACAGACCATTCTCTTTTAAAAAATCTATCAGTAGCTTTGAGAGGGATTCTATTTTGCAGAACTCTTTGTCTTATTCCTTATTTGAAGATAGGGTCATACCACCCTAAGTTTCTTTTTCTTTTTTTTTTTTGAATAAATTTGACATGTAACATTGTGTAAGTTTAAGGTGTGCAGTGTGTTACTTTGATACATTTATATATTGTAATATGATTGCCAATGTAGCAGTATTTATCTCATTACACAATTGTAATACAATAGTACTGTCTATATTCATTATACTATGCATTAGATTCTATGGCTTATTTACTACTCATTCAAGTTTGTACCCTTAAACACCATCACCCTTATCCCCCCACCCCCACCCCTGATAACCATTATGTTAACTCTCTGTTTTTGTTTTTACAGGTTTAACTTCTTTAGATTCTACGTGTAAGTAATATCATTACCCTCGGTTTCTTTATATGCAGAATAAGAATCAGCTCTCACTTGGAGAAGATGAGGATAAATTAGGTCAATCTCTTAAGTTTTTTTCTTTTTAATACATGCAAAAGATATATGGAACACATATATTGGGTATAAAACTTAATCATGTAATGAACTACCCAAGAACTAGAATATTTACCAGGAAATTGCATCTACAATCGTGTTTCTCGTCTATCTCTTCCTCCTGCCCTCGGAGGTAACAGTATCCTAAATTTTGTGCTGGTTTTTTTTTCTTAATTTAGTTTTAGCACAAATGTATATGTGCTAAAATAATATATTGTTTAATTTGTATGTTTCTGAGCTTTATAAAAAATGCTTCACTCAATATATAGTTTTCTGGGATTTGCTCTTTTAACTCAGTATTATGTTTCCAAGATTCATTCATGTTGTTGTGTATAATGATTGTTGATTTTCAGTATCATATAACATTCTATTGTGTGAATATATCACAATTTATTCTTCTGTCGATACATAGTTGGCTTGTTTCTAGCCTTTTAAATAATTATAAACATTGTTGCTATAAAATTTTTTATGTATGCCTCCTGGACACACATGCAAGGGTTTCTCTTGGTCATATACCTAGGAGTAGAGTTGTTGGTTGTAGAGTATGCAAATATTCATCTTTGTGAGATAATTAATGCCAAACAGTTTTCTACTATTCCCACAGTTTATAAGAATTTCACTTACTCTTCAATATTTGGTATTGTTACACTTAAATTTTTGCTGGTCTAGAGGGGATAAAATGGTATATATATACTTTTTATAGGATGGAAGAAAGTCATCTTTACCTAAAGCTTTTTAAACTTCCTCTTCCTTTCTATATTAAGAGTTTACAGCCTCATTTGACATTACTGTGCCTGGGAGTTCCTTTGAGGGAAAGTCATCTATTTGTGTGTTAGTTTCTAAGGGTATAAAAACTGAGATAGGGTGGAGGCTGCTAACTGAGTAGTTTTTGTTTGTTTGTTTGTTTTTTTAAAGTGAGTGAGTTGTTCTGTTTTTTAATTAATTTATTTTTGGCTGTGTTGGGTCTTTGTTTCTGTGCGAGGGCTTTCTCTAGTTGCAACGAGCAGGGGCCACTCTGCATCACGGTGCGCAGGCCTGTCACTGTCGCAGCCTATGTTGTTGCGGAGCACAGGCTCCAGACGCGCAGGCCCAGTAGTTGTGGCTCACGGGCCCAGTTGCTCTGCAGCATGTGGGATCTTCCCAGACCAGGGCTTGAACCCGTGTTCCCTGCATTGGCAGGCAGATTCTCAACCACTGCACCACCAGGGAAGCCCCTAACTGGGTAGTTTGAATATTGCTTTTAATTTGATTTTGCGTAAATACCAAATTATGCACAAACTAAAATTTCTTGTTAATGCTCTGCAGAAATGGAAATATGCAAAACTGTATTCTTTACTATTGACTCATCATAAATTAATCTAGTCTTGAGTTAAACCTATCTGTAAAACTATTTTAAGTAAAAAGCTCCTACAATCTGTTGATCTGAAATATTTTCACTGAATCAAGTTTAGTAAAGATATCTTTGTATATTTCCTTGTATTTTAATTTACCAGAGATTCAACTTGCCCTCTTTTGACATGGTTATATGGTGCAATGCAAATTAATCTCTCAAAGAAATTTCAAAACTCCAGATGTTCATCTTACTACTGTTACCCACTGAATTGACCCACACACAATAACCAGGAAAATAAGCCCAAACCGATGGTACCCTAAAATGTGTTTGTGTGTTTTTTAACTGAAAAAAAAGTCATCTTGTATATAAACAGTTTTCATCAATAACTAAAAACACATGGAGGGCTTCCCTGGTGGTGCAGTGGTTGAGAATCTGCCTGCTGATGCAGGGGACACGGGTTCGAGCCCTGGTCTGGGAGGATCCCACATGGCGCAGAGCAACTAGGCCTGTGAGCCACAACTACTGAGACTGCGCGTCTGGAGCCTGTGCTCCGCAACAAGAGAGGCCGCGATAGTGAGAGGCCCGCGCACCGCGATGAAGAGTGGCCCCCGCTTGCCACAACTAGAGAAAGCCCTCGCACAGAAATGAAGACGTAACACAGCAAAAATAAATTAATTAATAAACTCCTACCCGCAACACCTTCCTTAAAAAAAAAAAACATGGAGATGGAAAAAGAATTTACAAGTGGCAATATATGTATATTTTTAAGAAGAACATTTATAGCTCCTTTTGTTTATTGTCTTTAAAAACAAATATCAAATAAAACATAACTAAAAATAAACAAATATCAGTTTGTCATTTGTCTATTTTTTTTGCCTTTGAATGAAAGATTTTTGAAGGCAGGGACCGTGTATTTGTTTTATGTTTCTTTATTATATTATTAAATACATTGTCATATCCCAAAGGGAAACTCAGAGAATATTAATTGAGTGCAAAAGTCCCCTCTGTATCATTAATATTTGTTGACTGACAAAATGACTGAGTGAATATTCATGACCAAACCATAAGAAAGCTGCAGTTACTTTCTTCTTTATTGTACTACAGCTATTTTTGGAGATAATCATTCATCAGGGTGAATACATTTATGCCAGGTGAGTGTTTTTCAACTTTATTTATATAGCTACTACTGTGTTTAGTCAAGTTGCTATCAGCCATTGGTTTCTTCAACGTTCTCTTTTAAAACCAAGTGTTACGCCTCCTTTCCTCATTCCCATAATACCAGATATTCACTTCTATACTAATCAAGGGACATCAGGTGCTGCTGAAGTAAGACTGACTCCCGCCAAAGCTCCCTCTAAGTGGGGGCTTTTCCTTTATACCATGCAACATAAGTGAGCTTTTTGTTTGTTTGCTTTTGTGATCTTGTAAGTGGTGATCTATAAGACGAGGCAAAGCTAGAGGTTTAAGCCTTTACTTCTAGCATGGATTGCAACATGACAACATCCTCACTGTAGTAGGCAGCCTTCAAGAAGGCCCTGATTCCCGCCTTCTGGTATTCACACCCTTGTGTAGTCCTCTCCCCCACTGTATGAGAATTGGTTTGTCTGACCAACAGAGTATGGCAGAAGTAGTGGTATGTCACTTGCAAGATTAGGTTATAAAAGACTTTAAGGACCCGAAGACCATAGGCCAAACTAGAACCTCAGTTCTAAAGGGACCTGTTTCTGAGGTTGGGAAGTGCTAACCCAGATCCTGAGCCAAGAAGGCCCAGGTCCTTCTTGTACCTAAAAAAGTGAGAGAGAGAAAAACCTGGATATGTAAATATAAATAAGTAGGAATTTCACTGAAAGATAGTGAAAAAAAGAGAGCACGTAATAAAAAGAAATGAAATACTGATATATGCTACAACATGCTTCAACCTTAGTGAAAGAAGCCAGTCATAAGATTCCACATATTGTATGATTCCATTTATACATAATGTCCAGAATCGGCAAATCTGTAGAGACAGAAAGTAGATTGATAGTTGCCTAGGCTGGAAGGTTGGAGTGGGGGAATTTGGGGTGCAATAGCTTAGTTCAGGGTTTCTTTTGGAAGTACTGAAAATGCTCTAACTGATTGTGGTGATGGTTGCGAAACTGTAAATGTACAAGCCATTGAATTGTACACTTTGAATGTGTGAATTGTATGGTATATGAATTACAGTTGACCCTTGAACAATGCAGGGGGTTAGGGGTCCTGACTCCTGCCCCTTCCCACACCCCTGCCCCCACTCCACACAGTCAAAAACCTGTGTGTAACTTTATGTATATCTCAATAAAGTTGTTGTTTAAAAAAATCCCTGTAGTTTCTATCTTGGGCTTTCTCTCTCTTCTATCACTTGTTCTAGAGGAAGCCAGTTGCTATGTCTTGAAGACACTCAGACAATCTACCTATGGAAAGGCTTATGAGGTTTCCAGCCAACAGCCAGTGAGAAACTGAGGCCTGCCAATAACTTTGCAAATAATCTTTGCTAATCCTATAGATGGAAAGGGGTATCTTGTTGAAGTTTTAATTTGCAGTTTTCTATGAGTGATATTAGGCATATTTAATATGTTTAAAGGTATTTGTAGGAGGAGAACAAGAAATAAAAACATGAGGGCTTCCCTGGTGGCGCAGTGGTTGAGAGTCCGCCTGCCGATGCAGGGGACGCGGGTTCGTGCCCCGGTCCGGGAAGATCCCACATGCCGCGGAGCGGCTGGGCCCGTGAGCCATGGCCGCTGAGCCTGCGCGTCCGGAGCCTGTGCTCCGCAACGGGAGAGGCCACAACAGTGAGAGGCCCACGTACCGCAAAAAAAAAAAAAAAAAAAAAAAAAGAAATAAAAACACCAATTCCAGATTCAATGACATTAGGAAACATCTTTAACCCCAAGGCACAGTATGTGAAGGCTAAAAGTGGGTGGACAAAAGAAAAATGGCTTAAGTCAGAGAAAGGTAAACCTTAGATACTGCAGATGAGGCAGACACTAGCAATAGGCACACAGATTTGTCCCAAGGATCCTCAGAAAGCCACAGGAATTGGAGGGGCAAAGAATATGTGCAAGGAGGGAAGGGGCTAGAAGGGGGTGGATTATTTACAAGTCTGTGCAGGGATCATGTAGAACCTACATCCTCATTCCCTACACCTACCCCAAGTAGCCAGATGTGTTTCTCTCCTTCCATGCAGGAGACAGAAGGTGTCATCCTCTGGAGAAACTGAACTAGAGAGGCTCTGGACTTGGACATACCAGGCTCTGAGGAATGGGTATGAAAACATGAAAGTCTGCATTCTAAACAGGACACTCTGCTCTTTTCCCTACCCAGCTCTAGAAAGCTAGCAGCCAGACTACTGGTATCCCCAGGCAGGAGATAGGGGGAGATCTTTCTCTGGAAAACTGAACTGATAGAAAATATTTACATGTATTGAGGATTGCTAATTAAAAAAAAAAAAAAGCCAGCTTCATAGTGTAATATAATTCATAACATATCCAGAATGTAACCACCTCTCCCCACTTTCACATACTACCATCCTAGTACTGACCTTCCATGAGTTTAAAAAATATCAACACGCTTTTAAAAATTGCACCTAAGATGAAAGTCAATAGGCCTTGAGCCTGAGGGAATCCCTTATGACAAAATGAAAGACATTAAAAACTTTTTTTTTTTTTTTGCGGTACGCGGGCTTCTCACCGCTGTGGCCTCTCCCGCCGCGGAGCACAGGCTCCGGACGCGCAGGCTCAGCGGCCATGGCTCACGGGCCCAGCCGCTCCGCGGCATGTGGGATCCTCCCGGACCGGGGCACGAACCCGTGTCTTCTGCATCGGCAGGCAGACTCCCAACCACGTCGCCACCAGGGAAGCCCCATTAAAAACTTTTGACATCGCTTTTGCCTGTTCAGAATTTTTTCCTTCACGTTTATTATTCTTTTTATAGATTATCTATTGCACTATTAGGTAAGTAGAAAGACAGTATACAGTTGCCTAGGTTCAAACCTTGGCTAGTTTTGGGCTTTGGGGCAAGAATCATAACTTTTCTGAGCCTCAGCAAAATGGGGATGATAATGATATTTACCTCATAGGGCTGTTGTAAGGCATAAATAGTTTAATACATGTAAAACATTTAGAATGGTGCCTAGAACATAGTAAGTACTCAATTTTAACTTTTATTATTATTTCTATATTCCTAGAGTACCTTTCCCTGATGTTCTTCAAGTGTCTGATGAACATGGATGAAGATGGTTAAGGCCATATTTAAATCTTCTTGTATTTTAAGTTCAGTATTAACATTTTTCTATCTTTGAAGTAGGAAAATTGAATCATAGAGAAGGAAACATGATTTACTCAATCATACAAAACTGTTAAGGAATCATGAGTAGGACCCTACTCTCTTAGTTTTCCCTTTTGAACTTTTATTTTTAACAAATCAGTTATTGATATAATTATTGATGTACATTGAAAACATGGATTTCATATTCAGGGGAGTGGTTTTAGATGCATTCTTTGTATGGCACTATATTTCTGCTACATTTCATTGGCTGTTAAGGTATAGACGACATTATCACTACCATATTCATTGAAAACCCATATTATTTTGAACATATTAAGATGGATCATACTTTAAGAAATTCACTTGCTCAAAGCCTAATTGACCTCTGTGTCTAACGTGAACTAAGTAAAAGATAGGATTAGACATTTGGAAAGTACTAAGTTCTAGCTACAACAGAATGACATAGAGGGCAAGCAGTTTAGGGTCATAGTCTAGGAAGTCTGAGATGTAATCTCATTTCTACTCCTGTATGCACATCTCAAAATAAATTACTCTTTGTGGTAATTTGCTTCCTTGATAATGAAAAAAATGATGTTCATTCTGTCCCACATCTGCTTTAAAAACTACTTTTTTTTCCAGTGGCCCCCTCATAGGGTCAAGTCTTAATTTCTAACCTTGTCCCATAGGATCATTAATAACTGGCCAACAGACCCAAATAATTTAGAATTCTTTTGTTATATATGACAGAAAATATAACTTAAAATGGCTTAGGTAAATATGGAAATCTACTGGCTAGTATAGGACTTCCCTGGTGGTGCAGTGGTTAAGAATCTGCTTGCCAATGCAGGGGACACGGGTTCTATCCCTGGTCCAGGAAGATCCTACATGCCACAGAGCAACTAAGCCCGTGAGCCACAACTACTAAGCCTGCACTCTAGAGCCCACAAGCCACAACTACTGAGCCTGTGTGCCACAACTACTGAAGCCCACACACCTAGAGACTGTGCACCGCAACAAAGAGTAGCCTCCACTCACTGCAACTAGAGAAAGCCTGTGCACAGCAACGAAGACCGAACGCAGCCAAAAATAAATTAAAAATAAAATAAATTTATTAAAAATATATATATATATCAGCTAACATAACTGCAAAGTCTAGGGGTTACTGGTTTCAGTCATGCTTTGATCCAGGAGCTGGATGGTATCACTGGGACTTACTCCCTCTCTTCATCTCTCAGTTCTTCCTTCTGCTATATTGAATCATTTCCTGGCACAAAGTGCTCACCTGTCAGCAGCTCCAAGCTCACAGCATTGTTACTATTAGCAATTTCAGAAGATAAGACCATGTGGCTCTCTTAGTAAAAGTCTCATTGCGTCTTATTGCCCATTCCTGAATCATCTCTACAAATTGAGGACTATGACATTGATTCACCAGGTCTGAGTCACATATTCACTCCTGGACTGTGGTTAGAGTCAATCCTACCCAAAGTTCATCCAGTCAGAAAAGAGGGAGAGGGTGATTTGCAAGATGAAATTACAAGAAGAAGGTTAAAGGGATGCAGAGCAGCAAAAACAATTGTCTACTATAAGACTTCCTAACTTATTTGTTGCTATACTTCCCTCTATAAACCGCTGCTCATGTAGGTCAGTCTATTTATTTCTCCTGATACATCATGCACATTCTCATCTTTCCCACATAGAGGATTGTGACCAATTTATCTCTAAGTACTACCCATTTTTTTAATTCCTCATGGAGTTTCTTGTGGATACATTTTTCTTTCCCCCTTGAGAATTCGTTAGTTAGACCACTCAGGTAAGTATATTAGGATGAAAATAAATGAGAATGATGTTGTCATAAGAACAACTTTCAATTCTGTATGTGTGTGTGTGTGTGAAATAAAGTGCAAACTCTGATAATGGTTACGTTATGGAACTTAATTATGGATACACATTACTATGACATGCTGCACAATTTATAGTAACGTATTGCTGTATTGAGGCATCATGGTTGAGAACTGATAATTTATACTGCTCACCTGGTTCTTCCCCTTAGGTCAGAGCTATTGACTCATACTATATTATTTTTTTCTAACGTATTAATTTTATATGATTTATTATTATTATTTATTTATTTATTTTTAATTTTGGCTGTGTTGGGTCTTCGTTTCTGTGCGTGGGCTTTCTCTACTTGTGGCGAGCGGGGGCCACTCTTCATCACGGTGCGTGGGCCTCTCACTGTGGCGGCCTCTGTTGTTGTGGAGCACAGGCTCCAGACGCGCAGGCTCAGTAGTTGTGGCTCATGGGCCCAGTTGTTCCGCGGCATGTGGGATCGTCCCAGACCAGGGCACGAACCTGTGTCCCCTGCATTGGCAGGCAGATTCTCAACCACTACGCCACCAGGGAAGCCCCTAACGTATTAATTTTATATGATTTTTAAACATATCACAAAACTGGAAAATGCTGGGTCTTCCCTGGTGGTCCAGTGGTTAAGAATCCGCCTTCCAATGCAGGGGATGTGGGTTTGATCCCTGGTCGGGGAATTAAGATCCCATATGCTGTGGGGCAAGTAAACCCGTGTGCTGCAACTAGAGAGAAGCTTGCACACCGCACCTACTGATCCTGTGTGCTCTGGAACCCCGGGCGCCACAACTAGAGAGCCACCGCACTGCAACTAGAGAAGCCCGCACACTGCAACTAGAGAGAGGCCCTCAATGAAGAGCCCGCATGCTGCAACAAAGACCCAGCGCAGCCAAAAAAAAAAAAAATGTTACTGAAAACTTCACAGCTATATTACTTTTTAGCTTTTCATATATCATACCTCAATCCCAACCAGATTAGAAATTTCTTTGTGCTTTTGTTGTCATTGAGTAGCCAATTAATAAATATTTGTAAATGAATGAATTAAAAGATAAACTGGTGATGGGAAATACTACAAAAATAGTTCTAGGTAATTATAGTGGCAATTTAACAGATCTATTAAGGAAAAAAGAAATATTCCTATTATTAAACTTGCTGCACTTTGGTGTTTCCACAATGTTTTATTCACACTTTCATTATTGCACTTACAATGTTAGATTATAATTTATCTTTTTAAATAACTGTCTCCTAAACTCTGTGCAATTAGAGCACAGCATCTGCATCTTCTTCCTTCTTGTAATCCTGAGATGTAGTAGGTGTCCACTTAATGCTTATGGAAAGAATAAATGACAAATAATTTTGAGCTCAAAATACTATTTTTACATCCTGCTAAAAAGGATATATCTCCTTATTCCTTCAGTCTTGAATATATTTGAACTCAATTTTCCTTCAGATCCATCTATAGTAGAAGCAATGGGTAAAGCTGGCTGGTTATTTTAGGCTAAGAGGTACAGTTGACTGTACTTTGGTGAGGTAACTATGCTCTGAGGTCTAGTCACCAATTAATATTTAGACAGTAGCAACCTGACCCACTCTTGAGTAAGGAAATAACATGGTAGTAGTAAAGAGATATTACTCTGTCACTGATAAGCAGGGTAATTAGAAGGCTATTGCATTAATCTGAGTATGAGGGCATAAAAACATGATGAAAGGTAATAGAAGTAATAGAGAAGAAAAGAGGAGACACATCCTACATATACATGTTTATTTGATTTTGTTTTCTGATCTCAAAGTAATACTTTGATTTTAAACAAGGGTTCCAAGACTATTCGATGGGGGAAAAAATAATCTTTTTAGCAAATTGTGCTGGAACAACTGGATATCCACATTCAAAGGAATTAAGTTGGATCCCGACCTCACACCATATACAAAAATTAATTCAAAATGGATCAAAGATAGGGATCATTATATTTAATAAGAGCTAAAACTATAAAACCTTTTGAAAAAAACTTAGTGTCAAATCTTCATGACTTTAGATTTGGCAGTTGTTTCTTAATTATGACATCAAAAGCACAAGCAATAAAAGAAAAAAAATAGACAATTAGACTTCATAAAAATTAAAACCTTTTGTGCATCAAAGAACATTATCAACAAGTGAAAAGACAACCCACAGAATGGGAGAAAATATTTGTAAATCATATATCTGATAAGGATTAGTATCCAGAATATATAAAGAACTCTTACAACTCAACAATAAAAAGACAACTCAATTTAAAAATGGACAAAGGAGGGGCTTCCCTGGTGGCGCAGTGGTTGGGAGTCTGCCTGCGAATGCAGGGGATGCGGGTTTGGGCCCTGGTCCGGGAGGATCCCACATGCCGCGGGGCGGCTGGGCCTGTGAGCCGTGGCTGCTGGGCCTGTGCATCCAGAGCCTGTGCTCCGCGGTGGGAGAGGCCACAACGGTGAGAGGCCTGCGTACCACAACAACAACAACAACAAAAAATGGACAAAGGAGACTTCCCCAGTGGTCCAGTGGTAAAGAATCGGCCTTACAATGCAGGGGACGCAGGTTCAATCCCTGCTCAAGGAACTAAGATCCCACATGCCATGGGGCAACTAAGCCCACGTGCCACAACTACTGAGCTCGTGTGCCTCAACAAGAGAGACTGTGTGCCACAAAACTACAGAGTCCATGCACTCTGGGGCTGGAGCCCTTGCACCACAACTGGAGAGAGGAAACCTGCATTACCACAACTAGAGAGAAGCCCATGCGCCTCAACAAAGAGCCCGCACACCACAATGAAAAAGATCCTGCATGCCTCAATGAAGATCTCGCATGCCACAACTAAGGCCCGACGCAGGCCAAAAAATAATAATAATTTTAAAAAATGGACAAAGAATTTGAATATACATTTCTCCAAAGAATATACACAAATGGCCAACAAGAACATGACAAGATGCTCAACATCATTAGTCTTTAGGGAAATGCAAATCAAAACCAAAATGAGATACCACTTCTTACCCACTAGGATGGTCATTTTAAAAAACAACAAAAACAACAGAAAATAACAAGTGTTGACAAGGATGTGGAGAAATTCAAACTCTATACGTTGCTGATGGGAATGTAAAAGGGTGCAGCCCACTGTGGAAAACAGTTTGACAGTTCCTCAAGAAGTTAAATATAGAATTGTCACATGATCTGGTAATTCTACTCCTGGGTATACAGATGACCCTTGAACAACACGGGTTTAAATTGCCAGGAATCACTTATATATGGATTTTTTAAAAAAAATATGTATTACAGTACTACAGGATCTGAGATTGGTTGAATCTGAGGGTGCGTAACCAAGGATATGGAGGGACTGTAAAGTTATATGTGGATTTTTGACTGCCCGGAGGGTTAGCACCCCTAACCCCTGTGTTATTCAAGGGTCAATTGTATATTTGAAAGAATTAAAAACTGATGTTCAAACAAAAACTTGCACACAAATGGTCAGAGCAGCCAAAAAGTAGAAACAACCCAAATACCCACAGATGACTGGATAAACAAAATGTGGTATATCTATAGAAAGGAATATTATTCAGTCATATAAAGGAATGAAGTACTAATACAGGTTACAACATAGATAAAGCTTAAGAACATTACGCTAAGTGAAAGAAGCCAAGCACAAAGGACCAAATGTTGTAGGTTTCTATTTATATGAAATATCCAGAATAGGCAAATCTAGATACTGAGGCAAATCAGTCTCTATGGCCCAATAGAGATAGAAAGCAGATTAGTGGTTGTCAGGGGCTAGGGGAAGGAGAGGCTAGGAAATTACTGCTAAAGGGGTATGAGATTTTTGTTTGGGATAACGAAAAAGTTTTGAAACTAGTTGGTTGTGATGTTTGCACAACATTGTAAGTGTACTTGATGCCATCAAACTGTACACTTTATATGGTTAAAATTGTAAATTGAATGTTATATGCATTTTACCACAATAAAAAATTTATGCCTGGGCTTCCCTGGTGGCGCAGTGGTTGGGGGTCCGCCTGCCCCACGGGTTCGTGCCCCGGTCCAGGAGGATCCCACGTGCCGCGGAGCAGCTGGGCACATGGGCCATGGCCGCTGAGCCTGCGCGTCCGCACGGGAGGGTCCACAACAGTGAGGGGCCCACGTAGCACACACACACAAAAAAATTTATGCCTTACCCTTTGGCCCAGAAATTTCAACTTTAGGAATCTACCCAGAGGAAATAATGGGATGGATGTGAAGATATAGTCAAAAGAATGCTCATTGATGGGTTATTTAGAATGTTAAAAAAAATTGGGACAGTCCAGAAGTAGAGTTGGCTTAGTAAATTATAATATCTCCTATTATGGAATATTATGCAGTTATAAAAATCATATTGGAGAATACTTTATGGACATGGAGAAATATTCTGGATAATATGTCAAACAAACAAAAACATAGATCACAGAGCAGATATGATCATATTTTTAATAAGAAAAACACTGCAAAAGGACGAGAAGGATATTAACCAAGAGGTTAACAATGGTTATCTTTGGATGTTGAAGTTATAGGTGAATTTTGATAGTGTTCCTTTAAATTTTTATATATTTTCTAAGTTTTCTACTCTGAAAATGAATAATTTTTATAACTTGGAAAGAATAAATAGGGACTTCCCTGGTGGTCCAGTGGTTAAGACTCCATGCTCCCACTGGAGGGGACCCGGGTTCGATCCCTGATCAGGGAACTAAGATTCCACATACCAAAACTGAGCCCTTACACTGCAACTACTGAGCCCTCGCGCTCTAGAGCCCGAGTGCTGCAATTAGAGAAGTCTGCGCACTGCAGTGAAGAGCCCGCACACTGCAACGAAGACCAAGCACAACCAAAATAAATAAATAAATAATTTTTTTAAAAAAAGAGGAAAGAATAAACAATGAGTGCTATCTGCAGCAAGAAAACTGTACCAGGATCCTTATAAAAATCTAGAAAAATAATTTTAAAGGAGAAAATAAAAATCATCTAGTATCCCACTACTTAATGAGAAATTCTGTAATTGTTTGACATGTTTTCTTTTGCATGTGTTAGTGCTTACTTTTACACTCACTTTGTGTGTGTAATATATTTGAATTAATAAATCCACATAGAGTATATGAATTACTTCAGTTACTACATTATCAATCACTATAAATTAATGTTTAATATAAAAGAACTACATGACCATTGTAAAAATTTAAATGGTTACAGAAGTATTTTATAAAAATCTACTGTTCCCAAAGAAGCAAGAAGAACTACAGTCCTGCAACCTGTGGAATGAAAACCACATTCTCAAAAAGATAGACAAAATGAAAAGGCAGAGGACTATGTACCAAATGAAGAAACAAGATAAAGCCCCAGAAAAACAACTAAATGAAGTGGAGATAGACAACCTTCCAGAAAAAGAATTCAGAATAATGATAGTGAAGACGATCCAGGACCTCAGAAAAAGAATGGAGGCAAAGATCCAGAAGATGCAAGAAATGTTTAACAAAGACCTAGAAGAATTAAAGAACAAACAAACAGAGATGAACAATACAATAACTGAAATGAAAAATACACTAGAAGAAATCAATAACAGAATAACTGAGGCAGAAGAACGGATAAGTGACCTGGAAGACAAAATGGTGGAATTCACCATTCCCATGCAGGGAAGTCCTGCATATGACATTTTAAAGGCAGAAATGATAAGGCTTGTTGACAGGTTGGTCAGAAGCTTGATTTTATCAGTTCAACCAGGAGCTGAATTAGGCATCAATTAAACCAAATTTATAAAACTCTGAATTAGGGGCTTCCCTGGTGGTGCAGTGGTTAAGAATCCACCCGCCAATGCAGGGAACATGGGTTCAAGCCCTGGTCCGGGAAGATCCCACATGCCTGCCGTGGAGCAACTTAGCCCATGAGCCATGACTACTGAGCCTGCGCTCTAGAGCCCATGAGCCACAACTACTGAAGCCCCCACACCTAGAGCCCATGCTCTACAACAAGAGAAGCCTGTGCACTGCAATGAAGAGTAGCCCCCGCTCATCGCAACTAGAGAAAGCCCGCACACAGCAACAAAGACCCAATGCAGCCATAAATAAATAAATAAATAAATATTTAAAAACACAAAAAAATAAACAAACAAAAACTCTGAATTATAAACCAGGATGTCACTTCGGTAGTTATAGTAAGAGGTGTATCTGTTTGAAAATAGAAATCCATTCTCTAGAGCACCCCTTTTCTTGGTTACAAATCATCTGATAACCAGAAAGTTGCTTCAAGAACTGGGTATTATAAGATAAGGAGGTTAAATGCACAAAGGGGATTTTTCTCAAGCTGTGAAGGTTTGAGACATCCTTATTTACTGAACTATCTACCTGTCACACAGATTATAAGGATCCCACACTCTGGCTAGGTACTTTTTCTCTTAGTGCTGGAAGCACGTTGACATATTCTTACTTAACAGTTCTACTTAAAAAAAAAAAACTCTATAATGAACTTGCCCTTGTTATTTATCATATCAGTTTTCATCATTTTGGGTTCCCTCTCATTTTGAGACCAGTAGTCCACTGTTCACTTTGTTTCTTTAGATGAAATTCTGTGCAGTGTTCATACCAGACTACTCTTTTCCTTCCCTTAGTTCTTTTAGCTCCCAAAGGGCTGAGGGAGGATGAGAAGCATCACTCCTTCTTCCTTTTCTCCTTTTTAGTTGGTTCTTCAACCATTTCATCTCAAATGAAGAAATCAATTAACTGGAACCATCAGGCTTCCCACCCTTTAAGTGGTGACCAGGGGGAGGAAAAGAGGGCAGTTTCAGCTT
The DNA here is from genome assembly GCF_937001465.1 of Orcinus orca. Lineage (NCBI taxonomy): Eukaryota > Metazoa > Chordata > Mammalia > Artiodactyla > Delphinidae > Orcinus > Orcinus orca. Next base: position 68,501,572 of record NC_064561.1, read on the forward strand.
TTAGTGGCCCTTGGCTCAAATTTCTACAAGAATGGTAGAGGAAGGGGGTAGCCATTTCAGTCACGAATGATTACGTTCTTCTAGGCTAAACCTATAAACGCCAATTCTGTGGTGGTAAATGCCACCAAATTGGATTGCTTTTAAAACTACACATAACCATGGCAAATATAATTTCAGCCCTTTTCTTACACTGCAGTATCCTTTTACTTGCACCATACTTTGACAGAGAAAGAATGGAACAAGCTTCATTTTGATTCATGAATGTTGTTTTTATTCTAAATGCCCCATGTGAGGAGAATGCAAATGGATACAAGATATATGCAAATTCACTTGCATACCCAGAGAAGGCAAATGAGGCTTAGTTCTTAGATTCCTTGATCAGGCTCCCTGGGTGAGAAGGCTAAGGAAAGAGGTGTCTGTAAGTGAATTACAGAGAATGTCATGTTTGAGAAGGGAGAAGAGAGACGTTGGCTGCCATACAGCTCCCAGCATTCCAGAACCTGCATATAAAAGTGAGTGCAGCTGCCAAAGCAAGAGAAGGAGCTCAATGAAAGAACAGCCTTCATTGGCATGAGGGCGCCCAGGGCACAGAATGCACACAGCAGGATAAAATGGAATCTCCAACTTTTCTGCTTTAGGTCTTGACCCCAAATCCCTGCGTAAGTCTTTAAACCACTGACTATCTCTTTCTGCCTTCTCCCTCTCTCTTTTACAACCCAGGTCAGGACTAATGTGCAGTGAGTAAGGCAAAACATTTAAGGGGAGCCCCAGAAATCAGCAGTCAAGATAAATAATGTTTTAGTGTAGTACTTTTTAATTCAAAATTAGAGCAAAAAAACTATGTTGAACAAAAACCAAATCTGAAATGAAGACAGAATGCTATTGTGCACTTTTATGACCCTGCCTCAATCGCCCTGAGCCTGACCTTGGTTCCAATAAACTTTATTTGCAAAGCAGGTGTCTGGGGTAGTTTGCCAATTTGATTTTTTAAACTATTGCATTAAAATATTATTTATCTTGATGATTGAGTTTTTGGTGCCTCTTAAATTTGGTGCCCAAGGGGAGTGTGTCACTCACCCTACCCTAGTTCTAGTCCTTTTTCAATCCCTCCTTTTTTTCTTTTTTAACCTTATGACAGTTCTGTTAGTTAATAAGCTCCCTCCTGGACTTGGCTCAATATAATGAGACCTGGGAATATGCAGGATGTACTGGATTTTGCAGAGAGTGTTTTCTCTTTCCACCTTCCTTCTTTGCCTTCTTTCTCTGAAATCAGTTCCCTGGCAGAGCATTCTTAATTGTCCTTTCCTGTCCTCCTATTTGCTTGACTTTTCTTTTTCTAAGCAGCATCTCCTAAATTTGTTGATCCCGGTTACCCAAGTTCTGTCATCTCAAAAAGCCCCTCAGGCTTCCCTGGTGGCGCAGTGGTTAAGAATCTGCCTGCCAGTGAAGGGGACACGGGTTCGAACCCTGGTCCAGGAAGGTCCCACATGTCTGCTGCGGAGCAACTAAGCCCGTGCGCCACAACTACTGAGCCTGCGCTCTAGAGCCCGTGAGCCACAACTACTGAACCCGGGAGCCACAACTACGAAGCCCATGCACCTAGAGCCCGTGCTCCACAACAAGAGAAGCCACTGCAATGAGAAGCCCACGCACCGCAAGGAAGAGTAGCCCCCGCTCGCCGCAACTAGAGAAAGCCCGCACACAGCAACAAAGACCCAACACAGCCAAAAATAAATAAATAAATAAATAAACAAATAAACTACGTTGTTGGTGTGAACAGTTTTAAAAAAAGAAGTCCCTCAATTCTTTTTCTTTTTTTTTTTTGTATCATCTTTAATTTCTTTCATCAATGTCTTATAGTTTTCTGCATACAGGTCTTTTGTCTCCATAGGTAGGTTTATTCCTAGGTATTTTATTCTTTTTGTTGCAATGGTAAATGGGAGTGCTTCTTTAATTTCTCTTTCAGATTTTTCATCATTACTGTATAGGAATGCAAGAGATTTCTGTGCATTAATTTTGTATCCTACAACTTTACCAAAGTCATTGATTAGCTCTAGTAGTTTTCTGGTGGCATCTTTAGGACTCTCTATGTATAGTATCATGTCATCTGCAAACAGTGACAGTTTTACTTCTTCTTCTGCAATTTGTATTCCTTTTATTTCTTTTTCTTTTCTGATTGCCGTGGCTAGGACTTCCTTGTACTGATTTTAGACAACTAGGAGGGAAGAGAAATTTGCTCGGCTTGTGATAGAGGCTCTTATGCCTGAATCATGTCCGTGCACAGGGTAGGCTAGGATGGTTTGCTTAGGAGAATGGACAGTGTGTATATGCCATGACAGACACGTGTCAGAATAATCCCTGAGGTACTTATTCCTGTGCTGTGTTTATAAAAGAAAAATTATTATTTTTCTTTACTTTGGTGCCCTCACATTTATGTTCCATTCTAGGTTCGTATGACAATGGAGTAACATCATAAGTATTTTAAAATTATGTACACTCAAATATACACAACAAGAGAGGGAGGAAAGGAGAGAAAGAGAGGAGAGAGAATTCAAATTTTGAAGGTACAGCTCAGCCATTACCCAAAATTTGGATATATCCCAGGGTGAGCATGAGAAGGGGGATGTGAATCTGTTGTTTCCTTACAAAGCTATGTCTATGGAACAGTAGTTTATGAGCAATTTAAAGGAATTTTAGAGTAATTAGTCTATGTTCAGTTTTTTTCCTTACATGTTGATTTGCGAACCAACTGCCCATTAGAGGCTATTCTACTAGATAGCAATGAATGATTGTTACTATTGTGTTTTGTAAGAGTGTTTTCCAATTGTTTGATGCATTTGAATTCTCTTCACCCAACTAAATTTACTGTCTTTGAAAGAAAATGTAAGGTCATCGCTATCACACAATGTTGCACTTAAACTTTTCTCCTCAGGGTCTGCAGCAGGTGTAGGTCAAGACTGTGGGCTCCATATGTTGACTCCCCAGGTTCAAATTTTATCTCCGCCCCTTATTAGCTGAGTGACTTTGAATAAGTTACCGAGTCTCAGTTTTTTTCTCATCTGTAAGGTGAAGATAATGCTACTACTGACCTCATAGGGTTATTGGAAGGATAAAATGAAATAATGCATGTAATGTGTTTTGCCCAGCACCTGGTGTTTAGTAGGCATTCAGTAAATCTTAGCTGTGATTGTAACAGGTCAGGGTTGCATGGCTGCACGGTTGCAAGTCTGCAATTTGAGGAGTTGCCACTAAAAATAGTGACTTCTCACTATGGTGGTAAGATTCAGTCAGGCTTCCTTCTGACAGACATCTGGTCAGCATGTTATTCCCGTTAGTTATGATTCTTTTCCATAATAATACATTTAGTAAGTGTACAGATCTGAACAATTACTAAGTTCTAAGGACCACAAAGAAAATGTGATACACTTAGAGAAAAATGGTACGAAATAGACTTAAGTAAAGTTTGGGTCCCTTTTTAGTTTCACTAACAGTTATCAACTACTTTTTAGTTCTTGTCCTATTTCCAGGTGTTAATGGAAGACAATTTTCCTCCTATTATTAACAAACTTGCTTTGCATGTTTAAAACACCAGCTTTGGCACTGGTGCTCAAAGGTCTTAGCAGCTTGGTGAAAAGACCATAAGAACAGTTTTCTCCTATGTTCAGTTTTCTCATTCTCTTGCCTCGTGGGTTCTCAGTACTCATTCTAGGATTTCTTAGGGGGGAAAAAATCTCATCACTCTTCCAATTATTTTATTTCTCTTCTCTGGGCAAAAAACTTACAGGGAAAGTTAAAAAAAGAATTGTGACCATATTGTGCACATACCCTTTTCTAACCAGGAGTTTCCTTGGTAGTTGGCTTTGCAGCCTTTAGCTGAGAAATCCCCCAGCTCCTATTACTCGTTTCTAATCATTGCTTAATATCATTAAAATTGGTTTCTCTAGAGCAGAGGCTGGCAAACTATGGCCCACGGGCTTGCTGCTTGTGTTTGTAAATAAAGCTTTATTGGAACACAGCCATGCCCATTTGTTTACCTATTGTGTGTGGCTGCTCTCCTGCTGTGACAGCAGAGTTGGGTAGTTGCCACAGAGACCATATGGTCCAAAAGCCTAAAATATTGACTGTCTGGCCCTTCTAGAGAAAGTTTACAGAAAGTTTACCACTGCTCTAGAGCATCTATAGCTTTCAGTTTTGTATTAGTTATCTATTGCTGAATAACAAATTACCCCAAAACTTAGCAGCTTAAGGCAAGACATATTGTTTCCTAGTTTCTGTGGGTCAAGAATTCAGGAGTGGTTTAAATGGGTGGTTCTGATTCAGGGTTTCTTATGAAGCTGCAGTCAAGACATCAGCCAGGACTCCAGCTATCTGAAGGCTTACCTGGAGCTGCAGCCTCCACTTCCAAGATGGTTCCCTCACATGGCTGTTAGTAGAAGGCCTGGTTCCTTGCTAGCTGTTAGCAGGAGGTCTCAGTTCCTTGCCACATGGACCTCTCCACAGGGCTACTTAAGTGTCCTCACAACATAGCAATCGGCTTTCTTCCAGCAAGTGATCTGAGAGCAAGGAGAAGTCTGTAACATCTTTTATGATCTAGTGTCAGAAGTCACACACTCTTATTTGCACATTACTCTATTTTATTTTACTTTTGGGCTGCGCTGTGCGGCATGTGGGATCCTAGTTCCCCGACCAGGGATCGAACCTGTGCCCCCTGCAGTGGAAGCGTGGAGTCTTAACCACTGGACCGCCAGGGGAGTCACTGAACATTACTCTATTTATTAGAAGGAAGTTACTGAGTTCAGTCCACACTCACAGAGAGGAGAATTAAGCTTCATCTTTTATTTTTAATTATTTATTTTTTGCAGCTTTGAGGTATTTTATGATAAAAGCTGGTACTCATATACATCGACGAAAATGAACTTAAAATTCATCATACATATACTTCATTTTCTAGCTTGAACTTCTAGTAAATCTTTAGCGTCATTGATTTTTGACTGTTATCTAAGGAGATCCTGCCTTGTCTGGGTGATTTAAATGCATAATATGTCAATGAGCATCTCTTTCCTTTATTGGCTGTAGGGCTTACTCCTAGTAGTAATGCTGCTTCCCATTTTGTCATTTTGGGTTCACACTCACCTCTGTAATAGCCACTGGTGAGGGCAGATTTTGATAGACTGTGAAACATGTTTTACTTGAGGCTCCATATGCTTCATGGCTTGCAAAACAAAACAGCCTGCACATCCTGCAGCAGCAGTGGTCAGTCTAACGACTACCAGTGTATTGGCCGTAGTTCTGGCTCAGCTCCTCTGCCTCCAGGGAGAGCACAGTTGATTCCAGCCCAGAAGCCACAGGCACCAACTTCATTCCTCCATCAGAAAGCAACGCGGCTGCCACCAGCAAGCACGAACCGCCCAGACACGGGGGCCCCAGCACTTCAGCTTCATCTTTTAAAGGAAAGAGTATCAAAGAATTTATGGACATATTTTAAAACCACCATCCTTAACTCCAGTGCTTTTTTTAAAAAATAATTTTTTTTTATTCTTAAAAACAAATTTATTTGTTTTTGTTTTTGGCTGCGTTGGGTTTTTGTTGCTGCACGCGGGCTTTCTCTAGTTGCGGCAAGCGGGGGCTACTCTTTGTTGTGGTGCATGGGCTCTTTGCGGTGGCTTTTCTTGTTGCGGAGCACAGGCTCTAGGTGCGTGGGCTTCAGTGGATGTGGCACGTGGGCTCAGTAGTTGCGGCACGTGGGCTCTAGAGCGCAGGCTCAGTAGTTGTGGCACACGAGCTTAGTTGCTCCATGGCATGTGGGATCTTCCCGGACCAGGGCTCAAACCCGTGTCCCCTGCATTGGCAGGAGGAGTTTTAACCACTGCACCACCAGGGAAGTGCCCAAACCATTTTTAAAGGTTTTTTTTTTTTTTTTTTAAAGGCCTACAAGAGGAGTTAAACTTTTTCCATAAAGGACCAGTTAGTAAATATTTTTGGCTTTGTGGGCCGTATGATCTCTGTTGCAACTACTCAACTCTGTATCAGGAAAGTAGACTAGACAATAGGTAAATGAATGGGCATGGCTGTGTTCCAATTAAATTTTATTTACAAAAAATAGACAAGGAGTTGGATTTGGCCCATGGGCTGTAGTTTGCCATCCTCTAGTCCAGAAGATTCTTCTTCAGGAACAGAAACCAGGGACTTCCCTGGTGGTCCAGTGACTAAGACTCCATGCTCCCAATGCAGGGGGCCCGGTTTTGATCTCTGGTCAGGGACTAGATCCCACATGCCTCAACTAAGAGGTCTCATGCCGCAACTAAAGATCTCACACACGGCAACGAAGATCCCGCTGCCGCAGCTAAGACCCAGCACAGCCTAAATAAATAAATAAATAAACATTTAAAAGAACGCAAACCAAAAAGTTGACTCACATAGAAGACATATAATTTAAAGCCAGGGATCTGTGCATCTTTGACCCTTCTCAACCAAGTCATAAGCTCCTCCAGGATAAGAACCATGGCTTATAGTTCTTTTTATTCTCCTTCAGCACTTAATAAGGTTCTGAGCATGTAGTTGCTATTTAATTAATAATTGTTTATTATTTAATGGGTTCATAGTATTCTGTTGTATGACTATTCTATAATACTTAAGCAATTGTTTCTAGTCTTTGTTGGTACAAATAAACTTCAATAAATACGGTTCTACATACATATTTGTACACACGTATGAGTGTATTCTAGGAGAGATTCCTAGAAGTATAATTATTGAGTCAAATATCATGCGTACTCTTGGGACTTCCCAGGCAGTCCAGTAGTTAAGACTCTGCGCTTCCACTGCAGGGGGCATGGCCAAAAAAAAAAAAAAAAAAGATCATGTGTACTCTTAATATGACAAAAAGAATTTCAAATTAATGTGTAATTTATTTCATATAATAAATGTACACTATTTCGGGACAAAATATACAAGGTGCCTTGAACTTTATTTATAGACTTGTATTTCCTGTGTGATCTTCATAGAACACTGTAAGCCCTTTATATGCAAAGTAGTACAATTGAATGCTGATGACCAATGTATCTATTGTCAAGGTGGTATATGTAGGTCACAGAGCAGGCAGAAATGAAATAAGTCTCTTGTTACCATGTTTTCAGAAACTTCTTGAGATGCCTCATAGAACTTTTAGATTTCCCAGAACATAATACAGAAATCACCACTAGCACTGCCCTTGCCACATCAAAAGCTCCTATCCTGAGAGTCCTTGTTAAAACACAAATATGTTCAGGAGGCAGTATATCCCCTTATCTCACTATTATGTCAGTGTACACTATGGAAAGTATGAAAGGATTGGCCTGGCGTCAGTGGACCAAGAAAGGGTGACATTTTAAAAAGTCATTTTTGGGACTTCCCTGGTGGTCCAGTGGTTAAGAATCCGCCTTCTAATGCAGGGGACGTGGGTTCAATCCCTAGTCGGGGAACTAGAATCCCATATGCCGTGGGGCTACCGAGTCCGCATGCCACAACTAGAGAAGCCCGTGTGCCACAACAAAGATCCCCGTGTGCCATAACTAAGACCCGAAGCAGCCAAGTAAATAAATAAATGAATAAAAAGTTATTCTCGATTAAAAGAATTTGCTGGAGAGGGGAGGAAATGACCAAATTGTATTGAGTACTTATTAAGTATCAGATTCTTTACTCATGTTTCCGGTTAAAGTAGATATTATTTATCTTTCTTTCACAGATGAGGAAACATGCTCAGAGGATTTATTGACTTTATTTACGTGTCAGTCAAGTTTGATTTGAATTGGGGTCTAACTCCTAAGCTGTTTCTACTATATTATGCTGCCTCCCAATATGCTCAGAATGTACTGATATTCTCATGCTAGAGACATACAAGACCTCAGAGCACTGATTTCCCTAGCCTGGCCTTATGACACTAATGAACTTCAGGAAAATTTCAGCCTTTGCTCTGTCCAAGAACAAAGCAGGAGCTGTCCATCTGAAAGCAGACTTTTCAGCAGGTAAAGAGAAGCTGGCAGAAGAGATAGGGTAACCAGAAGTAATTACCTTGACCTAGAGTTGAGAGAAATGGAATGATTTAATTTAGTCATATTGTCTGGTCATTATGCTAATTAGAGGAAATAAAAAAGAAAGGGAAGGCAAATGGAAAGGAAAACAGTGGTGGTTAGGGGAATACTTGAGAGAAATAAACTGTGTGCTATTTATGGTCCCAATGAGGTAAAATCAAAACTGAAACTTCTTTGCTCTGCCTCTTTATGATTTTACTTTTAGGGGAAAAATCTATTTCACTGTATTTCAGTTTCTCTACCTAATAAATATTAGAAACAAACTTTGCTATTTTAATAACTACTTCTGTCCCTGTGCTTGGAGATTGTTCCTGGATTGTATTTCTTCCAAATATATAATATATATGAACATATATATTATAATGAAAAAGCTAGAGTAAAATTTCACTCATTTGGACTCTAGTAATTCAGAATTTAAAAAATCAGTAGTGGGTTGTGCTGAAATTTATGCTATTGGGGGTATAGATTTTTTAAAAATGACAACGAAGTCATTGAAAAAACAAATGGTGATATTCAAGTCATTTAAGGGAATTAATAACCTGTAAATAATTTAACACCTATTTCATATTTATTGCTTCTGTCTGAATTCAGACCAAAAAAATGTTGAATTTATTCAGTAAAGAAATTCTTGTTTACATGGCATTCAACAACTGAATTAATCCCTAAGGGGCTATTATACACCTTAGATCTGCCTTTTGGGAACGCTGAAAGTAAGAGGTTAAAAAATAATTTTTGGAAGGAAGGGTTATGCTAAAAGGAAGTAGAGAATTAGGGTCTAGAAACTATTATTGGAATCGACACGTAAGAGGTTTTTTGGTGACATCCAGAGGTTAGTTTTGGTAGTGTGGTGTGAATGGAAGCAAATTTTCAGGGATTTCAGGAATGACTAAGTAGTAAGGAACATTCATTCCAAATATTTGGCAGGGAAATGAAGGAGAAAAAGGACAGTAACAATGTAGGGTGGGAAATAACTGCAAGTGAAGATTTTTGCAAAAAGTGGGAGACTTCTGCATGATGGGAGGCAGAAAAAGAAGATTATTCTAGAAAGAAATGGAAAGGAATGGGATTAAAACATTGGGTAGAAATGAACAAATTAATAAATTAGACCTTACAAAATAGAAAAAAATTCTGGTCTTTGAAAGTTAGTCTAAGAAAATGAGAAGACAAGGCGCACACTGGGAAGAAACATTTGCAAAACACATATCTGATAAAGTATTGGTAACCTGAATATGTAAAAGGCTCACTAAACTCAATAATAAGAAAACAATCAAAAACAGAAAAAGAAAAAATGGGCAAAATATTTGAACAAACATTTTACAGAAGAAGATATACGGATGGCAAATAAGTACATGAAAAGATGCTTGACACTATTAGTCATTAGGAAAATGCAAATTAAAATGACAATGAGGCATCACTACATACCTAGTAGAATGACTTAAAAATAAATACATAAAACAAAACCAACAATTGATAATGTCAAATGCTGCTGAGGATGTGGAAAAACTAGAACTCTCATACATTTGTGGTGGGAATGCAAAATGGTACAGCCACATTGGAGAACAGTTTGGTAATTTCCTATAAAGTTAAACATGCATTTATTCTATGACCTAACAAACCCACTCCTAGGTATTTACTCAAGAGAAATGAAGACTTATATCTACGCAAAAACCTCTATGAGAATCTGAAAATATATATATATATATTATATATATATATATATAACTGAATCACTTTGCTGTACACCTGAAACTAACACAATATTGTAAATCAACTGTACTTCAATCAAAAATCAAAAATTAAAAAAAACCTCTATGGGGATATTTATAGCAGCTTTGTCCATATTTAAAAAATACCAGAAACATGCCAAATGTCCATCAACATGAAACAGACTGTGGTACACCTCTACAATGGAATTCTGTTTAGCAGTAAAAAGGAACAAACTACTAATACATGCAGCACCATAAATGACTCTCAAAAGCATTACGCTCAGCGAAAGAAGCCAGATTCGAAAGTCTACATACTGTATGGTTCCATTTATACATTTGGAAAAAGGAAAACTATAGGGACAGAAATCCAGTCAGCAGTTGCGAGGGGGCTGAGGGTAGGGGAGGTACAAAGAGGTGTGATGGAACTTTTTAGGGTGACAGAAATACTACAAATCTTGATTGTTGTAATTGTTACATGACAGCATAAGTTTGTCAAAATGCACAGAAACTTACACCATAAAAGGATGAATTTTACTATATATAAATTATACCTCAATCAACTTGAAATACAATTTTTAAAAAAATAATAGTTCTCATATTTATTTATTTATTTTTGGCTGTGTTGGGTCTTAGTAGAGGCACACAGGCTTTCTAGTTGAGGCGCACAAGCTCAGTATTGTGGCTCGCAGGCTTAGTCGTGTCCCCCGTCATGTGGGATCTTAGTTCCCAGACCAGGGATTGAACCCCCGTCACCTGCATTGTAAGGCAGATTCTTTACCACTGGACCACCAGGGAAGTCCCAAAAAGCAATTTTAAATGGTTGGGTAGAGAATAGTTTCTGGGAAAAAGTATTGGTAGGAACACTTGAGCACGCATGTTTTTTCTTGCTTTAAAGCTTTTGCATACATGTGTCCTTCACTTAAGGAGTCTCTCCTTTTCCTTTTTTCCTGAATAACTCCATATTCTCCTTTGCGTTTCAGTAAAGCATTACTCCCCCCACCCCCAGAAAGACTTCCCTGGCCCATAGACTAGGTTAACTTTTCCTGTTGTGTGTTCCTAATAGCATGCTTATCTAATCCCTATGGCAAAGTGTATCATACGCTATTGCAACTGCTTATTCGTTTCTCCTCTTTTGTGCTGTAAGCTCCCTGAGAGCAGGAATAGCACCCATCTTAGTTAATTACTGTATCCTTGTATTTAGCACAGAGCCAGGAAGAATATTTGTTGAATATATAAAGCAGAAGGTTTGGAATGGCTAAATGAGAAATTGAATATTAAATTGATAAGGGATGAAAAATATGTAAGTTATTCCCCAAACTACATCTCCAGTTCTGACCTCATACCTATGTTCTACTTACCATAATTCAGATTGTCTATGTGATATCTTCACATAAATGTCCCACTGTTACTTAAGGCTTAATACTTCTAAGCAGAAGTAATTTTCTCCCTCCCCAATTTCATTCAAATTGAATTATTTTCCCAATTATTCTATTTCTGTCAAGTGGTATCTCTATCCTTATAGTCTTCCAAAAGAGAAACTTAATTACATTTAACTTTTCCTTCTACTTGCCCTCTCATCTAATTTGATATAAAAAATTTTAAGCCCTTCTTTTAAAATGTTTCTCATTCACATTTGCTTTCTTTTTACTCCCACTGCTGTTCTTATAGAGCCAATATGGTCAGAGAGGCAGACACCAAGCAAGGAATCACATATTCGAAAATGTAATTATGACTTGCAATCAGTACATAGAGGAAATAAACAGAGGGCTATTATATGGGATGGGGAGGACCTAATCTATATAGAATGGCAAAAGAACACTTTGAGAAGGTTACATTTAAGCTGAGAAGAATGAGAGAGAGCGAGCAATAGGGAGAATAGAAAGAAGACCATACTGAACTGAAGGAAAAGAACGTGCATAGTATTTGAGGTGGGGAAAAAAATTGGTGTTCAGTTATAGCATGTTCCAGAAACTAAAAAAAGATGATTATAGCTGGAGGGCAGTGAGCAATGGGGAAGAGTGATAGAGAGGAGGCTGGGGAAACAAGCAGGGACCAGGTCATGTGAAGTGTTGTATACTATGGCAAAGGGTTTGGATATTATTGTTTCTAATGTGGAGCTACTGAAGAATTTTAATCAAGGGAATAACATAATGCAAGAAGTGGTAAGCAAGAAAATTGCTAAACATGTGAACATATCTAAATAAGCATTTATTGTAAACAACATTAACAATGATTTTAAAGTCTAGATTGAGAAGATGTTAAAACTAAAATATTAGATAACGACAGTGAGCAAGATGGGAAGGAAAGTGATTGGAGATAAAGTTTTACAAAGCCCTTGATTATTCGGGAAGAGAATAGGTAAATTAACTTTAGACTTTCTAATGTGCATGTTAAGAAGGTGAGAATAATTATCAAAAGGATAGAAACATAAAGGCTCTAAATCAATAAAGGTGAAGAAAGAGGAATAAGTAAAACCAGAACCATCCAATAAAAGGCATGCAAGGAGGAAAAAAAGTTTAAAAGATGCATTATAAATTGAAAAATAAAACCACATCATAGAATTGTAGAAATAAGTCAAAATATGTCAATAATTTAAATCTATTAAGCTTGTCAGTTAAAATCAGAACTGTTTATATTAGATAATAAGGAAAAAATCTAGCTATATGTGTTTGCCATAGACATAGCTAAAACATAAAGCCATAGAAACTTGAAAGCAAATGAATGGAAAAAATATATGATGGGCAAATATCACCCAAAAAGAATGTTAATGTAGTGATATTAATACCAGACAAAATAGACTTTAAGGTGGAAAGCACTGTTAGAAATAAATTTATTTATTTATTTATATTTTAAATATACCTCTTTTTGTTTGATGTGCACCATTTTAAAAGTCTTTATTGAATTTGTTACAATATTGCTTCTGTTTTATGTTTTTTGGTTTTATGGCCCTGAGGCATGTGGGATCTTAGCTTCCCGACCAGGGATCGAACCCGCGCCCCCTGCATTGAAAGGCAGAGTCTTAACCACTGGACTGCCAGGGAAGTCCCATAAATTTATTTTTAAGGTAAGTAATAAAGGAATAATTTACCAAGGAGATATAGCAATTCTGAATCTATATGTAACTTACAATATATCTTCAGCAGATATAAAGTAAAAATATCATTGACAGAATTGCAAGAAATAAAGACATTTTAAATTACAGTGGGAGAGGTTTTTTTTAACCACATTTCCTACAGAAACAGAAAAAGCAGACAAAATATTAATAAGGATTGGAAGATATGAACAACACAGTTAGCAAGATTGATTTCATGGATACAGCCAGAATCCTTCACCTAACAGAGATTACATGTTATTAAGTACACACGGAAAACTTACAGCATCTTACTGCAAAGCCAGTCTCAAGAAATAGCAAAAGAATTGATATCACATGGACTACATCCATTTTTTACAAGAGTATAACAAAACTAGAAATCAACAACAAAAAGCCCCACACCCCACAATAGAGTAACTTTTAGTTTCTACCTTAAACACATGGTAATAGAGCCAGGAGAGATAGGAAAGTCTGAAAGAGGAAAGGGTTTTTAAGCTGGGTGGAAATGGGGTCAGAGGAAAGATGAATCAGTTCAGAGACGTCTGGGCAACCTAACACCTAGTGAAGTATTGGGACAGATGTACCTCAGCTTAGTCACCAGCCGTAGATTTAATGTGTCTGCTGTGACCACACTTCTTTTCAAAGAACCCTCTTTCTATTTTGGGATTTTGTAAATTTGAGTTTGAAATTTACCTAAATTAATATTGTCAATTAATTGGTTATATCGCCACCTAGTGGTGTACTTTAGGATAGCAGGAGATGTGTTTTTGTTTATTAGATGAATTCCTGTATACTTTTTTAAAAAATTAAAGAAATCAAGGATTATAAAACCATTGGTTTCATTGTTCAAAATATTGCCATTATTATATCTATATTATGCACTTTTTTCCATATCCCAAACTATCAGTATTGCTTTTATTTTAAACTATTAATATTGCAAAAGGTTAGATCTCCCCAAACAAAAAAAGCTGAATGCACAAAAAATTACACAAATAGCTAATATTTGTTGAATGCTGACTACGTGCTAGGCACCACTGTAAGTTCTTTACATTAGCATCTCGTTTAATGTTCACATCATTTCTATAAATACTATATATTATGCCTGACTTGAAGAAATTGAGGCATAGAGAGATAAGTAATTTAATCAAAGCTACAGGGCTAGTAAAACACAGAGATGAGATTTGAATATAGGTAGTATGGTCCTATAGCTCTTTTTTTTTTATGGCTCTTAAGCTTAATCATTGTGAACATTGTTTAAATCAGGAAAAAATGAATATAGTCTAAATGTTTAACAATAAAGAAAATGGCCCAGTAAACTCTAGAGTGTCAGTTTGTTAGAATGCTATGCAGACATTTAAAATGATAGATTCAAAGATTATGTAATAACATGCGAAACTATTTATAATGTGAAAAATCTAGCCAATGTTATGCATACAGTATTAGTTACACATCTGTATGTGAAAGTCTAATATGTTTTTTTATTTTTTGTTTTAAAAAACTTATTTGGAAAAAAACTTATTTGGAAATAATTTCAAACTTATAAGAAGTTGCAAAAATAAAAATAGTACAAAGAACAGTCATATACCTTTTACAAAGATTCACCTATTGTTACTTTATCCCCTTTGCTTTGTCATTTATTGTCTCTCTCCATACACACACATAATAAATGCCATTTTTTTTTTCCTGAACCACTTGAGGTAAGTTACATACATCATAGCTCTTACCCCTAAATACTTGAGCATATACTTCTGAAGAATAGGGCTTTGCCCTATAGCTATTGACTTCATAAATTTACAATGGTAGAATACTTTTATCTAATTCACTGTCTATATTCCAAATTTTTAAGTTGATCTAATAATGTCCCTTATAGGCTTTTCTCTTTCCAGGACAGGTTGAATTTTAGGGTCAGGTACAGTATATAGTTGCCATGTCTCTTCAGCTGCCTTAAATCTTGAACATTTCCCAGTTTTTCTTTGCCTTTTTTTTGACATTGACATTTTTGAAGAATGTAACTCCGCCCCACCTCCACCTTTTTAAAAAAATAGAACATTTAAAAAAAAAAATAGAACATTTTTCATTTTCTGTTTGTCTGATGTTTCCTCGTGATTATATCATCATACACTTTTAGTAGGGGTACTGTACAGATGATGTCATAACCTTCTCAGGATATTACATCTGAAGGCACATGATGTCTATCTGTCCCTCACAGGTAATACAGTTTTAATTTTCATCATGCAGTCAAGGTGGTACCCACTACCTCCACTGTATAATCATCTTTTAATTTTTTTCCTTGCAACTAATAAGAAGTGGGGGGGATAATTTAAGACCATTCATATATTCTATTCTTCCCCCAAATTTCTCTTACATTTAGCATCTATTGGATGACTCTTGATCCTATCTTTACCATGAACACTGCCAAATGATGATTTTCCATCTAGCACCCTGTCCATATTTACCACTAGTACCTCACAGGGCTGCTTTATGACTTTCATGAGCCCTATGATATTTTGCCTTCCTGGGCCCTTTACTCCATAAAATTTTTTTTAAATTATATTTATCACTATGTTGGTATAAAGATTAATATGATCCAAGCTAGATTTATTGTTATTACATTTATTTTTCTTTTGGTTTCTTTTAAAAGAAATAAAAATTAAAACATTTTCATTGGCCTTTAAAAGTATAATGGGATTTTGGGACTTCCCTGGTGGCTCAGTGGTTAAAAATCCACCTGCCAATGTAGGCGACACGGGTTTGAGCCCTGGTCCGGGAAGATCCCACATGCCGCGGAGCAACTAAGCCTGTGCGCCACAACTACTGAGCCTGCGCTCTAGAGCCCTGAAGCCACAGCTACTGCAGCCCGCGCGCCTAGAGCCTGCACTCTGCAACAAGAGAAGCCACCGCAATGAGAAGCCCATGCACCGCAACAAAGAGTAGCCCCTGCTTGCTGCAACTAGAGAAAGTCCGGGTGCAGCAACGAAAACCCTATGCAGTCAAAAATAAATAAATAAATTTAATTAATTATTTAAAAAGTATCATGATATTTAGACACTGTGCCTAATGGGTAAGTTGACTCTAGGCCCTCAGTATTCTGCACTGAGCAAGAGGCCTCCCTTCTCCCCCATTTATCTATCTATCTGACTATCTATCTACCTGTCTGTCTGTCTATCTATCTATCTAAGATTATGGACTCATGGATTGCTATTTTTCTCAATGGTGTATAGTTCATTATTGTTTTTACTTAGTTTGGTGCTCAGATTGTCCCAGATTTGGCCAGTGGGAGACTCTTCAAGCTGGCCCCCATGTAATATGCTCCTGTCATCTTCTAGCACTTACTATCTGGCATAACAAGATGTTCCAGGCTCCAATTGTACCTACATTGCCCCAGCCCTGGTATCAGCCATTTCTCAAAGGAGCCCAGGTTCCTTTTAGTGGGGCATGGTATTAGAAACCAAGATCTGGACACCAGATATGCTCATTGCTATTGGGTTATATTTGCTACTTTGGCTATTCTTTCCTTTGAATAGCCAGAGCTAGGAAATATAGGCATATATGTACATATACATGGGTACAGACATAAACATGTATATACACACATATTCATATTTTAGAAATCATGAGTTCACACCAGTTTCTCTAATTCCAACCTATCTCTGCAGGATTCTTTCTTGTCCTCCCTATTCTATACTTACGTATCCTTTCTTCCACAGTGAGAAACTTGGTTCCCAACAATTTCCTCAATCTTAGATTACATATAAAATTGTTTCAGAATTGCTTTGCCCATACCATTATAATTAACAATCATGCTAAAAAGAGTTTAGGATTTGTTTGCCCTTTTCTCTCTCTACCCTCTCCAAAACTTAGGATATAATGTGTCCATAAATTCCTTGGATTAGTTCCCTTTTTAAATTTTATTCCCATTTAGTGTGGTCATGGTATTCATTTGAAATAAAGTGTGTTCATTTGTATGATTGGATTTTGGTTTTAGTTTTTCCTCCCTTATTATTTTTGAGTATGTAAGATATTAACAAGCTTTCAAAAGTCAAAACTATATAAAAATTTACATTCAGAGAAGGGTCACTCCCTTCTGTTTACTCCTTCCACCCCTTCTCCTTGTAGGAAACACATTTTGTTGTTTTCTGGTTTATCCTTCATGTTTCTTTTTGTAAAGATAATGCATGTTTTCTTGTTTTTCCCTTTTTTCTTACACAAAAGGTAGCATATTATGTATGTTCTTTTGCACTTTGCTTTTTTCATTTAATATCTCCTGGAAATCATTTCATATCAGTTCATTGAGATCTTCCTCATTCTTCTTTACAACTGCGTAGTACTCCATTGTATGAGTGCATTATTCAAACAACCTCCTTCAGTTAGATATTTAGGGAGGTTCCAATATCTTGAAATTACAAATAATGCTACAATGTATAATCTTGTTCAGGTGTATTTTTATGTTATTAAAGGTGTAACTTCAGGATAAATTTGTGCAAATGGGATTACTGTGTTGAAGGGTATATTTGTATGTAGTTTTGCCATATTCCCTCCAGCAATGTATGAGAGTATCTATTTTCTTATATCCTTATCAACAAAGTGTACTGTCAAGGTTTTGATTATTTTGTCAATCTAATGAGTGAAAAATGATATCTCAATATGCTTTAATAATGTCCATTGTTCTTATTATGAATGAAGTTGATATGTTTTTATATATTTAAAAACTATCTTTATATATCTCTTTGTGAATCGTCTGTTCATGCCTTTTGCCTATTTTTCTACAGGAAATCTTCTGCATTTTTACTGTTTGATACAGTAGCCTCTAGTCATATATGGTACTTGAGCACTTGAAATGTGGCAAGTACAAATGAAGGACAGAATTTTAAATTTATTTAGTTTTAATTGCTTACAGTTAAAATGTAAATAGCCACATGTGGGTAGTGGCTACCCTACTGGACATCACAGCCTTATGTCTCACTTGTAGCTCGCAGAAGCCCGCTTAACTCCTTTTCTCTAGAATCTGAAAAAACTGAGCTGTAATATCATGATTCACTAATGATCCTATCATTGCCCTATCATACAGTGTTTATTTGTAGTAATTTGGTTAGTGTCTGTATACCTCATTGGATCACAAGCTCCTCGGGCAAGGGCTGTGTTTGTTTTTTCTCAGTTTTATATTGTGCTCAGCACCTAATCCAGTATCTAGAACATAACAGGTGCTCAATAAATATGTGAGCACATGAATGAATTTAAAAGTATATGAACACCGGGTCGCCGCGCTGCGCGCCACTGGTCTCCCCACCCCACTCCGCCGCGGCCGTCGGGAGGGGGCTACCCGGCGGCAGTCGTGTTGGCTTGGGGCCGTGTGCGCGCACGCGCGCGCGCCCCGCGTCCCTGGGGGAGGTGGGAACCCGCTGGGGGAAAAAAAAAGTATATGATTATACCTTTGCTATAAATGTGGACTCCACTATCTACTGCGTGTGTGTGTGTGTGTGTGCGCGCGCGCGCGCGCACGCTTGGAGGGGGTGCGGTTTCCAGAGACAAATCTAAAGATGTGGAGATGATACCAAGACCAGGTTATTCAAGAGAAATGGAGTTGGTTGCAGAATACTTTGGAATCAGGAAATTGGCTTTATTAATAAGATTTTTAAGCACTCACTTTATGCCAGACAGTATCCTAAGTACTTTATGTGAAGTGTCTTATATTATCCTCATAAAATGACCCTGTGGAATAAGTACTATTATTATCCCCATTTTACAGATGGCATGGAGGAAAAGAGGAGTAACTTGCCCAAGGTCATACAGCTAGTGAGTAGTAGAGCAAGCGTTTAAGTCTAAGCAATCTGACTTCAGAGCCTACCTTCTTAACCACAATGCAGTATTGCTTTCTGTTTGATTGTGTCCACATGGTGACAGAAGCTTAGTAACCTCAAATGTCTGCATCAAGCTTTTGTCCAAATTTAAGCTTCAGTAAGCCACTGTCTCCTGGAGGTTTAGACCTCTTTCCAGTGGTGCAGGTGGAGGGAGACTGGGATAAGAGGATATGAAAATCTACAGAGGATCCCTTTTCTCCAAAAGTCAAACATATATTTTTGCCTCTCGGATTTTCTGCCTTGTACATAATAAAGGGAAAATAAAGCATTTTCTCTGATAAAACAAGACACAAAATAATCAATCCCCCCTTCTCCAAACCTCTGGTCTAGTAAGAAAACTTAAAGAAAGCTAAGAGTTACTATAGCCTTATGAATTAGCTAGTTTTATTCAGCTTTCCCTCTCTCCTCCCTTCATCTCTGTCACATATTTAGTGCTCCATACATAGTCCTATTTAGTTGATATTCCTAATATTGATATGTTCTTTCATTTAGTTGTTTCTTTAATTGTTTCATGTAAGGATATCTTATCTTCCTGTGCTAATTATACTCTGCTTGCCCCCGACCCACCCCCTTTCCTAGATTCACTCTCCATCCTTTCCTATCCTGCTTTGAACCATGGAGCACTGATCTCTATGGGTGACATCACCTGGGTTCCCCTGCCCTCTGGCTTCCAATGGGTTGAGCAGAAGCTTGGCACAGGGGTGGAAAGAAGAGCAGGAAGAAAGAGGGATCGGGGTATTTCTTTTCCCTTCTTTCTCCCTACTTTACTACCATGTTCTCAAAGTAGCTGCCTGACAGCCCCTCCTGCGGGGCTCCAGCATTCGCGGGGCTCCAGCATTCTCTGGGCTCCCATAACACTTTCTTCACCTTGCCCCTGCATGTCTGGGGAAGGGAAGGTTTTAGCAAACTCTTGCTCATCCCTGGGTGACTCTACATACCTGCTATTTCCTGAACTGCACACATCTTTGTAAACAGGCCCTTTAATAAATTATTCTCTGTGAAATTTTTTGAGTAGAATATTATTTCCTGCTTGGGACCCTGCTCAGTACATTTCCCCTTTAGAAGTCTTTCAAAATTCTTAAAGGCATGGAGGAGGCCTAGACTTTCAACTAGGGATAAGATTAAATAGGCCTCAGGTGGATTGTCCCACAAATTGGATCAGGTGATTTTATCACTCCATTTCCAAGATTATTCTGGGGAGAGAGACTCTGAATGTGACAAACGTGTGTACCCTCTTATATGTATCAGAGATAGTTCCTCAGGCTCTTTTTACAGCCTGAATGAAATGACCTCAAGATTATTCATTCTCTTTGCCCTGGGACTCTGATCATCAAGAAACCTTGTGAGGGCTTCCCTGGTGGTGCAGTGGTTAAGAATCCACCTGCCTAGAGAACAAACGTATGGACACCAAGGGGAGAAAGCGGCGGGGTAGGGTTTGTGGTGTGATGAATTGGGAGATGGGGATTGACATATGTACACTAATATGTATAAAATGGGTAACTAATAAGAACCTGCTGTATAAAAGAATAAATAAAATAAAATCCAAAAAAAAAAAGAATCCTCCTGCCAATGCAGGGGACACAGGTTCAAGCCCTGGTCCGGGAAGATCCCATGTGCTGCGGAGCAACTAAGCCCGTGCACCACAACTACTGAGCCTGCAAGCCACAACTACTGAGCCCATGTGCCACAACTACTGAAGCCCGCGCGTCTAGAGCCCGTGCTCCACAACAAGAGAAGCCACCACAGTGAGAAGCCCGTGCACCGCAATGAAGAGTAACCCCTGCTCACTGCAACTAGAGAAAGCCCACATGCAGCAACGAAGACCCAATGCAGCCAAAATAAATGAATTAATTAACTAAAAAACACAACAACCTTGTGATTACTAAACTGGTTCCCAGGTAACCTGATCCAGAGAAAGGGGTACCCTGGAGCGTAGTAGACACCAATAATCCAGACCGTGAAAAAAGTATAGTCTTCACTTAACATTAATCATGAAAAGAAAAAGAATGCAGTTCCCCATCTTTCCCCTTCCACAAGCACACTATGTTTTTCGTGGTTTTTTTTTTTTTTGCTATGGCTTCAGCCCTGTGGTAAAATGAAGATTCCTGTTACCCAGATCTATAAACAAGTCTGTATCTGTACTCAGATATGGTATCCATATTCTATCATCCTTCCTATTATAATAGAAGAATCATTTTTTCTGTCCAAGAGCAGCGCCTCTCCTTGTGCTATTATGCTCATCCTCTTTTGTCTTCTGAAGGGCTTCCCTCCTCAATTATCCCCTTTTTTCCCCACAACTATTTCTTCCTTCTTATTGGAATATTCTCATTAGCTTACAAGCATGCTCTAGCATCTCCTGGTTTGGTAAAAACCCTCCCTCAACTCTACATCCTCTTCCAACTAGTGCTTCATTTCTCTGCTTGTCTGAACAGCAGAATTTTTGGAAAAAGTTGTTTACACTGGCTGTCATCACTTCCTTACCTTTCATTGACTCCATTCTGGCTTCCTTCCAGGAAACCCATCACTCCACTGAAACAGCTTCAGTCAAGGTCATCAGTGACCTCCATGTTGTTGAATTCTATTGCTCTTTCTCATCTTACTCAGCCTCTTATAAACATTGGACACAGTTAACCAGTCTCTTTTAAAAAATACTTTCTTCTCTTGACTTCCATGGCACCATTCTCTCAGTCTCCTTTCCTGACTACTCCTCCTCCTCTGTTCAACCTCTAAATGTTGAGTTTTCCCAGGGCTAAGTTCTAAACTTGCACTATGCACACGTGGCTATTGAGTAATTGAAATGTGGCTAGTGTGAAATGAGACATGCTGTAGGCATAAAATACTCTCTAAGTTTAAAAGACTTGGCATGGGGACTTCCGTGGTGGCACAGTGGTTAAGAATCCGCCTGCCAATGCAGGGGACACGGGTTTGAGCCCTGGTCCGGGAAGATCCCACATGCTGTGAAGCAACTAAGCCCACGCACCACAACTACTGAGCCTGTGCGCTAGAGCCCGCGAGGCACAGCTACTGAGCCCACGTGCCACAACCACTGAAGCCTGCGTGCCTAGAGCCCATGCTCTGCAACGAGAAGCTACCGCAATGAGGAGCCTGCGCACCACAACAAAGAGTAGCTCCTGCTCACCGCAGCTAGAGAAAGCCCGCGTGCAGCAACGAAGACCCAGCAGAGCCAAAAATAAGTTAATTAATTAATTGATTAATTAATTAATTAAAAAAGGACTTGGCATGAAAATATATGTAAAGTATCTCATTAATTTTTATATGAATACATATTGAAATAATATTTTAGGTATACTGGACTATTAAAATTAATTTCATATGTTTCTTTTTACTTTTTTACTGTGGCTACTAGAAAACTCAAAATTACATATGTGGCTCACATATAACGTATTGGGCTGTGCTCTTCTATATCCTCTTCCCTATCAACTTTCTCTTTTCATCAACTTATCTAGTGCCATAGCTTTAAACGCCATCTATATGTTGACTCCCAGATTTAAACCTCTAACTCTGACCTCTCATTTGAAGTCCAGACTTACATATCAGCTGGGAATTGAATTTCCATTTGAATGTCTAAAGGTATCTTGGTATCAATATGTCAAAAATGGAATTTTCTCTTTTCTCCAGCCCTATTATGTCCCCTGCTAGTTTCCCATCTCAATCAATGGTGCCATTATCTGTCCAGTTGTTCAAACCAAAAATTGAGTCATCTTTGATCACTCTATTTTCCTTACCCATTTCATCCAATCTTCCAACAAGTCTTGTTGGCTCCTTCCATACTTTGAATCATGTCAAGTTTGCTATTGCCTCAGGCCCTTCCTATGGTATTCTTCTCTCTGCCTCAAATGCTCTGCTCCCAGAGTTTTGCAGGGCTGATGCCTCTCCATCCTTCAGATCTCAGCTCAAATGTAGCCTACTTAGAAAGGCCATCCTTGCAAGTGGTATTCTGTCCTAGTCGTTTTCAATCTAATCATATCACACACTCGCTCTTTCATCCTTCTTCTTTTCTTTCTCTTACAGAAATGTTTTATGTATTTGTTTCCTTTTTAGTGTCTGTCTCCCTTGAAGAGTATAAGCTCTCAAGAGCAGGGACCTCGTGTGTCTTATTTGCGCCTGCATTCTCAGCATCTGGTATGAAGCTTGGTCCAGAGTAGACACTAAAGATAGTTTTGAGTGATACATTGCAAAATTAATATGAATCAAACGGTTTTTTGAAAAGAATGAATAAAACTATTTGGGAAATAAATAAATTCACTTTGGGATGAATAATATAAAATGTCTTAGAAACTAAGGCATGACTTAAGGAGCTATGCATTGGGCCTTAGTAGATATTAATCCCTTAGTGTGATTGAGTTTGTCATGTTCAGCAAATATTGAGGACCTAGCATTTGCAGAGCATACTCTCTCTGCCCTCAGAATTGGGAGAGCTGGTGCTCGCTTCGGCAGCACATATACTAAAATTGGAACGATACAGAGAAGATTAGCATGGCCCCTGCGCAAGGATGACACGCAAATTCGTGAAGCGTTCTATATTAAAAAAAAAAAGAATTGGGAGAGCTGAGAGAACAGTGGGACACTGAGCCTGAGAGGCAAAGGGGAGGGATGACATTAAAGAAGAAAAGTGGGGAGTGGGGGTAGGGGAGAGGCCCAGGGCAGGTGCTAGCTCAACAGATAATAGATCCTGACTCTAATATTGCCTAGATTTTAGCTCTAGCAGCAACCATGGCTATTATTTCTTTGCATCTAGGTCAGTATGCATAGTAGGTGTTCCATAAATGCTTTTTGGTAGAATAAATAAATTTATGAATTTTAAAGAAAACTCAGGAAAAGTGAAGTCTTCAAATTTCTGACCTTGGATGATATTGGAAGTGTCTGGGAAGTAAATGAAAAAGAAGGCACATGAACTGGAAATTACGAAGTAGAAACAAGGTTGAATTGGACACTCAAAGGTACACTGGCCTGAGGATTTGGGGGTAAGGGACTAATTTCTTCTCCTCATCCTGCTTCACGCCCCCAGAGTTGAATCAACCTCAGAATTCCTGTTGACCTCAGGAGAGGATTCCAAATACACAAATCAGGAAAACAGAGAGAGGAAAATCTTTGAATGTTAAACAGCAAAAACATTCAGCTTGAAAGACATCTAATTTTTTCTCAATCCAAATTAGACAGGCTATGATGCTTAAAAGAAAACGAATGCTGGTGCGAAGCACGAATGTATTATCTGATTGAAATAACACAGGACAGATACATCTGTGTCCAGATTGTACTTCTGCTGTGGTCTATTTTAGGGAGCTTCTGGATTTGAATCTAAAACTGATATCTGGAAAAGAGATAATAATTTGTGCTCACATGGTGCTTTTCATTCAAAGGTCTCAAAGCACTTTACAAAGAAATAAGTATTATTATCCCAGATGGAACAACTCAGACAGAGGGGCTGCTGCCCTCTTCAGCAAATTGGAGAGTGTAAGCCCTTGGACTCTTGATGCAACCCTAGGCTATAAATTTTTTTTTTTGGCTATAAATTATTGAATCATGTCCTCTGTTGATTGGGAGCTGGGACTACCAATGATGTGACTTTTAAAAATATACATACAAAGTAGAACATCAGGCTCTATGCTTAAGAATTTTAGCATGTGTTCAAAAAATATGAAAATGGGTGGTTTTAAAACTGCTGAATTGGGGTAAAGTATGTCTACTTAAAGTAAGAAAATGGTTATTCTAGTCAGACTAATACTTGTTAACATGTGCTAAGCATTATTCTAAGTGTGCTATATATATTCTCTTATTTAATACTCACAACAATTTTTTTTTTTTTTTTTTTGCGTTACGTGGGCCTCTCACTGTTGTGGCCTCTTCCATTGTGGAGCACAGGCTCCGGACACGCAGGCTCAGCGGCCATGGCCCACGGGCCCAGCCGCTCCGCGGCATGTGGGATCCTCCCGGACTGGGGCACAAACCCGCGTCCCCTGCATCGGCAGGCGGACTCTTAACCACTGCGCCACCAGGGAAGCCCCTCACAACAATTTTTTAATCGAAGTATAATCGACACGTGACGTTATATTAGTTTCAGGTGTACACTATTATAATTCGGTATTTGTATACATTGGGAAATGATCACCACAATAAGTCTAGTTACCATTTGTCACCATAAAAAGCTACAAAATTTTTTTTCTTGTGATGAGGACTGTTCAGATTTACTTTCTTAGCAACGTTCAAATTTGCAATATAATATTTTTGACTATAAGACTCGCGGCAATTTTAATGAGGTAAGAACTATTATCACTTTACGCATTTACCATTGAGGAAACTGAGACCCAGAGAAGTTAAGTAACTAGGCCAAATGTCAGCTAAGTAATTGGCAGAGCTGAGACTTGGCTGTAGGCAGCCTGAGTCCATTACCCATGCTCTTAGCCAGTTACTCCGTGCCAGGTACTGTGAAGCATTTTGCATGCGTTATGTCACTGAATCCTCACAAAACCTCTAGAGGTAGGTATATTATTATCCTGATTTTATTTGGGAAGGACAGTAAGGATTAGAAAGGTGAAGTGACTTGCCCAAGCTCCCATTCTAGTATGTGGGGAGCCAGGATTTTGCAACATAAACAAAAAGAACACTAGGCAGGAAGTCAGGGTTTTAGTGATGTTTCTGCCACTAACTAGGCTGTGTGACCTTGAGCAAATCCAATAGTCTGCATGGTCTCCACGTCTTCCTCTGTGACAGGAGGCCATTGGGCTACATTGACGCTGATTCCTTCCCAATGCTAATATCCTCAGAGTCTCAATATGTGTTTTCTATCTGGTCCCTTGTTTAAAAATCCTTGGAGGAAAAGAAATTAACCACACAGAACCTGAGAGTGACTCTGGAAGCCAAATTTAGAAAACAGATCTCAAAAGGAGAAAAAAAAGAAGTTTACAAAATATCTTTACTTAGAAAATGAGACTGTCCTGCAAATTGTTTGGCTTGATTTGTGAGACCCAGTGACCACATAAAGGCCATACACATCACCTTGATGGACCAGTTCTCCGGGATGTAATAAGCCATGTAACCTGGTTCTGTGGCCATTTCTGGCCACTGAATCGGCTAAAGCTGGAAGAAGTCCATCCTCGTGTGGGAGGGATCTGGGAGAAGAAGCCAAGCTTTTCATGTGGGTGTTCTATCTTGAATTCAGTATGTCTATACCATTCTGTCTACTTCTGTTTTTGTTCTCAGTGATTATTATGTAGTGACACAGCCCACTGCTACCATGAACAAGTTTTTTCACAAGCATGTGGGGAGCCTGTATAGTGAACAGGTCTGCCTTCCATTTCTCTGTCTGGTTCTGTTCAAAAGTATTAGCTTGATCCACAGGAAACAAAATCATTATCTTGAAGAGATTTCTGTACTCCCATGTTCATTGCAGCATTATTCATAGTAGCTAAGTTACAGAAACAACAAGATCAATGGATGAATGCATAACTGTGGTATATATATATAATGGAATATTATTCAGCCTGAAAAAAGAAGAAAGTCCTGCCATTTGTGACAACATGGATGAACACGGAGGGTATTATGCTAAGTGAAATAAGTCAGCCAGAGAAAGACAGATACTGCATAGTATCATTTATGTGTGAAATCAAAAAAAAAAAAACAAAGTCATAGAAACAGAGAATAAAATGGTGGCTGCTGGGGACTGGGGAGTGGGGGAAGGGGGAGAGGTTGGTGAAAGGGTATATGCTTTCAGTTATAAAATGAATATGCTCTTAGGATATAATGTATAGCATGGTGACTGTCGTTGATAACTATTGTATAGTTGAACTTTGCTAAGAGAGTAGAACTTAAGTGTTCTCATAAAAAAAGGGGGGGCAGAGTATAGAAGGTGGTAGATACTGTTAATGAGTTAATTGTAGGAATCCTTTCACAATGTATACATGTATCCAATTATCATATTGTACACTTTAAATATATGACAATTTCATCAAGTATACATCAATAAATAAAATAAAAATAAATAAAAGACAGAAAAAAAAAAGAAAACCAAAAATCGCCCCAAAATGTGAGCTTGAGTTTGGTCCTATCAGTAGCTCTGTGATCTTGCGAAAGTCAAATTCTCTCAGAGTCTCAGTTTTCCTCATCTTTTGTAAAATGATGCTTATACCATTTGCTTGCCAGTGTTGTACATTTCAAATAGTCTGACATTGGTAGAAGTATTTTGGAGAGATTGGAGACCTCTCAGACGACAATGAAAGCGAGGCTGCAGGACGCCTTCCCCTCAGAGAGACACGGTGTTGTGCATAAGCAAGCCTGAATGGGAATCCCAACACTGCCTGCCACTTGGGCAAGTTACTAAACCTCTGTAAGTCTCTTCAGTTTGTAAAATGCAAAGTTGTTGAGGCATGGAAATATAAACATGAAGCTCCTGACACACAAGAGGCCATTTAAATATGGTGGCTATTATTATTTTGACTATCAATTATTGAATTATAGTGAAGAGTTAGCAGGTTCAGAATATCAAGCTTTATTTTCTGAGACTGTGTACCAATTCACTTTGATCCCTAAGGAAAAGCCAGAAGAGAACTGGGCTCTCTTCTCTACTAAATGGCTGATGTTAATTCTGTAAAGCTTATCTTCATACACACCACACCTTGGGGAAGTCTGGACAAGGCCCTCTCTTCCTTTTAGACATCTCTGCCTAAGTCTCCACCCTCTGTGGACAATTGGGATCTCAAAACTTATCTTTTCATTCTAAAGAAGATAAAGTTATAGTGCAATAATTCCCAACCTTTTAATTCCCTAATAATTCTCTTTTTTAGCACCAGAATCTCATTTTAAAGTTAAAAAAATTTCAAGGAATCCCATATAATAATAGTTCTACTTTAGGTCACTTCTGATTGAGAAAATACATGATAAAAAAAATCAGCATCAGTAAAAAAAATTAGAGGATCCTCTCTCAAGCATTGTTGGGAATAGGTAGTATATGAACTTGATTAAAAAATTCACAAGGTACAAAAGGGAACACCATGAAAAGCATTCTTCTTGCACATTCCTCCGCCACCCATCCTCCACCACCCAGTGCCCTTCCCCAGAGCCTACTATTGTTTCCATTTCTGCTGTGTCCTTTCAAAGGTAATCTGCGATCTACAAATATTTATGTATGTATCCTTTAAAAAAAGACAAAATGGTAACATACCTTGCCACTCCTTTTCACCTTGTTGCACTCTTCTGCATACTTAACAATGTCTTGTTATACTTTAAAATGGATATGTGAAAAAAAGAGATGGAATATGTATTGTTATTCACCACACTGGCCTCTAGTATTGAAAAATTGCATTGCATTTTTTTTTTTACATTTTTAAAACCTTTTTATTTTATATTGGAGTATGGTCGATTAACCATGTTGTGAGTTTCAGGTGCACAGCAAAGCAACTCAGCCATGCATATACACGTATCCATTCTCCCCCAAACTCCCCTCCCATCCAGTCTGCCATATAACATTGAGCAGGGTTCCCTGTGCTATACAGTAGGTCCTTGTTGGTTATCCATTTTAAATATGGCAGTGTGTACATGTTGATCCCCAGCTCCCTGAATGCATTGCATTTTTAATATACAGAAAATCCTAGTGTGCAATAACTACATACCACATAGAGAGTCTCAGCTCTTAGATTAGGAACCACCGGTATAAGTAAAATATCAATAACATTCAACATTAATTTTGGCCCTTACTCTACACCAGGCATTGTTCTAAGCACTTTACACTTGTTATCTCACATAATCCACATCCTTCAAATCCTTCTAATCCCAGTTTAAATGTTATCTCCTCAGAGAAACCCTCCCTTATCCAAGTGGACCTACCCTCTCCCCTTTCCATTATTTCCTATCATTTCATCCTGTTTATTTCCTTCAGGACAGTTACCTATTCGTCCTATTTCACCTATTTGTTTACTGTTGTCTCCCGAATGGAGTAAGAGCTTTGGGAGCGGGCACAGTGTCAGTTTGGTTCACTGCAGTATATCCAGTGACCAGTCCCATGCCTGGGTGCTGGGCACAGAGGAGCCATTCCATCAGATGTTTATTGAATTAAGTACACAATGAGCAAAAAACAATTTTATGAGGTAGACCCTAGTATAGTCTCCATTATACGAATAAGAAAGCTAAGCCCTAGAGAGGGAAATAGAGTCAAGTCAAAATTAGTAACTTACAAAATTGGTTTAAAACCCAGTACTGCTTGACCCCAGAGCACAAGCTCTTCGCCACTACCCTGGTCTCAGGAACAGAAGACTGAGTACAATCTTGGCTGTGTATGATCTTGAGTAATACCCTTTTCCTCCCTGGGATTGTTTCTTCCATTGCAAAATGCGAGGGTGGAGTTAGTAATCTTCCTTATAGCTATGATCGATGAAAATGGAAAAGGAGACACTGAAGGGGCCAACAAGATTGGCTTGATGCCTTTAAGACAGCTGATTTCCATTCTTTAATTCCTACCCTCCTTCTTTCACTAAGGATTTGCTGATCCTTATTTTATGCCAGGCACTATGTTGGTTGTTCCTTTGGATAGGTATCTAAAGCCTAACAGGACATAGTCTCTGCCATTAAGGTGCTTAGTCCGATGGGTCTAATGCAGACCCATTAATAGCTGCTTGAAATACAGTATAGGTCTTTGCCATAACAGTAATATGTATGAGGCACATGGTAACACAGAAGAGGAAGGAATTAATTCCATCTTGTATGCGTATGGTGGTGAGGATGGTGGTGCATATGTAGGGAGGGAGGGATGAGGCTTACTGCTGAGCTAGGCCTTGGGGATAGAATAGTTTTCCAGGTGGACAAGGCAGAGGTGAGGCTTCCTGGACACAAGAGACATCATGTGCAGAAGCACACCAAGAAACAGTATGATGTGCTGAGGACTGCTAGGGTAGGGGCTTGGCTCCCAGAGGATGGAGTTGGCTAAGTAGAGGGGGCCCGTGAAGAGCCATGCTGAAGAGTTTGGACTTTACTCCTGAGAGCGGTGGCATGGCCAAATCATATTTATATTTTATTTTTAGAAAGATCACTCTGGCAGTGGTAGGACTGGAGGAGGGTGATGAGGTGAAAGGTGTGGAGGCTAGTGAGAAGGCTTTGTGGTGGTCCAGGTGAGAGGTGAGGAGCACTTGGACCTCGGGTATTCATGCAGAGTTGGAGAGGAGCTAGATAAATCGGGGATTTTTTTAAAAAAAAAGAAGTGGCAAAGGACTTGGTTGTTGGTTGGATGAGGGAGAATAAAATGAGACTGAGGGACTTGCTGGATTGGGTGGCCAAGTATAAAACGGTTCCATTAATGATTATATGGAATTAGGAGTTGGGTGGGAGAAAT
This sequence comes from Orcinus orca, assembly GCF_937001465.1. Classification (NCBI taxonomy): domain Eukaryota; kingdom Metazoa; phylum Chordata; class Mammalia; order Artiodactyla; family Delphinidae; genus Orcinus; species Orcinus orca. The sequence continues at coordinate 68,531,631 of NC_064561.1, forward strand.
AATGCTGTTGGCTTTGAATATGTTACGTTTGGGGGGGTCTCTTAGCCAGGAGGAAAGCTCTAGCTCCCTCTTGCCTTTCCAGAATAGCATTCCTAGCCGAAGTCAGACCTCCTCGGGCCAGTTACCTGCAGTCCCCAGTCAGGGATAAGATTCTCCAAGACCTCACTGGAATTCCTGAGCTCCATATCCTTCAGGGATATAAGCTGGGTCTTAAAAACTCCCTGTATCCTTATTGATAGAAGGAGAATGGATCCCTAACTCGCTTTTTAAAATCAGATGCTGGCTTCAGTGGAGCAAACTCTCCTGCCTCTTTGCAAGCAGCACACTTTTAAAAAGAAACCATTTCCTGTGGGGCAGCTCTGGCCCTAACCGGCTCTGGCTCTTAGGTTGGCTCCCAAGAAGCCCCCACCTCCTTTAGGAAGAGGCTTTTTTAAAAGAAGATGAGGTTGTATACCGTGTAACCTGGTCCCGCCTGGCTCCTGGAGAAAGCCCAGAGACCTGGGGACTGGACCCTCTCTCAACCACCACCCGGGGTTAGGTGTCCTCAACGCCGCGGCAAGACTCCATGTAGCCCCAATTCTCCCCCAAATGACGGGGCTGGGATCCTCCCCCACCTTAACTCGAATCTCCAGCGCTCACCTGGCGGTGGCAGGGCCAAGCACGTGGGCCCGATTAAGGGCTGGCCTCTAGGGTCCTCCCAGGGAAGGGGATATACAACTCCAGGAGGCAGGAGGCTGGCCAGTCACCCGGGCCGTGACAATCTCCTTGGCTCCTACAGCCGATGTCCAAAGGCAGGGCACAGCCTGTGTCCCACTTCCCCCTTCATAGGACGGTGCCAGAATCTGTTATCTCTACTCCGCCCTCTGCTCACGGACTACCCCACTGTCGTGCCCATAAATCCCAAGAGCAAAGGGTAGCACAATTCCTCCCGCGTCCCTGCGGGCCCTGAAGCCGGGCACTGAAGCAGTGCAGTCCCAAGCTTCCCCTGCAGAAGCCGCGCTCCCCACTCGGTTCGGGGGTAGAGGGGGCGCGAGAGAGCAAGTGGGCGGACGTCCCATCCTCCGCATCCACCTCCAGGTCCTGGCGCGCAGGGTGGGAGCGCTGCGCGCCTCCGCGCTGCGCATAGCGGCCCGCTTGCCGCCTGCCCCCTGCCCTTGCTGGGCCGCCTCCCCGGGCTGCGGGTGGAGGGCTATAAGGCGCTAACGTTACGCTGTTTCCGGTTTTCCAGCGGGCTCTGGTTTCCCCTCCCAAGGCGGCGGCGGCGGCGGCGGAGCGGCGGAGCCCCCCAAATGGCCTGGCCAGATGCGGCAGGTTTGCTGCTCAGCGCTGCCGCCGCCGCCACTGGAGAAGGCTCGGTGCAGCAGCTACAGCGACAGCAGCAGCAGCGAGAGGAGCAGCAGCAGCAGCGGCGGCGAGAGCAGCAGCAGCAGGAGCAGCAGCAGCGACAGCAACAGCGGCATCTCTCGTCCCGCTGCGCCCCCAGAGCCGCGGCCGTCGCAACAGCCGCAGCCCCGCAGCCCCGCAGCCCGGAGAGCCGCCGCCCGCTCGCGAGCCGCAGCCGCCGGCGGCATGAGGCGCGACCCGGCCCCCGGCTTCTCTATGCTGCTCTTCGGTGTGTCACTCGCCTGCTACTCGCCTAGCCTCAAGTCGGTGCAGGACCAGGCGTACAAGGCACCCGTGGTGGTGGAGGGCAAGGTACAGGGGCTGGCCCCGGCCGGCGGCTCCAGCTCCAACAGCACCCGTGAGCCGCCCGCCTCGGGTCGGGTGGCACTGGTGAAGGTGCTGGACAAGTGGCCGCTCCGGAGCGGGGGACTGCAGCGCGAGCAGGTGATCAGCGTGGGCTCCTGTGCGCCGCTCGAAAGGAACCAGCGCTACATCTTTTTCCTGGAGCCCACGGAGCAGCCCTTGGTCTTTAAGACAGCCTTTGCCCCTCTTGACACCAACGGCAAAAACCTCAAGAAAGAGGTGGGCAAGATCCTGTGCACTGACTGCGGTGAGTCGCCCCCTCCCTCTGCTAGAGAAAGGGGGGAGGGGCGAAGCTGTGGAGAATGGGGGTGGGGCGGGAGGTGCTGCAGGTGCCCAGGCCTGGCAGCGCCCCGGCCGGCCGCTGGGAGGTGGGGCCGCCCCTGTGCAGGGCGTTTGGCATGGTGGGTGAGGGTGTTGGGCTGGTGAGAAGGAGGATCAGGCTCAAAGTGTGCCAGGGGTGGGGGCGGGGGGACGCGCTGGCCTGTGCCAGCAGGGATCTGCGGCTGATGTATGGCATGTGGGGCTGGAAAACTGCCATCATAGCCCAGTAGCGGCAGGAAAAACGGAGAGGTCCTGGTGTTGCTGGCCCGAGGCTCAGTGAGTCAGGAGTGACCCTCGGAGGCCTTGCCCGCTCTGCTCCCACGGGCCTGCCTTGCCCAGGCTGGCAGGGTCTGCAGGAGCAGCTGGGCAGATTCCCAGGCTGTGAAGGCCTCCGCTTACAAGTTCTCCTAGGGAATCATGGCCCCCGCCCCCTCCTTCCTCTCCTGGGCTCCCGGTCAGCTCATCCACACCGCTGGCGCAGGCAGAGTTGGGACTTTTTCTGCTACTGTTTTCTGTCCATGTGGCTCAGGGTTTTTTTCTGCATCGTGATTGCCTGTCTTTTCTAAGCTGGTAGCACAGCCCTCTCTTAACCTCCACGACTAGAGAGCAGACACCTCTTTTGGCTGTTTCTGGGAGGTCTTCCTAGGTCTGTTGATTGTGATGACGGCAAAATAGAGTAACTTCTGCTGAATGCTGTAAGTTCAGCTCTGACATCTCACCAGCAGGATGTGTTGACTGCATATCTCATCTTCATGATGTTGGGTGCTGAACAGGAATGTAGGTGATTAGAAACAAAACATTGAAATCTGTAGATCTGTGCGGCTGGGAATGGAGGTCTCCAATGTCAAAAGTCAAAGAAATGTCAGTTTAAGATCTTTTTTTTTCTTGTCCCTGAATCCAGTACTTACTTCTCAGTAAGATATTTCGAACCAAATTGTCCCCAGACTGGAGTGTTTGATGTTAGCTTGTCTTGTGCTTATTCATATTGGGGTCTCATTTTATCCCCAAAGGCTGGATTTGGTGTTTGCAGTGTGACTTTGAGCTGTGTAATCACTGAATTGTGACAGATGTCCTGGTCTGTCATAGAAGTTGGTGTGTTTACTAGTTTACCAAGTGATTCTGGGTAGTATAAATAGGCTTTGAGTAGCAAAGAATGTGTAACAGCTTGTAGGAAGTTTTGCTGCCCTCATCTTTCTAGATCAATGCCTTTGACTTTCAAAAGCTTCCCTTCTACCCCACGTCCCCCGCCCCCTCCACACCCCTGTCCTTCAGGAGACGAATTTTAGTTTAGTGGTGAGAGTATATCTAGGTATTATGTTAAACTGTGACCACTTTAATCAGAAGACTCTTGCAGTGTCTTAATAAGAAGAAAGAAACTTTGGTGATAACAGCAGTTTATCTCTCTGACATTGTCCTGAGGAATATTGTTGACTGCTCTTTAATGTTGGTTTTATGCTCTGAAATGTTTGATGATGACAAATTGAGACCAGTTAAGAATTTCTAATTTTTTATTGTGTTAAGCATTTTGTCTGAGATCCCTTGGGGAGCTGTGGAACTGTATTGTGCAGTGGGAAATAGTAAAAACATTTATTGAACCTTATCCAAGGACAGCTTCTGTTTTGACTTTCAGTGAGTTGCTCCTGAATGTGCATCGCGCACATTGCCACATAATCCCTTGTCTGGTCCACTGAGCCCCAATGGTCATCGTCCCCTGTCTTCCTCCTCCTTTCCTCCTTCCTCCATCAATTCTACCTTGTTTGTTTTAGTGAGTGTTTAATAGCTTAATAGTTGAATGTGGAGATCATGAAAGATCTGGGGTTCAGAAATATAGTCTGCTTTTAGGTTGTGGTCCTCTCATATTATGAACATAGCATGTGCAATATAGTTCTCAAAAAGATAAATTTAGGACTGCAATCACTGCTAACGAGAGGGCCCTCATACATCACAAATTATCAAGGGGCAGGAAAGTGTATGGGAGTAAACATTTTAGAGTGCAAAAAGTTTTGCTTTGAGTTGATAGTATATAGATACAAGTCAGTTTGGGGGCTTTATCTAAGGGGATTAGAAATTAAAGGACATTTTTGTGAGAGGAAACTTGTGGAACTGGTGATAATATGACAGAAGAGCATAAACTACATTTTCTTATTTTCTACAATGTGGTTGAAGAAAACATGCACTAGTAATGGTATATTAAATAAGGAAACAAATCTTCCTAACTAACCACAACACCTTACTCGTGCTCAGCAGGAAATAACTAACAAATTCATTTTCTGTTTTCTATCTCTAAAAAAAGCCGTTTGGGCCACAGGGTCATTGGGAACATTTTCTCCTTGGAGCAGATCTGCCCATTGCAAAATAGGGAAACTGGCACCTGGAAACTGTCATCATGGCCGTTATATTGAGCAACTGTGGTTAAATTGTACTTTATTTAGCCATTTTCAGCTGTGAGCCTGTCTGGGCTCTGAGAGGTATGGTTCCTAGGGAGATTGTCCAGAAAGCTGTGTTTTGGTGGGCCAGGACTTTGGGATAAGGTACCATACAGAGAGATAAAGGTCTTCATAAATGGCTAATTTTACCACAACTATGAAATGTTGACTTGTAGCCTGTTAAGTCCTTCTGGAATAGCAATGTGTGCCAGAGGGGCATTTTTATAGATCTAATGTGTATCATTCATCCCAAATTACTACCTCTGGTGGTAAAGAGTGGAGTAAAATCTTTGCATTTCTCAGATTACATATATGGAGGTGTTTTCTGTGCCTTCTGAGGAAAGAACAGGAAAAAGATTTGAAAAGGACTCTCAGGGATTAGCAACTCTGTACAATGCTATGAAAGCATCCTGTTCTGCAAATAGTCCTACATTTTTAATGACGGTTGCATATATTTTGGTTTAATCACACTCTATCATTTGCTTTCCTATATGTGTATGTTTTTTAAAATTGTTTCCTTATTGAATAGATGCAATAGATATCCTTTTTTTTTAAAAAGAAAGATCATTCTTTCTTTGGGACTTTATGATTTGCCTTTTTCTTCCAACGTATAGTGTACTTTGTTGTTAAAGCTAGAAAAGGTGTATTCCTGGGGGACTTTATGTTCTTTAGGATAGTTTTAAATTAATGTGGCACCCAGATTCACATATTAGAGCAAGGTGGTTCACAAAATTCAGTATAGCAAAAGCGACTGCATATTTTTAAAGTGCTGTTTATTTAAAGAATCTTTTCTTCCCCAGCCAGCTGGAAACCCAGCTGTGCTGCAGCTTGAAGATGGGGAAAGTGAAACTAGATTAGAAACTGACCAGTCCTAGTGGTGAGGACAGGCTTGATTATAGATTTAGGGGTAGAATTACCATCACAATGTCATTATTTCTTTCAGTGGCTGCTTTCCTCAGCAGACTGGGATTCTTGGGGGCAAGAACCATATCTTATCTTTGAGGTCTTTCTCCTAGCTCTCCTGCCTTTCAATGTTTGGTACTGCCGGTGGCTTACAGAGGGATTCTCATTAAGTGTCTTTTGAATGGATGAAGTCAAGTGAAGTTCAAAAAGCAAGCCTCCAGATTAATACTAAAACAATCTTAACTCTCCTATCTGTGACATCAAGTCCTGTGCTGAAAAGCTGAGTTTGATGATAGCCCTTACCTGTCGCTATGGGAACCTTTTTTTCTGAAGGAGTCGTAATCAACTAGAGTACTTAACCACAATGTGCTTAATCATTGTGCTGATTAGTGTTAATGGGATTTGAGCAGTGGAGAATCTAGGTCTTGTTGAAGAAGACCCTCTTTTTTTTTTTGGAAGGCAGGTTATCACCGCCCCCCCATGTTTAAACAAAAATAAGATAACTATCAACTTGAATTAACAAAAGGTTTGGGGGCTAGAGAGGGTGTTATATTAACTAGCTAGGTGACTAACTTCTCCTTGGTCCCAAGGCTCTTAACCATCTTTTATTATCTAGGACTTTTTTTTTTTTTTTTGTGGCTACGTTGGGTCTTTGTTGCTGTGCGGGCTTTCTCTAGTTGCGGCGAGCGAGGGCTGCTCTACGTTGCGGTGCTCGGGCTTCTCATTGTGGTGGCTTCTCTTGTTGTGGAGCATGGGCTCTAGGTGCGCGGGCTGCAGTAGTTGTGGCTCTTGGGCTCTAGAGCGCAGGCTCAGTAGTTGCGGCGCATGGGCTTAGTTCCTCCAGGGCATGTGGGATCTTCCCGGACCGGGGCTGGTACCCATGTCCCCTGCATTGGTAGGTGGATTCTTAACCACTGCGCCACCAGGGAAGTCCCTATCTATGACATTTTAATTTCATTTCCTAATAGCAAATATGTCATTAATTTTTTCCTTTATAAAGTATTTATATTTTTGAATATGTAACACTTTCATATGGTTCAAAACTTAGAAAGCACATAAAAATATACGGTGAAAAGTCGTCTTCTTACCCCTGTCCTCAGCTACCCAGCTCTTAGGCAATTATAACATATTCTTGAAATGTGTATTTCTCTAAAAGCAAAATGTTTTTCAAAGTAATCTTATTTTTTTTTTCTTAACAGATGGAGAATGTTAATTTTGCCATTAAGCCAATATTATGGTAAATTCTTCCCAAGTAGTGTGTGTGTGTGTGTGTATATGTGTATATATATATATATATATATATATATATATATATATATATTTTAAACCTAATCCAAGATCTTAACCAATATCCTACCTTACAAATATAACCCTAGAGTGAGGAATAAAAATACCAACTTATTTTTCAGATACTTTGCCATTAAGAAGTTTTCTATGGCAGTGAATTTTGTGAGTCTTAATTGGGGTGCTCAAAGGAGAGATCCAAAGGTTTGTCACTGAGCTTTAGGGCTGCAGCTCTGCCCATACAACAGTTCCCACTGTTTACACTCTTGGTAGGTAATCTCACAATAGCATCCATGTGGGAAATCACATGATCCCATATATAGGAAGAGAAAACTCCACAGTACATGATTGCTTTGATTCTCATTTAGAAACCAAAGACCCCAGTTGCTGATGAAGAGGTTGATTTTGATCATATTCATGTATAGCTGGTATGACTCCAGGGGGAATTAGCCACTTGAATACTATTTTGAAGTACGTTTAAGGTAACTGATTTGAACGTAGTGTTAAAATTTCAGAGGATCGAGGAATTTCCATTTGGATAAGTAGGGGAAAGCAAATATGCAAATCTAAACAGTGGGACGTCTTAACCCTCTAAAGCCTGTTGGTTTAGTGGCATATGGCAATTTTGAACATTGACTTGAAAAAGGAATGATCTCACTATCAATGATGTTTCCCCTGTGCAGTCTTTGACACTTGTTCTTGGGTCTTTCTTTTCAGGGTCTGAAGCGTTGTTAGTATAATTTACATCAAAGGTAAAAGAAATTTCCCTCCAAATTTTGAGTTTGGATGGATGTGTGTGAAATGGGGATTTTTGTCTTACTTGTTTCCCGTGAATTAACCCTCCCCACTTACTTATTGGAATTTGTACATAGAGATAAACCCAGTTTGTGAATTTCAAGAGATGATATAGGGAGCTCTTTAGAAAACTGAGGAAAGTAGATGAATTGAGCAGTGGACGTGCTAAATTATGACGTTTGAAAAAATGACTGTCTTATGTGAAGTTCAAGTAGACTCCTTTAAAAACAGCAGTACTCACAAATGAATCTTGGTGAGTAATGTTTCAAGCAAGCCTGTAGGAACTGAAGCAAACCTGGAGGATGATTAAAAGGCTTTAGGATGACATGAAAGAGGACATGCTGTACCCAGGCAAAGAGCTGGGAAGCTTTTGCCAATCTGGGGTCAAAAGACAGAGATTCCACACTTGACTGAGATCATTTGCTGCTAACCAGCTGTGATGTTTTTGATAATTATGGAATGAGGTTGAGTTAAGGAGCCTTCTTGCTCTGGCTAGTTGCTGTTGGCAGAGTGTGGCATGCAAGCTCCATTCTACAGTGACATTCCCTTCCTGCTTTGTACATGCAGTGAGATCCAAATAGCCTCTCCAGGGACCTTCTCTGGGACAGAGCCTCTAGCTCTTCTCTGTGCCTCAGCTCAGAACCTGATTGTGCTGCTTGCCTCCTGGGGTGGGGCTGGAGGTAGTTAACATTCCATTTGCCCTTGCAGATGTTTCCAGAGTGGCAGAGGCACAGGTATCTAGGGAGTTTCCTTATTCTACTAGCAACACAGACCCCCAAGATGTGATGTTCAGGTTACTTTTTATTCTCTCTTAGGAAGCAGAATCTTTAATGGTTCTTTTTTTCCTTCAATGATTTCCTGCTTTGTGCTTAGGACATTGGCTTCCCCCTCCTCCTTCCCTCCCTCGTCTGTTTATACAGACTGAGGATCTGTCTTTGTCCTTTAGGCTGGGATGTTTTACTTGGTCTGGATCTTGATATTGGTCCAACTAACAGAAGCCAAGCTGAACTAACATTCCTCAGAATTAAATATAAGGAAGGTTACCACATGGCTAAATACCTGGTCCAACCATGGGAAAGTCAGGACATCATTAATTTGATTGGGACAGTGATGCAATTTGGTATCCCAGAGGTTGTATTACTAAAAGAGCTTTCTTTCATTTCCGTCTTTCAAATGTTTGCTTCAACAAATGTGCTCTGTGTAAAGAACTAGGTACTTTAGGGGAATTGCATCAGACAGTCCCTGTCACCAAGGAGCTTACAATCTAGAAGTACAAAGATATAACAGTAATTCAGTCTAGAGTATGACAAATGCCATAAGATACACCAACATAGTGCTTTTGGGAGGAGGGGAAGAGTCATAAAAGAAAGAAAGATCTGGTTAGAGGATTAAAGAAAGTTTCTTGGAGAAGCAGTTTGAGATGTGGTTCTAATAGTCAGAGACAGAAGAGGTAAAGGTGGTTTAGGGATAGAGAGAGATGAACTGATTGATTAAATCAATTCCATGCAGACAGAGCAGCATTCTCAGTGGCCGAGGGGCATGTTTGTAGTATACAAAATAACCAGGATGAAAGGAGCAAATGGGCAAAGGTCCTAGTAAGTTAGGATTATATTCCCACCCATCTTGAGTGCTAGACTGATGAGTTTATTTGTAATTATGTAAGTAGTATTTGAAGGCTTCAGTTAAAAGCAGCTCAATAACGTGTTGTAGTTTTCAGTGAATGGGTCACATTTTGTTAAATTTATTCCTTAGTACTTCTTGTTTTCTGGATGCTTTTGTAAATGGTATTTTTGTTTAATTTTGTTTTCCACTTATTCATTGCTAGTATATAGAAAGATAATTGTTAAAATATTGACCTTGTATCCTGTATTAGTTATTCACTTATTCATTTCAGTAACGTTTTTGGGGGTAGATTTCTTAAGGATTTTTTTCCTATGTACATGACTGTATTGTCAGTGAAAAAAAAGACATTTTTACTTTTTCCTTTCTAATCTGTTTGCCTTTATTTTTTTCTTGCCTTATTCCACTGGGTGGAACTGCCAAGTACAATGCTGAATAAGAGTAGTGAGAATGAGCATCCTTGGGGGAAAGCATTTAGACTTTCACTATTAAGTATGATGTTAGCTGAAGGTTTTTCATAGATGCTCTTCCTTTAAAAAAAAAATGTCTGCTAAATATAGTGTAATGACTAAGCGTTTGTGCTCTACAGCCAGATGAACCTGGGTTTGGAAACCATTTTCTACATTTTCTAACTGGGTGATGTTGGGCAAATTACTTTCTGTATCTTAGTTTCCTATAAATGGGGATAGTGATAGCACTTAATAGGATTGCTATGAGTATTAAATGAGATAATGCATGTAAAATAATTAATACAGCACCTGCTCAATAAGTGTTATTAACAAAATCTTATTAACTTAGACCAATGTGAGCAGGAAGACTAGTAAGTGAAAATATTAAGTTCTGGAGGACTGGAGGCAGACAAGGGGAGAAATTTTTACTGAAAACTGTATTATGTGTGCGGTCTAATTGTAGGGAAGCCCATGTGAGTCCAGGGTATGAACGCTGGTCCTATAGAGATCCCAAGTAGGCTGCAAATCTTGATGTGTCCATGGATATGTTTTAGTCAATTTTTAGAGAAGCCCAAGGATGGAAACTGCTTTTCTCTGTTTCACAAATGGGAGGACTAAGACTCAAACTTCAAAATGACCGTTTCAAAATTTCATCATGCTTGTGGGGTCAACCAAGGGTCCACATTCTGGAGTCCTGCCAGGTCTGCTTTTTTACTTCGGCAGGTCTTATCTTACATTGTATTGTTGTTAGGAGGAGTTGCTGAAAGTCACTGGAAAATGGCTGAAAGCATCCTTTTTTCTTTCAAAGAAAGAAGGTCCCTGACTCATCCTGCTTTGATTTGGGGGTTTCCAGAGTTGGGGGTGGATTCACACTGAATCATTCATACTCTTTCCTTGTTTCTCTGCACTGGGTTGGGATGGGTCTGGTGGCTGCCCAGGGTCAGAGGGGTACAGGTATGGGCATGTAACAGGTGGCATTTTGGGAATTGTAGGGTTTAATTTTAATAAATTAATTGATGTGTGGTACCCATTGGAAGTATGAAACTTTGCTCCTTAAATGTTTATAAGACAAAGACTCTGCTTTGAGTCATTCCTCTAAATATTTGTTGGGTATTATTACCCCTCAGATCCTGGACTGGCCAGACATCCCTGACCTTAGGAAGTATTGTTTTTTCTTGTTCTTAGACTTTTAGTATTTATGGCCTGTATCACTTATATGACACGTCATTTAATGCCATGCACTGTTAATTATCTTTTGATGGGTCAGTGTCTTAGCTCCTTCACCTGATTGTAAGATCTTTGGGGCCTGAAACTTAAAATATGTTTTAGTAAATATTTGACTACTGGCTATTGCCAAGTAAGGGAAAAGTGAGACCTTTGCTTTCTCTTTATAAAGACCACGTTGTCCTAGACAAATTTCGAGATTCCTCAAATGACAGCTCAGGCTTAAGGACTAGACCAACCATGGAGGATGTCTTCAGACATTTCGATAAAGGGCAGAATTTTGCTTCTCAGTTATGTTTCAGGTTTGTTTGTTTTTTTCTTGATAGTCCATAGTTTCTTCATTTTCTTGCAAGTAATTTTCTGTTCTTGAGTTTTAGAATTATCTCTAGGTGGTTTACCTCATACATGTCAATATTTTGGCTTGTGTTTCATTCCTATCTTTTAGTTAGTTTGCATTCTGCAAAATTCTCCATTTTCACTTGCCATGCAAGCTTTTTGGTTATTCCCCATTCTGGTTTCTCACTGGAATGGTCAGTTGGAGTCTCTTACCCTGGCCTGTTCATGCTTCAGGCTGAATACCTTAAAGAGGTAAGAGGTGTGACCAGGCATCTTCTGTAGTAAGCTGAGATCACAAATTAGGAGTGGTTGTACCTTTTTGCCTATAGGCAGCTTGGGGCCTTCTGGAAGCCAGTACTGGTTCTTAGATCATTCTTTTCTTCTGAAAGGGTAGGGAGTAGAAACCTAATATTTCTTCACATCTCTCTTTTAGTATGTTCGTTCTTTTGTCTTTGCCTTGAAATGAGACATTTTTCTGCCATGTCTCCTTGGCTGAATCCCCTTGGGTGGGGATGGGAGGGGCCTCTCCAGAGGGAGCTCTCTTCAAGCCTAGGGCTCCTAAGGGCCCCTAGTCATCACCTTGCAGAAGGCTGTGGCCCTCAGCTTCAGCGAGTCAGAGTTCCTTTCACTGGTGCCTGTGGCCATACATAAAATCTCAGTACAGCACTTCACCATGTTGCTTAGGCCAGTAATGAATTTCACAAGCACAACCCAATTGATGGCTCTCCTCTGGAGTAACTTTATATGGCTTTAGAGAAGAGAGTTTATTTACCAGTCAGGACGGAACATGTAGATTAAGTAGATGATCTGTTGTGTCTGAATTCCTGTCTCTGAGTGAGAAATAAAATAACAGCAGGGCTGCATACAGTGCGACTTTCCCGACATTGTCATTGGTTGATTGAATTTCAGAGAAACATAATAATAAAAAGAAGAATGTTTTTAAAAGGAAGAAAGAAGACTCAGACCACGACATGACTCATTTGTCACAGAATGAAACCAAGGCCCACAGGTAAAGATTTTTTTCAAAGGACACTGGGGTTTCCAAAGGCAGCCTGTCTGACTGCTCACTCTTAGATGGTTTCCTTTTCACAGTCTGTTCAGGTGGGTTTCTCTTCTGAGACCCTCTTACCTGGGGCTCTACCCCTCCCACCTTATCCCATCTAGCTCCTACCTTTCTACTTAGGCCTGCTGTCATACTTGCTTACGTCATAAATATAACAGCCATCCCTCAGCCCCTGTTCCCAAGAACCAGAGAAGTTTCCAGAAATTTCTAGTACAAAGTTCGCAATCCTTTCTTGGACTTTAGGTCTGATGGACCTAGTGGGAAAATAGGAACAAGGCAAGAGATAGGTACCTATGTGGGTGGGACAATATCCAACAAATTGGGCTAAACTTTTCTCAGGTCTGGTGCATTTTAGACAAAATATGGGGTTTTCCCCAAGAAAGCTTCTCCTATATTTCTAGGTCTCCTTTTCAAGAGGAAATGCTTTCTCCAAAAAGGCTAGTAACATTCACTGGCCTTTTAGTAACACATGCATTAAATTGTCCTGGCCAAGTACTGACAGTAATCCCTTTCAGATAGCACCTCTGGGGCTCGGCCCAAGTGATTCTGGCCAATACTGGGCCAGGCTCCACTGGATGTGGAGCCAGGTAGTATACTCTGGGCAGAACAAGACATCACCACCTCTGAGAGAAACTCCTTGCTGCTGGGAAAGAATCTAATTTGTAGGTTGAAGGGAGGCACATGGGTGGCCCCCAGTTTGGGAGTTGGCTGTCTTTGTTTCTCAGTATGTAAATCACCTGAGTAGGTTTCCACTGTGCGTGGTATGCACTCAGCTAACTGAGAGGGCAAATGGGAGCTGGAGCTGAGACTGGTTCCCTTGGGAATACTGTTGTCACCTCTGCCGATTTTACCCCAGCTTCTCCCTTTGCCCACACATAATGTGGGCTTTGTGCTTCTTCTGTGTGGTGTCACAGCCTCAGAGCCTCTGGTGAAGGGTCTGCACTAGGCCCAGAGCTTGTTGTACAGAAGTAGGAATTAAAGGCATTGGTTTTAAGATTAGTTCTGTGAAGGGATCACTTGAAACTTTAGTGCTGTATCTAAAAGAAAACATCATATTGATAAAGGGTCCCAGTGGGTTTGATGGTCTTCATTGGGCCAAGGTCACGAACCATATATATATTTTTAAAATTTATTTATTTTTGGCTGTGTTGGGTCTTCGTTGCTGCTCACGGGCTTTCTCTAGTTGTGGGGAGCAGGGGCTACTCTTCGTTGTGGTGCACAGGCCTCTCATTGTGGTGGCTTCTTCTGTTGCGGAGCACGGGCTCTAGGTGCACAGGCTTCAGTAGGTGTGGTGCACAGGCTTCATTGCTCCACGGCATGTGGGATCTTCCCGGACCAGGGCTTGAACCCATGTACCCTGAATCGGCAGGAGGATTCTTAACCACTGCGCCACCAGGGAAGTCCCACGAACTATATTTTTTAAGGGAAGTATAAGAGTTTACTTTTCTCAGCTCTGAAGTTAAGTAGCAGCTTCATAATTCCAGAGTAGGGGGTGAGCGTTGCCCTTGAAGGAGGAAGAGTAGAAAAGGCCAGTAGTGCTGCTCTGTCTACGTGAGTCGGGGGTAATCCAATGGATGTTACTCTCCATTCTATGGTTCAAAGCTTCCTTTCTTTGAAAGAGTTTGTTACTGCCAACTGTGAGTTTGGGGCAGAGGTCATGGTTGGCTTGCAGTTGACCTGTTCAACCTTAAAGACTGAAGCTGCTTTGTGGATCCTGCCATGAGTTCCTCCACTATGTTGTAGATGTAGTGTTTGGTTCTTTCCCCTCCCGCTTCCTTCTCAGGTCCTTCCATCACTGGCTCTTCTTTTCAGCCTCTTGTAAAGGGTACAATTTTTAACGGATTGTCCTTGCTTCTCTTCTCAACTTACACAATCTGTTTTGAATTTTCAACTCTACATAGCATAGTGGTTAAGGCTGCATGCTCTGGAGCCAACTTTGAAGAGTGAATCTTGGTTCTATGACTTATTAGCTGTATAACCTTGGGCAGATTGACCATTTTGTGTCTCAGGTTCCTCAACTGTAAAATGGGGCTAATTATAATACCTACCTCATAGCATTGTGATAAGGATTCAGTGAGTTACTCCTTGTAAAGTGCTTAGAACAGTGCCTGCTTGTAGAAAACATTCAATGCAGACTAGCTGCAATTACTATTATTGCCACGTCTATTGTTAGTTGAAAGAGAATGGCTTTGGATTCAGACTGATATTAAAATCCTGACTCTTCCTTACTGGTTATGTGAACTTGGGAAAAGTCCCTTAATTTTTCTGAGTCCCAGTTTCCAACTGCCGATGGCACGTTGTTTCAGTTATCCATTGCAGCATAACAAACCACCTCAAAATATAGTGGCTTCAAATAGCAGTCATTGTATGTTATTATCGCTCACAGTTTGGAGATTGACTGGGCTCAGCTAGGAGGTTTAGTATCTCTTATGTAGTTTTTGGCCAGATGGTAGCTGAGCAGTTGGTAGATGAGACTGGGTCATTTCTAAGTTTCCTCTCTGACGTGTCTAGCATCTGATGCTGGCTGGTTCTCATCTGGGAGCTTAACTGGGACTGAGGGCCAGAGACCGACCTTGCCTGGGTTTCCTCACAACATGGTGGCAAGGTCCATGAGTGAGCATAAGAGAGCGCCAGGCAAAAGCTGTACTGTCTTTTATGATCTAACCGCAGAAGTCACTAGCATCACTTCCACCACGTTCTGTTTCTCAGAAGAGAGTTACTAAGGCTTGACTGGATGCAAATGGAGCAGAATTAGACTCTTACCTCTCAAAGGACGGATTGTCAAAGAATCTGTGGACATGTTTTGAAACAACAATACACTCATCCTGGTCATTGCATTCAAATTCCAATGTATACTTACTTATTAAAAAAAAAAATACACTCATCCTCACCCAAGACCCTCCTCCCTCCAAAAAGTCTCATCTATATGGCCTCAGGCTTAGGCTCAAGAGCCAGGGTTTCATCATCTAAATTAGGTCTGGGTACAAATGAGGCTCCTCTCATGCGGTTCCTTGGGGACAGCAACTCAAATTCTGTTCCTCTTGACCTGAAGGATGTCAATGAAAGAGACAAGTCGTCTGCCCTCCACCTCCCCCACCCCCAACCCCCATACAATGCTGGAATAGACATAGGATAACTGCTATAGATGCCCCCTCCCTTTTTTTTTTTTTTGCGGTACGCGGGCCTCTCACTGCTGTGGCCTCTCCCATTGTGGAGCACAGGCTCCAGACGCGCCGGCTCAGCGGCCATGGCTCACGGGCCCAGCCGCTCCGCGGCATGTGGGATCTTCCTGGACCGGGGCACGAACCCGTGTCCCCTGCATCGGCAGGCGGACTCTCAACCACTGTGCCACCAGGGAAGCCCGATGCCCCCTTTTAAAAACTGGTAATACTTGAACATTGTAAAATGACTTTATTATTTTTTACTTAAAATTTTGAAATTTAAAATAAATTGATCTATAAGAAAGTTGCAAAAATAGTACAAAGAATCCTCTTTCCCCAACTCCCCCAAATTAGACAACTATGTAAAATTATCAAAACCAGGAAATTAATAGTATTGATACAATAGTATTAACTGATCTATATAGACCTTATTCAGAATTTCCCAATTGTCTTATTAATGGCCTTTTCCTGGTCCAGGATCCAGTCTAGGATCCCACATCACATTGGTTTTTTTTTTTTTTTTTTTCTTTTTTTGGCCACACCGAGCAGCTTATGGGATCTTAGTTCACCGACCAGGGATTGAACCTGGGCCCACGGCAGTGAAAGCACCAAGTCCTAACCACTGGACCACCAGGGAATTCCCCCACATCACATTTAGTTTTTATGTCTTCTTAGTCTTCTATCTGGGGTAGATGTTCCCATTTAGAAAGAGGGGAACCAGCAGTCCTAGTCCATAGCAGTTCTGAAATCTGGCCTGGCATATGAGTAGGGCTCAGTCCTATTGCCTGGGAATGATTCTCCACTGCTCTTGGTTTTACCCTATGGGCTCATGGTTTTGCCTTCTAATTATCCTTCCTTTTCCCAAAAATGTAGCCTGTGTTTGCAGCTAAGTAGTGTTCTCAGTTCTGTATTCTTTTAGGTGATGTCTAGTCAAGTGTGGCCACAAGAGGAGGAGATACAGGAGAGGCACACAAAACAACGAGCTAACTATATTGATTGGTCCTAGAGATGGGGGGGTCACTGCCTGCCACACAGGAACACAGGGAAGTACCAGGTTTTGGTCAGGTGGCAGAAGACTGGAAAGGGGAAACATTAGGTGGAAACCTTTATTGGGGTGTCCTTGGGGAGGGGAAGGCAGGGCAGGGTGAACAGTTTAGGGTTGGCTTGTTTGAATAATTTTGATGGGCTCTAAGTTATAGGGGTGGTTCCTGGTTGCCTGGTACCTGGCCCTGGGATGATTAAAGGGCACATAGAGGAGACATGGCTCTGGATTGGTTAGTTTGCACATCAAAGGCCTTCTCCTGGCTGAGTCCTTTGCTGTTTCTAAGAATTGGCTAGCCCTGGGAGGGGCAGTCCCTCCCCAGCCAGAAATGGTTTTTTAAGATGTCAAAACATCATAATATATAAAAAGTAAAAATTTTGTACAGTGCACTCAGGCTGATTCCTACTTGTAAATGTTTGGGGGCCCAAAAGCTTCTTTTCATTTTGCACTGTTTGGTCCCTCTTAGTCCAAACTGATGGTGTTCCTGCTACTATATTTCTTTTAAAAAATCTGTGGTTTGCCTATGAATCTTATCAAGGTTCCCTACATTAGACAAAAGCCATACCTACAAATCTTATCAAGATAAGCTGTTCTCTACCTTGAGCTCCCTGTGGGGCTGCTGTGGACACTATTCTTCAGGCTAAAGGAATCACTATTCTTTAATGGAAAGGGCCTGGAGGCAAGTCAAAGGCATTGCCTTTGATCTTTCTGAGGTCTTAACAAAGGATACAATTCACAATGTCTCAAATTAAGCTTATTATAGTCTCCTTACCATATCCTATTCTGTCTAGAACACTCCCATCCTAGATAACAATCCATCTACTCTTCCAAGCCATTAGAAACCTCAAAACCATCTTTGGTTCCTTTCTCACCTCCATCCCCTGTATATAGTACATTGTGAAGTGATGACAGTTTTGACTATTGCAAGTACCTTCAATCTAATTCTTTTCATTCATGAGGCTCTAGTTGGGTACTTATATCTCACTTAGGCTGCCACTGTGGCTGCTAAATGGAATCCCCAATTTTCAGAGTCTCTGCTCTCTTCCATCTGTCATCTATTGATGGCATCAGCTTTCTAAAAGTAATTCTCTCTGCCCAACCCAGAAATCTTCAATAGGTTTTTATTATCTGTAGAACAGAGTGAAAACTCCTTCACATAACATGCGAGGCCTTCCACAACCAACACCCACCTGCCGTTAAGCCTTTAGCCTGCTTTTCCATACTTACTGTTTGCTATAGCCAAAATGTAGTGTTTTGAACATTTCAAACACGTTTTACATTTTTCTTCCATAGCATTTTTGCACATTCTGTTTTCTGGTGTGTTTTCGTTTCCTTCTCTGTCAGTTGCTAACCTCCTGATCCTTCAAGGCTCAGCTCAGATCTCACTTCTCCTCAGCGCTTTTTCTGATCCCCTCAGTCCAAATGGACCATGGCATGTTTCTGTAGCAGTTCATAGCTCTTCTGTAATCATAATGGTCTATCCTACCACTTAGCGTAATTGGTTGGGAAGCAGGGTATGTGTGTATGGTCCTCCAGGTGGAGAGCTTCTTGAGTGCAAGATGGAACTGTAGCAAAGGATGTATCTCACTTATTTTTTGATGCCTTATATAAGTTAATGACTAATAGCTGCATGGTGACTTGAGAGAATGGATTTTACCTTGGGATTAGAACTGGAAACTGGGAATAAGCATCTGGTGCATGAAAGGAGATTGGCCTAGGTATGCAATATGCTGGTAGAGGTATGAAAGTGGTAAATTGAGGCTGCCACTTTAGATGAAAATGGGAAGGCTGGGTTAGTTACAAAGTGCTACATTGGACTCTTTTTTTTTTTTTAATAGATCCTTATTGGAGTATAAGTGCTTCACAATACTGTGTTAGCTTCTGTTGTACACCAGAGTGAATCAGCCATATGCATACATACGTCCCCATATCCCCTCCCTCTTGAGCCTCCCTCCCGTCCTCCCTATCCCACCCCTCTAGGTAGTCACAAAGCACCGAGCTGATCTCCCTGTGCTAT
This sequence comes from Orcinus orca, assembly GCF_937001465.1. Taxonomy (NCBI): domain Eukaryota; kingdom Metazoa; phylum Chordata; class Mammalia; order Artiodactyla; family Delphinidae; genus Orcinus; species Orcinus orca. The sequence continues at coordinate 68,550,018 of NC_064561.1, forward strand.
GCCGCTGCTTCCTGCTAGCTAACTCTTTTACATCCAGTAGTGTATATATGTCCGTGCTACTCTCACTTCGCCCCAGCTTCCCCCTCCCACCCTGTGTCCTCAAGTCCATTCTCTATGTCTACATCTTTATTCCTGCCGTGCAACTAGGTTCATCAGTACCATTTTTTGTCTTTTTTTAGATTCCATATATATGCGTTAGCATACGGTATTTGTTTTTCTCTTTCTGACTTAACTTCACTCTGTATGACAGATTCTAGGTCCATCCACCTCACTACAAATAACTCAGTTTCATTTCTTTTTATGGCTGAGTAATATTCCATTGTATATATGTGCCACATCTTCTTTATCCATTCATCTGTCGATGGACATTTAGGTTGGTTCAATGTCCTGGCTATTGTAAATAGTGCTGCATACATTGGACCCTTTTTTAAAAAAATAAGTTTATTTATTTATTTATTTATGGCTGCGTTGGGTCTTCGTTGCTGCCTGTGGGCTTTTCTCTAGTTGTGGCAAGTGGGGTCTACTCTTCATTGCGGTGCATGGGCTTCTCATTGTGGTGGCTTCTCTTGTTGCAGAGCACGGGCTCTAGGCACATGGGCTTCAGTAGTTGTGGCTCATGGGCTTAGTTGCTCTGCGTCATGTGGGATCTTCCCAGACCGGGCTCGAACCCGTGTCCCCCCTGCATTGGCAGGTGGATTCTCAACCACTGCTCCACCAGGGAAGCCCTGGACTCTTACGCTGTCATTGTTGCTGCTATTTATAGCAAAAAAATACCAAATCTCCGATATGTGGATTGGAGTCTGTGTTTTATTAGCTTCTATGAGAAGTATCTTAGAAAGATTATTCAGGGATAGGAGAATTTGGCTGTTTTGTGTACCACTGTATCCCTATCACCTTCATGGTTCTTGGCATGTTATAGGAGCTCAGTAAATGTTAATTGAGGGGGAAATGAGTGAAGAAATGATTATTTCTCCTGTGTGATTCTAGGTACCTACATGTGCCATACCCAACGAGCATGGCCAGGAGAGCTGGTTCAAAATCAGCTCAAGTTAAGAGAAGGCTTATTCATCACAAGTGATTTATCCGGGGTCCTCTTGGTACCCAGAGCTTTCTGCTTTGCCACAGACAAGTAGGAGATATTAGGGCCTTAAGATGTAGACAGGGTGACTGGGGGCAAGTGGATGGCAGAATTGCAATCTGAATCAAGCAGTCAGAAGTGACAGGAGCTTCTTTTAAGTGGCCAGGAGGGGAGTCTGAGCAGTGTCCTTAGTTAAGGAAGAGGAGACTATGCAGGCTTTGTGAGGTTTTTTGTTGTTTTGTTTTCAAATGATGAGAGTCCTTCCTGGAAATCAGCCTCCCTGGTCCAGTCTCAGCCCACAGCTTTCTGTATGACCTTGCGCAGGCTGTCTTTATACCCTGGGCTTTGTTTTGAGCTGACAAGGGGCTTTCTTCAGCTATGAGAAGTGGGGTGGAGAGAGTGTTTCAAGCTAATTGGGTAAGTGGCATGCCATCAAAATAGAGCCTGCAGGGGTTTATAGTTGTACTTTGAAAATTTTAGCAAAATCCTGGGCTGAGGGACAGTCTGTACGCCTAGAATGCTAAATTTCTTTCTTGAAGCTAGACCTCCCCTGTATTCCATTCTGAGTATCAAATGTGAACAGCCTCCCCAAGTCTGTGATTGTGATAATTAGATGGGAGGGCTTGGGGCAATTTAGGAAGATGATGGGGGCGTGACCTCTTCCTGCATTTGAAATACACAAAGGAGAAAGAATGGGGAAAATGATGAATAGTTGATCAAAAAATGGGGAGTGTCCCTCCTAAATTAGAAGAGCTGGCTCAGGGATGAAATTGTCTTACTCCGTTAATGGCCCTCAGGACCAGATGCTATGAAAACAGAAATTAAACTACGACTTTGGGTACCTCTCTCCACACAGTGAGAGCAGGGCCACCTCTTCTCTCTGCCCTTGCCGGCCCGTGGATTCCTCTAGGGGAGTCTCAAGAGTCTTGAGGGAGGGGGCTTGTTGGGCCCATGGTAAGGATTCCAGGCAAGGGGTAGGTGGAGTTGACAGGAACCTCAGGGTACGTGGGTTTTGCATCCGCTTGGGTGTTGGCTTGTCCTGGACACTCTGTGCCTTCCTGTTTGTTGTGGGGCTAGCTCAAGGTGATCTCCCTCGATTCCATATATCAGAGAGTTGGCCTGTTTGGTCTCTCTATATCCCCAAGGAACCGATTTTACTACAGGGCTGGGTGAACCATATGGCAGCCTAGATTACAGTGATTGCTGGCATTTGTCAACAGAGAGAACAGGCTTTTTGGCTGTAGCAAATCCCCCGGGTAGGACTACCCACACCATCTGTGAACACAGCATATAGGGTCAGCTAGGTGGGTAAGCAGTCCCATTCTTGTCCACTCCCTGCCTCCCAAAGAAAGGGAGAGGCAAGCTCATCATCAAGTGTTGGCTAATAGATGTACATTTTTAGCTCCTTTATTGTTTTTTTCTTTGAAGGATATACTGGGGACGTCTAGTAGTCATGTGTCTTGTTCTGGAGAGGTTTACAGTCTAGTTGGGGATATCAGATTAACATGAATCAATAACAAGTGATGTAAAGCAAAAAGTTTATAATAGTTGCAAAAGGGAAAATAGATTATAGAATTCAGAGATGGGGAAGATCAATTAGGGTGGAAATTTTCTAGGATAGAGTTAGGGCTAAAGGTTAGTTTTGAAGAATGAATAGGTTTGGGGGATTTAGGAGGATAAGGGAAAGGTTTCTAGGCCAAACGAGCAGTATGAACAGAGGCAGAGACAAGGAAGATGTCTTTCCAGAACCATGAGGAGATTAGTGTGCTTGGGGTAGAGTTATAGGGGAGATAAGATTAGGAAAGGAGGGAAGGACTGGATTAAGGAGGGTCTCCAGAGACAGGCAGAGGAGTTTGGACTTGGTTCTGGAGGTGATATGGCGCCATTGTAGGTACTGGTGCAGAGATAGGATATGAAGAGAGGAATGTTTGCAAATACTTTGTATACACAATTCAGAGTGGACTGGATTTGGGGAGAGATAGATGTTTGAGAGATCAAGGAGGGAATCATAAAGTCTCTGAAGCCATGGAAACTGGGAGAAGAGGCAGGTAAGCTATCCTGTTTCTTCCCAGAATCTGTGAGACATGGTGATGAACCGGGAAGCAGGCATAAAAGGGGTCAAAGTTTAATCTTGGAAAGCTGGGGAAAATAATAGTGCCATTAGCAAAAATGGAGAAGTTGTGAGGAAAGGTAATTTTAAGGAGGAAATTGAAGAGTTTGGCAGTGATTTTATTTACTTAACAAACACTTACTTGACACTTATTACGTACTTGGCACTGTGCTAACCACTTTATAAGTGTTAACTCATTTAGTTCTCATAATAACTGTATGAAATAAATACTGTTATTATCCTCTTTATTACAAAGGGGAAGACTCAAGCATAGAGAGGAGTGAACTAACTTGCTCAAGGTCATGAAGCTATAAATGGCAGAGCCAGGATTCTGAACCCAGACCATTTATTCTAGGCTTCCTCTGGTTGATGGAAGACCCAGCTAGAAAATACAATAGACAATAGAAAACCAGATATTTGTTGGGTGCATCTTTTGTGCAGAACTCTGCAGGAAATTTAAAATGAGTATGACATGGGTATACCATCAAGGAGCTTGTCAAGTTCTAGTGAGGGAATGGCAGATGGTCAAATCGTTGTTAAGGGTAATATATTTTGTGCTACAAGAGAGGGCAGCACATAACTAAGGAGAGAGGGAGGATAAATACATGTATAATAAATACATATTTATTAGAGACATGTCTAGTTAGAAACATCAGAAAAGACTCAAAGGAGAAGCAGCTTGGAAGATGGGTCAAGTTGGACTTTGGTTGTTGGTGGTAGGGGAAGGTAGGTTATTCCTGGTAGAGATAAAAGGTAAAATCATGGAAGAAAGAAAATTCAAAACATATTCTGGGATCAGCACACGGCATAGTACCTAGCTCAGTCAATGTTTGACCTGAACTAGGATGGGAAGTGATTCGTTAGGCTGCAACCTAAAGCGTGGGTTGGAGAAGCAGTAGGAGAGAAGGCTGAGATTCCCTTGATAAAGGGCTGGAGCCTAAGTGAGAGGATCGGACTGGAGAGGTCAAATCCCTGGTCCATGGCTTAGGAATGCATAGCTGATGCTGGAAGAGCAGAACACTCTTGGAGGGAAGACTATAAGGAAGGGAAGGGTAGAGAGCTGAGGATGGAGCCTTTTTGTTTTATGCATGCAAATATCTAGGCTATTCTTACTTTGAGATGAGCCTAAATATTTCCTAAAATAAGGCCTGTTGGCTTGTGGGTTGTGGTTGTTCCTCTTCTAGATGGGGAGACCATCCTGGCTGTCTGCCTTTGCTCCTCAAGCATCTCCCAGCCTTCCATTCCAGCCCTAGCCCCTGCACAGCCGCCCCCCCCCAGGGGTAAATAAAGTTCTTATTGTCTTTGTTCCCTAAGTAGATGTAGGCAGGAGTCCTAGGACCCTTCTGCCTGGACTGAAGGAGAAATTAAAAAGACATGAGACCATGCTCATGTTATGGATGCAGAGGTGATATTTCAGGGAATCCCTGTGTGCTGCAACACTTGAGTGGTTGAGATTGCTCTCTTAGGTCATGGGTGGTGACCTCCAGAGGAGAAGCAAAGCATGGTCCATTCTAGTATTCCATACCCCCTTAGGCCTTTAAGGATCATTCTTAGGGCAAGTGTTGAGTAGAGACGGAACTTAAAAATACAGAGATCCGACATTACTCTTGAACTTCTTCAGTGAACGTGCTGGAATGGTCCTAACCTCAGACTCCGTCTCATAAAGCAAAGCACACAGTCGTAGGAGAGAGATGTCACTTTAAACTCCAATTTGCCACTTACTAGCTCTGTGATCTCAGGACAACTGACATTTGGGAGCCTGTGTTTTCTGTTTGTTTTGTTTTTTAACTGAAAAAGAAGGTTAGTGATATTTGCTTTTCTTACCTAGCAGGGATATTGTGAGGCTTAGAGGAAATAATGTCTGTGAAAGTGCTCTGAGATTGCAAAGTGCTGTATCAGAGTGTGCTGTTATTATTACAACGACTAACCAGTTGGCTTACTCTTAAAGATTTAATGCTTGGAGAGTGAGTGCCTTTTGCACAACCTCTTCACAGTCCCTCTGCCAAGGACTTACAGGGCAAGGCTACAGAGTGGGAGTTTGATTTGCAGCATAGAATATTTCCTCCGGCAGGTATATCCTATTTCATTGGCTCTCCAATGCCCTTCCCCCCACTCTGTACATTAACATCTCTGAAATTTGGCTGGGCCTTACAAGGACGGCATAGTAGAAGCGACGGAAGCCAGCTAGTTCTTTTTTTGGAGCTCGGTGGGCCACATATACAAACTTCCTTTTTTTCTACATGAAAAACTATTTTCTGTCAACCTTTGCTAGAAAAGATCTTGCTAAAATGCATGGGGGCATTTTGCTGCCTCAGTACTTGTAGAATTCAGTCTGTCCTTGAGTATCTTGTCATGTGTCATCGTCATCTTTTCTCATTGCACAGATCTCTGCAAACAGAAGTTTGATTTGACTATATATGTCCTGATCTTGGGACATATCCTGCCTGTTGATTAAAGAAAAAAATCGCTAGTGACAATTTTGTCGTCATTTCCTGCTTCTACCTAAAAGTGGAAGGCGAGATGCATTTTGGTTCATGGATAGTTTATTTTATCCTGGATTTGACTGTCTTGGGCCCTGGGGTGTTAGAAGGTGGGGGCTAGGTCTCCTATCCCTGTCCTATAAACCCCTAACTTAAACTCTCCAAGTGACAGGGCAATCAATACACTGCCTGTGAGGCTTCTCTTTAGACGAATCCTGTTCTTGTTTTCTTTTACCTTTTGAAAGCTCTTCAGATTCAACTGCAAATTCTGAGCTTCTTTTTTAGTACCAATTCTTGAGTCTTCAGTCTTTTCTTGAGTATATGGGTGTGTTCCTTCCACCTTTTTTTTTTGGCTGCACTGCCTGGCATATAGGATCTTAGATCCCCAACCAGGGATCGAACCTGCACCCCCGCCCTGCAGTGGAAGCTTGGAGTCGTAACCACTGGACCGCCAGGGAAGTCCCTGGACTTTCCATCTTTTAAGTTGAATGGCAGGGAGCCTTCTGAGCCACTCCCCCCCACCAACCCTGCCGCCCGCCTTGTCCTCTCCTGTAGGTTCAGGGAATGTAGACTAAGACCTTGTAGTTATGAATGCAAATCCTCAGGTAAAGAGGCGTAAGGAAGAGGCACTAACATTTCCCAAGCAGGTACTTTTTACAGACATTACTTCATTTGATTCTCAGAACAACCTACGAAGGTGGGCCTTCCCTTCCCTACGTTACATCTAGGAACGAAACAATGAGGTGAGTTCCAAGCTGGTTATAAGCTGGTTATATAAGCCACACTGGTCATAAGTGATAGAGCTCATCTGAACCCATGCTTTCTAGGCAGAGCCAGTCTGAAAACAAAGAGAAGCGATAAGGGGATTACTTGCTCTTCCTGATTACGCAGGCATTCTTTCCTGGCTAATGCAGGGACTCGAAATGACTGGACAGGGTTCTTTGAAGAGTTCTGTGGGTTTTTTTCCTGCCCAACCTTGGAAGTAGGCCGGTGACCAAGGCCCCTGGCTTGGAGCTGTGCTGTATTTCTTGGCCTCTGATTGGTCCTCTGGCCTCTGCTTCCAGAGGCTCCTGATTCAGGGCAGATGCTGCTTGGTGCCCTAGAAATAACCGGGTTTCTAGCCCAGCGTGACTCCCTGGATCCCCTGGGCCTTCTCGGGGCTGTGCTTGCAGCACCTCTCCCCAAAGCTGTGTTTATTTCTATTATGTCATTTGCTTATTATAGACAGTCTGCTAAGTGTCAGTTATCACCTCCCTGTGATTCCCTGCCTTTTCTTCTCCTTCTGTCTTTCCCAGTCCTTTGGAGACTCTGGGTGACAGGGACTCAGGAGGCTGCATTCTTAAATAGGTTCCTTCTACAGTTCTTCACGTGGAATAAAGCGTTTCTGCTAATTTTCCCTCAGGGATGAGCTTTTGTTAGAAGCACTGGCACCATAAACAAGTATCCTGTCTACGGTCCAAGGAAGGAGTGCCCAAAGGGTTGAAAAGACAGCAAATTGGGGGAGCAGGGCCTGGATTGTGGGGGGTGAGAGGTGTTGGTTTGGATCTGTAGGGGTTGAGTGCTGACCCGGGATTTGGCAGGCTCTGTGTTTTGGTTTTCTCTCTCCCTCTCCTGTGACCTTGGCAAGCACTTGTCCTCTTAAATCTTTGTGTCCTAATGCTGTTTCCACGCTTTGGACTAAAAGATGCTGATTGAATTCTGGTCCTAGAGTTACAGTCATGGTTGTGATACAGTGAGCCGGAGAAACTGCTCCAGATTCCAGGTTTGGGGAGCTGTAGGTTAGGTGCCTCGGCAGTGACATGGGAGGCATCTCACTAAGGACTATAGTGTGTAAACTAAGAGCGTGGTCTGTTAGGCAGCTAGGCAGCCTCTTCCCCCTTCCAGAGTTACTGCATGAAGGAGTGGGGCTGTTTTTCCCTCAACACACCCATCTGATTCCTCGTCGGCATGCTGGCACTTTGTGACGTCTCTTCTCCTTCATTGCTGTTTTCAGTCATGGCCCCAGACTGGACCTGGTTACACCTGGGCCTTCTTGCAGAGATCCTATCACATCACCTGTGGACAGCAGGGCTGGAAGCAGCTCCCATTTGGCCTTGTTCTGACTCAAGAGAAGGGCAGAGGAAGCAGTGTGATTTGTACTGGGTGTGAAGATGGGGCCCACAGGGGCTGTTTTCTTCCTGGGATCCACACCGCTCACCAAGAGTACACGGACCTGTAGACTTTGAGGTTTTCTCTGGAAAACATTAGCAGAGCTGACTTTATGACTGTGTGTTTGCAGGGGTGAACATACACTGACGTTCATACTCACTCGTCCTCTCCCCCTCCCTTCTTCTTCTTTTCTTTTTTTAATTGAATGAAAGATTATTTAAATTCTATAGTGCTTTACAATTTTCAAAAGTTTCACACACACGATTTCATATAATCCCATAATAACCCTTTCCCCCTACCCTTCTACTGCCCCTCCCCACTTCCCTCTCCCCACTGGAAACCACTAGTTTGTTCTCTATATCTGTGAGTCTGCTTCTTTTTTGTTGTAGTTTTTAGATTCCACATATAAGTGATATCATGGAGTAGTTGTCGTTCTCTGTCTGACTTATTTCACTTAGCATAATGCCCTCCAAGTCCATCCATGTTGCTGCAAAGGGCAAAATTTCATTCTTTTTTATGGCTGAGTAGTATTCCATTTATATATATCTTTATCCCTTCATCTGTTGATGGACACTTAGGTTGCTTCATACCTTGGCTATTGTAAGTAATGCTGCTATGAACATTGTCCCCCTCCCTTCTGATGCACAGAGGAGCTGTCCTGTCGTCTGAGACCAGTTCTCCAGCTCTGCCCTGTAGTCTAGCCCTTCCCACCTTCTCAGGATCCTGATACTGTCCACTTTTCTTTCTCTCCACTGTCCCTCATCTGTCTATATCTCTGCTGAATCCTTTCTATCCATTTCTCAACATACTCAAGTCTCTCCCATCTTCAATCACTGCCTACCTATCTCTCCTCTTTCATAGCTGTAAGAACAGTCTATACACCCTGTCTCTATTTCACGACCTCTCCTCTCACACCCCTTTGGCTTCTTCCCCAATTCCCCCGCCATCAAAACTGCTCTAAGCAAGTGCCAAGCCCCTAACCCTAATGCACATCTTTCATTCCCCATCTTATTTCATCTCTCAGCACTTTAATACAATTATCTAATCCTGGCTTCTTGAGATATGTTGTTCCCTTGGCTACCCTGATGTCAAACCCTTAGTTTTCCTCCTATCTCTGACCATTCCTTTACATTCTCTCCTTTTTAGCTCTTTCTTCTCTACTCAATTTTTAAATATGGGATTTCCTCAAGTCTCCATCCTCAGTTCTCTTTATTTCTCCTATACTCTCTCCATATGCACTTTTCACAACTTCACTTATTGTGTCTATAGGGACTCTCAAATTCATATCTTCAATTCTTTAGTTGGAGACCTTTGAGCTCCAGATTTATACATTCACCTTCTTTCTCATCTTCTCTACTTGGTATCTCACAGCATGTCCCAAATTGAACTAATAATATCACCCCCTTTCCAAACTTGGTCCTCTGATAGTGTTTCCTAATTTACCACTTAGGTTGCACTCTGGTACTTTCTTCTTTATTACCTGCCCCCTGCAACTCCCCCTCATCACTTTTACCTCCTAAATCTCTCTTGAATTTATCTGTTTTTCCACTGATATAACCCATATCAAATACTGATCATTTTTCACCTGTTTCACTCTAGTTGCTTCATTACTGGCCTTTTCATATTGACTTGTGCCCCTTAGAGTTCATTTTCCACATAGTGAGCTTTTAAAAGCACATGTCCAGTCACGCCACCCCTACTCTGCTCCGATCTCTTTCACTGTCTTTAACGTATATTAAGACCACATCCCTCTTGTAAGGCTCTGTGTGGGCTCACCTGTGCCTGTGTGGCCTTACCTCTCTGCCCATCTGGTCTTCACTCTGCACTTGGGCCACACTGGCCTTGACAAGATATGACTCCTGCCTCAGGGCATCTGTATGTGCTCTTTTCTGTCTCTCAGATGCCCTTTCTTCTCCCCTGGTTCATTCCTATCTGTCCTTCTGAGCTCAGCTCAGATGTTATTTCCTTCAGGAAGACTTTCTGAAACCCCAGACTAGGCCATAACTATGCTCCATCCACTCGCACCGGCACTGACATGATCACTTCCACTCTCAAATTGATTCGTGGTAGTGACTGAAACATCGTGGGACATCATATGTCTATCTCGCTGCTAGACCATAGGCTCTGGAGGGCAGAGACTGTGCCTGCCATATTCACAGCTGTACGCCCAGGTCTGGCACAATGCCTGGCACATAGTTGGCACCAGGATTGTTTACTTTTATGAATAAATGACAGCTGACCCAGGGACGAGGGGGTTAAGATGAATTTGCTGGGAGGTATTTGCAGATAATGCGGTCCTCTCAAACTGTCAAGTTAGAGTAATTAATAATAGTTTTTTTTTTTTTTACTTTATTTATTTATTTTTGGCTGTTGGGTCTTTGTTGCGCACGGGCTTTCTCTAGTTGTGGCGAGTGGAGGCTACTCTTCGTTGCGGTGCACAGGCTCCTCAGCGCGGTGGCTTCTCTTGTTGCGGAGCATGGGCTCTAGGTGCGTGGGCTTCAGTAGTTGTGGCACATGAGCTCGGTAGTTGTGGCTCACGGGCTCTAGAGCGCAGGCTCAGTAGTTGTGGCGCACGGGCTTAGTTGCTCCACGGCATGTGGGATCTTCCCGGACCAGAGCTTGAACCCGTGTCCTCTGCATTGGCAGGCGGATTGTTAACCACTGCACCACCAGGGAAGCCCCGAGTTTAATTTTTATAACAAGCATATAGTTAAATTATCCGGTTCAAAATTTTAGTTTTAAATATGAGAATTCCCAGAGAGTGAATTCACTTGCCCAAGGTCATAGAATGAGATAGTAGCAGAATTCTCACTCCTCCTGCCTGACTTCCAGGTTGGCACCAGCTCTCCTTCGGCACCACCCCCTTCCTGGCTCTCTTGCCTCTACGTTCTCCAGAGCAAGCAGGGCTCTGGAGTCAGGAAGGCTTATTGTTTCCTCCTTGACATGAGGGTGTAGCAGGTAGGAGCAGCCAACCCCACGAAGCATATAAGGAGCCATTTCACCCCCTTTCTCCCTGTGTTAGAAATGAATGATGAGCTGCAAAGGTATCTGAGCCAATGCCAGCCTTACCCATTGAGATGTGAGCCCTGAAAGGAGGAAGACAAGGCACATGTGTGTTGAAGTAACTTGATTTTCCAGTTTCTAGGTTATCCGAATTTGGGGTGTGGAAGCCTGACATTGGATCTAAAGCCTACGGGAGCCTGGTTTGCATCTATTACTTATGGACTCACGGTGCGCCCACCTGCAAACCCTACCTGTGCGGTCTGACGGTGCTGCCTTAGTTAAGGGCTGCAGGGAAGCCCTTCTTCAGTAAAGTGGCCCTTCCTCAATCACATTTACCCGACCTCTTCATTCTAGTCATTGAGAATTACATCATGAAAGATCCAGAAATGGAAAGTTCCAAGCTGGGAGTGGCCATGGAAGAAACAGGATACTTAGCATATGAACCTTAGCATGCTGGCACCTCACGTTTCCAGCCTCACCTCACTCATGTTCAGGTTTTTTTTTTTTTTTTTTTTTTAATTTAACCTACATTTATTGAATCTCCATTACTGTCCCGGTTACTGAGGAAACAAAGATGAATAAGTTACATCTCTGCCCATGGAAGGCTTACAGCTTGGTGACAGATGGACCATTCATTTATTCATTCGTTCGTTTATTAAATATTTGGTAGGCATCTATTATGCACTAGGTATTGTGCTGGGCTTAGTCATTCATTCCTTCAACAATATTGGAGTTCCTCCTGTATATCAAGGCTTCTTCTAGGTGCTTGGAATATTGTACAAAGAAAGATCTCCCCTTGTGGAATTTGCTTTCTAGTGGGTGAGACTAATAATATGGATTGTACATAATAAATAAGTAAATTAAATAGTGTTTAGAAGTGTTAAATACTATGAAAAGTAAAAAAACAATGGGAAGGGGTGAAAGGGGTGCAGGGGGGGTGGTTTGCAATTTATATAGTGTGGTTATGAAGGACCTAATTTACAAAGTGATGTAAGAGCAGAGACTTGAAGGAGGTGAGGAAGTTAGACATATGGATAGCCTGGGGAGAGGAATTTCACACAGAGGGAATTCACCTAAGGTGGAAGCATGTCTGGCATGTTTGGGGAACAGCAAAAAGGCCCATATGTCTGGAGTGGAATGAGCTGAGGTTAGAGAAGCAATGGGTACCAGATCATGTAGGGCCTTGTAGGCCATTGTGAAGATTTGGCTTTTTCTTTTCGTGAAAAAAAGGATCCACTGGAGGGTTTTGAGTAGAGGAGTGTTATGATCTGACTTATATTTGAAAGGGATCACAAAGTCTGCTGTGATGAGAATAGACTTTCAGGAGCAAGGGTGAAAACAGAGAAACAGGCCACTGCAGACTAGGTGAGAGATGGTGGTGGTTTGAAGTATTGCGATGGCAGAGGAGGGGTTGGGAAGAGGTTGGAGTCTGGATAATTTAAAAAGGTAGAGCCCAAAGGATTTCCTGATGGATAACATATAGGGTGGGAAAGAAAAAGAGGAGTAGAAAATGATTCCAAGCTTTTTAACCGGAGCGACTGGAAATGTGATATTGCCATTGAGATGGAGAAGACTGTGGATGGATCAACTTTTAGGGGGAGATAAGGAGTTTGGTTTTAGATCGTTTGGATGTGTTAAGTGGAGAGTTAGATCGGGGCTGAAGATAGAAATACGGGAATCATCTAAGTATATAGGTGGTATTACTTACATGACCATAAGGGAGATCACAGAGGAGCGAATATGGGTAGAGAAGAAAGGCAGAGCGAGGACCTGAGTGAGCCCTGGACACTGCAACGGTAAGATGTTGGGGGAGGGAGGAGTCAGCAAAGAAGAAGTGACCGGTGAGGCAGGAAGAAAACCAAGTGAGTGTGGTGATCCTGAAGCCAAGCAAGGGAAGTGCACAGGTAGGTGGAGAGAGACTGGTTGGTTCCAGTACTGCTGAGGAATCAAGGAAGATGAGGAGTGAGAATTCATCACTGGATTTGGCAATGTGGTTGTCAATGGGGATCTTGACAAGAGCGGTTTCGGTGTAGTAATGGAGGTTAAAACTTTATTTGAGTGGATTTAACAGAAAGTGAAAGAAGGAATTTGTTGCAAGTTTGCTGCAGAGGGAAACAGTAATGGGGTGGTAGCTGGTAGGGGAAGTGGAATCAGGAGGAGGGTTTTTATTTTTTATAGTACTAAAACCTACATAAAATTTACCATTTTAACCTTTTTTTTTTTTTTTTTTTTTGCGGTACACGGGCCTCTCACTGTTGTGGCCTCTCCCATTGGGGAGCACAGGCTCCGGATGCATAGGCTCAGTGGCCATGGCTCATGGGCCCAGCCGCTCCGCGGCATGTGGGATCTTCCCGGACCAGGACACAAACCCGTGTCCCCTGTATCGGCAGGCAGACTCTCAACTGCTGCGCCACCAGGGAAGCCCCCATTTTAACCATTTTTAAGAGTACAGTTTAGTGGCGTTAAGTATATTCACATGCAACTATCACCACCATCCATCTCCAGAAATTCTTCATCTTCCCAAATTGAAACTCTATTGTTATTTATTTATTTATTTATTTATAATATGAGAGAAGTAACAGCGTGTTTAATGCTGGCAGGAACAATCTGGGTGAGGGGGGAAATGAATGATGTAGGAGGATGAGGGGAGATTGTTGGAATGATTTTCTAGAGTAGGGGAGGGGTGAGGTCTGCTTCACAAGCAGAGGGATTGGCTCCAGGACCATGGATAATTCATCTTTAGTAACAGGAAGAAAGGCAAAGTTATGTGGATGGATGCTGGTAGGTGCATAAACGTGGTGGGAGTCTGGAAATCCTCTTCTGATTGTTTCAGTCTTCTCAGTGAAGTAGAAAACAAAGTCATCAGCCGAGAGTATGGGGGTGGAGTGTGAGAGGTTTAAGAAGAAAGAAGGTGTGAAATAGTCATCAAGGAGAGTAGGTGAGTGAACAGAATAAACTAGGGAGATGCAATATTATCAGGCATCTTTAAGGGCCCATCTTTGGTTCATGGTTATGAATAAAAGTGAGACCAGTCTACGTGGCTGTGTGCTTTTCTCCAGCTGCATTCAGTTGCACGGGTGCAAGTACTAGGTTGTATTTAAACTAAAAGTTAAGATAGGACTAGTATACATATGTAAATGAATGACAGAAATGTGCCCTTCCCTTAAAGAGCTTGCAGTCCAGGCCAGGAGGTAAGCAAGTCAAAGGCACTGACAGCACAAAGTGATAAATGCTCTAAGTAGAAAAGTACAGGGAAAGGGGTTGGCACAAATGGAAGATACCTAAACCCAGCCTTGGGAGTTGAGCTTCTTCCTGGAGGAAAGAGATTTGAGTTGGGACTTTGAAGAACAAATGGGAGTGAACTAGGTAAAGAGAGAGGGAAGACGTATTCCAGAAAGTGGGAACAGTATGTGTAAAGGGATAAAGCTGAGACTGGGACAAGCTGGAGGAGTTGAAAGAAGATCCGTAACCCCAGGTGCCATGTGCAGTGATGAAAGATGAGTCTGGGAAGGTGGGTTGAGTTGAATCATCATGTGGGGCCTTGAGGGCTATGTTAAGAAGTTTGGATCGATCCCATGAGCAATGGGAGAGGTGGAGACGGACTGGGCAATAGAAGAGGGTGTTGGGGAATTCTTAATGGATGAGTGACATTTGAGTTGGGTCCATGTATAAGCTATCTATGGCTGCATAACAAATTACCCCAAAACTTAGTGACTTAAAACAACAAACTTCTATTTTCTCACAACAAACTTTCTATTTTTGTGGGTTAGGAATCCAGGTGGGACTTGATGGAGTCCTTAGGCCTAGGGACTTTCACGAGGTTACAACTAAGTGTCAGCCAGGGCTGCAGTCATCTCAAGACTCAGTAGGGGGCTTTCGAGATCACTCACATGGTCACTGTTAGGCTTCAGGTCCTCACTGGCTGTTGGCCAGAAACATCCATTCCTTGCCAGTTGGATATCACCACAGGGTGGTTCATGACATGGTAGCTGACTTACCCTCAAGCAAGCAAGGGAGACAGTGAGAGAGAGCAAGCAAGATTGAAGACACAGTCTTTTTTATAACTCAACCACGGAAGTGACATCTCATCTCTTTTGCTATATTATATTTATCAAAAGTGGGTCTCTAGGCCCAGCCCACACTCAAGGGGAAGATACTGCTTAGGAGCAGGGATATTAGGAGGCAGGATCATTGGGGGCCACCTCAGATGCTGCTTCCCACAGTCCTGAAGGAGGCTAAGGAGTTTGCTAGAGAAAAAATGAGGAACAACTAGGAGAAGATGGCACAGAAGAACTTTAAGGAAGAGAGAATAACATGGGCAATGATGTGGAGGCATGCAATGTACTATGTGTCCAAAGTGGTAGAAGATATTGCTGCTAAGATAGACTGTGGCCCATTGGAAAGGGTCTTGTGTGCTGTGCTGAGAAGTTTGGTCTTTGCTCTTTGTCCCAAGAAGTCTTTTGTATAGGAAAGTGACCTGATTAGTTTTTGGTCTCTTTTTTTTTTAAGATTTTTTTTTTGATGTGGACCATTTTTAAAGTCTTTTTTTTTTAAATTAATTTATTATTTATTTATTTATTTCTGGCTGCATTGGGTCTTCATTGCTGCACACGGGCTTTGTCTAATTGCGGTGCATGGGCTTCTCATTGCTGTGGCTTCTCTTGTTGCGGAGCACGGGCTGTAGGCATGCGGACTTCAGTAGTTGTGGCACGCAGGCTCAGTAGTTGTGGCTCGCGGGCTCTAGAGCTCAGGCTCAGTAGTTGTGGCCCATGGGCTTAGTTGCTCTGCAGCATGTGGGATCTTTCCGGACCCGGGCTCGAACCCGTGTCCCCTGCATTGGCAGGCGGATTCTTAACCACTGTGCCACCAAGGAAGTCCCCAGAGCATCTTTTAAGTGCCTCCTGTGCATAGAATCCCATTCAGAGTGTTATGGGGAATACAGAGTACAAAACCCTACTCTTGAAGAGCCTTCAGCCTAGTTCTAGGAAAGAAGAGATCTGATTTAGATTTGGGACACTTGCTCTCTGAGGCAGGGCGGGGGAGAGACTCCATGTGCCCCAATTCTGCAGTAGCAACAACACTCTAAGATGCTGCTGGATTTTTCCACATGTCTTTGACTAGTGGTGGATCCTCATGGTGTAGTTGGGCCACTGAGCTTCCACTTGTGTTGGTGAGGCAAGGACTTTCGTCCTCCCCTTACCACATTCCAGACTGGCCTCCCAGGATTTCTGAGTCAGTCAGTTTCACCCCAAGATGGTTCTGGGCTCCAACCTGCCATTTGGCTCATGCAGGTTGCTTGTGCCTGAGAGGGCAGAGAGATACGGTGGCATTAGTCCATAGGCCAGTGAACCATGAAGCCCAGGGAGGTTTGTGGCGCCATCTTGGTAGTATCTTCTGGAGTGTGAGTGCTAATTTGCTCCTAAGTGCCAGAAATAATGGCTACTGAATAGGTACCAGTGTTATGTAATCGTTTGGCATATGTTATCTCATTTAGTCCTCACAACAAGCCTAAGAAGGTGGTACTATTGCTGTTATCACATTTTCATGTGGGGAAGTAAGACTCAGAGAGGTTAAGTAACATGCTCAAGGCCACACAGTTAGTTAGAAGTAGAGTCAGGCCTGTCTGACTTTAGAGCCCATATTCTAACCATGTTACCACCCGTCCCCTGTCTTTATGCTTTTATTTATTTGAGCCCATCACTCTTGTCTCTAATCATATTCATTTGTCAGAAGATTATTTTCCCTCCACTGCTGGGGTAAATAGGCTATTTTTCCTCCTAGATTTTAAGTTGGCATTTAAGTGCTGACCCACATGGGATTCATTGCGGTATATACACATTTCATTTGGTTAGTTGTGCTCTTTTGGTCACAAGCCAAAGTTAGATTCTCCTAAGCTAGCTCAGGTAAAGATGTACTTACTCTGGGGAAAATTGGAGTGGTGAGAAGTTTGGGATCTCAAAGCAATCCATGAATAGGGCCTAACCAGGGCTGGACCTTAGAAAGACTAGATCAGACCCAAATGGCTTGGTTTCCGGCATATAATAGGTGCTCAGTAAATATTTGTTGAGTAGATGCAGCCAACAGTTGTGTAGTCAATTATCAAGTGAAGGGGACTAGCGGCAACCCCAGTGGGAACAGAGTCCTTTTGTTTTGGCTAAAATCAAGCTACTTGAAGGGTTTGGCAGTAGCAAACACTAAATATTCACACCTGTTATGGGACCTCTCTGATTTTCCCACACATCTTCTGCACAGACACTGCTCTTGCCCTCAGTGGCTGCAGCCAAGTGGGATACACGGATGACATTCTACCCGCTGTGTACACATTCCTGTGTGAGAACAGGGGGCACACCTGTTCTCACTTGAAATGCCAGTAGAGAGTAATGCTTCCTCTGGCAGGGCTGGTGTCTGTGGTCCTACAGCACTGGACTCCCCGGTGGCTGAGATGCTGTTAAGGAAGAGAGAGAATGGAAGGTCTGGGATCAGGGGGTGACTCTGTTATAGCTGTGTGGCTTGGGCTTGATCCTTAGATCCTCCTGGGCTTGGTTGCCTGATCTGTAAAGGGAGGGGGAGTTGGCCAATGTTTTTTCCAGCTCTTTTTTTAAAATTTATTTTTATTGGAGTATACTTGATTTACAATGTTGTGTTAGTTTCAGGTGTACAGCAAAGTGAATCAGTTGTACGTATACATATATCCACTCTTTTTTTAGACTCTTTCCCATATAGGCCTTTACAGAGTATTGAGTGGAGTTCCCTGTGCTATACAGTAGGTCCTTGTTAGTTATCTATTTTATATATAGTAACGTGTATATGTCAATCCCAATCTCCCAGTTTATACCTCCCCCCCTTTACCCACTGGTAACCATAAGTTTGTTTTCTGCATCTGTGATCTTTCCAGCTCTTGAGTCCTGGGAGTTGTAAGTTGGACCCAAGGGCACAGGAAATGCTGGCATGACATCTCTGTCCCCTTGAAACTCGTGGAGAAGTCCAAGCAGGTGGCCCCTTTGGTAGAGGAGAGAGTTTCCCGAGAGTGGAAAGAATCTGTCTCAGGGTTTGGTTGGGGCTCTTTCCTTTTCTCCTAAAGATACTTAGAAGGAAGCTAAGTCTGGCATGGTTCCCCAGGACTCTTGAGGTGCCAGAAGTGAAAATGCAGTGGAAAGACATGAAAACAGGTCTCCTGCCCCTCATTCTGGCTGTCAGGATACCACTCCCTCTCCCCCCATTGGCCCATCTCCCATATTTGAACTCTTGATCTTAAGCTGTGTTCTGTGTGTATCTGTTATGGCTCTTGTGTGAAATGAACAATTTATTTTTCTCCAGTTGGAAGAGGAAGGTTGCTTAATATGAGTAATAAAGTCCTTGGTGCGTACACCCCGGGGCCCATTAACTGCCAAGTCAGATCCTGTTTGAAACAGAAGGCACTACAGCTCGCACAGGATGTGAAGCAGGTTGGAGGTTCCCAATGTACTTTTGAGCCACCTGAGCTCTTTCAAAATCCAGCGTGGGGGAATACATTTGTGGCTCCCTTCTCCTAGAGCAGGGCTTCTAACAGTAGCCCTCGGCATTTTGAGCAAAGCAATGCTTTGTTGCAGGGGTGCTGTCCTGTGAGATGTAAGATGCTTAGCAGCAGTAACACCCCTTCCCCCAGTTACAACAAACGAAAATGTCTCTAGACATGCCAGCTGTCCCCTAGGGGGCAAAATCGTCCCAGTTAAGAACACTGTCCTCGAACTACCACTGCACACATGCTGGCAGCTTGTGAGATGAGCGAGGCTTTTGAGAACCAGGGTCTTTGTTTTTGGTTTCACTTCTGACTCACTGAAGAACCCAGGGCAAGTTAATGAGGCTCTCTATAACTCTGTTTATTCACCTGCAAGTTGGCGGGGGTGGGGGGGGGTAGGGAGTGCATTTTCCTTATTAGAAGAGTAATATATGTTTGTTGGAGAAAATTTAGAAGCAACAGAAAAGTATAAAGAAGAAAATTTAAAGCTTTGTCAGCATCTCAACCACCCAGAGATGACTACTATAAGGCGTATTTTTTCCCCTGCATTTTAAATTTGCATACCTCTCCTCTCCCACACCAAATCAGGATCATATATATAGCAAACTGTTCTTGAAATATGTGATTTTAATGGACACATAGAAGGCCATCTTACGAATGTCCTATATTTTATTTGATCAACTTTGGGTTGTATAATGTTTATGGCAGCCAATTTCTTACTACTGGAGTTTATACTGGGATGGTAAACCTTGCGCATTCATCTTTGTGTGCAACTTTGATTTCCTTAAGATAATTCCTAGAAGTAGAATTGCTGGGTCAAAGGGTGGGAACATTTTTAAGGCTTTTGATACATATTATCAAGTTACCTTCCAGAATGGTTGTGCCATTTCATACCAGCAGTGTATGACACAGGCAAATTGGGGCAGTGTTGGCCCTGCCGTGCTACTGGGGTGACTGCATCTGGGGGAGCACCAGCTTCCAGTCCCTGACCACCTTTCTCTGGACAGTGGAATTTAGGGTGGAGGTCTCTGGTGAGCTGCTAACTGGTGCTTGTTAATGGCAATTTCAGATCTGTCATCAGTCCTTTGATGTTAACAGGAGGAATTCTTATACATGGAAAGAGAAGTATTTAAAACTTTGGGGATCTTTCCTTTCAAATCCTCGTTTTTGACCCTAGGGAGCTCAAGGTCTAATAGATATTTTTCGGTGAGACCCACGCAATGATACATTTCCTAGAGGATAGCAGGTTCATCTTACTTTACAGGTAGAATTGAGGGAAAGATGCCTGGAGTTGTGGGGTAATGTTTAATCTAGAGACATAATCTTTCTTTTTAAATTTTGAACTAATTTTAGACTCAGAAAATTTGCAAAAATAGGACAGAGTTTCTGCACCCCCCTCACCCAACTTCCTCTAATATTAACATCTTACATAACCATAGTAAGATTATCAAAACTGGGAAATTAACATTGGCGCAATACTATTAACTAAACTATAGACCTTATAGGAATTTCAGCAGTTTTCCACTCATGTCCCTTTTCTGATCCACCAGATTACCTAGGATCCCACACTGCATTTAGTTATTATTCCTCTTTCATTCCCTCTATAATCTGTAACAGTTTTTTAGTCTTTCCTTGTCTTTCATGATTTTGACACTTTTGAAGAGTGTTGATTAGTTGTTTTGAAAAATGAACCTCCGTTTGGATTTGTCTAATGTTTTCTCATTCTTGAAGTGAGGTTATGCCTTTTTGACAAAATTGCCACAGAAATGAGGTTGTCTCCTTCTCAGTGCGTCTTACTGATGATAACCTCGATCACTTGGGTAGGTGGTGTCTGCCGAATTGCTCCATTGTGAAGTTACTATCCCTTCCTTTATAATTAACAAATATCTTGGAAGACATACTTTGAAACTACATAAATCGTTTTTCTCTTCTGAATTTTGACCACTAGTTCTAGCATCCATTGGTGGATTCTGTTTACAACAATTGTTTGTGGTGTTTGCCTGATGATATCTATTTCTTCTGTGCCTTCTCCATTTACTAATTGTAGAATATTGTATTGTGTCTACTGTAAGGTAGAGCTAGATACATAATCTTGATAAAATATATTATTCCTTAATCAAGTCTTTGAGAGCAGTAGCTCTTTCCAAATATGATATATTTATCTCCTTAGACCTCTACTAGTTTTCTGTTTGTGCTCACAGAAAACTTGCAAATATAGTACAGGTTTCCATACACTCCCCCACCCAACTTCCCCTAATATTAACATGTTACATGTTATTAACATTAATATGTTATCAAAAGTAGGAAATTACCTAGCTTATTTGAAGGCTATTAAAACAACTAGGTGGACTTCCCTGGTGGCGCAGTGGTTAAGAATCCGCCTGCCAATGCAGGGGACATGGGTTCGAGCCCTGGTCCAGGAAGATCCCACATGCTGCAGAGCAACTAAGCCTGTGTGCCGCAACTACCGAGCCTGTGCTCTAGAGCCCGTGAGCCACAACTACTGAGCCTGTGTGCCACAACTACTGAAGCCCGTGCACCTAGAGCCTGTGCTCCACAACAAGAGAAGCCACCGCAATGAGAAGCCCACGCACCACAACGAAGAGTAGCCCCTGCTCGCCACAACTAGAGATAGGTCTTCCTGGCTGCGCGCGGGCTAACACACGCATAACAAGCCGTAAATAAATAAATTAAATAAATTTATTAAAAGAAAACTAGGCAAGAGATAATGGCGGCTTGGGTCACCTGGATAATTGGGGAAGTGATGAGAAGGGGTTGGGTTCTGGCTATATTTTGAAGGTAGCATGTACAAGATTTGTGAAAGGATTGGATGTGGAGTGAGAGAGGAGAGGAGGAGTGCAGGATGGCTCCAAGATTTTTGACCCAAACAACGGGCCTTGCCATTTTTTGAGTTGGGGATAATTACAAGAGATATCCAGGCAGTTTTGTCCATTAACTGACAAACTCCTCTTTTCTCATCACCTTCCCAATTATCCACTTGATCCAAGCCACCATTATCTCTTGCCTAGTTGTTTTAATAACCTTCAAATTGGTCTCTCTGCTTCCACTCTTACCCCTCTTCCGTCTATTCTGAACACAGCAGTCAGATTAACCAAAAAATGAAAAATAAGTCAGCTCATGTGGTTCTTCTGTGCAAAGCCTCATGTGGCTTTCTTCCTCACCCAGAATAACATGACTAAAGGCCCACTTGTATGTTCTGCTCTGTTACCTCTCTGACTCCAGCTCCTACCTTGTCCCCTCATTTCTCCCATTTTACCCCACATGGCCTTCCTTGCCATTTTCTGAACCTGCCAGATGTGTTCCTGCCTCCGGAAACTTTGTACATGTTGTTTGTTCTCTTTGGAATATGCTTCACCTGGAACTCTGCATGGCTTGTTCGCTTGCTGCCTTTACCTCTTCAAATGTTCCCTCCTCGGGCTTCCCTGGTGGCGCAGTGGTTGAGAGTTCGCCTGCCGGTGCAGGGGACACGGGTTCGTGCCCCGGTCCGGGAAGATCCCACATGCCGCAGATTGGCTGGGCCCGTGAGCCATGGCCGCTGAGCCTGCGCGTCCGGAGCCTGTGCTCCGCAACGGGAGAGGCCACAACAGTGAGAGGCCCGTGTACTGCAAAAAAAAAAAAAAAAAAGTTCCCTCCTCAATGTGACATCAATGAGGACTTCTCGGGCCATCCTATCTAAAATCGCAACTCCCATTACTTCTTACCCCTCTTGCTGTTTTAATTTTCACCTTAGCTCTTACTATTATCTAACAATACTATATATTTGACTGATTTATCTTCTCTAAAATTGATTAATTAATTAATTAATTTTGGCTGCTCCGGATCTTCAGTTGCAGCACGTGGGCTCTTAGTTGCAGCATGCAAACTCTTAGTTGCAGCATGCTTGCGAGATCTAGTTCCCCGACCAGGGATCAAACCCTGGCCCCCTGCATTGGGAGTGCAGAGTCCTACCCACTGGACCACCAGGGAAGTCCCTGACTGATTTGTCTTATAAATGTTGTCTGTCTTCTTCCACTAGAATTATGGACTCCAAGAGGACAAGGTTTTTTGCCTTTTTTGGTTCTCTGTCACATCTCTTGTATTTAAGACAGTGCCTGGCAAATAGCAGGTGCTCAATAAATATTTGCGAAATGAATGAATATGTGCTTTTATAATTGGGTTGTATATTTATCAATTGCTTGATGAGGTATACAAGGCCTGCTTAGGCCTATATCTTCAAGTTGCTTATAATTTGGTTGGGATAATAAGATACCCATGTGAGAAGATAACTAATGGTATCATCTCCATAAACTGCAAGTGTATATTAAGTTCTGTAAAGTAGAGAAAATTCTGCACAGTGGCAGGTATTAGGGACAAATGAATATGAAATCACAGTTTCTTCTTTCAAGCTCTTCTAGGCTAATTGTGATGATGCAAAGGAAAACAAGCTCTACCCGACTGGATGAGCAAGGGCCATATAATTGGTATGGATGCTGACAGGAAATCAGGAGGGCGTGGTTCATCAGAGGAGCTGGGAGCAGCAGGGTTCGTGTAAAAGGTCTCACCTTAACACCTGGGGCCTGGAAAATCCAGGGAACTCTGAGAGGTCTGATGTGGCTAGAACACGGGATGTGAGGGTAGGGAAGAGACAAGAGATGAGGCTAGCAAAGTAGGTCACAGAGAGCTGGTGAAGGGCCTTGGGTCCTATGTTGAAGAGTTTGGGCTTCATTCTGTAGGTGGTGAGGAGCCCCTGAAAAGCTTCTGAAGAGAGGATTGAAGTGATCACATGTGATGTTGGATGAGATCCAATGATAGATTAGAAAGGATTGAAGTTACAGAGAGCAGTTCAGAAGTTCCTACAGCAATTGAGGGGAAAGATGACAAAGGCCTGAAGTACAGCAGGAGCTGTAAAAAGGAACGAAGGTGATGGACTGGAGAGAGTGTGAAGGGAGAGTCAGTACATGGAGTGAATTATTACTCTGGGGGTAGGAGAGAAGGATTTAGTGAAGATAATGCTGAAGTTTGAAACTTGGGCAACTGGCTGGTTCATAGCACATGGAAAGAAGAGTGAGGCTGGAAGTAGGGGTGGCAGGAGTGGGGAGGGTGGAGGTGATGGTAGAGATAGGCGGTCCGTGCTATCACCCTGGTAGATGTGCCTTCCACCTCACTGAGTTCCCTGAGGTCTGGCTATAGAATATGAATGGGCGCTGGGCCAGGAAGGATTGAGCCTGTCCCCAGGGCTGACTCCTGGAGCTCCAGGTCAGAGCTGCTCTTCTGCCCACAACCTCTGGCGGGAGCAGTGCAGACCAGGCCAATCCTGGCAGCAGGGAGGAGGAGATGTGGTGCCTGGGGAGCATCTCTGAGGGCCCGGAAGGAGGCTTGCAGTGCCTGGGAGCCGAGTTCAGCTCAGCTCTATTTTGGGTGACAACATTTACAATGTTCCTTCACCCAGAATCATTCCGCCTGCCTGCCCGCCTTCGGTGTTTCCAGCTGATGGGTTCTCACGCCTACTTAACAACTGGCTTGGTTCAGGGGCTCCCTAGCTCACTGACTGCTGCCTTTCAGTCCCCTCACTGTTTGGTAGGGTGGCCAAGATGCTAGGCTATCTCCCCCTAAGGCTCTTCAGCAGGGGAAGCTGAAAGGGTGGCTCAGAAGCTGGAAGCAAAGAGAGGTGGTGACGGGAAATGTCAGAGTTCAGGCACAGAGGTGTGTAGGCAATTGACTCGTGTTTCTGTGCTTCACTTCCTCTGAAAGGCTGAGTTACTGAGAGAGAAAATGCTTGCTAATGATAATATTTTGTGTTTCCACTTCTTGTCTAAGAACCTCCTGACACAAGACCTGCCATTGTCCCAGCTAAAGCTGTGGGCATTTATAGGTCATGTTCAGGGCTCTGCAGATGTCATGTGGAAGGAACAAGTGTCATTCTTTTATAATTAAAAACTTAAGAGTATTATACATTCATTGTAGAAAATACACAAGAGCATAATGAAAAGAATTAAAACGCCCCATAATCCCATTACTCAGAGGGAACTCTGGCTAACACTTTGATATTGCTTTTTTCCTACATTTGTGTACGTGTGTATTTTCCTGGGTGTGTGTAGGCTTGTGTATGGTGCACACGCATGTCATCTTTGCCCAGGCTCCCTGCCTCCGGGTGGGTTTAGAACAGCGCTACACACACCCTCCGCTCCCAAGTGTTCTCGCTCAGAGGGTATTTCCCATGTAGTCTGCGTGGTTTCCCTCCTACGACTCTCCTCATTTTTAAAAAATGAAATTGTGCTTCTTTAAAAGACTGTTGGTTCTTTCAGGATGGGGTGATGTTTGGAGGAGCTCAGCATGGGACGGTGTGCAGTGGGGACGATGAAATCGCGGTGGTATAATAATTTTGCCCAGAGAGCCACAGAGCGCCAGGAGAGGACTTTTGGTCCCTTCCCTCTTTCCATGAGCCTTGCTGGATGGGGCAGTGACAAGCTAGATTTGCCCTCGAGCTGAGTAACCGGCCCTGGTGGATGCACAGAGAGCCATGAGCGTTACCAAGAAAGCTTTTCAGAGTAACGTGGCATCTCTTGAAAAAAGATGCCAAGGTGCCATCGACCTCTCTAACCAGCTTGTAAGCTCCAGATTCTCTACTGATGTTTTTGGTTTGGGTTCACCTGAAAGCGGAACCTGATATGAGGACACGGGGACAGTTTATTTGAGAGGGAATCCCAGGAAGTGGGAATGAGGGAGCAGCATGAGTGGGAATGAGGCAGGGAGGAGGGGAAGCCAATATGAGGGGGAGGCATTAAGGTTCCCACTGTGGGCAATGGGGACTCATTTCTACCGGGGCTTCCTGAGAATCGCACAGAGTGCTCTGTGGAGTTGTCTGCTGGCAGGTTGCGAGCCTGGAGCATTTATCCACCAGCTCCCATTCCCCACCGGCTGAGTGTTGTTCCCACGCGTCAGAAAAAGCCCCGTGGGGTTGTGTGCTTGAGGTGTGACCCTGTCGGCAGGAGATGGGTCTGAGCTCACACAGAACAGCCGTGTGGAAATAGAAGGTGGGCCAGGGGGATGTGATGTGGAGCCTCAGAGGTCATGCCAGGACCCTTCTTGGTGTTGCTGACTGGAGCCAGTCCCTTCTGCCGTCTTGACTCCTTTTCCTATCTTCCCCCATTCCTACAATTCTCTGCTCTTATCCCATATTTCAAGTGACAGTATGTCTCTTTGACTTCTGGTAGATGGTGCTTGTTTATTAGTTTTCAGCCAATTCTGAAATCCTTAGCTCATAATTCTGATTTCAGCCTTGTCAGGAGCAAGCATCGGACCTGTGAGACTTGAGCTTGTCCACCGCAGGTGACTCTGAGTCCTGCACTCCCTGCTGCATCTCCAGTAGAGACAGACCTGGGGATGATGGCATGAGAAGAGGAGAAAGGAGAGGCGGGTTGTCTTGAGCTGCAGCCCCCTGGCTGGATAGGGCTCTGATTCTGATGTGGAGCCGCTCCAGTGTGGCTCTGGTGTGGGGCTGGTCTGCCGGGAGGCCCCAGCACAGGCTCACCTGCGTGTGCCTGAGATGGAGCAGTAGCCAGCCCGCCAGGGCTTTCTTGGCTTCTGGTTTGGTGTAAATATATAAGTACCGACCACAATAAAGCCATTTTTGCAGCCCTCTGAGGTTTTTTCAGAACCGTATTCTGACCTGTAAGCTCTTTTGTGGACAGCATTAGGATTGGTCTCTCATTTTTCTAGTGTAGAAACTAGAGGCCCAAAGAGGTTAAGTGATTTATCCAAAGCTGTGTCATTTGTCACTGGTGGCAGAGGGCGCTGAACCCCGGCCTCTGGACTTCTGACCTAAAGTTCCTGACTTTCCACTCCCCATCCCCACCCCCCCACCCCAGCTGCCAACACAGAAACAGTATTTTTTTTTCCCCTTGTTCTGTCTCTAACTTCAGACCTCTAGCCAGATGATAGCTCTATACAGAGAGGGCCCAGGCTTTTTTATCCCCACATACCTCACCACTCTTAGCCCAGGTCTAGGCAGAGCAGATGTTCAACAAAAGCGTCCTGGTTTCCCTGGAGGGACAAAGCTCAGAGCAGCAGAGTGCCCGGAAGGATTAACTTCGGCCCCTCCCCAGGTAGGACCCTGGCCCATTTAGAGGGAGCCCATGTCCCTGTACAACAGACCTTGGCCTGTTGGCGGCAGGCTTGGAAGTTCTGCCTTCTTGGTAAGCAGTATTCACCTGCTCACTTTTCTGGAGATGTGCTCCATTCTAGGGTCTGTTTTGGGCTGAGGGAGGGCATCCTTCTTTAGGGCTACTGAGCCCTTGCTCTGGGGGCTACTTTCATCTATTTCTGCTCTTTGGCAGATGACGCCCCACATGGCAGAGTAGTTCTGCTGTGTCTGTCCTTCACGTGGGATTAGGCAGTGGTATCTTCCCTTAACCTTTAGGGCGGGTCTGTTTTTTTGACCTTTGCTCTAACCCCTCCTTCACTAAGGAGCATGGGAAGTACACTTTGAAGACAGAGGCAGCTCACTGCGTGTAACCCCTTAGAGCAGTGTTGCCAGACCATGTGTCCGATGGTCTTTATCAGATCATTCCATTTATTCCTGCCGTTCTTTGAGTCGTCAGAGATTTGAAAGTTTAGGGCCAAGGAAGTGAGGCAGGTCAAAAGTGGGGGACTGAGCTCTAGCAGTGCCTTTGGAGGGGCAAAGGAAAGGGGGGCTTTTTTTTTTTTTTTTTTTTTTTTTAGTTCTTTCTTCCCAGTGACCACTCATAAGCCTTAATTAAAATTTGAGGGTTTTCCTACAGATTCCCCTCAGGCTTTTAAACGAAATAATTTAACAAATATTTATTGGGTGCTAATGACATGTGCCATTATTTCAAGACTTCAGAGAAGTACTCAGTGTGATCTCTGTCTTCAAACAGCTTCTGGTATAATTGGAAAGACAAGGGACACGTGGCAAAGGCCAGGCCAGGCAGGTTTTAAGTGCCAGAGGAAGGGCACGCCTGCTAAGCAGCAGATCAGAGTTCTGGGGAGGGAGAGAAACACTTGGGATAGATCTGGTCAAGAGAAGCCTTCCTGGAAGAACTGAGATTTGAGTCAGGCCCCTGAAGGACATGAGCTTTTCTTACAGTAGGTGTTACAGCAGTCTCCTGTTGGAATAGGTCTGTATTGCACATTTTAAACACATTCACCACCAACAGTGTTAGGATCCTGGGGATGAGGTTATTTAGTTCCTAGATGTTCATCAGAGCATTGTTTATAATACCAAGGATTGGGGACAACCTAAATATCCGACGATGAGACATTGGTTGACTAGCCTATGACCTCCCATATTCCCCATATTATGGAATAACCATGCAACCATCACACATCATTTTTGCAGAAATTCACTAATTGACATAAAAAATATTCACAATAGATTGGTCAGTGAAAAAAAGTCAGGTTCCAAAATAGTATGTCCAGTAGGAGTTCATTCGTATTTGTTAACATAGTAACATGCTAGAACGTGACGGTTTTATTAATTTTTTGGCTTATCCGTTTTCTGGTTTTTTTGCTACATGTTCATTAAGTACTCAGTAAGATAACTTCTGATGTATTCCCTCTTTTTTCAATAAAAGAACTGGAACATCCTATAACAATTGTGGGTGGACTGGTCCAGTGGAGTCACCTGTCCCTTATTCTGTGGGGATGATTGCCCTTGGTTCACACTGGTGTTCAGTTCCTGAAAAGACCAAGTTATCTGGCAGGGACGGGAGGTGCTGGGGAGCCTGCTCATTTCCAGAGAGCGATGCCTGAGAGGAAGCCTCCAAGTGCTCCTTCTAGTTGTGGGAACCTGCGTATTTCCTAGGCATGCGGCAGCTGGAGCTGAATTGCTCCTGTTGGCATATGTGGGAGCTCTATTTTTTAAATCCAGCCTTCTTTATACTTTGCATTCTAGTCAGGGAATCACTGCTGCCCACTGTCTAGCTAATTACAGTGCTGGGAAGAAAAAGGTGTTTGAGATTCCAAGCCACTGAGAAGAGCTTACAAGGCAAGAGTGATAGAATACATCTTTTGACAGTAGTGTTGGGGGACAGCGTCTCTGTTCCCCGAAAAGCTCATTCTGATGACCTCTTTGGCCTGGATGCTGTCTGTCTCAACAATAGCTGTCATCTGAATGTCACTTTAGGAGATTTGGGTGCTTGCTTTTTCTTCCCTCCTAGCAGGTTTGAGATTAATGTGTACAGTATTTTAATTTGAATGCTAATTAGTATTTTTTAAATACCCCTTTTATCACATCATTTCCCAAATCTAAAACCTTCCGTCTCTCATTGCCTCTAGGCTCAAGTCCAGACTCCTCAGCCTGGCCTTCCACATTCTAACCCAACCCCCCTTCACACCCTTATTCCCACTACTGGCCTTCTGTAACCCTTTGCAGTTCGTCGGAGCCCATCCATTTATTCGCTGGCCCCAAATATATTTGCATACTGGCTCCTATATGCCCCCTCTCTGAATTGCCCTCCCTTGTCTTCCAAGTCTGTTCTACTCTTCTTTCCCAGGCTGGCTCAAGTTCTTTCCTCCTGAAGTCTTCCCAGACCCCTTGAGTGCACAGTGATCCCTCCTGTGCTAAATGCTTTTAGCACTATGGTCTGTACCAGCCTGTACCATTCTATTTGGCATTTTAAAAAATTGTGGTAAAAAACACATAACATAAAATTTCCCATCTTAACCATTTTAAAGGGTGCAGCTCAGGAGTGTTAAGTCTACTCACATTGTTGTGTCACAGATCTCTAGAATTTTTCATCTTGCAAAACTGAAACTCTACACCCCACTTCGGTTTATTTTGGCATTTTATCAAGGATCAAGGATCCTGCTGTGATATCATAAATGCTGAACTGTTTATTTCAAGTAGCATTCAGTGAGTTCCAGTGTTCCAGGTAAGTCCTCGGTAGGTTCTAGGGGAACACGAAGCTAGACGAGACGCAGCCACCAAGCACAAAGTGTTCACAGTTGTTATCGAACAAGAGTTTGCCGTGTCATTTGTGTATGTCTCATCTCCCTAAATAGGTGATATGGGAGGGATCTTGCTATGAGCCACAACAATTCCTGTTTTGGAACAAGGGAGAATGCTAAATAAATGCAGATTTAGTCCCTGGATCCCCTATGACACCCAGAATAGGGCTAGGCATCCACTTACTGTGTGTTGTTTGGTAATTGCATGTGCTGATGTAAAGGTGTTCTTGAGCTATTTGAGGGGTCTCTATGTGCTCCTAACTAGACTGTGAATTTTTTAAAAGAAAGAATCTTGCCTGTTCTTTCATAACAAGGTTACTCTTATTATTTTGTTTTACAATAAACACAATATGTACTTGTCAAAGAAGTAAAAAAGCAGAAAATACAGACAAGCAAAAGAACATAAATATCAGTAATTGATGTAGTTTCACTCACCCAGAGGTAACTGCTGTGAACTCTGTGCTCTGTCCTTCCAGATATTTGACTCTTCAGATTTGGACACACAAACAGATGCATTTTTTTAAACTTAATTAATTAATTAATTAAATTTATTTATGGCTGTGTTGGGTCTTCGTTGCTGTGCGCAGGCTTTCTCTAGTTGCGGCGAGCGAGGATTACTCTTTGCTGTGGTGCACAGGCTTCTCATTGTGGTGCTTTCTCTAGTTGCGGAGCACAGGCTCTAGGCACGTGGGCTCAGTAGTTGTGGCTCTTGGGCTCTAGAGAGCAGGCTCAGTAGTTGTGGCACATGGGCTTAGTTGCTCTGCGGCATGTGGGATCTTCCTGGACCAGGGCTCGAACCCGTGTCCCCTGCATTGGCAGGCAGATTCCTAAGCACTGCACCACCAGGGAAGTCCCTGGATACATTTTTAAACAAAAATAAAATCCTATCATGGATACATACTCCTTTTATCAGTTTAGTATATCTTTACCTGTCATTAGACAAATTTCTGTAATATAATTTTGATACAATAGATGTTTATTAAAGACCTACACTGTGCCAGGCACCAATTTAAATGTTAGGAATAAAACAATGAACAAAACTTGCTTAAAGTTTACATTAAGGGTTGGGATGAGGGGAGATGATAATAAATTAAATGAGCAGAATAACTCCAGATTCTGATAAGGGTTATTAAAAACAAGTGATGTGAGGGTATCTGGGGAACTACTTTAGATCAGATGGTCCAGGAAAGTCTCTTTGAAGAAGGAAATGGTTAATTAAGACCTTAATGATGCTGGAAAGTTATGATGTAGAGATCAGGGGGGAAAACATACCAGAAAGAAAGAGCAGCTAATTAAGGACCAAAGCTTGAGAATAAGCGTGGCATGTTTGAGGAACTATTAAGAAAGCTACTGTGCCTAAAAGAGAGTGAGGAAGAGGGAAACTGTGTATTAAGTAAAAGGGGGGTGTAGATGGGACTTTTTGTAGGGCCCTATTGGGCCTTGTAAGCCCTGGTCAAGACTTTGGATTTTATCCTAAGGTCAGTGAGAAGCTGTTGGGGGAAAGTGAGATGATCGGATTTGTTTTAGGAAGATTGCTCTCCATAAATGTAATTCACCTTATTAACAGATTAAAAGAGACAAAATCCCCACTTCATTATCTCATTAGATTCAAAGAAAACTCTGATAAAAATCAACATCCAAAAGAGGAAAACACCATACAACAAGTGAGCTGGTGTCCTCACCAAATAGATTACAAGAGGGGGAAAAAAAGAGATTCGAACTACATATTTAAAACTTAGGTGAATGCTTATTACCAAGTGAAAGAAGCCAATCTGTAAAGGCTACATATTGCATGAATCCACCTATATGACATTCTGGAAAAGGCAAAACAATGGAGACAGTAGAAAGATCATTGGTTGCCAGGGGTTGGAGCAGGGAGAAGAATGAATAGGCAGAGCACTGAGGATTTTTAGGGCAGTAAAAATACTCTGTATGATACCACAGTGATGGGTACTGTCATTATACATTTGTCCAAACCCATAGAATGTACAATACCAAGAGTGAACTATAATGTAAACTGTGGACTTTGGGTGGTTATGATGTGTCAATATAGGTTCATCAGTTGTAACAAATGTACTACTCTGTGGGGGATGATGATAATGGGGGATGCTGTACGTGTGTGTGGGCAGAGTATATGGGAAATCTCTGTGCCTTCCCCTCAATTTTGCTGTGAACCTAAAAACTGCTCTTAAAAAAGGAGTCTTTTTTTTAATACTTCTATTAAACTTTAAAAAAGACTTTTATTTTATATTGGAGTATAGTTGATTAACAACATTGTGTTAGTTTCAGGAGTACAGCAAAGTGAGTCAGTTATGCATATACATGTATCTATTCTTTTTCAAATTCTTTTCCCATTTAGGTTGTTAAGTAATATTGAACAGAGTTCGTTCCCTGTGCTATACAGTAGGTCTCTGCTGGTTATCCATTTTAAATACAGCGGTGTGTACATGTCAATCCCAAACTCCCTAACTATCCCTCCTCCCCACCCTTCCCCCCCCCGGCCCCCCCCCACCCCGCAACCACAAGTTCGTTCTCTAAGTCCATGAGTCTGTTTCTGATTTGTAAATAACTTCATTTGTATCATTTTAAAAAAAGGAGTCTTAATAAAAAATAAAAGGTAAATTAGGCAAAACTAAACCATACTGTTTAGGGATTCATTTTGGGGTGATAAAACTACCC
Organism: Orcinus orca; assembly: GCF_937001465.1. Classification (NCBI taxonomy): domain Eukaryota; kingdom Metazoa; phylum Chordata; class Mammalia; order Artiodactyla; family Delphinidae; genus Orcinus; species Orcinus orca. The sequence goes on from NC_064561.1 coordinate 68,581,982, forward strand.
AAACAAGTAAGGAGGAGATTACCGAAAAGTCAAGAGAACAGTTACTCTTAGGTAGGAGGAGGGAGGGGCTTATATGGGAAGGGACACAAGTGGGGCTTCTGGAGTGGCTGGTTTTATCTTCATTAATGGATGGTAGTTACAAAGGTGTTAGTGTCTCTCTCTCTCTCTCTCTCTCTCTCTCTCTCTCTCTCTCTCTCGCTCTCTCGCTCTCTCGCTCTCTCGCTCTCTCGCTCTCTCGCGCTCTCGCTCTCTCTCGCTCTCGCTCTCGCTCTCGCTCTCGCTCTGTTTCAGGACCAAGGAAAGACTTTCCTGAAGTGTTAGTCTTACAATAATTAAGCTGTATATTTCTTTTCTGCTGTTTTCTACCTTTGTGTTAGTTTAGCTGTAAAAAAAGTTTTTAAAAATCAACAACCATTCGTGATAAAATGGAATGAAAGGGGACTTCCTCACCAGATAAGAGTGACTATAAAAATACTACAGCAAACAAATTCTTAAATGAGGAAATTTTGGAACTATTCACTTTAAAATCAGGAAAGAAACAAAAGTGCCCATTATCACCAGTGCAAAAATGCAAGAAAAAGAAATGAGAGGCATACAAATTAGAAAGGAGGAAATAAAATAGTCATTATTTGCATTATGTGTCATTATTTGTATAGAAAACCCCAAACAATATACAAATTATTAGAAATAATAGGATTTAGCCAGTTAGCTTTATATAAGATTAATATGTAAAAGCAATTTTATTCTATACACCAACAGCAAGCTAGAAAACATAAAGAGAAGAATTAAAAACATGATCAGACAAAACGAAATACTTAAGAATAAATCTAACAAAAGGTACAAGTCTTCTACAGAAAAAAGTGTGCAATTTCATTGAGGTATTAAAAGGAGAACTAAATAACTGCAGGGAGATGCCACACTCATAGATAGGAAATTTTTATATCATGAAGATGTCAGTTCTCCAGTTCTCCCCTATTTGTCCTACAGGTTTCAATTAAAACCCCAACAGGGTTTTTCATATTACTTGATAGAGTTTCTGAAATTCTGAAAAAGAAAAGTACGAGGGAAGACTTTCCCTACCAGATATCAGGATTTATTATGAAACTAAGGTAATTAAGACAGTGTGTGGTATTGGCACAAGGATAAACAAATTGACCAATAGAGAGTTCAGAAACAGACTCACATAGATATGGAACTTTGGTATGTGGCAGAAGTAGAGTGCTAAATCAATAGGGAAATAAAGAACTGTATAATAAATGGAACTTGAAGAAAAATCATATGTAAAAAGATGAAATTGGATCCCTCCCTCACACCGTATACAAAATATCAACTCCAGATGGTTTAAGAATTGAAATGTAAAAAAACCCCACAACTTTACAACTCTTAGTAGAAAATATAGGTGATTCCCTTTTACAATTTGAGTAGGGAAAGATTTTAAAACAAGTCACAAAAATGTTGACTACAAAAGAAAAATAGATACATTTGACCATATTAAGAATTTTTATATATCAAAAGACACCTTAAAGAAAGTGAAAAGACAATTTACAGACTGGGAATAGGTCTTTGCAACACACACAACCAGGGAAGGATTAATGTTAGAAATACATAAAAATAACTCCCACAAATTAAGAAAAGTACTAACAACCCAACTGAAAAAAAAAAAAAGGATGAATGGCATAAGAAGCATTTCACAGAACAGGAAACACTTAAGATCAATAGAAATATGAAGAGATGTTCAACATTGTCAGTGATCAGGGAAGTGCAAATTAAGACTGCAATTAAATAACTTTTAGCACCCATTTGATTGGTAAAAATTTTTAAGTTTTGTAATATTAAGTGTTGGAAAGGAGGTAGATTCACAGGCTCTTCAAAATTGCTGATGGGAGTGTAAATTAGTGAACAATTTGGAAAACAGTTAAACATTCACATACCCTAAAATGCAGACATTCTGCTCCTAGGTACATATCCAAGAGAAACTCTTGCATATATATAATAAGTGGACCAAAGATAGTGCATGTCACATGTTTTTTTCATTAAATTAAAAATAACTTTAATAAAATATGCATATTTAGGAATTCTTATAGATGCAATAACACTATATAAAAAATTTAAAAAGGGAATGAGGATTCAGGATGATGGCTGCCTGGCATGGGGGAAGGTTAGGAGATGGGATGGGTGGGAGCCAAATGGTTAGATGCAAGTGATTGTCAAGATCCTAACTTTTACATTAGGTGGTGCGTTTACAAGTGCTTATTACATTAAAACAAAAACAGTTACCTGGGTAGCCAATCAGCAAGCTCGCCAGCCCTGGCTGCTATGTGGACAATGGGTTGAAGGGGGTAAAAGTAGAAGCAGGGTGACCAGTTAGGAGGCTAAAGAGTAGTGCAGGGGAAAGGGGGTGCTTTGTATTCAGATGATGGCAGGTGTGTTGGAGAGTAATAGAATAAGAATACATTTGGGAGGTAAGGGAGGACTTGCTCTGATGGCTTAGATGTAGGAGGTAAGGCATATTCTATTCCACAAAGCTACCATAATTTAACAATCTGCTCATGTAGTCCAGATTGTTTACAATATTTTTTTGCTTCATAAAAAGTCTAAAATGAACATCCTTGTAGCTTAATCTTCATACATCCTGAAGTAATTTCTTTCTTTTTATCTTGAATTAAATTCAACTTCCAGAAGTGAAATTGTTATACCAAAGGATATGTGCATTTGATAAGGCTTTTGATACCTGTTACCAAATTACCTTCCTGAAAGGCTGTACTGTTTCAGCTTCCACTAGCAGTATGAGGCATGACCCACCAGGGAGGCTTGTTCCATCCTTCTCTTCTCCATCAAGAGCTCTGAGTTCAGAACGGTCTCACTGCAGCTGAAGGAATGTGTATCTTCCTAGTAATTTCCCCAGGAATGGTTTTTTTGTGTTTGCTTAGTCTCCCTCTGGCCAGGATCCTTACCATTCAGAGAATATTCCCTGCTTCCTGCAGTGGGCATCCTTAGAGCTTTGGACTCCTGCATGGGGTCTTTCTCTGGAGCATGCAGTCCAGGATGTGAGATGGCATAATCTCCCTCTCCTTGGGAAAGACTCATAATACATGTATCAAAGAGATCCCTTCCCTTCTTTTCTGCACGAGTCTTCCACTCAGACTCTGCCCACCCCCAGCCCTTAAAGACCCTTGGGAATTTCTAACAAGTCTGGGAGTTTTTCTGAATCACTTGGGTAAAGGTTAAGCAGGCATATATAAAAGAATTAATCAATTAATTACTAAAATTCATGTCCTCACAGAGCCTCTAGAGCTGCACTGTCCAATACAGTAGCCACTAGAGACAATTTAAATTGGAATTTAAAGTAATTAAAGATAAATAAAATTTTAAAATTCAGAGTCTCAGTTACACTAATCACATTTCAAGTGCCCAATAGCCACATGTGGCTATGGTCACCATATTGGACAAGACAAACATGGAACATTTCCCTTGCCACAGTAAGTTATATTGGACAGCACTGCTGAAGTTGGGTTGCTCAGGAAATATTCCCAGCAGTCATTTTAAGTGTGGGGTTGGGATGGTCAGTGAGGGTGGGTGAAAGTTATTGGTATCAACCAATATGACTTGCTAGATTTCTCCTTGTTGATCCAGAAATCAGTTTTCATCAAATCTAGGTTCTTTTTACCTTTTCTTCGCTGGCCCTGAGCAGGGGACTCCAGTTCTGTCACAGTTATGTCTTAAGAACTGTGTGTAGTGTGTTTTATAAGAGAAATCTGGTGGCTAGTTCATGACATTGACCAAACTAGGCCAAAGCCCTTTTCCTCCAGTGCATGGTCCTGGAAGGGAAATCGCGGGGGCCACACCTGATGTGCAAACAGCCTGAGGTTTTGCCAGGGTTTGCAGTGGTCCTAAGGAAGAATGCTAGACTGGAGCCAGAAATTCCTTCCTTCCTGTTACCTCAGTTTCTTCTTGTGCAGGATGAGGATGGAGCTGCATCCTTAGATGCAAGAAAGGAGTGCTTAGGGGTGATGATGCTCCAGGTTCTGTCTTTCTGCTACCCTAGAGCTGTGCTCAGCATCTGCCCATGTCCAGACCCTGCGTATGTCCAGACCCTGCTGTGAGAAGCAGCTCTTCCCAGTGGCCTAAACATAGCCCTGGGAGCCCCAAATGCCACATTCGAGTCTTGGCTTGTGCACTGACTCACGGTATGACTATGTAAGTCTCTTCACCTCTCCTCTCCTCCTAATGGGTCATCAGGGGTAGAGGAAGGGTACTGGCCCTGAGTCACCTCCCAGAGAGGAGCTAATTAGGGCTCATTGAGGCAGAGAGGTGGCAGGCTGAAAGGACAACGGAGCTTCTCTAGATAGGGCTGAGGAGGGGCCTGGCTTTCACGCTGCCCGGGCAAACTGTCTGCTGAGACCTGGAAGCCTAGGATCCGTTAGCTTCAGAAGGTCTGTAGACAAGAATTATGAATGAGAGTATGTGGGTACAAGCCTGCGTGCATTTTTCTGCGGAGGGTCCATATCTTTCATCAGGTTCCTAGAGAGTTAAGTAACCATCAAGACATCAAGAGGTTCTGAATCATTACCTTTGGAGGTCTGACTGCCTGGCCCTGTGGGTACTGAGGAGAGGAGCTGCCATTCCTGCTTGGAGAGGGGCAGTGAAGACCAGGCTTCCCCGGGAGATCAGAGGGCAGCTGTTTTGAGTGAAGCTCTTAGAACCACCCCTGCAGAAGGGCCCAGCCAGCAAGTATTTAATGAGCCCTTATCAAGGCCCAGCACTGTCAGCCCCCTGGGGTGGAACTGAAATGCTCTTTGGCTCATTTTCATCTCCCATCCGCTACCTCTGAGGTCTGATGTTTGGTCCCAAGTGAGGATTTTTATCTGTGTGGGCACAACCTAGAAGACAAGGCTGGAGTGCATGTGCCCGTGAAATAGTCATGTGAGGAGGCCATCTGGGGAAGCAGAAGGGATCTTAGGCTGGGTCTGAGGGCACCTGGGTCCTGATTCTGATGTCGACCTTAAATCAATCACTTTGTGACATTGGTTGTCACTTAGCTTCTCTGTGCTTGTTATGCCATCTGTAAAATGGGCTAACTTCCCCTGTCCTAATACTGACGGTGGCTGTTTTGAAAAATAAAAAGGAATTTGACAGAAATTAGCATTTGTTATGTCTTCTTATTTTAAAGTTAATAAATGCTCATTGTAGGAAATATGGAAGACCCAGAAACATATCACAAAAGAAAGGAAAATCATTCACAATTTCACCATGCCGAAATAGATCCTCGTATGAAGTCTTGGTAATTTTCCTTCCAAGTCATTTTTCCATGTATACATTTTTTCTTCCTTACTAGATCTTAATGTTCATATAATTTTATATACTGCTTTTCTCCCCCATTATTATAAAGTATTATAAATTACCCAAGCCATTAATTGTTCTTCAGAAACCTGATTTTTAATGGCTGATGTTCCATCATTTGAAAGAACCAAACTTTTTATTTAACAAATCCCCAAGTGTAGGCTGTTTATAAATTATTAAATATTTCATTATTGTAAAGAATGCTATGTTGAACAACCTTGTATTTAAATCCCTGTACTCATCTCTCTTTCCTTACAGTAAATTCTTAGAAAGCATAAAGTGATACACTCATAAATCTTCATAAAAACAATAGATAGAAGTCATAAATATTAGTTAACATAGTTGAAATAAAGACATATGCACAGATATCCAAGAAAAGTATAGGTAGCCGTTCCCTGTGAGGTCCTAAAATTAATGTACATCCAAGTTTACTAAATAATTATCCCATGTTATGTTAACCATAAAAATCACAATTCTCAGATCATTATGTCATAAGAACAAGAAACTTTCTGACTACTTGTCATCTGAATTTTCAATGAGGATCATACGATGGATTGTGAAAGCCTTTATTTAGACTATATGTGAATTAATAAAACTGAATGGTTTTTAATGTGTTAAACTTGATGTGTAATAAATGAAATGTTAGCCTGCCACCAAAAAAAGAGAGCTGATACTATATATATAGTATATGATACAACTGCACAGCATTGATGAGAATGATGATGAATACCAGTTTATTCATCATGAATTTATATCCTTATACACCCATTGCAATAGGCATTTCTGTGTATGTGAGGTGAATGTCTCCATGATCCTGGTGCGGAGGTATGGGTAAGGGTAGGGGTAGAATTTTGCAGTAGAATTTGTGCCTATTTCTCTTTTTTAGAATTGCCTTATGCCAGGAAAACAAATCATTTATGGTAAGAAAGTTTTCAGTATGACAGGGCAGGTAGTTTAGGCAAAGCATCATTAAAAAAGAACAAACAAACAAGTTCTCGCCTAAGTGTTTGAAACTCTGGGTTCCAGTCCACACCTTACAGAAATTGTTAATAACGCGAGCAGGTCACATTATCTCCTGGGCTTGCGGAGACGACATGAAGGAATGTTGTGAAGATGACATGAAATTGTGTGTGTGTGAACTCACTAAAAATGTAGCAGTGCAGGAAAAGTTGTTCTTTTGCCTTCTCTCATAATGAGATTGCGGGCTGGTGGGAGGAGGAGAAACAAGACAGAAAACAGAGGAAATGAAGGCAAGCGTCCGAGAGACTGAGGGAGGCTGGGAAACCTCACGAGGAGCATGTTCGAGGCCTGGCATAGAATCGACCTGAGGAGGAGCAGCCCCAGGATGGGCCAGGCCACCCTTTAGGCTGGGTCTTGCCTTGGGTCAGCTCTGTCCCGGGGACCACTCCCAGCCTAAAGCCCTGATGCATCCCAAGAAACAGAGACCTTTCTCATTTGTCCCTGGGTGCCTTGGGATTCCACCCTCTGGAAGGCAGTTTTAGTGGCTTGTCTGGTCAAACTCACAGCCACCTTCTCTTTCAAGTCTTAAGATAGGCTGCGTCCTGGGCTGTGGGAACGGGTCAGGGAGGCCACTCTGATCCGTCTGCTTACCTCCAGCTCAGCAGCTGGGAAGCTCCTCACAGAATATCTTGTATGACATGGGTCTTGCCTGTCCACAGGAATGTGCAACACTCTCCACCCGCGGTGGCCAGATACCGAGAGTCATAAACAGAGGTCGTGGTACTGAGCAGTTGGGCCAGTTAATCCCCCAGACGTCAGGGCTCGGCCTGGCAGAGATGGGAGTGGGGCTGATAAAGCCTGATGAAGGGGAGCCGCGGGAGGACACAGATGCAGAGCGGGTGGTATGTACCCCTGTTAAGGCAGCTCATAAAAGTTACCCTTTGCTTCTCAGTCAGCTGAGAGTCTGTAGACAGAAAGGCTGGTCTTCAAAGCCTGTCCCGGGGAAAAGCAGGCACCTTGCAGGGGGATGGGAGGAGGATAGAACCTAAAAACTGAAAAGAATTACTGGGGTTCACTGAGCCCATCCTGAGCCTGGAGAGACACAAAGGACATGGTCCCGACCCTCAAAGAACTTAAACCTGGCTGTACAGTCCTGACAGGCACTCTGCTCGTCATCGTGCCGCTCCTCTGTTCTGGTTGACTGTGACTTCAAGAAAAGCATCTAATGAGCAATAGGAGATGCTATAAACAGGCTCGGTCATGTGGTGCAGGCTAGGAGTGCTGTAGGAGTTCAGAAAAGGCAGAGATCCGTGTGGACTGAGGGATCAGAAGAGGCTTCAGAGAGAACAGGGCCAGGGCCCAGTGCTTGAAGGTTCGGATCTGCTGTCAAGAGGGAGGGAGGAAGAAGGGAGCGGTGTTAGTGAAGATGGGCGTCTGCCTGGACAGCGATGAGGCTAGTCCACCCGGTACCCAGGATTGTGTGGGGATGCTGGGGGTGGGGGAGCAGTGGGAGGGCAGGGCGGCAGCCAGATTGTAGATTGCTTCAAATTCTAGGCAGAGGAGTTTAGTCTTGACTCTATAGCAAATACTGCGTAGAAGGTATCCCTAGTGTGAGGAAGTGTAGAAAGCCATGCCTTGCTGATTACTCCCATGGAATTAATTCCTTTTGCCCTCAGTGAGGCTTCCCAACCTCTTCTGAGAGCCAGGCTGTACTGTGGCTGGCACAGCCTTGGGGACGGCCACAAGCCCCTCCTTCTCCAGCAGGACCTATACATACGGCTGCATCTCCATTCTCCCCTGCACTCCTGTCTCGAGGTTGGCAGGCTAGGGCTTGTCAGCATCAGGGGCGGAGGGGAGGGCAGACATATTCGGGGCTTGCTCGGAACTTGGCTCTGTGCGGGAGCACAGACATGAACAGGACCCAGCGTCTGTCTTCGGGGCTTACAGCCTGGTAGCACCAAATTCATTACCACACGCTGAGCTTGACAGGCGGCTCCCTTTAGGCTTCCTAGAGCCTGCAGTGCTGAATGGGGTCTTCCTCACAGCACCCTGGAGCCAGGGCGCCCTAGATGGCATTCTGGGACCTGCTCCTTTACTACTTCCTTATTCTTGAGGGACCTGGGTTAGAAGGAGAACTTCAGTTGGGTTCTACCAGCCCCCTGGACTCTCTCTGGCTTAGCACGCCTGTGTTCAGAGAATGGGGAAGGCCACAGAGGCATGGCTGACGCTGGCCAGCATGGTGGGTAACAGCCCTGTAAGAGTGCCACACGAGGGCTTCCCTGGTGGCGCAGTGGTTGACAGTCCGCCTGCCGATGCAGGGGACACGGTCCGGGAGGATCCCGCATGCCGCGGAGCGGCTGGGCCCGTGAGCCGTGGCCGCTGAGCCTGTGCGTCCGGAGCCTGTGCTCCGCAGCGGCAGAGGCCACAGCAGTGAGAGGCCCGCGTACCACACACACACAAAAAAAAGAGTGCCACATGAGGGAGAGCCAGAGCAGGGAGGGAAGTGGCTGCTATAAAGGCTGGCCCCCTCCCCCATGGCTGCGTAGGGTGGGTAGGCTACATTTTCCTGCCTTGAACTCCAGCCCTCCGTGTGGGAAGAAAGATTGAGACCGCTTCTGGGAAAAGGGGCTATTGGAAGAACACGAGGATAGCCAGGGGGCAGAACCCAGGCCGAGATAAGCAGCCCTCTCAAGCTGGGGCTAGCTGCCAGCGGTGGCCTGCGCTCAGAGGCCACAGAGCCTGTACAGGGAACGCCACCTGAATCCTGCCTAGATCAGTCACACCCCAGGAAGCCCTTCTGTGCCCCGCAGTGGGGAGCCACGGCTGATGCTCTGGCCAGCTCTTCACAGCCACAGCTGCACCCCAGGAGCTGTGACTTAGTCTCCGTGCCTTTCCTGCCCCCACAGAGAAGCCTCTACAGAAACCTCTTCTCTGTACAACCAGGCTCCTTGTAGGGGGTAATCAAGTCAAGAGATGCACAGATTTCAGCCATTTGGGAAAGCAAGGTAGGAGGGAGATTCCCCAGGGAAAGAAGAGCTGCCTGGCGAGCTCAGAAAAGTTTGGGGTTGGGGGAGGATTTGTAGCGCTGGGAGGGAGGGACAGGGAAAGTGACTGGGGGTGGATTTTGTACTGGAGCCAAATGATTGTGGAGAGTGGGGTTGGTGTCAGGTGAAGTCCGTCATGTCTGAACAGATGGCTCGCTCTCTAGTGAGGCCCCATCCTTTCGAGGCCGTTCTTTCCCCAGAGCTCAGTGGAGTTGGGGTGCTGAAGAGCCCCTGGAGGACTTGGTCTCTTCTTGGAAGGCAGATGATCTTCCTCTTCCTCACCCTTCAAGGACATCTGCCTGGGAAGAGTGGGCCTGGGAATAGGGTGTCTGTCCTAGAGGAGACACCCTGGGAGCAGATTTGCGCTGGGAGCAGAGCTCATCTGCCTGGACATTCCTGTGTGTCTAAGGATTGAGCTGTTTGCAGAGTGTCTCTTTATCCTGAGGACAGCCTCAAAGGGAGCAAAACAACGTAGAAGGAAAATAGAATTCTGTTTTTTTGGTGATGCAGTGAACATCCTATGAATTAGAGAGAGAAATCTACCCCCCCCATGCCCCAAAAAGCTGGGGCTGAATAACTTTGGGAAAACTGTTTGGCTTGATCTGAGGCAGGGCCCCTGCCTCGAGTCAGGGGAGCACTGGGCTGCCTCACCAGAGTGTTCCTGGCTCCCAGAATGGCTGAGTCCTCCCCAATCTGTGGGGAAAGAATCTCATGGGCGGTCATCACCAAATTCATCTGCCTCCAGATGTTCAGGGAGGGAGGGGAAGGAAGAGGCGGTGATCAGCGGAAATGCCGCGGAGGTGACAATGTAGAGGGAACTTCCATGGAATCTGATGGACCTTAGGGTTTTGTTTTGTCTTGTTTACGGCTTTACCAAATTTCTTAGTTTCCAACAAAATGTCTTCACAGATAGTCCTTCTATTAGTTATCTATTACTCCATTAAAAAATGACCTCAAAACTTAGTGGCTTAAAACAACAAACATTCGTTATCTCACGGTTTCTGTGTATTGAGAATCCAGGTGTGACTTAGCTGGGTGCTTCTGGCTCAAGGCATCTCCGGAGATTGTAATGCACCTGTCATCCAGGACTGCTTTCATCTCAAGGTCCAACTGGGGCTGAAGGATCTGCTTCTCAGCTCATTCACGTGTTATTGGCGGGCTTCAGAAGATCTGCTTCCTAACTCCCTCACAGGAGCCTCTTCACAGGGCTCCCTTACAACATGGCAGCTCGCTTTCCCCAGGACAAGCAATCCAAGAGGGAAGCCACAGTGTTTTGATACCCTAATCTCGGATACAACATCCTGCAATTTACCAATGTCTGTTTGTTAGAAGCAAGTCAGTAAGTTCAGCCCACACCCAAGGGGAGATATTACACAAGGGCATGAATACCAGGAGGCAGGGATTATCAGGGGCCATCTTAGAGGCTGGCTGCCCCAACTCTCATTTCAGCCTTACAACACCCCCATGCTGTAGACAAGGAGAAATAGTCCACCAGTAAAGAGGAAAAGGAGCTCTAGAGAGGGGAGGGTATCTGCCCAGGATCACAGAGAACCAAGTGGTAGATTAGAATTTGAACCTCTATATCTGTCTGACTTCAGATCTAGTGGTCTTTCTCATCAAGATGCCTTGACGCCTGTCAAATCCACTGCCCCCGGTTAGGAGTTGGAGCAGATTTGAGTTGACTGAGCATCAGGGACGTTGATACTGGCTGATTTGCTGCTTGATTCTTTCTGGCTGTTTCCAGATTCTCAGGGACATAGCTCCTAATCATTCTCTTCTATAACAATCACAACTTCTATTATACTCCTTTTTATTTTTTTTTAAATAAACCTTTAATTTAGAAGGTTTATTTAAAACCTTCTAGAGAGGTTTTAGAAGGCCAGAGAGTTCCCGTATATCCTAACCCAGTTTTCCCTATTATCAAGATCTCACATTAGTATGGTACATTTGGTACAATTAATGAACCAATGTTGACACATTATCATTAGCTAAAGCCTATCTTTTATTCAGATTTCCTTATTGCTCCTATGTAATTGAGCCAGGCACTGGGTTATACATTATTTTATAAATCTCGGACCAATTCTATGATGTTGGCACTATTAATATCTCTTTTTTACAGAAGAGGAAAGTGAGGCACAGAGATTAAGTAACCTGTCAAGATCACAGAGCTGTGCAGAAGCCAAGTGAGCCTTTGAACTGTGGTCTCCCTCACCCCCATGTAGTGCCCTCAACTATTTATGCATCTCTTCCTCTCTCTCATCCCCTGACTCCTGCTTCTAGGAAGGGAATTATACACGTAAGCACGAACATCTGGCCCTGCTCATAAGGCTTAAGTTTATGGGAAAGATAAGAGGATGCCAGGAGACTGTTTCAGTGGCTCCTCCTTTAGCCTCAGCTTTCTCATCTGTGGGCTGATAGGATCAGATTAATGACCCTGGATCTCTTCTGCATCTGACTTTCTGCAACCCTGTAGGTCTATCCCAGAGCCCTGTCCAAAGGATCTGGGGGCTGCTGGTGGGAAAGTTGGGAAGGAGGTGGGTTCTGCTTCCCGAGCACACAGTGTCACTGGCATCTGGGAAATGAGCCTGCAGATGGGTGTGATAGATCTGTCATTGTATAAGATTGAACCACCTGGCTGTCCATGAAGTGAAGACCCCAAGGCTGTCGGCTCTGTATTTGAGCTTATTGCCCTTAACTAGTCCAGGAGCCTTCGGGAATAAGGCTTCTAGGGAAGCCACTCGGAACAATATTTTTCCTGAAACATAAAAGAAACCCACTCTTTGAGGAGGACAAGCGCACTGTGCAAAGAATTTGTTCCTATAAAGGGTGACTTGTCAGCATCCCAGAGGTAGTGTCTCCAAGTGGGGGAAGAACATGGGCTTGATAGTCATATAGACCTGGCCTGCCTCTTGCACACTGGTGACCCTGGACAAGTCTCAATCTCTCTGTGTCTCCATTTCCACATTTGTAATATAGGGAAAATATAAGGATAGCAACCTCATGGAGTTGTTCTTAGGATTAAATGTAATAATTTATGTAAACATTAAACCCAAAATAAATACTTAACAAACAGTAGTTATTTTTAGGATTTGTTTGAATAGTAGACTGATTTTAATTCCAGCTCTAAAAATGATTCTTTTTTTGACTCTGAGGTCTGTTGCCCTATTGGAGTGCCAAGCAGCCAGAAAGTACCAGTTGCTGAGAAGCAGTGCAGCTCTAGGAGACAGGGGGCTTTGCTCTCACATACTGAGGTGGAGGGGGGAGTGTGTCGAGCTTCTCCATTTAGCTCTTTCTCCACCAGCTGCAAAGGAAGCCTGTAGCTTTGGCAGGACAAACCCAGCCCAGTCCTGACTGCCCCAGCCAGCCTTCCTTGGTGCTGTCTGATATTCCACGGATGGCCCTTGGGCTCTTGAGGGCCACCTCCCCTGTGCGGTGAGGAGGACCGTCCAGAGGGTTCCCCTGCAGGGCACCTCCCTGACCTGGCAAGTGGCTCTGTGTTGGCCTCTTTGGCTCTCCACAGAGAGGCTTGAGTGCTGTGTACCAGCCTGGAGTCCTGGATACTAGGCTCAGTGGGGGTGTGTGAGAGCAGGCCCTCCATGACAGTAGGACCGGGGCAGAAGGCGAGGCCTGGCGGCGCCACACAGATGGGTCAACTCCTCTAGCAGGAGGCTCCCATCTGTGCCTCTGAGGCCCCAGGCGCTAGCAGAATAGAGACAAAGGGAGCTCACTGTGAGTAGTTCTTGCAGTGCCGGGAAAGGTGTTTAGACCAGGTCCTTTCTTTTCTTTTTTCACAGGAAGGCACAGCACCAGAGAGGCTGGACTTGACTTTGATTCCAAGTCCACTGTTGCCTGGGGTTAGAATTGGCTGAGTGATTCCAAGAGAGTTAAGAATGGGGAGGTTCAGGAACATTAGTATATTACTGAGGGTGGCCTGGACATCCATACCTAGGTGGTGCACATGATAGATAGGCATTTGTAACACACCCATGAGGCGCTTGTGTATCTGTGTTCAAGAAACCTCTTTTCCAGAGGGAGGTTGGCTGCCAGCCCACTTAGGAGGCTCTTAGCTCACATACAGACCAGGAAATGGGTTTTCCACATCCAAGGAACACTAACCGCGTCTAAGGAGTCATTCCGTGGGCCTGTCCCCCTCTGGATTTAGGAAGGAAGAGGCCTAGACCTGTGGCCTGGCAGCCAAGGCCCCCTAACGGGAGGAGCCCCCAGTGAGGGCCCATTTAGAGAGCCGCTGTCCCCGGCCTTGGTGCTGAGAACAGTTGGTCCTGAGGATTAGGCCACTTCTGAGGCTGGTGTGGGGAAGAGAAGTTGAGGGTGGTGACAGCTGGGGAAGAAGAGGAGGCTGGATTGTGAAATGTTTAATTTAGTCTCTGACTGACAGGAAAAAGCTATTGGTAAATTATTCTATTAAAAAATATATAATTATGACCCTAGCTGACCGTGCGGTTGCCTTGCTTCTGCCCCCAGCCCTTCAGGGAGCCCCGATCTCTGCTACCTCCCCCATTGCTGTTTTACGGTGGAGGTGTCAGCTCATGACACTCAGATTCATGTGCTGCCGACCCAACCCAGATCCTTTCTTTGCTGGCCCAGGGTCTTCTTCCCTTCCCCTGGCTCAGAGCGACCCATGTGGTTCATGCCTTTTGGAGTACCCTGTTGCCTATGGTGTGTCCTCACTTTGGGAATGGGGGGAACGGAAGAGGAAAGCGGGGAAGGTTGACTCCTTGCCACGTTATAGACTTTGTGGCAGTTCTTTTGATGAGGAGGAGGAACCCGAGTGAGGAACTGGAATGAAGCGATTCGGGATGGGAGGTATGTATTTCTGAGCCATGGGATCATTTCTCCTTAATGAAGCCTTTTTATCTCCCAGATCAAACAGGACCAGAGAGTGCTGGATATCTAGGAATTGCCAGGGGCTCCTAATTTTTCTCTTTTTTTTAAATTTAAAAATTACACAAGAAGAGCTTAGTATAGGAAAGTCAGAAAATACAGATGACCAAAAAGGAGAAAATAATAACAAACACTTAAAATCTTACCAACATCAACAAAACTAAGCATTTTGGAGTAAATTTCTCCAGGCCTTCTGCTATGTATAAAAAATTGTTTAAACAATTTTTTTAAAAAATGGGACCATACAGTACCTATTGTTTCATAATTTGCCCCTTTTTTCATTTAGAAGTATATTAGAAACATCTTTCTGTGGCAATAGTTGTATTTTTGTGCCATCATTTTAAAAGGTCACATGATATTTCATTTTATAAATACAACTATAATTAATTTTATCAATTATTTATAATTAGAAATTAAGTTTGTTTTCAATTTTTTGTTATGCCAGTTGTGCTTCTAGATAAAGTTTCCTTAGGATGAATTCCCAGATGGAACTGTAGGGACTAAAGTTATGTACATTTTAAGGCTTTTGATACCTCTTGCTAAATTATAATTCAGAAAGATTATACCAATTTACCTCCACCACCAGTATTTGAGTGCCCATTTCTGCATGCTCTCGCCAATGTGTTTTTTCCACCTTTACAAATCTGATATGTAGAATGTTATTTTATTTTAATTTACTTTGCTTACTATGTAGGCTGAACATTTTAATATGTTTATTAGCATTTTGTATTTCATTTATGTCTTTACCCAGTGTTTTTTTTTTGCGGTACGGGGGCCTCTCACTGTTGTGGCCTCTCCCATTGCGGAGCACAGGCTCCGGATGCGCAGGCTTAGCGTCCATGGTTCACAGGCCTAGCCGCTCCGTGGCATGTGGGATCTTACCGGACTGGGGCACGAACCCGTGTCCCCTGCATCGGCAGGTGGACTCTCAACCACTGCACCACCAGGGAAGCCCCTTTACCCAGTCTTTTATTGCGGTATTTATCTTCTTCTCATTGTTTTACAAGGTTCTTTTTTTTTTTTTTGCGGTACGCGGACCTCTCACTGTTGTGGCCTCTCCCATTGCGGAGCACAGGCTCCGGACGCACAGGCTCAGGGGCCATGGCTCACGGGCCCAGCCGCTCCGCGCCATGTGGCATCTTCCCAGACCGGGGCACGAACCTGTGTCCCCTGCATCGGCAGGCGGACTCTCAACCCCTGCGCCACCAGGGATGCCCTGCAAGGTTCTTTTTATCTCGAGTATTAACCTTTATTTTGTTTGATATACAGTTTTCCACATTATTATTTGCCTTTAGTTTTGTGACATCCTTTGACACAGAAGATTTACATTTTTTAAAGTCGTAAGCATCAATAAGCATCAATATTTATTTTTGGACTGCCTTTTGATGAAGCTTAGAAAGTCTTTTCTACACCTGTGTTATATAAACATCCACATAAATGTTCTAGTGTTTTATTTAACATTCAAATCTTTTAACCATCCACAAGTTATTTTTGTGTATAATAAGTATGGTATTTAAAAAATTTAGTTAACTTGTTATCCCAGCAGTGTTATCAGACAATATGAAATGTCACTTTCATCCTGTATGTATTTATAATATTACATTTTATACAAGCACTGGCACCCTTAATGAAGCCTCTGTTAGACATTGCAGTTGTTTCTCGCCTTTATAATATGTTCTATCGATCAGTCTATTCTGAAGCCTGATCCACACTTTTAAATTATTGTAGCTTTATAGTACATTTTAATATCTGACAGTGCAAGTTCCCTTTTTTTATTGTTTTTCTGTATTGATGTTTTTCTTGGCTATGCTCATATGTTTATTCTTTCAGATGAATTTGAGAATCATTATGCTCTTGGGATTTTGATTGGAATGGTGTTAAATTTAGAGATTAACTTGGGAAGATTTACATTGTAAAGTACTACATTTTTCTATCAATTCATATCTTTCAGTTTGTTTGTTTCCTTTAGTAGAACTAGAGCATAGTTTTCTATTGTAGATCTTGTATGTTTTTACTAACTTTATTCCTATCATTTTATGTTTTTAATAGACGTTGTTAATGGGATTTTTTTTCATCGTATTTTCTAATTGTATATTGTTCATATACAGGAAAGCACTTGGTTTTTATACATTGGTTTTGTAACTGGAAGGAAAACATGCTGTCTTCCAGTTTTTCCTTTGGTGCCAAAGGTGTGTTTGACCTAATTTGAGGCGATTTAATTTCCTTCTGGATCGGGGCCATAGCTCCTCCCAGCCATCCCCTGTGGCCACAGCATAGAGTTTGAGGAAAGAATGGCAGGCACAGTCTGCTCCCTGTCAGCTGCCTCCTAAGGATGGACGTGTTGTGAAACAGATGCCCACCTAGTTCTTTTCCTACTCCAATCCCAGCGATTTGGATGCTGAGAAACAGAGACTTACCAGCCAGTGAAAAATAGGTGC
Organism: Orcinus orca; assembly: GCF_937001465.1. Lineage (NCBI taxonomy): Eukaryota > Metazoa > Chordata > Mammalia > Artiodactyla > Delphinidae > Orcinus > Orcinus orca. The sequence goes on from NC_064561.1 coordinate 68,598,666, forward strand.
CACGTCAAAGCTGAGGCAGGTGGAGAGATCACGAGGGATGTAGCGTGTTTAGATTAAATTTGGTGCCACCCCTGGGAGCTCTCAGGAAACTGTATAAGTGCCATACACTTGGCGTCCGGGATGGCAGAAGGCGTGTGAGGTTATCCTCACTGTGGCCCAAAGGCAGGGCTGGATCAACTTCCTTTCTCCCCATGTTAGAGAAACCAGGGTCAGGAAAACTCCAGGATGGTGGTATTGCAGCCATGTGCTCCTTCTAAGAAGGATGGAGATATATTAACCTTCAAAACTTCGGGGCCAAAAAGGAAAAACTGGTTATGGAGACTGTCTTCATTGTTAAGTGTGAAGCAAACACGTTTGGAAAGATGTCGTGGAGAGTGCAGACTAAGGAGTCCCCATCAGGTTTTACACAGTCTACTTTGGTTGAATGAAAGATTCGCTCCGCCATTTCTCTCTGCGTTTTAGCACTTGGGGTTGCCTCCCGGTGATGCACACCCTCTCAGCCCTCCCACCGCTCCCTGCCATGGCCACCCCCATTCTTCCTTGCTCCCCACAGGGGTTGAAAGCTGGAGGAGAAGATGGCCCCAGCGGTACTGCAGAGAGGATCAGCCCAGCAGAGGGACACAGGGCTGGAATAGTTAGGGAGAGACATGGAGGCATAGGCGGAAGCAGGGGGCCCATGGACATGGACATGAACATGGAGGGTTGGAGTGGGGCATGGAGCTTAGAACTCTGTGGTGGCTCTTATTCAGGGCAGGGCCCAAATAAGCCTTGCCTGCATTTTCTGGTGCCTCTCTCTGAGTGTCCTTCCAGTCAAGGTAGGGACATTGCTCTAGTCCTGGTGGTCCTATGAAGGCCACCTCCTTATTATGTAGACTTTTATCAACCAAGTCTTAAAGGTCTGGCCATGTGCCCAGACCTTATCCAAACCAGATCATCCCTTCTATTCCCTTCCTTTTACCACTGAAACCAAATGGAAATCCATGCCCTTTTACGTCTTCCAAAGAAGGAGACAGCACAGCCTTGGTTGTATTTTATTCCAGCGTTTTGGACCATCTTGTTCCCAGAATGTTCTATTTTTCAACTAGGCCAATCTTGTAATATCAAACCATTATCCCATGGCATGACTTAGAGAATGTGGAGAACAGGCAGACACCCTTTTTTGGTAGAGCCCTTTAGGACCTTGAAGGATTATTAAGTTTGCCTTTGAACTTTTGCCAGCACAACCAAGTAAGAATCATACTTGTTAGGTGTGGTGTACGCTGCCTTGTACACAGTAAAATGATGTTAGTTGTTTTTATGTTGTTATTTATATCGCCATTCTTAGGTCATGATAGCATAACTGGTTTTCAGTATTGTTTAAGTTAAAATATTAACTGGAGGTGTAGAACTGTTCCAATAAGGATAGAAAGGGCACATATGGCCCTCTCCCTTCCTATCTGAGAGGTAAATGTGGTAAGCCAAAGGTCATCGTATGTCATTTGGGATGGGTCTAAAGGCTCACTACCCCCACTGAACTCTAAAATCTTTGAAGGCACGTGTTGTGTCTTAGTCATCTCTGAAACCTCTGTTGTCTAGCATAAGGTTTACTCAATGCATGTTTGTAAAGAAAGGGAGGGAGCAAGGGAGAAGCCTGTGTGGCATCTCAGCATTGGAAGGGACACTAAGATCCCTGTATAGAAACTGCCCTTCTAACACCTCCACCAACTAGCGATCGTGCCTTGCCTGCTTCCCCTGAACTTCCACCCCCTGGTCTTATGTCTTTCCTTTTGAAGATAGCTCTGATTCCTTACTTCCTTCTGCCAGATCTAGAACTCACTTCAGAACATCTGTAGGAGACTATGTCAGAGTCATCACAGGTCATTAAAAGTCAAGCATGTTGGCCCTAATCTTGGAGGGTTAAATCAGAATGGTCCTTTCCCAGCACTGCCTCAGGGCCAGAGTCTGCTTCCTGGGTTTGAAGGCTGACACAGCCTCTGAGCCTCTGCTCCAGCGAGTTCCCCTCATTCTCCCCCAGATCAGTGCAGGGGCACATGCTAATCATTTGCCATTACCTCGGGATCGTATAGTATAATGGTCGAGGGTGCAGGCTCTGGAGCCAGAATGCCTGGCTGGTTTGCATCTTGGCCCTGTCTTTCAGTTTCCTCATTTGCAAAGTAGGATTAACATTGCCTCTCCCCCACCTGCAGGGGCTTAAATGGGTTACTTCATATAAAGCACTGACCACAGTGCCTTGCGCATAGTAATCACTAAATAAATAGTAGCTATTATTATCCTTATTAAAGTTGTAGATCTTCTTGCTCATGCTGTAGAGAGAATTTTGTATAAAATTCTGCCTTAGGGCTTCCCTGGTGGCTCAGTGGTTGAGGGTCCGCCTGCCGATGTGGGGGACGCGGGTTTGTGCCCCGGTCCGGGAGGATCCCACGTGCCGCGGAGCGGCTGGGCCCATGAGCCATGGCTGCTGAGCTTGCGCGTCCAGAGCCTGTGCTCCGCAACGGGAGAGGCCACAACAGTGAGAAGCCCGCGTACCGCAAAAAAAAAAAAAAAATTCTGCCTTAGCCCCGCCCAATATCCTGTGTATATTTCTTGGTGTCTTTGTTTGTCACTCACTAGACCATGAGCACCCTTTGGGGAAGGGTCATTTCTTATTCATTTTTGTTGCCACAGTGCCTGGCATACATCAGGCACTGGAGGAATGTTTGTTTAACAAATGAAAAACCCTGGGTTTCTATTTAGGCTCTGCCACCTACCAGCTGTGAAACTTCGGACAAATCATTTAACTCCTTGGAGCTTGAGTGTTTTCATGTGTAAGATGGGAATAAAAATATGTATCTCTCTGGGTTTTGCAAAGATTAAGGGAGATGATATATGTGAAAGTCTTTGGGAAAAAGGTCCTAGGGGGGAAAAAAGCCTTGTTTGGATAAGGATAATAGAGCTTAAGCTTCCTGAGGGTCGGGATCAAGCTTTGTAATTTATTCCCCTGCATAATCTCCACAGCACCTTGCATCTAGTATGGGATTCTGAAGTATTTGACTCCTTAGATAGATGAATGGGTGGTTGGATGGGTGGATGATTGAGCATGTATAATTGTATTGTCTAATCTTTCATGTAAATGAGCTCTGTCTCTTCCCAAATGACGTAAGGACTGGGGTCACGCCTCAAAAGGCTGCACCCTTCCTACTGTAGCCTGGGACAGCAGGCTGCCTAGGGGCTGAGTGATTCCGGGTGATAGGCTGCTGGGGCTGATTTCGGAAGCTCTGGAACCCTCCGCCCCAGCTTTCCACCAGGTGGCAGGGCACTACCTGGCTGAGCACCGTCTCCAGCATCTTCCTCTTTTCTCCACCAGGTGGCGGGGCAGGCTGTGTCTCGGATGCTGCCCTGCCCTCTGGAAGGGGGTCCCCTCCTCCTGGGCCAAGGCCTCCTGGAAAGCCTAACCTGGCTGTAGGTGCCCCTAGAGGTCTCCTGCTTCCCTCCCAGTTTAGGGCCTGTCGATGTCCCTGCTGCCCTGTGGAGGAGGTGGAGGCAGGCTCTTGGTGGCCCTGCTGTCTGAGTCCTGGCCTGTCAGGGAGTTTACCTTGTTGCTCCTCAGGGTGTTATCTAGGATACAGCCTGGCGGGAGCAGGCCCTCACTGCACGTTAGTGGGATGGAGATTCCCGTGTGGATGGCTGATGGATGCTCCAGCTTGGGAGCCACCCCTCCTGCCCTTTCCAGCCTTCCTTCCTCTTTCCAAACCCCTGCAGGTCTTGGAGGGAAGCTGCTGCTGTCTTGCTGGCCCTCCTCCCCCTTCTGCGTTCGTTCCTCCCTTCACACAACTAGGAGAACGGCCCGGGGCTGGCTTGCAGAGCCGGATAAATGATGAGTTCTACAGGCCTCTTCTCTGTGGGGAGGTTGTTCAAATCCTGGGCTGCTCCTAGCTTCCTGGGGCTCTAGGCCCTAGTTCCCACTCACCCAGGCCCTCTCAGCTCAGGGCCCAGACCAGTGGAGTCCCTTTCTTTTTGTATTCTGTCAACAGCTGCTTCCAGCTCCTTGATTCCACATCCTCCCTGCTAACCCCTCCTCACACAGTCTCGTAGACATGGTGATCGTGGGCCCCGGCTTGGTATTTTGTCAAGGTGGGAAGGCCTGACGGGAGGGTGTCAGTGCCCACCAGGAAACCACAAGACATTTCCCTTAGACGCCTTGGGGGTCCACACAGCCTCCTCTCCCCTCGATCAAAGCACTGGAAGGACTTGAGAGATCACATGGTCCAGCTCTCCTTTTATAGGTAAGAAAATCGAGGCTCAGAGTTGAAAAAATTTCCAAAGTTACACGACAGGTTGGTGACTGATCTCTGACTAAAAGCTCAGGTCTTCTACGTCTCTGATGAGGCCTTGAGTTACCAGCCTCTCCTTATACGCGTCTCTGCTTCTCTTCACACTGGGTCACTGACTGTTTTCTTCCAGGCCCACTGCATACACGGCAGCAGCATCTTTGCCAGCTTTTGTTCTGACCTGGTGGGAGGGCGCATTTGGCCACCTGTGGCCTTTGTGGGCTGTGGGCTGTGGAAAAAGGAGTTGGGGACTTGTTCTTCAGGAGGGGGACTCTTGGGGGAGGGGAGTGATCTGTATCCTGAGAGTGCTTGAGTGGGTTTTCTATTCCTCTACCCAGGAGGAACACTTCTTGGGCCTCTGCCTCAAGCCCAGGGCTGAGCAGGATGTGAGATCAGTGGCAATGGTCTCTGAAGGTACTTGGAATCTAGGGAGCAGGTTGACTCTAAGTAGCTCCCATGACTGCATGATCACTCTGCGCCTCCTCTTCCTCTCACCCTGTCCATGGGCCATGCAGAAGGGGGCCCCTCACGCACGGTTCCCACATGACTGGCATCTCAGGTCTCCTGCTGTCCCCCAAGGGGTTACCTCTTGAAGCAGGGGGCAAAGGAGGATCTACTGACTGAGCCACTGGGGGAGGCTGGGTGCCCTGCACGACCCTGTCTCCTCCCAGGCTTCTTTTTGAGCAGCTCCCATACTCTGCCCATCCATTAGGGATAGAGGGAGGACCATTCGCCCTCTGCCTGAGCCTGCATGCTCTGAGCGTCCTTTTCTGAGGACTTAGGGAATTTTCTAAATTGCAAGCTTAGTTTCTTTTCCTTTTCTGCTTACAGCCCTTCAGTGGCTCTCCTCACCATTTTCCAGGCCCTCCAGGGCCTTTCCAGCCTCTCTCTTGGCATTTCCTCACCATCACTGGACACACGGAACTCCCTTCTCTCCCTCTTTAAGCCACATTCTCTCTCACTTCTGGACTCCTGCACGTACTGATCCCTTTTTATGAAATCCTCTTCCTCCCCCACCCCAACGTTGCTGGCTAATTCACACCACTCCTTAGAGCTCATCTTAGATGTCCCCCCTCTGGGAAACATTCCAGCTCCCAAAGAACAGGGTAGGGCCTCTGTTGTTACCTCTCTCGTGGCCTTTGTCAGACTGAGTTGTAGTAGCTTGTTTCCTGATAGACCTCCCTTACCAAAGTGGCATCATCTCCTTAAGGAAAGGGGCCAGTTTGGGGGGGACTGGGGGCGGTGTTTCTGTTTTTTAATTACATGGAGGTGCCCTCAGCTCCCACTGCCACGTAATAGGTGCTCAGGATAGATTTGTGGAGTGTGGTACAAGCTGACAGGTGTATGAGGAGCAAGCAGGCCTTCCCTGCAGCACTTCCTGCTCTGGACCCTCTGAGCCTTTAGGTACCTTACTCCTGTGTGGAGCTCAGTGTGCAGAGGTTCTGTGGGCAGAGACCACTCGTTCATTCAATAAACATGACCGAGTCCCTCCTGTGTGTCCAGCACCGTGCTGACACTGGAACACAACAGTAAATAAGACAAACATGGTCCCTAACCCCATGGAGCTTATATGCTAGTGGAGGAAACCAAATATGAAGCAAATATGAAAATAACACAGTTACATATTGTGATATGTCCTAGAAAGGAAGTGAATGGGCTGATTTGGGCGCTATGACAGAATAAGAGGAGGGGCTGTGCCCACAATACTCTCTCCCCCTGTGGCCAGCACACCTCTTTCTCTGCTGAGGCCTTAAGCCCCATATTCCCACCTCTGCTGGGTTTACTTCGGAGTTACATTCTGGCCTCTGTAAAAGTGGTACTAATGAGTCCTCCTAGGAACTTTTCCTTTTAGCACTGAGTGCCTCTGGGATGCAGGGCTCTCCAGGGTGGGAAGGAGATGTCTGGGCAGAAAAAGGGGCGCCTTGCTTTGCTGCAGCTGGGGAGGCCTTCAGGAGGGCCCAGATTCATCACCAGAAGTGTCGGAGTCCTTCTATCTGAGGTCTGGAGATGTTCGCTTCCTGGTGACATAGTGGAGCATCAGCAGGACCGGCGTGGATGGCATGAAAACCATCGCCTCCTGTGGCAGGTGCCAGCTCTGTCCAGGAGGACCGCGTCACTCTGCTCCTTGGCCTGGTCTGGGCAACGCGGTGCCCTCTGGCTCTGCTGACAGCTGTGCGGGCCTGGGCTGCTTTCTCCTCTGAATAGCTGTTTGCCTTCTTGGAAGGCTTTGTTTTGGGTGAACTCATGTTGAAAGAGATGGGGTGTCCCTCCAGGGTGCTCTCCACTGACCCAACCTGGAACATAGGGAGCTGTCTAGCTGCTCCTGTCTCCCCCACCCAGTTCCCCTCCGGGTCACTCATACTGGCTCTTGGAGGTCTTAGAGGCGAGCATTGCCAACTGGTGTCCAGAGCAAGGGGAGTTGGCTTTGTGGAGCTGGGTGGAGAGGCTGGATGGCCAGCCTGACCCTGTGGGGTTAACAGGATGGTGGCAGGTTCCTGCCCCGGGCAGTATAGTGTCTAGTGTTGTAACTCCCTTGCATCAAGACACCTTTGTTTCTCCTTCAACTGGGACAGTGGATTCCAGCTGCAGGTTAGGGGCTCCTGCTGGCCTGAGACTAGAAACTCCACTCTGTCCCAGGGAGACACAGTGGCATCTCCTGACATTCAGCCACAAACCATCCCTCCTGGCAGAAGCTTGGTCTCTATTGGCTCAGGGTTGGTGGGCTATGCTTTGGAGTGGGGGCCACGGGTAGCGTTGGGAAAGGCCCAGCCCCCTCCCTGGACTGGAGGGGGCCCAGCCAATTCATGAACTTCAGAGATGAATGGAGTGGGGGGCTGAGAAAAAGAGGCCCACGAACTTTGGGAACCCATCTGATTAAAGGGTCTAGCTCCAGCCTCTTTGTTCTTTGGGCCCGTCCACAGAGACCTGTGCCGACAGACCTGGTCTGCACTCCCCGAGCGTGCATGTGACAATGTTTGTGCTTAAGAGAAAGGGCATGTTTATGGCAGTGTTGGAAGCATGTGATTGGGAGTGCGTGTGCTCGTGATTATGTGTCTTAGCCTCAGGGGGGTTTGTGTCTCTTGAGGCTCCGACTGCCTCTGTGAATAAGACCCAGGCTGGGATGTGTGTTTATAATAGTCTGCCATTCTGGTGTGGGCACCCACGTGTGTGCGTGTGTATGTGTTTCTGTGTGTGACTAACCACAGATTCTCTCTAGAGCTACTTCTCTAGGCCAGGAAGGGCGTACACAGTAGAGTCCCAAGAGAGTAGGGTACACATCGGAGGGCTAGGCTGGGAGCTAGAGCTTCTTACTTTCCATGGCCTTTTCCTTGCTCTGCTTTTTCCCCCCCTTCCTGTTCTCTCACCCCAGTCTTGTCCTGGAGGTATATGGGGGAAGAGAAGACCCTAAAAAGGCTTTGTGACCAATGGTCCTGCCAAATTTGGGGGCCAGGCGTGGCTGGGCTTGTCCGAGAATCAGAGAAGTGAGAAACTGGGCAGCACAGAGAGAGAGATGTTACAGTTCCTGGAACAGAGCTCCCTTTTTTTCCCCTCTTGTTCTTTTTACCTGGCTTGGAAATAATAGGTCTTCAATCTGAGATTAGGAGAAAAGGAAACATCCAAAATAGGAACCAGTTTGAACAAAGACAAGTTGTTGGACGTGAACAACGCCCCACGCCCCACTGCCCATTGCGACGCAGTGTTCTTACCTAGATGTGGTTCTGCATGCTGGGGTGGGGGTGCGGCAGGGTGCAGTGGGGAGAGCCAAGTTCACCTTCACCACCAGGCCTAGGTGGGGGCAGGACAGCAACCGAGGTATAAGGGGGCTCTGGAGTCAGGTTGACCAGGGTCTAAGCCTGCCTCTGTTATTTATGATTCAAACTTCACCTGAGTCTCGGTTTCCTCTTCTATAATCTATACGGTGGTTTGGGGACCAAGTGAGAAAATACATATACAGTGCTGGGCACAGTGCCTGGCAATGGTGAACATAAATGGCACTTATACGTATAGGGCTTAGTTCTTTCTGTGTGTCAGCATCGTAGGGGTGAAGGTAAGGAGGATTTGTAAGGACATAGGTCTTAGCTGTCTGCAGAAGTAACCCCCTTTATCAAAAGAGCCCAGCAGGGCTTCCCTGGTGGCGCAGTGGTTGAGAGTCTGCCTGCCGATGCAGGGGACACAGGTTCGTGCCCCGGTCTGGGAAGATCCCACATGCCATGGAGCGGCTGGGCTCGTGAGCCATGGCCACTGAGCCTGCACGTCCGGAGCCTGTGCTCTGCAACGGGAGAGGCCACAACAGTGAGAGGTCCGCGTACCGCAAAAAAAAAAAAAGAAAAAGCCCAGCAGAAATGCCAACCTGGTTAAGACGGGGATGGGTTTGCCTGCGGGGGCAGTGCCCATCCTTTACTTGTACACACAAGCACCTGTGTGGGCACATGTCATGTGCAAGTGCATTGTGGGGCTTAGGAAGCAATGCGAAAACATGTTGCCCCAGCCCAGCAAAGGCTCTGAAGGTGGAAAAGCACTGCTATAGATAAGGAGGGAAGGTACCCATGTTTTTATTTATTTTTTTAACTTAATTAAAAAAAATTTTTTACTGAGGCATAGTTAATTTACAATACTGTATTCATTTCTTGTGTATAGCCAAGTGATTCAGTTATATATATATATATATATATATATACTTTTTCACATTCTTTTCCATTACAGGTTACTACAAGATATTGAGTAGAGTTCCCTGTGCTATACAGTAGGCCCTTGCTGTTTACCTAATATATATATAGTAGTGTGTATCTGTTAATCCCAAATTCCTAATTTATCTCCCCCCTCTCCCACCATGTTTTTAAAGTAAGAATATGGCCTAAGAATATCTCCAGACTACCCTGGGCAGCGGCTGTATGTGTATCATGCCAGGTTTAGGGGTGTTGAGGGGTCTAATTCATGGAGGACTTTGTGCTTATCTAGAAACAGTTGGTTCTTTTGTTCATTTATTCACCATTCATTCAATCATTTGATAGTTACTGAGCACGTAGTGTACGTGTCACGTCAGTCATGGGAGGCTTGGGCCTAGAGAGAAAGAAACTATTGAGACTGAACCTGGAGAAGAGAAAACTGAGGTGGAGCCCAAACACACCCTTCAAGTCTAGAGAGGGCTCCATCTTGCCTGTGAACCAGAGAAGTTGTACGTTTAAACCGCAGCAGGAAGGATTCAGGCTAGATTTGAATTCAACAAATACTTGGCACTGATGATAAAAAAAAAAGAATTAAAAAGGCTTCCGGACATGGTTAAGCATGGTCAGAAGCCCCTATTTTTGGGATCCGGCCTGCCTGGGGCAAGCGGTGGAGTAGGTGACCTCTTGAGGACCCCTCCACACCCGGGCATCTAGAATATTCCAATGGCTTGCATGCTAATTTACTCTAAGACCTTGGGCAGATGACTAAGCACTAATGAGCCTCAGTTTCCCTCTCTTTTCAGTCGTGACAAGAGTGTTTCCTTTTAGCTCCTTCCCTGCCTTCCAGGGCTTGGGAAGGGCGAGGAGCCCATCTCTACAAGGTTGCTTTGATTTCTGAAGAAGAAAGAGGTCCCTATCTTTTACCTCCAGGGAGTTCCTGTGAAGATCATGTGTGCTGACTTCCCTGGCTACACCCTCACCCCACCCCCAGTCTATGCGCTTCCTTCACTGCTCAGGATCCCCAAAGCATAATCTGGGGGTCACTCTCCATTTCCCCCCAGACTGTGTGCCCTGTAGGAGCTGATTCTCCTGGAGATCCCAAGTGACTTCCCTCCCCCATTTCTTGCTGGTGCCATTACCCCTGCCTAGAATGCTCTCCCCAACCTTCTCCCAGTGTATCTCATTCTGTCCTGACTGGTTCAAGCCTTCTGGTTTCTGGCCAGCGCATCTCCCATTGGAGGCTCAGTTTCCTCCCCACTCTGTCCTCCATATCTTGCCTCCAGCATCATGTTCCTCTTTCTATGCTCGCTTTAGCATATCCCTAACTCAGTGTCTGCCACATGGTCTGCCATAGGGGCTTAGTAGCATTGGTGGAAGGAAGGACTGTCAGGGGCTAGTCTTGGGAGTAACAGGAGTTTGAGGGAACGTGGAGAGGGGGAAAGGATTCTGGGGTGTCAAGGACTAGTTCTTGGGGCCAGAGAGACAGCTAGATTGGGAGAGGCATGCTGGTGGCCCTAGTTGCCAGTACCTCCTGCCATCTGGCCATCCGTCTGTCCAGTGACTTGTTGTTTTTTGGATTGGTCAGGAAAGCGAGAGCTTTGGTGAGGAGCACGCACTTTGGGAGGCCAAGGGATGTTTGTTTAGGGCTGCCTTGGCCCCCAGTCATCCTGGGGTCCAGGTTGGATGGGTTTGTGTGTTCCCAGGCCAGTGCTAAGGTTAGGACAGAGGTCATTGCACAGGTTTCCTGGAACTGGACTGAACTGCCAAGAAAAGAGCTCCTCTTTTAGGGGCTGGAGATGGCCTGGTATCAGCTCCTTTTTGGCTTTACCAACACCCCCCCCCTTCACTTCCAGTTCTCATTCTCAGAAGGAACCAGGGGGCCATCCTCAATCTAGAAACTGAGCTGGTGATAACATAACAGGAATGGCTCGGCAGGGCCTTCTGGAGGGGGTCTTATTTACAAAAACCTCCCTTCCCTGGTCAGCCTCCCATTAGGAGCTCCCCAAAGGAGGGAGGGCCCTGCAGCATCTGAGCAGATGTTGAGGTCACAGAGGGAGTCCAGCCCCATGCTGATCATCCCCTTCTGGGTCACTGTCCCTGGGCTGGTGGGAGAGGGAGGGCCTGGCCTTGGGGAGTGTCTTATCTTCTGGCTGCAGCAGCCTAAGACCATGGCTTCCACATGTGTCTAAACAGGCTTCATAGTCCTTTGGAGCGATGTGTCACACGCAGGGCTGGAGCCTGCGTCCTGGTAGGAGGGGAGGGGGCAGGTGCTGGGGTGAGGAGTGCTGGGATTCTCAGGGAGACCGGGCAGGAGAGGTTCAACCCAGGGAGAGGAAGCCTGCAGGAAGCTAGGTCACAGCAGACGCACTAATACAGTAGGGCAGGTGAGGGCACCGGCCGGGGCTCCCCCGTCCCCCGACCACAGACCCACCCGGGCCTCCCCACGAGCAAGGCCTAGAACTGTAAACAGCCTGAGTCAGAGCCGGGAAGCAGTTTATGAACACGTTGGTTCTGTCATTAGCTGCAATAGTAGCATCTCACCCAGATGCTGGTGCCTTTCATCCAAGCCTCTCGAAGAACTTGAGAGAATAGCAAAGGGTTCTATTATCCCCATATTACTAATGGAGAAACCAAGGCCCAGATGATCCTAGCAACTTGTTCCAGGTTCGTGGAGGAGCTGGGAAGGGGTGGGTTCTGTCCAACTTAGGAAGTACGTTCTGGGTTCTTAGGTATCCACTTGTTTATTCTCTCTTCCATAAGTTGCCAACATTGAGCAGATAACAACGGTAACAATAGTTACTGTGAACCAGAGGATGTAGGTGCTAGTATTATTTCTGTTTACAGATGAGGAAACTGAGTCACAGAGAAGTTAGGTAACTTTCAGGTCAGACAGCTGGGAAGTGATAGCGTCAGAATTCAAAGCGGGCTGGTGCCAGAGTTACCTCAAAATTATATTACCATTCTGGACCACACCTAGGACGGACGCTTTGTGCCAAGGCAGAACTCCAACCTAAGCCCTGAGGAGAGGGGAGCCCCTGTCCCCTCTCTTCCTCCTTGGGGGAAATAGATCTGGGGAATGACGTCCCAAAAGCCTTGGCCTGGACCTTGGTTAGAGGGGTGCCGTGGAGAGATTCCTGATTTGGCATAATTTCTGGTATATTGGAGCCTGGGATCCAGGGAAAGGGGCGCAGCATCACCAACCCCTACTCACTTTTTCCTCTATGCCAGCTGTCCAGGAGCTTGGGGGGGGTGGGGGGTTCTGGAGCTACCTGGGGTGGTGGCTAGCATAGTCAGTGTGTTCTTCATGAGAGCCTGCCACCCCCATTTCCAAGACAGGGAAGAAGTCTTTGTCCCTGTCCCCAAGCCCACACCCTCTCCTCTACAATGCCCACCTTACTCTCAGTGACGTGCATGGCCCAAGCATAGCCACAGATGGCTTCTTGTCCTGGCTTCCCAAAGGCCCAGAGACCCCTGGTCTGCCCTGCAACATTTCTGGGCATGGGATGACAGCCAGGTAAAAGCCAGCCTGGGGATCTGGTTCTGCCGTAGCTTGCTCTGGGGCCTGGGCCAAGTCACTATGCCCTCTGATGGGCCTCGGTTTCCTCACCTGTGAGATGAGAATGATAATCCAGTGCTGAGATCTTCCCCAGCACTCAGTTCTGTGCCTGGTTCCATGGTTCTTGGATGCCTAGAAGGGAGAGATGACTGGGTATCACAGACCTGAGTGGTGGGTGGGTGGGTGTGGGTAGGGGGGTGGACAGGACATACTGGGAAATTGTGCTAGGCAAGGCCATTGGCCGTTTCTATTACATGCTTCTATTTCAGCTATTTGTAACTTTCTGAAAAGTTCATGGTTTGGGGAACTTTATTCTTTTGGTCACATTTCCCATGTTTGGTCATGGTCTGGAGCAACAATTTTTGGAAAGATAGAGTAAAAACCCCTTCAGCTGTTGGTAAGCATTGCAGACACCCACAAAAGATACTCTTTTTCCATTTAGAAGAAACAACAACATCGTTATGTTTTCTGTTTCAGCTCAAATAACTCCCAAAAGACTCTAAAAGACTTCAGACTTGGCTAGTAATTAATCCTTAATGAAGGGGACCGTACAGTATGTGCTCTGCAAAGTTTGGAAAAAAGAGGTTTCAAATTCAGAAAATCATTGAGGCTTGAAAAAGCTCTGCATTCTTTCCCTGCGTGCTAGAGCTCACCTCTCAAGAGCAGTCCCTCCTAAGAAAGCCAGGGTAGACCCCAGTCTCAAATTGTAGCTCACGTGGGGTGATTCAGGAGCGAGGTGGCCACGCCTTCTGCCTAAAGATGCTGTTTCCTTTGCCACCCTAGGTGGCCTTTGCCTATTTCGCAGCCTGAGGGGCTGAGCCTGAGCAAAGTTGGAGTCAGGCATACGCTGCTTTGTAAGGTGAAGTCAACCTGTCTTTGGAAAGCTTATGTTTGAAGTCCTTGTCCCAGGAAACCTCCAGGAGACACCTTATAGTTTTGAGCAGCCACTGATTCTGGAGTCCCAGGACCCACCAGGGGTCTGAATAGAGGGCTGCGTCCTGAGGCATGAAGTGGTGATAGCTCAAGTGTCCAGAGGAAATGAGGGGCTCTCCCTTGGCTGAGCAAGGGAACCCTCCCCCATCCGGCCACACTCCCTGGGCTACATCCCTCAGAACCCATTGTCTGAGGGCTCTCTTCTCTCATCTTCCCCCTCTCCCAAATCCCTCTTGGCTTCTTTCAAGCTCTCAATCCTGCTCGCTTCAACCTGGAAAAGGACATTCCATCCTTCAATTGCTTCTCCTCCCTCTGACATCTGCATATCAACACTGGCAGCTCTGGACAGTGACAGCCTCAATGCCAGGAAACAGGCCCTCTTCACCTTGCAGATGAAGACAGCGATTGGAGCTGGGCATGCTGGGCGGGGCTGGAGTGGGGTGGGGGAAATGTGTCAGTGCGGAGAGACCTTTGGAAGCCTGATGGCCGAGATCTAAGTCAACCTGATCCACTCCCTGCTTCCTACATGGCAGACCTCCCTTCTTCTTGGTGTCCTTACCTGAATAGCAAGTGAACAGGGCTACATCATCTCCAACGCCCCTTTCAGGGCCAGGGATCTGACTTGACCTTGTGTTCTCAGGACTCTTTATGTGAATGTGCACATATGTACACACATATTTACACACACACACGCACACACACACACACACACACACAATGGTGACCAGCTAGTTCCCATCTCCACGGAACAAGAGAATAAACTGATTCTGGGGTGGACCAAAGCCAGACATCAGGAGTCACTTGGACAACCATGAGACTCGTGCAGCCAGGGATAGGAGACCAAGAGAGATATTTAGGCAGGGGCATGGACAGAAAGACTTTGAGAAGGCCCTGCCAGCTGGAAGGGTGGTTGCAGCCAGGGATAGGAGACCAAGAGAGATATTTAGGCAGGGGCATGGACAGAAAGACCTTAAGGCCCTGCCAGCTGGAAGGGTGGTTGCAGCCAGGGATAGGAGACCAAGAGAGATATGCAGGCAGGGACATGGACAGAAAGACCTTAAGGCCCTGCCAGCTGGAAGGGTGGAGGATGGACCTTGAACTTGCCTACCAGTCAATGCCAGGATGTCATTTTCTCCCATCTGGTTCCACATCTGGAATCAGCCAGATGCCCATTTCAAAGTGCTGATGAGGCCCGCCTTAACTGCCTCAAGGAGAAGGCCTTTGGTGGCACTGTCTTCCAGACCCTGTCATCTTCTCCAGATGGTAGCCCATGTTTCAGCTGTGCTTCCCTGGGCACACCCACTGTACCATGAAGCTGGGGAGGGGTTGGGGGCAGGTGCCTGGAGTGGGCCTTGCCTTAGACCAATTGTCCGGCACTGGAACCCGCAGTGCATTTAAATTTCTTGCTGGGCAGCTGGTGGCCTCCCCGCCTTGCCTCGTCACCTCGTCTTCTGGAACTTCCACATCCTACCGATTGGGATTTCGACACTTACTGCCCAGCTGCTTTAGCTTTTCCATCTGACAGTCACATAACCACTGCTCCCAGTTTATGGCCCTCGCCTGGTGAAAGCAGAGTGCGTGTACGTCAGGAGAGGCCACTCTTCTCTCCTTCTCCATCCCTGGGACCCAGCTCTGGACCATCCAGACCCCCAGATCTTTTTCCTCAGCTTCAAAGAGGAAGAAGCAGGAACCAGCAACCCAACACCTTTGGGAAGCCCATGATGAGGACCATGGAGGATGCTGGGGAGGCAACAGCTGGGTCCTGCCCTCAAGGAGCTTAGACTCTTGAGGGTGGGAGGGGCCCTGTGAGGTCTGAGAGCCCTGAGAGGGAAGTCACAGTCATGTACTTCACGAATGGTGCTACCTGGAAGTGCAGAAAGTCAGAGAAGGGAGAGAGCACTGTGAGTTGGGTGTCAGGAAAGGCTTCCTGGAGGAGGTGCTAACTGGTCAGGACAAGGACGGCCCAGAGCCGATAACCTGACTTCTTCAGGTCCCCAGTCACTGCAGGATGTGTTGCGGGGAGGACGACTAGGCAGCTACCAGGGTCGACCGTGATTCCCACGAGCTGGAGAGAGAGAAATGGACAGAGAGGGTGCCACGGATGGGGTGGAGGTGTTGCTGAGAGGCACACATTTGTTTCTTGCTCTTCTTGGTTCGGGCTCTCTTCCTCAGCCTCCAGAGCCAGCCCCGCAGTGGGGTCCAGCCTTCCTCTGTCTCAACATCTGCTTCCTCCTTTGGTGCACCTTTGCAGAGCTTTCACCTGCATGCTCATGTGTGGTAGGCAGGTAGACAGGCGGCAGAGACGAAGAAACCGTGTGTTGGGGCATTTGAGTGGCTTGTCCCCAGGCTGCCTGTGGCTGGGTGCTGACCCACGGTACCCCCCCACCACTTGAGCTGCAGAGCACCCCTGCTACACCACCTGGTCCGAGACATGCGCTGAGCTCCTGCTCTGTGCACAGCCCGGCACAGTCCTTGCTGCCCTCAAGGAGCATCTAGTAGGTATCCACTTGCTTATATTCTATCTCATTGAAAAAAGGCATGTGAGAAGGTGCCAGGTTGTAAATCTCCTAAGAGACAATTCTGACAGACGTGAAACAGTTAAAAGTAGTTGCAGGCACATGTGGTAAGGGCCAAAGTGAGCAGCACAGCCCCTCCCATGACTCCCCGTTGCCCACAGGCCTCGGCCCCAGTGTCCTAGTTCAGTTCATGCAGGCTTTCCAGATCTTGCTCCTGGCAAACCTCTCTAGCCTCAGCTTTCACCGGTCCTCCTCACGGTCCATGCTTAACCCTACTGGGCTCACTGCACTTTCCAAATCCATCGCCCTCTTCCTCCCCTCATGCTGTTCCTACTGTTTGCAACACCTCTCCCTCCCTTCACCGTGCTAACTCCTATTCAGCTTTCAGATGCCCATTTGTCAATCACCTCCTCTGAGAAGCCTTCCCTGATCTTCAGTGCTAGTCTTGCCTCTGGGCTCCCATGGTACCCTGTGAGTAGGTAGTCTGAGCCCAGCACTTGCACACCCTCTTGTAACTGCCTTTTGCTTATTTGGTTCCCTCCAGGCTGTAAGCTCTTTGAGGGCAGGAGAACTGCCTTCTTTCGCATTTCCTCCCTGCTGCCCAGCATGGTGCCTAGCATCGTGTAGGGCGCCAAACACATCGTTTGAACAGAAGTGAGTTGAGCTGGTGAATGTAAGAAGGAGGGTGATGACAGTCACCGTTGGGCAAGTCAGGGAGATGGTGCTCTGTAGAGAAGGTAGAACTTGGTCTTGGACTAGAAGGGGAACGAATAGAATAATACGAATAGCTAATGTTTACTCAGTGCCAGGCTCCGTTCCAAGCGCTTTCTAATTTTATCCTTACAAAAACCCTATGAGGTGGGCATTATCACTCTCCCAATTTTGCAGATGAGTGAAATGTAAAAGGAGAATAATAATGAGTTGGTAGAGACGAAAAGACATTTAGTGCTTAGAAAACTGCGAGAGTAAAGATACAGAGGGACTTGGCAGGATACACGTGGGGACCTTTTCGGAGAGTAGCTGGAGTGGAGGGCTTGGTTCAGGAGCCATGGGGGTGAGGATTGATGACGTCCAGGGGAGCTAAATCACAGAGAATCTTTACATCTGGGCTGAGAAGTTTGTCTTGATTTAGGCGTTGGGAAGCCATTGCCGCTTTCTCAGCAGGACATTGGTGGGGTCGGATTTGGCCATGATGTTGATGAATGAATTAGGAGGAAGAAAACAGGCAAGATGGCCAGAAGGAGGGTGTTGGCATAACTCCCCTCCCTCCCTGTTCCTCCAGCCATTTTCATCCTTCCCTCTCATCACTGCCCACGACAGCGCTGACATGGTGGCCCAGGGACCCTAGGGCTGGACAGCAGCTGCAGGTCTCCTGGGGCCCCAGCCAGCTCCTCTCTGGCTTGGCGGAGGCTGGCTGCTCAGGGCTGCGACCATGACCTGGGCTGGGCTGGATTTCTCCTCCACCGTCACTTTTGCTAATGAGAAGCAGTTGTGCTTGCCTCGAACACGTAAGAGGTGGACAGAGAGAACCCTGGGCGGCCCCTTCCTTGCTTCTGGGTGCCTCCGAGCCTCCCTGGGTCTCCTTCCTCATCAGCTTCCAGCCACCACCTCCCCTTCTCTCCTGCTGGACGACTGTCCAGGTAGACTTACCTGACCTCAACTCTGCCTGTTCTTTCTGGCTCCCTTTGGGTTTCCAGGGCAGGAAAGCTGCCTGGGGTGGGTTGGGGGTTCGCCAAGTGCCTGCAAGCCCATTGCTGGGGTCCTTCTCACAGCCTCCTCCTGCTCTCTACACCTTTTTCTTCTCTTTCTCCCTACTGTCAGGTAAAGGGCTGGGGCCACAGGGACGCTGAGGTCCTGGTTCTCGTGTGATTTTTCTCTTTCACTCTTCCTTTCTGTGTGTTTCCCTCTCCACCTCAGCTTCTCAAGGGCCCAAGGCCCTCCTTAGCTGAATAGGACAGGTCCTGTCCTCTTCTCATCATGTAACCAAATCCCTCTTATCTTCTGAGACCCCGTATCCTCCAGAAAGCCTGCTGTGACCACCGCACCTTGTCATTGTTCCAGAAAAGCTGGTTGGGCCCAGGCCCAATGCCCCCAGGTAGCAAGGCAGCCCAGCCTGATATCCTGCCTTTGAGTCTTTGTGGCTTGTCTGGCTGGTTCTCTCAGGATAGGGGGTTGGGGGCGGAGTGCAGATGGGAGTGGGGACAGTGGAGAGGGGAGGAGTAGACATTCATTCTAGTGTTTTCCCTGCTGGAAGCATCCAGAATACCTAGTTTCAGGAAGGCCAGGGAAAGAGGCCCAGAGCTGTTCTCTGGCTCACTTCTTCTGGCGCTTCCCAGACTCAGGCACCCCCTTCCCCTAGATCCATTAACCCTTAAACCTCAGTCACAAAGGCTCTTTGTGGCCACATCCAGGGCTTTGAGCTTTCAGTAGCTCTCTCTGTAGGGTGGGAGATACACCTCCCTGCTCAGCCCTCTGCTCTTCCCAAGCTCAGGCGCTGCGAGGGCCCAGGGGTAAGTGCTGGTCCAGACTCTCTCCCCACTTGTCCCCTCCCCCAGAAAGTGTGTCAGAGGCCACTGGGACTCTCAAGGACTTGCTCTTTCTTCTCTTTATTGAGGCCTTTTTTTTTTTTTATGGCGATACCGTTGATGGCGCACATATTCCAGGGTAATATGTTCAAGATTAGGCCGTACAATGAGGTTATGACTCCCTCCTGTGCGGCCCCCACCCAGGGGAGCCTGCCCTACATCTGGCCGGCGTGCGTCTGGCTCAGGCGAACAGCTGGCCAGATGTTGCATCCCTGTCAACCCAGGCCTACAGCCTTGTCTGCTAGGGGCTGGAGCCGCACGCACACATGCATGCTCATACACAGACACATGCATGCACACACACACGCTCACACACAGACACATGCATGCACACACGTACCCTCACACACAGACACATGCACGCACACACGCACCCTCACACACAGACACATGCACGCTCACACGCACCCTCACACACAGACACATGCGCACATAGCCCACCCCACCCCCTCCATTTGGAGCACTGAAGCACTGAGGTCATCTGGCTCTCCACGGGGAGCTCGGCCTTGGTGCGATTATTCCTCCCCTCCAGCACCGTGGTAGGGCAGTGGTAGGGCAGGCAGGCTGTTGGGACACATCTGCAGGAGTATGTAAATATCAGGCTCCCTGCTTCTAGCCCAGACAGGCTGGTGGGAAGGACCCACTTGAAACCAGGCTCTGAGTCTGGAGCCTACCCCCACCCCACCCAGGGGCCAGCTGTTCTTAACAAGTTTCTTGTGCACTTGTTTTGAGATGCTCCGGGCCTTAAGCTCTCCCGTCTCATGCTGAGACTCCCCTCTGTACCCTTCGGCTGCCCACCCACCCCCATCCCACCTTGTCTCATCTTCCTTGTTTCCGCCTTTTGTAATCCACAGCGTGTGCAGTTTAAAGGTGCAGAGGCTGAGCTCTGGACCCTCAGATAACTGAGAGGTGACCTGCCAAATTTGTTTGCCCATTGGTGTTGGCAGAGGCCGGGCAGGGGGATGGAGGAGGGAAAGGAAAGTGGCATTTATTGGGTGCCAGCAATGTGTCAGGCACTGAGCTAGGTGCTTCAAATATATTATCTTGGTTAATCCTTGCAACCATCCTGCAAGGTAGTTATTATCATCTTTGTTTTACACATGAGGAAAGCGTGGCTCAGAAAGGTTAAATCTCTTGCCCAAGGTCACACGGCCGGGAAGAGGCAGAGCCAGAATTCTAAACCTAGTCCATTTGACTACAAATCTTATGCCCTTATACCGTGCTGTCTCCCCGACAGCTTTGCTGGTGAATGAATGCCTGTAGGCATCTGCAGGTCCTCCTTCCTGGCCACTGTGTTCTCTGGATCTTCCAGAGCTGAGACCCTGAGGCTGTGAGCTTTGGCCTTCCTGCCAGGCCAGGCAGGACTGCTGGGATAAGCCGGGGGGAGGGTGTGCACAAAGGGGATGCTGGGCTGAGGTTGCAGTGTTGTAACCAGTGGATTTTCTGCATGGTTGGTCAAGGGCACGGTGACTGAGGTCTCCGAAACAGAATTAAGAGTTGAGAAAACTGGGTGGTGTAGGATAAAAGGCAGGCACATTGGCCAAGGAGGCATCTGTGGGGAACTTGGGAGCTTTCCACGGCTGTGGGGCAGAAGGAACCTCATGAAAGGGAAAGAAGGGAGCCACAGAGCCCAGGCTGCTGTTGTCGCCTTATCATCCATCAGCTGTCCAAGGGGCTCCCAGCAGATGGCACATTCCAGTGGCACTCCCGGGACCCCTCTTCCTGACCACAGAATGTGACTTCCTAGACAGGCAGCAAGGGGTGGACAGGCACCCTCCAGCCTGACCATGACTGACTAGGTCCCCATGGCAGCTCTAGTACTTGGCCCCTCCCTAGGCTTATAGAGCAGGAACATGGCCTCATCCCTACCTCACCTGATCCCAATACACAGACGTAGGCACACACACACACAAACTCCTTCCCTACCCACAGGCACACACAAATACTGTTCTGTGTCTTTGCCGCGTACAAAACTGTCATTGTGGAGATGCAGCTGAAGCACAAAGAAGGTAAGTGACTTGTCCAAGGTCACATAGCCGGCAAATGTGTATTTTATCCTTCTCAGTCTGCATCCAGAGCTCGGCCCAACATAGGGAGGTGGCATGAGACAGTGGGAACAGCACCGGTTGGGGGAGTCATCAGACTAGATTGAAAGCCCAGCTCTACCTCTTCTCTGTGCTGTGACTCAACATCTTGAACCCACCGTTTTTGCTTCAGTGAAATTCCAAGCTTCCAGTGAGGATTAGAGACAATGTAGCAGGTGCTCAATAAATAGGAGCTGTGGCTGGCAGCTGCAGCCAGGACACTGGCTATGCTAGTAGTTGGAGCGCAGCTAGGATGCTGGCTGGGATAGACACTGAGATCCTGGGCTGGAATGGTGGCAGTGATCAAAGTGACGGTGACAATGATTTGGGAAGTGAACCCTGTTTGGGGGACAAAAGTGGTCCATTCAGGTTAGTTCTCTCAGAAAATTCAGAGAGGAACTTCTTTCCCACCACTGGAAAAAAGGGCTCCATATGTGAGAGCCCTGAGGTTGGATGTGATCAGATGTCAGGCGCAGTGAGACTGTGTGGACCCTGGTTCAGTTCTGTCTGTGGAGAGTTTTTCCCCGGGAAGGGAGGCAGCTGTGAGTCTAGGCATCTGCAGGAGGAATGGTCAGCCTGGGGATGGCCAAGACTACCCCTTTCTTGCTTACCCGGGAAAGAGCAGGTCACAGCACAGCCTTAGGACCAGCACCTTTTTAAAGAGGTGGGACTGGGAAGGTGCTCTTAGGTTTCAGTTCAAGGAGAGCCTTTAGCTCTCTCAGCATCAGGAATTGTCTACTTTGGAAGAAGCTAAATGTTCTCCAGATGGCGCATCATACCCCTGGGTGTGGGGGAAGTCTTAGAGCCTCTAGTGCTGCATTTCAGTTTCCCAGGGATGGGCAAACCATCCAGCTCTCCCCTGGAGTGGGTCAGGAAGGTCCAGCCAGTCAGGGATGGGCCAGTGTTGACCATCTGTGTCCCTGCCATTGGGAGTTCGTTCTCTGCTATGTGGCTCACTCCAGCTGACCTTCTGGGGGGCAAGTTAGAAGTGTTGAAACAGCCTGGCTCAAAGGTGGCTCTATCCTGGGGAGCCAGAAATTCTTTTTCTACTAATAGTCCTTTGAAATAATCCTTTTAATCAGGTTTCCCCTAGGAAGAGTCTGGGACACCACTCTCAACACATTTGCACTGGTCTCTTTGTCACAGATGGGCCAGTCCTAGCAGCAATTTACAATTTAGACAGAGGCAGAAGCCATGCAGAGAATATAGCAATTCTAGCTGTCCTTTGGGAGACCTTACCCCCTGACCAGCCCCCTGCCCTGGCTTTGAAGGTGTCTGTTACTTCCTTTTTGTTAGTCTCCAAAACCAAAGTGGGCAGGGCTTGTGTAGAGGAAGCTGGTGAATATGAACGCCTACCTGTGGCCAGATACCCAGCAGGGTCTCATGTGGAAGCAACCACCTATGTGAAAACCTGAGAGATGTGACTTTTGAGACCTTGAGGAAAGCTCTTTGCACTAAATAGCAGCCACACTGGGGTCATTCCTTAGCCTAAGATGTTCTTCTTATGTAACATGTCAATTCCCTAGTTAAAATAAAACAAAGAGAGAAATATCATAGAAGTCTGGTAAGACATAGGCTAACATGTTTATAATAATGATCTTTAGGTGGTACGAGTTCTAGTGATTGCCTTATTTGTACTTATCTATGAATTATCTTTTATAAAAGGAAAAATGTAATGTGATCTTTCTTTAAGGGGAATTTGCATTAAGACATCAGTCAATTGTGCTTCAATGTAAATTAGCTCTGGGTCTTTTCCTAAGAACAGGATGTGCTAGAGGGTGGGAGATCACCTCTGAATCCTTAAACCTAATATAGCGTATCACACCTGGTACATAGCAGGACCATCAGATGTCTGTGGAATTAATTTACTGATTGATTTTTAAGAACTGATAGGTGGAAATGATAGAAATTTGGTAGAAGAAAGACTGGGCCTCCTGAAGACCTTTTGATATGCAGAGTAAACAGCTTCTTTTTCTCTTAAAGGGAAAAAAGAGAAAGGAGACCATTTCTGTGATGGTCAAATTAGTCCTGTCAGTTTGGTTCCTCACTGAAATGCCTACAGTATGGACCTTTGGGGAAACCTATTGACAGAGACTTGAGTGATCTGGCCTGGGGAGCCTCTGGGTCATCAAGACTCAAAGACCTTGATAGTTAACGGCAAATTGCTGCCCTTGGCTGTTGAGCTGACCTGTGCCGAGGGAATCTTGACTCTAGCCTCTTGTCTTATCCCCCATGTCCAATCTGCAATCAAGTTCTAGAAATTCTCTCTCCTAAATATCTCTCAGTCGTACCAGTTCTCTTCATCCTCACTGTCACCACCCTTATCTCACCTGGAATTACTGCAACAGTCTTTCTTCTATTCTCCAGGCTTCGGCCAGAGTAAATCTTAATATGCAAATATAACCTTAACATTATACTGCTTAAAACCATTCAGTAGCTTTCCATAGCACTCAGAATAAAGTCCAAACTTCTTGGTATGCAGGTTTGCAATGAAGATTAGAGACAACATAGCAGGTACTCAAAAAACGGGAGCTACTACTGGCAGCAATGGCTGGGATATTGGCTATGGTAGTAGTTGGAATGTAGCTAGGATGCTGGCTGGCATAGGGGCTGAGATGCTGGACTAGAATGGTGGCAGTGATAATCAAAGTGATGGTAACAATGATTTGTGAAGTGGACCTGTTTTGGAGACAAGAATGTTCCATTCGGGTTAGTTCTCTCAGGAAGTCCAGAGCTGAACTTCTTTCGCACCACTGGAATGAAGGGGCTCCATATGCGGGAGCCCTGAGGTTGGATGTGACCAGATGTCAGGTGCAATGAGACTGTGTGGACCCTGGTTCAATTCTGACTGTTCAGTTTCCCCAGGAAAGGAGCCTGCTGCCTGGTCTGGTATGGTCCAGTAAGCTAGATTTTGTACATTGGGTGGGGCGAGGGGGTGGGGAACAGTCTTATCGAGATATAATTCACATACCACACAATTCACTCATGTAAAGTGTACAGTTCAGTGGTCTTTAATATATTCATGGAGTGGTGCAACCATCACTACAATCAATTTTAGAGCATTTTCATCACTTCAAAAAGAAACCCCGTACTCTGTAGCCTCCTATCACCCCTAGCCATAGGCAACTACTAATCAGCTTTCTGTCTATAAATTTGCCTATTCTGGACATTTCAAATACATGATATACATGGAAGTATACAATATGTGGTCTTTTATGACTGGTTTTTTTCACTTAGCATAATGTTTTCAAAGTTCATCCATGTTGTAAGTGTATCGGTACTACATTCCTTTTTATTGCCAAATAATATTCCAGTGTATGTAAATATGTGTGTGTATATATATATACACACACACCACATTTATCCATTCATCAGTTGATGGACACTTGGGTTATTTCTACTTTTGGCTATTATGAATAATACTTCTATGAACATTTGTGTGTAAGTTTTTGTATGGACAGATGTTTTTATTTCTCTTGGGTGTATATTTACACCTGGGACAGGGATTGCTGGGCCATATGTTAACTCTGAGCTTAACCTTTTGAGGAACTGCCAGACTGTTTTCCAAAGCAGCTGTACCATTTTACTTTCCTAGCAGCAGTGTATGAGAGTTCCAGTTTGTCTACATTTTCACCAACACTGTTATTACCTGTCTTTTATTCTAGCCATCCTAGTGGACGTGAAGTGATGTTTTATGTTTGTTTTTTTATGTAGAGCTCTTTATTAGATTAACTTGATATGACTGTTAACACAAATTATAACTCATTACATTTAAATTCGTGGTCTGTAATAGTGCCAGATTTAAAGAAATAAACACGTGGATATGGGGCATTACCTTTTTCATTAATTCCTGACTGGTATCAGTCTCTACTTAATTTAAACTTTAACATTGAGCCTCTTAGCATGAAAAGTCCTTCCGGGAACATACACTTTATTACTTTGGGACTTTAGACTTAGGCATCAGAAGTCCTCAGGGGCAGCAGAGGTTGTCACACATAAATAAAGGGTTGGTATTGATATTCCAAAAGTCTCCTCAGCTTTCACTGATATACTTGTAGCTGGGTTCTGCTTCTTTGAAACCCAAATTCCCATTCATCCTCCCCCATTTTAGACTGTCCTGCCACTTGTCAGTGATGGCTTTTTAAAACAATTGTGACTAAAAACACATAACAGAATTTACCATCTTAACCATTTTTAAGTGTACAGTTCAGATTTACATTGATGTGAAATAGATCTCCAGAACATTTTCATCTTGCAGACCTGAAACTCTGTACACATTAAACAACTTCCATTCTCCCCTACCCACCAGCCCCTGGTAACCACTGTTCCACTTTCTGTTTATATGAATTAGACTACTCTAGGTACCTCTTAAGTGGAATCATACAGTATTAGTCTTTTTATGACTGGCTTATTTCGCTTAGCATTATGTCCTCAAGGTATCCATGTTGTAGCATGTGTCAGAATTTCCTTCCTTTTTAAGGCTGAATAATATTCCATTGTGTGTATATACCACATTTTTATTTATCGATTCATCCATTGATGGACATTTGGGTTGCTTCCACCTCTTGGCTATTGTGAAAAGTGCTGCTGTGAACATGGGTGTGCAGATATCACCAGCAGTGAGACTGTTGGAACATACGGTAGTTCTAGTTTTAATTTTTTGAGGAACCATCATACTGTCTTCCACAGTGGTTGCACCATTTCACCAACACTTGTTATTTTCTGGTTTTTTTTGGAAAGTAGCCATCCTAATGGGTGTGAGGTGACATGTCGTGATTTTGATTTGCATTTCTCTGATGTTTAGTGATGTTGGGAATCTTTTCATATGTTTGTTGGCCATTTGCATATCATCTTTAGAGAAATGCCTATTCAAGTTCTTTGTCCTTTTTTTTTTTTTTTGCGGTACGCGGGCCTTTCACTGTTGTGGCCTCTCCCGTTGCGGAGCACAGGCTCCGGATGCACAGGCTCAGCGGCCATGGCTCACGGGCCCAGCCGCTCTGTGGCATGTGGGATCTTCCCGGACCGGGGCACGAACCCGTGTACCCTGCATTGGCAGGCGGACTCTCAACCACTGCGCCACCAGGGAAGCTCTCTTTGTCCATTTTTTAATCAGGTTGATTTTTTTTGTTGTTGAGTTGTAGGAGTTCTTTGAATATTCTGGGTATTAATTCTTTATCAAATATACGATTTGCAAGTATTTTCTCCCATTCCATATTTTGCCTTTTTATGCCATTAATTGTGTCCTTTAATGATCAGAAATTTTAAAGTTTGGTGTAGTCCCATTTGTCTATTTTTGCTTTTGTTGCCTATGTCCTACCCAAGTGTCTCATGGTTTTGATTTGCATTTCCTTAATGACTAATGATGTTGAACATCTTTTCATGTACTTACTGGCTATTGGTATATCTTCTTTGGCAAAATGGCTATTCAAGTCTTTTGCCCATTTTTTAATCAGGTTTTGTTGAGTTGTCCTTTGCCCATTTAAATTTTTTTATTATTATTGAGCTGTAAGCATTCTTTATATATTTGGGGAGTATTGCCATCTTGACAATATTAAGTCTTCTGAATTATGAGCATAAGATGTATTTCATTTTATTTAGATCTTCTTTATTTCAACAAGGTATTTTGTAATTTTGAGAGTTTGTTTTGTACTTCGTTTGTTAAATTTATTTCTACATATTTTATTCTTTTTGATGCTATTTTAAATGAAATTTTCTTAATTTCATTTTTTGATTGTTCATTCAAGTGTATAGAAATACTATATATTTTTATAATAATATATGATATATATTTTATTATTCTTACAAATATAAGGTATATATTTCTTATATCATGTAACCTTGCTGAACTCATTTATTCTAATAGTTTTTCTTTTTTTTTTAGTGAATTCCTTAGAATTTTCTATATAAAAGATAATGTCATCTGTAAATAGAGATAGTTTTACTATTTCCTTTCCAATCTGGATGCCTTTTATTTAATTTTCTTATCTATACATTTGTTGAAAAAAATCAAAGAACAATATTTGTGACATGTGAAAATTTTATGAAATTCACATTTTAGTGCCCATAAATAAAATGTCTTTGGAATGTACAGCCATGCCCATTTGTTTACATATTGTCTATGGCTGTTTTTACGCTTCAATAGCAGAGTTGAGTAGCTGCAATGAAGACCACATATGATGCTGTCATCACTTTGCTCCGTTATAAATTACAGTGATTCGCTTGTAACTTGACAGTGTTTCAAGTGACATGTGTGTCACTGTTCTGTGGCATTTTATTTTTTATTATCAGTTCACACTCAGGTCAAAATGAGAAAAGAAAAGTAGACTTTGTCATAATTTTGAGGCCACAGTGAACTGTGGATTATTTTGTTATCAAATTAAATGACAAAGAATTATTTATTGTGCAACGACATTGTAGCTATGCTAAAAGAATACAGTATACGTCAACATTACCAAACAAATTTTCATCACAAAAGTCCTAATTCACAGGAAAGCAATGGTTAAAAAAATTAGGAAATTTAAAGTGGAATATCTCATTATAGCAGAATTCCTCACAAAAATAAAAAATGAAAATCAGGCTACAACCAAAGTAAGTTTCCAAGTGCCTCATTTGTTAGCAAAGCAAGGAAAACTGTTTACAAATGGGGAGTTAATTAAATTGTGTTTGATTGTAGCAACTGAAGAATGTGTCCAGAGCAAATAAACTCAAAGACTATTAGCCTTTCAGCGAAAACAGTCATTGGGCTTCCCTGGTGGCGCAGTGGTTGAGAGTCCGCCTGCTGATGCAGGGGACACGGGTTTGTGCCCCAGTGTGGGAAGATCCCACATGCCGCAGAGCAGCTAGGCCCGTGAGCCATGGCCGCTGAGCCTGCACGTCCAGAGCTGTGCTGTGCAACGGGAGAGGCCACAACAGTGAGAGGCCCACGTACCACAAATAAAAAACAACAACAACAAAAAAAAAACCAGTCATTCAAAGAGCTGAGGACATTAGGAACAATGTAAATAGTAAACTAAAAGACAAGGCAAATGATTTCAAGTGGTTTTCCTTGGCTCTGGATGAGTTGATAGATGTTAATGATACTGGCCAGTTATTGTTTATTCAAGGAATGGATGCCAAGTGTGAAGTGACTGAAGAATTAGCCTCTAAATGTAGTCTGCATAGAGCAACTATAGGTGAGAATAGTTGAGAAAACACTAATTCAGTACAACCTGAAGTGGAATCCACTAAGATGTGTTATAACTAATGATGGCAAAAAATATGTGTAAAACAGAAAAAGCCTTACTTAAGCAAATTTACAAAACTTGTTAAAATGGAAAAGGTGTTTAAAGCATATCATTTTTCATTGTATTCATTGGCAGGTACTTTGAGGAAAACATTTTAATCTATCATGTGCTGTTCAACCAGTAGTGACGACAGTGAGCTTTCTATCTCTCTCTATTTAGATATAGATCTAGAACTAAAATATATACACTCTTGGGAACTTAACTATTGATATTTCTATGAATTTCTGTCAGAAATAAGAGCCAAATATGTTAACTTCTCCTACTATACAGCATTTTGATGGCTTAAGAGTAGTAAAATTTTACTGTGATTTTTTTGAGCTCAGAGTTGAGATAGAAATTTTTCTGAATAAGAAAAACTGCCCTCTACCACTCAAACCCTGAATGGCTTTGGATAACTTTTGCTGCAGACTTGATATTTATTAATGAATAAAACCTAAAATTAGAAAGCAAAATAATGCTTATTTGTGAAATTTATATTGTGGTAAAATAATCTCAACTACAACTTATGTTGTTTGAATCACATGTAATGTCAAGCTGCTTTATATACTTCCCACACTGTCAGAAGTTGAAACAAGAAGCAGGAGCTCCATTCCCACAGACATTTGCAGTGGAGTATTTTCTGAGCTCAAACTATAGTTCCATCTGTGTTTTTTCCAACGCTGATGCAAGTGCAAAGGAAATTTCCATATTTCAAAATTAATTTAAATGTGCAATTGAGGAGCTTCCACCTAACTTTCAATTGGAAGTGATTAATCTGCAATGTAATAATAGGCTAAAAGGCAAATATCAAGAGAAGAATCTGACAGTATTCTATAAATACCCTCCAAGTGATGAATATACTCAATTAAAATCACATGCTCATGGATTGATAGCAATATCTGTTAGTACTTATGTGTGTGAAAAGACATTTTCAAAGCTGAAATACATAAAATTTCATTACAGATCAGCATTAACAGGTGAACATTTGCAATCAATTTTCATGATAGGTAACACTAACTTTGCATTCTAATTAAGTGCCATGTTATTCCTCCCCCCCTAAAAACAATTCCATTATTCTCATTAGTAGACCTGTATTATAAAATGTTGTACTCTATTATTATATTTTGAATTTCATCAATAAAATTGTGGAAATTAATTTTTTCTCTTCTCATATAAGTACCTACAATATATCCTTGATTTTGCCTCTTGGCTCACAAGGTCTAAAATATTTACTATCTGGCCCTTTATGGAAAAAGTTTCCTGACCTCTGGCTTACATGATGAAAACCTGGCTGCTACCTGTTTACCTAATTCACATTTTCTTTCTTTTCTTGGGATCTTTGCACATGTTATTCCCTCTGCCTGGAATGCTTTTCCTCTTCTTCCCCACTTCCATTGGCTGACTCCTTGTTGTCCTTCAGGTCTTAGCTTAGGTATAACTTTTTCAAGGAAGTGTTTTCCAACACTGCCGCTCCCCACACCAATGTGAGATAAATATCCCTTCTGTGAAATTTCACAGCATCCTGTACCTCTCCTGCATCAGTAATCTTTTTAAAAATGTACATTGGCAGAAAGTCAAAGAATTCATGATAAACAATAAAGTCTCCTGCCTATCTCAGACTCAGGCACTGATTCTTCTTCCTAGAGGCTATCACTATTACATTTTCCTGGGTATCTTCTAGAGATATTTTCTGCCTATATGAGACATATATATGTGTTTGCTATCATTTGTGGGGAAAAAAAGAATACTATATACGTAGTTCTGCACCTAGTTTTTTTTTTTCCCACCTACATTGGAGTGGAAACTTTGGAGTTTATTCCATACGTATTAGGTAGCGTTACCTCATACTTTTTTAAAACTAGACATAGAATTTACATACAATAAATTTCACTAATTTTAAGGGTACAAGTCTATGAGTTTTGACAAATGTATACAGCCATGTAAAACACTGCCACTGTCATCTTATAGAACATTTCCATGACCCCAAAAAGTTTCCTCATGCCCCTGGCAATCACTGACTTGCTTTCTGTCACTGCAGTTTTTGGTTTCTTTTTTCCCTTGTAATTGATTTCTAGTCTCATACTGTTGTGATCAGAAAAGATGCTTGGGGCTTCCCTGGTGGCGCAGTGGTTGAGAGTCCACCTGCCAATGCAGGGGACACAGGTTCGTGCCCCAGTCCGGGAAGATCCCACATGCCACAGAGCAGCTGGGCCCGTGAGCCATGGCTGCTGAGCCTGCGCGTCCGGAGCCTGTGCTCTGCAACGGGAGAGGCCATGGTGGTGAGAGGCCCGCATACCACAAAAAAAAAAAAAGAAAAGATGCTTGATATAATTTTAATCTTCTTAAATGTATTGAGACTTGTTTTGTGGCCTAGTTTGTGATCTGTTGCTGTTCAGTGGATTGTTCCATGAATGTTAATTAGGATTGTTGGGGTTTTGTTCTAGTGGATAGTTATTTCCAATGTTTTGCTGTTAAGATTATCAATGAACATTATTAATTCCTATAAATGAAAATTGCTTCAAAGGTTATGTGCATTTAAATTTTTGATAGCTTTAACCAATGTCCCTCCATATAGGTTATACCAATTTACATCCCACAAGCAACGTATGAGAGCTATCATAGCACCTATTACATGGCTTGTTTCACACACAAGAATCATCATTCATCACTGTACTCCCAGCACCTGATACAAGGCCTACAAACTTTGTCTCCCCCTACCTTGCTGACCTTCAAAATGACTTAACTGTACTTGGCCCATTGGACTTTTCTTTTTTTTTTGGCCGTGTTGGGTCTTCGTTGCTGTGCGTGGGCTTTCTCTAGCTGTGGCAAGCGGGGGCTGTTCTTCCTTGCGGTGTGTGGGCTTCTCATTGTGGTGGCATCTCTTGTTGCAGAGCCTGGGCTCTAGGCACATGGGCTTCAGTAGTTGTGGCTTGCGGGCTCTAGAGCGCAGGCTCAGTAGTTGTGGCACACGGGCTTAGTTGCTCCACAGCATGTGGGAACTTCCCGGACCAGGGCTTGAACCCATGTCCCCTGCATTGGCAGGCGGATTCATAACCACTGCGCCACCAGGGAAGCCCCTGGACTTCATTCTTGAAACTTGGCTCCAGTATTTCCCCTATGGCATGGTAATAGGGGAAGACCCCTTCTCTACTTCTCTCTTTCATACCCTGCTCTCAAGGACCTATTCTCATCCCACTTTCTCCAGATTGACTTCCCCGATGACTGTGACCCTCAGAGGTCATCTTAATCTCTGAACTGCTACATTTAAAGTTATACCCCACAATCTAAGGCTTGATCATATCCTGTTTGTTTACTAATGTTCATATAATTTGTATTACTAACTAGATAAAAACTCCTTCAGGATTAAGGTTATTTTTTTATTCCTTCTATAATATCAGCAAATTGAATTCCTTCTGCATGTCAGGTCTTGTCCTGGGCACTTTATATTATCGTTTCATTTCATCTTCACAACAGCCTTGTAAAGTAGGTATCATTTTCCTCATTTTACATATGAGGAAACAAGGCTCAGCAAGGTTAGATGGTGAATCCAAAGGCACCAGCCAATGAGACTGAATCACTAGGCTGGCATTCAAACTTGGATCCATCTGACTCAAAGCCCATGTACCCTTGGCTTTTTAATTCTAGTTGGACTTGTAACCTCTTGCTCTTTGCTGGCCACTAGTCCAACTGTCACCACGTGAAACAGACCCAGATAAATCTGTTTGTTCTTTGGATGATATCTGGTGGCTTATCGTTCTCTGTAAACCTCTTGTTACTGTAGATAGAAGGCCTGCTTGTCTGCTCTAGCATAGGCTACCCTTTTTGTCAGGATCCACCCATGGCCTGCCACTCCCTGAACCCCTACTTGGTAGCCCACATGGCTTCGTTGTCCCCTGGTGGGTTTTCCCTAGCCATTTTTGCCAAGTGGGGCCCTGAGCAAGGCCAGCAGCAGACAGTGACTATGTGGAAGCCAGTGAGGCACGCACTTTATCATCAGAAGCAGAAGTGTGTTCTGGTAGAGATGGAAAGCAGACCTCCTGCCAGGAGAAGAAACACAAACCAGCAGGAGCCTGTGTAAAAGTTTGAATTGAGCTCTGCTCCTTTTCTGTCTCTGAGACCTGGAGGAGTTTGGTCCTCTTTGTTGAAACCTTTTTCAAACATACCCTACACATGGCTAAAACAGATCATACATAAACTATCTCTTTGCAGGGGTTCATTAGGAAACATCTTGCTTTCAGTGCCTTGTAGACATGGTCACCTCTGCGCTGCTGAGTCAGGTCCTTTGGTTCACCCCAGAATCAGCAAACTGGAAGAGAAAACTTCTTTTTTAATTCATTTACATCCCTTCCCCCAGAGAAGGCATGAAACAGCAAATCTGTAGAAAGAAGGCAATTTTGCTTTAAGCTGGTTCTCTGGTTAGGTCTGAGAGGGAATAAATCTAGTCCCAACTTGAAGTGGGAAAAATTTAGGAAAGGTGGGAGTGTGCTATGGGAAAACACTCTAATCCTGGTTTGTCCCACAAATAACCATGTTAGTATGTCAGCACAGAAGCCCTGTCTGAAGCTGAAGGGGGTGTCTTGGGTTAAGAACTATGTTGAAATGGCTCATGCTAAGTGCCGTCACGTATTCAAACAAATGAGCGGTAAATGTCCCTGTTGGTGATTTTCTCCCTTTGTCCTCAAGGTAGAGTCATAATTGACTGGAATATGGAGGCAATTCTTCTCACTAACAGAATGACCCAGCAGCTGACAGGAGGGTTGATGTGTGAGGGGCTTGTGAGGTGCCGAGCCCCATTGGAAGAAGGAGTCTGAGAGCCAGAGGGGTCCTTGAGAAGTCATGGTATCTAATGTTTTGGCAAAGGGGAGAAGCCATCCTGCAGTTAAAAACATTTCAAGAAAGACACTACAAGTAGCCTCCTGGGGGGTACCATTTCCTTGGTAGTTAGATGGAAGTGTGGCTTCTCTACTTGGTAGACATTTACGTACAACTGTGACCACTATTCACAGCTTCCTTCTGAGGAGCTCCTAGCCCACACCTGATCTCATGTATTCTCCTGCCTTCCCCAGGAAGCAAGAATTATATTTTCATTCACCTGACAAGTACTAGGAACACCCACTGTGTTAGGTGCTGGGAGGGCAGTGAGGAAGGAGAAAATGTCCCTGTGAGTTAAAGATGACGGTCTAGTCAGGCCAATGAGGCCACAGGAATCATTGTGGTAGAAGGCATGGCATGTTTCGTTGGAGCAAAGCAACATCTGATCCTGTTCTTTAGGGACAGGGAGGTTTAGAAATAAAAGAGGTGGTATAAAGAGCCTAGGAGCCAGAATAAGCATTCTTGGGAAGGAGCAGGGTGTGTTTGAGAACCAGGTGGCCAGAACAATGAGAAAAGACGCAATATGGATGCCTTGAGCGACAGGCCGGAGGATTTGGACACTACCTGAGAGTTGATAGACAACTTAAAGGCCTCTGAGCAGAGGAGTGACAAGATAAAAGCTCTTTGGAAGGATTCATCCAGCAACTTTGTGTGGGACTTTTTTTTGGGAGGGCGGGGGACCAGAGAGCCAGGTTGAAGGGGGGAAGCTGGGAGACTGTGGAAGGCTTGATTGAGTGTGGTGGTAGCGATGAGAATGAGTAGAGAGGAAGGGGCAGAGGTGTTTGATGAACATCGTGCTGGCAGAATTAGCCAGACACAGCCAGTGACTGAATGCGAGTCAGAGACAACTCCTGATTGTCAGCTCCAGGGGCCAAGAAAATGCTGAGGCAGGTAGTAGAAGTCAGAGAGCCAGAGGCAGAAGGCTGAGGGAGGAGATGTTAAGTTCCATTTGTAGTGTTTGGGCTTCACCTTCCAGTATCCAGCTGGAGTTAAGAACACAGGATTGACCATCAGAAGAGCCAGGGTTGGAAACACACTTGGGGTGTCCTCGAGAAGCCATGGTTGTTGCTTGGAGGGTTGTGGAAGTCCTTGGGAGGGGAATGAGAAATAAATGGCCAATGCCAAGCCCAGTACCTGGCCCAGAGCAGCTCTCATATCCCTGTGGAAGAGAAAGGTAAATGAACGGAAGAATGAGCCAAGGGCAGAATCCTGAGAAGCACTTACACAAACAGAGTGAGACAAAAAGGAATAGCCTATCGTTGAAGGAGGGGGAGAAATAGCCTTCAGAAAGTTGGGAGAACCAGGAGAAAGAGGAGCCCTGGGAGAGGAAGAAGACACAGGAGGGGAGACGTTCAGGAAGGAGGTGGCCCACAGTGTTCATTGTTGCAAAATAGTGGAGATCCCTGGAAGGCTGTCAGGACAGCTGGCTTCATTGCTATGAACTGGGCAAGTCCCATAGCTCGCGCCAGTGATGGGACTCAGGGCCCAGGCATTCATGCCCATCTTGTTGTCTTTCCTGCTTTCTCATGATGCCTGCTCCAGTCATGAGAGTACTGGGGGCTGACTGATGGTGAGGGACTTCCTTTCTGTCTCTTGCCTCTGACCAGTGGTGGAGACTACAGGGCATGCAGTGAGCTGACAATATGAGGATTGAGATGATTCTGTTTTCTAAGACAAAGAGGCTTTTCCCAGGGCAAGAGGCAGAGTAGGGACATAGCACCCCATCTCTGTAAAGACTGCATCTTGGCCTCACAGGGAGAGGGTAGACAAAGCTGTGAGCTGGTGGCCATCCCATCCAAGGCCAGTGGAGTAACTCTGGGGATGGTTTTCTTTGGACATGAGATAAGGGGAGAGTAGGGCCAGAGACTATTCAAAACTTGTCCTGTAGGCCGTGCCAGGTTTCTTCTCTATAATTTTCATTTTCGTGTCTGCTGTATTCTTTGAGGAGCAATACCACAGCCTCTAAGCAGGGAACTGGAGGGCTTCAGGTACAAGAGGGAGAGTAAAAGTGGGGTGAGGGGAGGGGGGGATGTAGCTGCCTGGAACTCCCTGCAGTGAAGATTCCAAATAGCTTGGGGCAACAGAGCAGGGGTGAGGCTTCTGGGCCCAGAGTGAGCCAAGAATAACCATAGCCGGTTGGGGGCGGGAAGAGAGGCTGCTACTCCCACTTGCATGCTCTCCCAGTACGGTCTCCTGGCGAGGCAGCTGTGACCCTTGCCAGGTACCACATCCTTTTATTAGATCTTAGAATCTTGACTCTGCGGAAGACACTAAGGTTAGGGATATCCTAACGTGGAGTCCTGGTAGAGGGTGGCCAGCACAGACCCTGAGCTCCATCCCCTCAGGAGCCAGGAAGCTTTTCTTCCTTCCATGGTCACAGAGGGTGCTGTGTCCAACTGTCTGGTGGAAGGTCTGGATGCAATGTGCTTGGAAGGTGAGCTCAGGTGACGTCACAGATGGGGCTCACTGCTTCCACTTTGATCAGACCTCCCAGAGAAGAGGGAACGGGGGTTCTATCCCTGGAGGAGTTTACTGAGCATTCATTTATCACCTTTGGGCTGGAGGCAGCCTTGCCTGAGCCCGGAGCCTGGAGGCTGACCACTTCTAGACTAATGAAGTAAGGAAGAAAACAGCACAGTTAGACTATTTTCCTGCCCAGACGTACCTCTGCACAGGAGCCCTCCTCATTCCCACTAGGCAGTACACTTGATGGAAGCCATGGCCCTGATCTCTGGACAGACTGAGCAACCAGGGGCCAGGCTACCGAGGCCGTAAGCACAGCACCAACACTCGCTGCAGCCAGCCTGGGGTCTGCGAAGCAGGGAGAATCAGGAAGGGGTAGCTAGTTTGGAGGGCCATTGAGAGCCAGGCTTATATGATCATATGTGACTGAGCATGAGCATACCTGCCCTGTGTGCACCGCTCCCTGCAGAGGACTCAAGCACTAGTGCTGCCTCTGTAGTGTCATCCTTCCCTGGTGGGCACCTATGCCCATCTCAGAAAGTGCAGAGGCAACTGTTAAACACATGGTGCCAAGATGCCCACACCCATGCATCCCGACCCCAGCAGGGCAACCAGAGCCTGTGTGACATGGCACGCTGTCTCTTGGGACCCGAAGAAGTCAACCTGTTGTGGATGGTCAAGGTTCTTCTCTACCCTCTTCCTGTGTCGGAAGAAGACTCTGGGCTCTCCCCCACCCTGCTTCTGTGTTAGGGGCAATGGGATGATTCAGAGGCTGCGATGGCCACATTTGCTGCGCCTGCTGGGTGCGTGTGGCAGGGGCTGAGGTGGAAGGAAACAAGGTGAAGGCACCCTGGGCAGCGAGGATGGGCCCCGCCAGCTGGTGGGTGCAGCCTCCCTGTATCCACGGATGGCCGCTTGGAAGACCCGTGGAGTGGATGCAGTGCTAGGGCCTGCTGGGCTGTGGGAGCCAGACAGTTGAGGATAGATGGACCAGAACAGTGCCCTGCGTCGTCCCTCAAGCTCTCGGCAGCTGCAGAGTCCTCTACAGACCTCAGGAGCTTCACTGTAGGCATCTGCCCGCGGCCTCTGCCAGCGCGGTTCCTCCCTCAGCTTGGTGTGGCGGCAGGGCCTTTGCTTTTCCCCTCGGTGGGGTGGCTCAAGGGCTTGAAGTGCTCTGCTCTCAGCAGTGCTCCGCACTCCAGGGGTCTAGATGATCCACAGGATAGAAGGGCCTCTGGAGAGACTTCTAGTCTACATGGTAGTAGCATCAAAGAAATAGTCGCCAGGAAGGGGGGGAGCCTTTCCTGGCCACTTGGGTGCAAGTTTCCCTTCCTATGACCTTCAGGGGGGCACATCCAGCAGGCCCAGCCCCCAGGATCTGGGGTTGCTAGTGCTTTGGGGAGCATCATCTCAGTTTCCTACCAGTGTAGAGACTTCTTGAGGGTTGTGGTGGGTTCCCCTGACCCAGCACAGTGGCAAGAGTAGTAGAAGACCACATACAAAGAAGTGGCGAGTTTGTGCGGTGCAGGGGGTCACCCCAGTAGATTCTTTGGTGCAGCATAATGAACCCAGGACTTTCACTCCATAGGAATTTTTCTACCTTGACACTGGTTGGTAGTCAGGATTTAGCTCCTGACCAAGAAAACAAGAAAGAAGACAGACAGCCAGACAGCGGAAGTCACTGATGAACCAACAGACTGCACCGTCCCTCCTTTATCCCAATACCTTGGCTAACCTCACACCTTCCTTGACCTCAGGCTCTCCTCTTGTTCCTGCCTCCCAGTGTCCTCCCCATGGGCTGTTCCTGGTCTTGACATCTCCTGCTGTCCCAAGACCCGAGACTCAGGCAAGCCCTGGGGCAGGGGTCACCGCCTCTTCTACCTCGACCCTGCCCCAAAGGTGTCAGCAACTTAATGCCCTTGCCTTCCCTGCCCCAAACATGTCAGCAACTTAATGCCCTTGCCTTCCCTCCGAGGACGAGGCTCCAAGTGAGCCATGGACTTTGTCGCAGAAGCAACAGCGAAGAGACATCAGTGAGGCCCTGGAAAGGGAGTGGCTGATGGACCATGTGCCAAAGCCCCATCGGCCGGGGAAGGCTTAGGGAAAGATTCTTTCTGGAGGAAAGAGGAGATTAGCTGAGCCTCCCCAAAGAAGACAAGTAAAGAGAACACAGAAATATTTCCTTTAAAAGGGAGCAAGAGCAGATGGAAAGAGGGTTTATATTAATGAAATCTCCGGATATTAAGGATGAAATGAATGCCAGGGAAGGTTATTATCATTTCATTAGAACACAAAGGAAGAAACAAACACGTTATTATGTGAAACCAAGAAATTATGAACAAGGGAATCCAGCAGGGAAATTATTAGCTGGGTTAGTTAAAACAGAACAAGCCGGTTGAGTAATTCCGTCTGTAGGACACAACAAGGAAGGCATAATTAATTGCCCTTAAGAAAAAATATTCAGGGTTTTTTTCTTTTTCTCGTTTACCAGAAATTCTGCACTTTTGATATTGTCTCGCAAACCAAAAACATGTATTCTTGTTAAAACCTAATTAATTTAGCACTAGAATGTTTTATTAAAGAGAGTTCAGTTCTGATCAGAAGAAATGGAAATCCACAAGAGATGCTTGAGCCCAGAGAGCCAGGGTCGTTCCCCTGTCCAGGACCAGGGGCCCCTCGAAGATGCTTTCAGTGCCTAACCTGCGGGGTTGTGGGAGATGGCAGCAGAAGGTGGGACAAGGCTCAGTCATCTGTCCCAGTGACCCTGGGCAGGGCTGGGCCAGGCCTGGGGTGCTCACTATCTTCTCTTCTTTGCTTCCTCCTGCCATCCTGAAGTTGGGAGTCCTTGGCCCAGGGCCTGCTCCCTGGAGCTGTCGGTGCCCATCTTTCTCGTGAGCCCTGTTGGTAGCCAGCACAAGGGGGAAATGACCAACAGGACTGCCACTGCAGCACGGAGACATCTGGTCATAGGGGCCTGGGAACTACTTGTTTGGGTAGCGCTCACATATCTGGGCTGGTGCCCCCTTTCAGGGAGCTTAGAGGTCCCACGCGTGGCCAAACGGATCCCATCAGCCCTCAGAATTTTGCTGGTCTCTTGTTTGTCAGGCCTTGTGAATGACAGCTGGGGCTCTGGGTTTGCCTGAGCCCTTCCTTGGAGGTTGATTCCCAAGGGCTTTTTCTCCAGTTAAGTACCAGAGAGCCAGAGCTCCCACGTTCTTTGGTACAGGCACAGGACACGAGAGCTGGAAGAGGCCTCGCTGAGGGGGGTAGTCCATCTAAACTCTTTGTTGGAGAGGAGGAAACTGGACTCCAGAGAGAGAGAAAGAGCCTGAGACCCATCCGAGGCCACAGAGCTAATTAGTGGCTTAGCAGGACAGGAACCAAGGTTTCTCAGCAAGTCCTGGGAGCTCACTTCTGCCCTGTGCTCACTGTTCTCTGTCTTTCTATTTCAGGGCTGTCTACCACAGACATGCCTAGGAGACCTCTGGAGAACACAAGATACATTTTAATGAGCGATCACGTGGCACAAACAGTGTTTCATAATTGTCATTTGCTTTGTTGTTGCTGTTAATAAACTTTATTTTTTAGAGCAGTTTTAGGTGCCCAGGAAAATTAAGCAGAAAGTATAGAGCTCCATATATCCCTTACCCACACATTCACAGCCTCCCTCGCTATCAACGTGAACATGGCCCGCTGCAGTGGTCCATTTGTTGCAATCGGTGAACCTACACTGACACACCACTATCACCCAAAGTCCACCGTTTACATCAGGGTTCA
The DNA here is from genome assembly GCF_937001465.1 of Orcinus orca. Classification (NCBI taxonomy): domain Eukaryota; kingdom Metazoa; phylum Chordata; class Mammalia; order Artiodactyla; family Delphinidae; genus Orcinus; species Orcinus orca. The sequence continues at coordinate 68,637,688 of NC_064561.1, forward strand.
CTCTTGGTGTGCTTTCTATGGGTTTTGACAAATGTGTAATGACATGTATCCCTCATTGCGGCATCATAAAGAACAGCTTCACTTTCCTAAAAATCCTGTGTAATCTGCCTGTTCATCCCTCCCTTCCCCGTATCCCCCGGCAACCACTGATCTTTTTACTGTCTCCATAGTTTTGCCTTTTCAGAATGTCGTATAGTTGGAGTCGTACAGTAAGTAGCCTTTTCAGATTGGCTTCTTTCATTTAGTAATACGCATTTAAGGTTCCTCTGTGTCTTTTCATGGCTTGATACGTCATTTCTTTTTAACACTGAATAATATTCCATTGTCTATATGTACCACAGTTTATTTATCCATTCGCCTAACTGAAGGACGTCTTGGTTGCTTCCAAGTTTTGGCAATTATGAATAAAGCTGCTATAAATATCCCCGTGCAGGTTTTTGTGTGGACATAAGTATTTACCTCGCTTGGATAAGGAACATAATTGCTGGGTCGTACGGTAAGAGTATGTCTCATTTTGTAAGAAACTGCCAAACTGTCTTCCAAAGTGGCTGCACCATTTTATATTCCCATCAGCAATGAATGAGAGAGTTCCTGTTACTCCACATCCTCATCTGGATTTTGGCCATTTGAATAGGTGTGTAGAGGTATCTCATTGTTTTAATTTGCAATTCCCTAATGGCATGTGATACTGAATATCTTTTCACATGCTTGTTTGCCATCTGTATAACTTCTTTGGTGAAGTATCTGTTCATGTCCTTTGCCCATTTTTAAATCAGGTTGATTGTTTTCTTATTGTGGAATTTTAATACTTCTTTGTTTAGTTTGGATAACAGTACTTTATCAGATGTGTCTCTTGCAAATATTTTCTCCCAGTCTATGGCTTGTCTTCTCATTGTCTTGACATCGTCTTTCACACAGCAGAAGTTTTTTGCTTTTTTAATTGAAATATAATTGACATGCACTGTGTAAGTTTAAGAAGTTCAGCAGTGTTGGGCTTCCCTGGTGGTGCAGTAGTTAAGAATCCGCCTGCCAATGCAGGGGACATGGGTTCGAGCCCTGGTCTGGGGAGATCCCACATGCTGCAGAGCAACTAAGCCCGTGCCCCACAACTACTGAGGCTGCGCTCTAGGGCCCAAGAGCCACAACTACTGAGCCCACGCGCCGCATCCACTGAAGCCCCCGCACTCTAGAGCCCGTGCTCCGCAGCAAGAGAAGCCACCGCAATGAGAAGCCCGCACACTGCATCGAAGAGTAGCCCCCGCTCGCCACAACTAGAGAAAGCCCATGTGCAGCAAAGAAGACGCAACACAGCCAAAAATAATAAATAAAAATAAATTTTTAAAAAAAGTTCAGCAGTGTTGATTTGATACATTTATATATTGTGATATAATTACCACCATAGTTTTAGCTAATACCTCTATCACATCACATAAATACCATTTCTTTTTTGTGGTGAGAACATTCAGAAATTTTAAATTTTAATGGAAGTCCAGCTTATCGATTATTTATTTCAAGGCTTGTACCTTTGGTGTCGTATCTTGAAAGTCATCACCAAACCCAAGGTCATCTGGATTTTCTCCTACATTATCTTCTAGGAGTTCTACAGTTTTGCATTTTACATTTAGATCTATCATTCATTTTGAGTTAATTGCTGTGAAGGGTGTAATGACTATACCTAGACTGATTTTTTTTGCATGTGGCTGTTCAATTATTCCAGCACCATTTATTGAGGAAAACATCTCTGCTCCACTGTATTGCCTTTATTCCTTTGTCAAAGATCAGTTGATTATATTTATGTGGGCTCTGTTCCATTGATCTGTTTGCAATACCACACTGTCTGTTTTTTTTTTTTTAAAGCAGGGTTTCCTTGGGTTTTTTTTTTTGTTTTTTTGGTTTTTTTTTTTTGGCTGCACTGTACAGCATATGGGACCTTAGTTCCCCCAGACCAGGGATCGAACCCTCACCCCCTGCATGGGAGTGTGGAGCCTTAACCACTTGACCGCCAGGGAAGTCCCCCACACTGTCTTGATTACTGTAAGCTTTACAGTGAGTCTTGAAGTTGAGTTATGTCAGTCCTCTGACTTTGTTCTTTTCTTTCAATGTTGAGTTGGCTCTTCTGGGTCTTTTGCCTCTCCATATAAACTTTAGAATCAGTCTGTCAGTATCCACAAAATAACTTGCTGGGATTCTGATTAGAAGAACTGACATCCTGACAACATTGAGTCCTTCCTGTTCATGAACATGGAATCTCTCTCCATTTACTTAGTTCTTTGATATCTTTCATCAGAGTTTTATACACATTTTGTTAAATTTTTCTCTACATATTTCGTTTGAGGGGAATGCCAATGTAAATGGTAATGCATTTTTAATTTCAAATTCCACTTGTTAATTGCTGGTACATAGGAAAGTGACTGATTCTTGTCTGTTAACCTTGTATCCTGCAACAATGCTATAACCATTTTGTCATTTGCTTTTAAAGCAGAAAACTTCTCAGAGGATGGTAGCTAAACTTTTCTTTAGTTTCATGTACTTTCTCTCCTTTGGGCTTTCCTATACACTGTTTTCTCGTCTGGAATAATCTCCTTTCTCTCCCCTCAATCTCCACTCCAGATATGCCTTTCGTCAAGCCTGATTAATGTCTTCAAGGTCTCAGAGAAGCCATGTTTTATGCTGGGAAGCCTTCTCTGACCCTATGAGTCTAGGTTAGATGATTACCGCCCCCCCCGCCACATACACACTTCTCTCCTTCCCTGGAAGATAGAATCCCTGCCCTCAAGAAACTTATGGTTTATTTGGAAGACAAGCCACAAAGGTTATAATAATAATAATAATAAACATTTAGCTCTGATCTAAGGACTTTACCTGGATTAACTCATTTAATCCTCACAAATGTAAAGATTGAGAATTGCTGCCCAATACCCTTAGGAATCCTCCTCCGCCTATAAAATAGAATCCAGATCCTTAGGCTGGCATGTAAGCTTTCAGCATCAGGGTCTACATCTACTTTTCCAAGCTAAGCTGGTTTGCTCACTGTGCCTTGTTATAGTCTACACATTCCTGCCTCTGAACCCTTGTGTGTGTTATTCTCCCTGTTTAGAATGTTCCCTACCCCCTTTGGCTCGGTAGAATTTTACCCATCCATCAAGGCCCAGCTGCATCCATGACCACTCCATCTTCCACAGTTCTATAACACCTGTTTTCTACACCACTCATTTTTATTATGAACCTAAGCCAGTTTACAGGAAGAATACTTATGGAACACTAGACAGGTAAATCCCTACTGCCCTCCGTAGTCTCTCTGATTTTGGTTGAGAGCCTTGCACACCTGTCTGTGGTGTGGTCTCTGCCCTGTTCAATTGCTGTATTTTATTTACAGTCTTCATACATTGACATAGCCAACATATTTGTCATTGAAGTGGTTACCTGGTATTCCATGTACATTCATTGCTTCTCTTTTAGAGCCCTGTGTTGTATATTTTAATTCAATCTTGTTTTCACAAATATTTGCATGCCAGATATGTGCAAGAGACCACATCTCTTGTCTGTTAGTGTGGGAGCTGTGAGCTCCTTGAGACCAGATTGTCTTCAGCATCACTGTCTCCCCCACCGTGCTTAGCTTGCTTGGACTAGATGCTCAGAGAGCTCTGCTCAGTTGAATCAAACGTCACAAAGCCAGGCATTTAGCCATGTAACTCACCCCCCACCTCTACCCTGATACAAACTAAACCCGTAAGGGCTAAGATGTGGAACAAGAGAGTATCCAGTACCCTTCTCCAGATGCTTGATCGCGCTAACATTGCGTCTCTCATCTTGTTGCCTCCCATGGTCCCTCCTCTCTCCAGACTGTCATTTAGCTACAGAGATTCAGGGAACCTTGAAGATCATTTTCTCAGGCAGCTAATGTATACAGGTTAAACATAATGACCAGGTCCTGGCAAGTGCTTCTTGATGTTAGTGACACAGGGCCATGTGATGCCCAGGGGGCATGGGGAAGGGAGGGTTAGTGGCCCCTTACCTGCCATTTCCCTTCCCCATACATGACTTTGAATACAAGCTCTAAACTCACAGAACTGCTTGCTTAATCTGTACTCATACTGCAGAAACCTGGTCTGACTCCTCTGCCCCTGGAAAGGTAATCATTTCAGAAGCACATTGTGATCCCTTCCATAGGCAGCCATAGCTAACATTAAGCAAAACCTTTATGTGAAGATTCTCTAAGATAGATAGATAGACAGACAGACATCGATTGGTTAGAGAGTGATTATTTGCTTTACAAGATGATCACGAAGCGTTTCCTTCAAGTAACAGTTCCATCAAGCACTGAAGTGTGATTCATTGGCCAGCTCTTCAAAACAATCATCTGTGACGTCTACCCCAGCCCCTTCCATCCCCCCACCTTGCCTTTTGGAAGTTTTCTCCCTCCTGGCTATTTATTCAGTGTTTGCTACTGGTTGACCCACTCTATTATTCTCAGAAAATTCTTCTCCTAGCTCTTTTCCCATCCACTGTCTTGACCCTTCCTGGCCTCTTACACTGGTGATTTCTTCCCGGCCTCTAAATATAGGTCTCTTCCCACAAGGAACTGCTTCCGCCTTCCTCTTTTCTGTCTACACTTTCTCCCTGGCAGGCCTGCCTGCCCCGATTACTTTAACGATGCTTTTCAACAGTGACTCCTCAAACCTCATCTTCAACTCCCACCTCTTGAGCCCGCTCTGGTGCTGCGTTTTCAGATGTCCGCTAGTCATGTCCAGCTAGCAGCCCAAATCCAACCTGTGTACACAACTCATGCAGCTCTTGCCCCCATCTTGCCAACTCCCGTCAGTGTTCTAGTCACTGATGTTCAGAATCTCGGGGCTTGTCTTGGCTGCTTACAAACCACACCTTGGACAATCAGTTTCCTCACCTGTTGTACGGAGATGGTAACCCTCTCTATCTCACTAAGAGGATGGAATAAAGCAAGGTTTGTGGGAACATGTTTTAAGCTGTAAAAGGTTACAAAGAAAAGGTGTAATCGTAGTATTGTCATCTTCGGCTTTTTATGGGTCACTACAACCACTCTGTCACCTTGTGTTACCATTTCCTTCATCCCTATATCTCTCATCTGTCCTTTTATCTCAATTCTTAATATGACCACCAAAGTTTAAACCCTTTCACTCATTGCCTAGCCTAGTTCTGTATCCTTTAATTCAGTGGTTCTCAGACAGTAGTCCACATAAGAATCACTGAGATGAACTGATGAAAAGTGCAATTATAGTCTGTATAACAAGGGTGCTGGGACAACTGGATATCCACATGGGAAAGAATACCTCACACCATATACAAAAATTAACTCAACATGGATCAAAGATAAAAATGTAAGAGCTAAAAATACAAAACTCTTAGAAGAAAAAACAGTTGTAAATCTTTGTGACCTTGGATTAGGTAATGGTTCTAAAAAAAGAAAAAAAAGACACCCAAAGTACAAGCAACCAAAGAAAAAATAAATTGGAACTCATCAAAATTACAAATTTTTATGCTTCAAAGGACACCATCAAGACAGTGAAAGACAACCCACGATTGGGAGAAAATTTTTGCAAATCACATATCTGATAAGGGATGCGTATCTGTAATATATAAAGAACTCTTACAACTCAATTATAAAAAGATAAATGACCCAATTAAAAATGAGCAAAGAAAAAAAAATGAGCAAAGGATCTGAATAGATATTTCTCGAAAGATAAACAAATGGCCAATATGCACCAGAAAAGATGCTCAGTGTCATTGTTCATTAGGGAAATGTAAATCAAAACCACAATGAAATAATGTAATATTCCCATTGAAATGTATCAGTGGGTGAATTGTATGGTATGTGAATTATATCTCAATAAATCTACTTTAAAAAAACACATAGTGAGATACTACTGCACACCTACTAGGATAGCTAAACTCAAAAAGTCAGATAATAACAAGGGTTGCCAAAGATATAGAGAAATTGGAAACTTCATAAATGCTGGTGAGAATATACAAGGGTACAGCTGCTTTGGAAAACAGTCTGGTACTTCCTCAAAAGGTTAAACAGCATTACCATATGACCCAGCAATCCTCCTCCCAGATAGGTATATACCCAAGAGGAATTAAAACATACATCCACACAAAAACTTAAACACAAATGTTCATAGAAACGCTATTCATAATAGCCAGAAAGTAGAAACAACCCAAATGTTCATCATTCCATCATTGAAGAATATATAAATAATGTGGTATATTCATACAATGGAATATTATTCAGTCATAAAAAAGAATGAAGCACTGATACATGCTACAAGATGTATGAACCTTGAAAAACAATATACTAGGTAAAAGAAGATAGTCACAAAAGACCACATGTTGTATGATTCCACTTATATGAAATGTCTAGAATAGGTAAACCTATAGAGACAGAAAGTTGATCAGTGGTTGCCTAGGGCTGCAGGGGATGGGGGAAGAGGGGTGCTGAAGAGTACAGGGTTTCTTTGGGGGGTAATGAAAATGTTCTAATACTAGTTGTAGTGATGGTTGCATAACTCTGTGAATATACCCCCCAAAACAGTGAATTTTGTACTTTAAATGGGTCACTTACATGGTACGTAAATTGTCTCAATTAACTTTTTGTATATGTGTGTGGTAGGCGGGCCTCTCACTGTTGTGGCCTCTCCCGTTGCGGAGCACAGGCTCCGGACGCGCAGGCTCAGCGGCCATGGCTCACGGGCCCAGCCGCTCCGCGGCATGTGGGATCTTCCCAGACCGGGGCACGAACCTGTGACCCCTACATCAGCAGGCGGACTCTCAACCACTGCGCCACCAGGGAGGCCCTCAATTAACTTTCAAAAATATAGTTGTAAGGAAAAAAATTGATCGTGGGGACAGGTTGCAGAAAACTAAATGCCAAGCTGAGCAATGAGGACTGGATTCTCTAGGGCCAATTTTCTCCAGGTGTGTTTCAGATGCCATCTGCATCAGGATAGCTACAAATACCATCTGACCCCACCCCCGAGACTGTAACTCGGAATGTATTGGAGGGAATCAGTACTCCACATTGCTGCCAGATGAGCCTCCAAAAGGAGAATGGGGGTTGGGTCACCCCCTTGCTCAGAAACCTTCTATGTCCTCTTATTTCCTTGGCATGAGCTCCAAAATCTCTGAGCTGCCTGGTTCCCACCCACTTTTCCCAGCCTTCTCTCTTATGACTCCCTATCTGTGTCTTTGATGTCAAAGTGAGATAGTCATCATTCTCTGAACCCTTTCTGCCAGTTCCCACTCTGTGCCTTTGTCCAGGCTGTCCCGTGTTCCAGGAAAGTCTTTCCTATATTCCCATCACATCTTCGCAGTACAAATGTTCCCATGATCCTTTCATTTTAACTAGATGATCATCTAAAATTCACAGAGTCTTTCATAAACTTTTAGGCTATGTCATTCTGCTGCTTGTAAATCAGACAACAATACTCAGAGTGTTATGAGAGACACATGCAGATCCATCGGCACAGTCTGGCACATGGTAGGAGCTAAATAACTGCGAAGGGAGCCTTGGGACAGAGCCTTCAGGCACAGGATACAGGTGTGGAGGTGGTAGTGCTGGCCTGCGAGGAGCAAAATTTGGGTGGCAGTCTGTCCTGAGGATCTCAGTGTCCTCCCTGGTGACCCAATAGTCAGGGGCCTGCAGGAGACACAGTAATGTGGGCAGGACTTGCGGGTCCTGGCCACCACCAAGCCCGGCGAGCCTCGGCAGCTCAGCTGGCACCGGCTGCTCGCAGTAGTTGGAAACTGCTGGGTTGAATCCTCATTTCAACTGGTGACCTTGAGCAAAAACTCTCCCCCATCTTATTGTCCACCAAATCACCCCATCCCACAGCAGGAGGGAAGGCTGGAGAGTGACTTCCAGTCTGTTTGGTAATGAGCTCTTAAAAATAAAATGATTGTCAGATAATGTTTTACAGTGCAACAAGAGCCCCCTTGTAACCATTTCAGTAATTACATTAAGCCATTCTATTTGTGAGAAGCTAATAGGAAACAAACCATTAATTAGTGTTTTGTCTTTCCTCCCACTGTTCCTTCCCCCTTGAATTATCGGGGCCTCACCCTGGGGCCGTAGAGTTGGAGTGCAACCCCTGCAGGTGGAAAAGACTAGGAGATACAAGGGCCAAGGGAATGGAGAACGATGAAAGGCATCAGAGTCTTTGTGACTCTGGTGTAACAAGGCCCAGGGCCTACCCTGGCCTGGGGCCCACCTGAGCGGTGCCCGGCATGGCTCTGTGTCTGCTCTCTTGGGCCCGGAGTGGAGCAGCCGGTTAGCTGTGAGGCAGGCTGAGCCCGATGTGGGCATGTTCCCAGGGGCCTTGGAGCCTGTGGGTGGGGCGGCCACCTGGGCAAACAGAACTAAGAAATGGGCAGGAATGAATCAAGGACAGCTTAAATATGCAGAAATGCAGCTCATACCTCTGGGCAAAAATAATCCCAAACAGAGTTATGTAATGGATTGGAGGACTATGATAGGAGGGCTGAGGCTGCGAGGTATAGATAGGTGTGAATGAATGAGGGAGGGACAGAGAGAATACATATAGTGGGAGGATCCTAGGGGATTTGACGGCAAAGCTCATGACGCTGTTGTCTTTAAGGTGGGTGCGCATGTGTGTATGTGTGCATTTTGGGGAGGGGGTGTCATTCTTCTTTGTGGAAAGCGGCTAGAGGGAGGTAGCTCTAAGTGAGGCTGAGTTCTGGGCCCACGGTGGCCTTAAGGCCACTCCAGATGTGCGGGTTCCCTGGTGCTGAGGTGGTAGGGACAGGGAAATTGCCAGAGGGCCCAGGTGTAGGGTGTGAAGCATCCTGATTTCCCTGATAAGTCAGTGTACCTCCCTCTGACATCCATCCTCCCATCCCCAGTTCGCATCTCACCTCCAACCCCTTCTGCTATTGGAATCTTCCCCTTCCTTTATAGGAAGCCCACTTTGACTGACCACCACAGGTCACGCTAACTCTTCCCAAGGAACTTCCAGGATATTTAGAATGATCCTCTCACAGGAAACTATCCATAAATTGCTGCTGCTGTCTTGCACTGTGATTTTTGTCCATCTGTGAAAGTATTATCCTCCCTCTAGACCGTGAGCGCCTGAGGGCAGGGCCTTTGTGTCCCTGCAGTGCCCAGCACTGTGCCTGTCACAGAGCAGGGGCTGAGCGTGCAATGTCTGACTCCAAGGAGCAAAAAAAAAGAAAGCAAAGCAGAGTCTGCGCAAAGTCTCTGGTGCAGATCCCCTCAGGCAGCCGAACTCTTGAAGCCACTGACCAAGACGTGAGCCTCAGGGACTAGGAGGTGGGTTGGTGCTGTTGGACTGATTTGGGGGGCAATACTGTATATAAAAATGACATAAAGGAAGCAGTTGGTTGGACATCATTCAGAACCCAGAACAATGTGGGTAATTAGACAAAGGCTTGTGGTAGGCATTTCGCTGACCACAGTTTTCGGAAGCCACTGCTTCAGAGAGGGAGGGAGAGAGAGTCAGATTCACCAGAAGCCTGGATGTGACTGGGACAGGGTGTCGGAAACGGACTTAGGGGTGAGTATGGGTGCAAGAGGGTTATCGAAGTCACCATCATGGACATCCTCCTCCTCATTGTTGCCATTGTCACGACGGCGGGAGGATGGTGGATGATTCTACGCCATGGTCTGCAGCCCTCGGAAGACTGAATGGAATTCTGCAGCATCCAATGGCCAGGGGCAGGTGCTCGGAGCTCCTGAGGCTGTGGGGGAGCTTGCTGGTTCCCCTGTACGTCCCCGTACACACCCACAGGCTGGGCTCACAAGAGCAGAGTTTTCCAGCAATGGATGGTTGACCTTGCAAAGGTAGGGGGGAGGCTTCTGGAGAGCCAGCTTTAGGGGCCACAGCTGATGGCCAGGGATGAAATTCCTAGAGATGGGAACACATTTGGAGGCTCAGAGCTCTTCTCCGAAGGCTCCTGGCTAGAGTGACCCTTGGCTAGCATTTCGGTTTCCCTTGGTTCACAGTCAAGCAGACATCGAGGCCCAAAGGGAAAATATGACTTCAAGAACCACCAGAAAAAAACTGGCCAAGCTGAAAAGAGAACTCAGGTTTCCTGGCCCTATCTTGATGTCGTATCACTTGGAACGTGTAGACCTTGCTCCTGAGTGAATTATGATACTCCCACTCCAGGGTGCGCCAAGAGCCAAGAGCCTAGAAGTTTCCATGGTTTTTGCTTTGTGGTTAGTGCTGGGACTTCCATCAGCTGTGAACAGGGGCTCTGAGGAGAAGGAAAGCGGTGATTGGGGGCAGGAAGAAGAAAGAGGACAGGGCCAGAGTTGGGTCTTCAGGGTCCTTGAGGGCTGCCACAGCTATGATGAAATTAGCATCTGTGAAGTTGTCTTTGGGAATTTCTAAGAGGTCCAAGTCTGGCATGTGAACCAGCACCCAGACCAGGCTAGGGAAGCTGGGCTGTGGTCCTGGCAACAGCCAAGCCTGGGGTGGCAGGGCAGGGCTGGGCTGGGTAGGGCTAGGCTGGGCAGGACTGAGAGAGAGAAGAGAATTTTTTGCCTCCAGGCTCCTAAATGCCTATATTGGGCAAGGCCTCTTGTTACGTTGGGCGGTGACCAGGAGTCTCTCCAAATTTGCCAGTCTGGCTTGAATTGTCTCCCTCTGCCCGGAAAGGGACTGCAACCTTCTAGATGGGCCCCCTCAGTCCTCAAGGGGGTGGGGATGGACACTGGCCCCTCCAGCCTGACCTCCCAGAGTGGATGGAGAGATGTGAGCCGATTCCTAAGAGGGCTGGCCCCTCACTATCCCTGCTACACTTGGACGGGGCCCACAGGGTGGGGCACAGTTACTTCTGGGAGCGCTGGCTTTCATGGGTTGCTGATGCACACAGTCACTGTGTCCCCGAGATGATGTAGACAGTAGCTAAGCCCTTGTGCATGGTCCCCACAGCCCCCAGGCCAGCAAACAAGTCATTATGTCGTTATAAATCATGTACGTTCACAGGCCTCGGTGTGTAAGTGCCAGTTATTATTATTGCTGTGTAATTACACAGTTAGCTTAAAGAAGAAGGCAGGCAGAAGGACTGAATCACACCCCTTTCCCTGTCTACTGGGAAAGGTAAACAGGCTCCCACCTCCCACCCCAGGGAGAAGTGTGGCTCTGGGTCACACTAGATGAAGCGCCAGAGTCTCCCAGGTGTTTCCATGCAGACGGGGCTGTGCCTTGGAAGAGGCTGGCAGCAGGAATCCAGGGCAGCCTGGCCCCCCGCAGCGGGGCCTGATACCCGGGCCCCAGGCCTCGTGCCAGCCCCTGATTCCCTCCCTGCAGCCTAACAGAGGGGCTACTGACAACAACTCAGGGCTTCTGCCAGGCCAAGTGGCCACAGAAGGAAAGAACTAAGGGAGAGCGTGCGGCTGGGAGAAAGGCCTGCGGACCGGTTCCCTTCCCCATCTGTCAGACTGGGGCCACTCACTTGTCTGCTCCCAGCCCCCTCCCCTCTTGCTGGTAGGCATGGAACCCTTAGGTTCCTCACACGGGAGGACCTCTCAAGATCATCTAGTCCAATCTCACATTTTCAAGACGGGAAGGCAGGCCAGAGAGGGAAAGAGACCTGCCCAAGGGCACCCAGCAGGTGTCTAGGGACACTGGAAGTGGCACCTAGTCCGCCTCCCTCCAGGCCCACATTTCTTTGTCATCTTGATCACACACCCCCACCCCCACCCTCATCACTGGGGCTGCTCCAGTTCCTCACTTCCTCTCTCCATCCTGCTTCCAGCCCTGCCCAGGCCTGCCTGTCGCCTCACCTCTCCCCTGGTTTGCTCTCCCATTGCTGCCTCGCTTTCTTCTCCCGGCCCCTGGAGCCAGGGGCGTCTCTCCACCCTCTCTTTGGCCAATGCTTTCTTCTCTCTCCTGGGCCCTCCCATCTTGTCCTGGGGCTCCTCCTGGGATGGGCCTGCCCCTTCCCTTCCACCTCCTTCTCTCTTCCAAGAGGGGCTGAAAGGAAGGATAAAGTCCCCAGCAGGAGGCATGAATTCTCTCCTGGGTTTGGGATTGGGTGGGCTGAGGCAGGAAGATGCTTCTAAACAATGGGAGTGGAAGCAGAGGTGCCCACCCATCAGCCCCCCAGTCAGGCCCAGCTCAGGCTCTGGAACAGCTAACCTGTGTCCCCGCAGGAGCCAAGGGAAAGGGGATGGGGTCAAAAGGGCATGGCGGGGAGGCGTGGCCCTGCACCTTGGCACTGTTGGTGTGGGCCTTTGAGGCCAGGGAGCTGCCCAAGGCTGAGCCCTTTTCAAATGTCTTCATTCTAGAAGATCAGAAATTAATTTCCTCATCCGCTTAGTGGAATCTCTGTGAGAAAGGCCTGTGGGCTCTTTTTTGTTCTCCCCTCGAGGAGAAACCAGGTCTTGATCAGAGCATCACAGTCTTAAGAGGACTGGTTTGGAGCCTGGGTGGGATGGATGACTGATTTCAATCTCTCTGCGGTGCCAGGGCTTAGGGGAGTTCATGCACCTAGGTGTGGGTGCCAGTGTGTGCTGAGCGGGCAGGCACAATTCGGAGGGGAATAGCCAGGGCTTGCAGGGCTGTGTGTGGCTCCAGAGGCGTTCTCACCCGGCAGTCGAGTGTTTTCTGCTATGATCTCGAGCCCCTTACTCCCTTGATCACCCAGGTTCTGGTGGCCTTCCCAGGCTGAGGGGCAGGCAGATCTGGGGGCCCTTCTCCTCATTTTGTAGCCTGAGTCCCTGGTGACCTGGGAACTGACCTGCTCAGATGAAGCTAATCTCAGGGGCAAAACTGGGCCCAAGCGCAGGTGTCCTAGCATCTAACTCAGCCCCTCCGTTTTGTCCAGGCTATGCACCTCCCTTCTCTTTGGCTGCCCGGTTCTCTGCAGGCTGTCAGAGAGAGGTGGCAGCATGAGCGAGCTTGTATGTAGGAGAAGAAATCTGTCGTTTATAGGACAGCCCGGCCCCCCGCGGCGGTGCCTGATACCCGTGCCCCAGGCTTTGTGCCAGCCCCTGATTCCCTCAGGGGCTGAACTGTGCCTGTTTATAGGGATGCTGAAGCTGCAGGCCGGGTACAGCTTCTGGGAGAGGCTCTCCCTGGGCCTGGTGGGCTGGCACTGGCCCTCAGGCGCTCCTCAGGGCACACCTGGCTCCAGCCAGGATCCCCCTGTCTCCTAGAGTCATGGGGTAAGGGGCTTCCCAGGCCCTTTCTTGCATAATCCTCCAGGGTGACTGGGAAGTTCTCCGGTCCTACAGGGAGTGGCATATTGATCTGTTTCCTCCTCTGGCAGCTTCACTGGGTGGGGAGTGAGGGAGAGGAGCCTCACAACTTTGAGGCACTAAAACAGGAGTGGCTGAGAGTAAGAGTAGCTTCATCTTCTCCAGGGACTTTTAATTCCCCGGGCGAACATGCAGTGGCTCAGGGCTGGCTCAGGGGTGCCCTTTCTTGGGCTGGAGGTGGCCCTAAGGAAGGGCATCAGGCTCTCCCTGGCCTGAGGTCACTGACACTCTCCTGGAGAACCCTACCAAGCAGTGAGTCCAAGGGGAGGGGTCTCGGTCCCTGAGACCCCTTTGCAGGAGAACTTTACAGGTAATCCTCTCGGAGCCCCAAAGTCTCAGGTGGAGAAAGGGGTAGTATTTTTTTTCCCTTTTCACTCAAAGGCATTTTTGCACATGACTCAAACAAGTCTAAACTTTGCTAAACGTCAAAGTTGGCCTGTGGTACAGCCTCAGAGTGGAGGGGAAAATGTTAAAAAAGGGGAAAAAAAAGTTTGTAAGCCAGTTAAACATTGTGTTATTGCTCCTTAAAGGAATTGAATTAACTTGTTACGTTACTGTTAGTGTCCCATTGTGAAACCAGGGTTGGGGAGAGGCTTCTTCTCTGGGTGATGTGGTCTCTGGGCCCATCCCCAGGTTCAGCTCGCTCCCACATGAGGTTGTACAGGGCATTGCACAACCTGTGGTAAGAAGGAGGAGTTCCCATGGCAACAGGTCTGGCTTCCAGGGTCATTTTCAGGCTCATGGCAGGAGCCCTGGTCCAGGCTGGGGATGCTCCAAGTGCCCGCTGTCCTTCCAGGAAGGACAGGAAGCCTTTGCTCCAGGAACTGGGGGGCGGGGCCATGGGAGCCCTGCCGGCACACCTCATGGTGCCCTGTGACTCTCCACCTGCCTGTGACCAAGGCATCGAGTAGCCATCACAGGGCTACAGGGACTGTGCAGGGCCCGAGGCCAGTGGGTGGCCTTGAGGAGGCCGTTTCTCTACTCTCTCCTTTTCCACATCTTCTTGAGCAACACCGTGGAGCTGTGCTAAAGAGTCTGTGCTCTGGGTACCCAACCGCATAGGTGCCTCACCCCTCTCTGCCACTTACTAGTCGTTTGACTTGGACAAATAAAAATAACTTCACCTTTCTGTGCCCCAGTTTCCCATTTTCCTCCGCAAAATGGGGATAATGATACTTATTTATAGTGTTGTTGTAAAGAATTAAGTGAATTAATACTATAATGTTAGCTATTCTTTCTACTACTGCTTCCGTCGCCTTTGCCCCCTGGTTCAAGCTCTTACCTGACCCTCACAATGTTCAGAGCCTGTCCCCTAGTAGGCTCTATTTAATAGATAGTTAATGGTTGACCTGCTGAGTGCTGTGAGCTCTGGCTTACACTAGGTGCCCAGTAAGTGTTTGCCGTATTAATTATTAGTAACTCCCATAGCCTCCTCATATCAACCTGGTCTGCTCATGGTCTCCTGAGCCAGTGCCCAGCGACTGCTTCCCCTAGGTCTTTGCCATGTCTCACCCACTGGAACCCTTCCCCTGCCCCCTGTCGAAATCCTCCCCACCTTGGAAGCCCTTCTTCAAGCCCCACCTCCCTCAGGAGTATGTGTGGATATCCCAGCCCATGGAGAGTGCTCATGCCCCCTTGGAGTTGCCGTGGCATTTCTGACTCGTATCGTGCATCGATACTGAGCCATGAGAGCTCTGGCTGCAGGCTCCTACTTGCAGCCATGTTGTCTTGCCCCCTTGGGCCTTTCTTCACTAGTGGGAGGGGGTCACTCATCTGACCCACAAGGAGGTACAGGCCACCTCCCATGTGCCAGGTGCTGGGCTTCCAGCCCTAAAGGGGCCTGACTCTAGCAGTGGAGACTAGAAAACGGGAACTTCCCTGGCGGTCCAGTGGTTATGACTCTGCGCTTTCACGACAGGGGGCGCGGGTTCGATCCCTAGTCAGGGAACTAAGATCCCCCCGTGTGGTGCGGCCAAGAAACAAGGGAGGGGGGGGACTAAAAACAATACACAGTGATGTATTTTTTTTTTTTTTTTTTTGCGGTACGCGGGCCTCTCACGGTTGGGGCCTCTCCCGTTGCGGAGCACAGGCTCCGGACGCGCAGGCTCAGCCGCCATGGCTCACGGGCCCAGCCGCTCCGCGGCATGTGAGATCTTCCCGGCCCCTGCATCGGCAGGCAGACTCTCAACCACTGTGCCACCAGGGAAGCCCCACAGTGATGTATTCTTATAGAGATACATAAGAAGTACTAGGAAGCAGAGGATCGGATGATTGCCCTCTCCCACCCCTCACAGACGCTGCTTAAAAGCTTTTGGAAGCAGACCATTGCTCTTGGGATAAACCCCAATACCATTACTGCGCCTACAGTATCCTGCTTGATCTGACCGCTGCTCGCCTTCTCTCCAGGCTCCTTCCACACGTGTGTGCCACCCCACATCCCCCCACACCCCAGGTGCACACACACTTACCTTACATGCAGATAGATACACATACCCCATACACACACTTACACACACTCAAACGCATACACCCGTATACACACGCATACACACCCCTCAGCACACTATTTTTTGTTGTTGCAAAGGCACAAAAGCTCCTTCCTGCCCCACAGCCACTGGAGGTACTGTTGCTTCTGCCAGGAATGCTCTTTCCCACCTTCCTTTAGTCCAGCCAACTCCAGCTCATTCTTTGAATCCCAGTTTAAATATTTCCTAGGGAATGACTTCCCTCACTACAATCTGTTTCCTCTGTCAACCTGTATGTCAACATATAGAAACATTTGTTGAGCGAGCGTCTCTTCAGCATTTAATACAAATTTTAATTAATTCATTATTTGTGTAATTAGTTGTTTGTCCATCCCCACCAAGACTGTAATCTTCATGTAAGTAGGCCCATGTTTGTCTTGCTCACAGCCAATCCCCAGCACACAGCACTGGGCCTGAAACACAATAAGCCTTACTACATATTGGCTAAATGATTGAACAGAGAGGGTGGCCAGGCCAGGCTAGGGAGGCAGGAAGGGGGGAAGGCCATTCTGGGAAGAGAGATTAGTCTGTGCAAAGATATGGAGAGGAGACAATATGGTGTGTTTGGCTTGTAAGTAAATGTGGCTAAGGCACAGGATTAGAGGCTAGAAGGCTTTGAGCTGGGGCCCAATGGAACAGGGCTTTGGATATCAATGAGGAGCTTAGGTTTAACCTGTAGGCAGTAGTAAGTGATCTGGTTTGTGTGCTAGCAAGCTCACTCTGATGGCCTTGAGGAGGTCAGAACTGAGAGGGCAAGACTTCAAGCAAGGAGACCAGAGTCTGTGGGACAGGAGAGAGTAAACTGAGGCAGTGACCGGGTGGCTGGGGAGGGATGGATGTGAATGCCAACTTGGAAGCTGAACGAATAGGGGAGGAGTGAGACCTGGACTCTGGCTCTGCCTAGGACCCCTCGCTGCCCACCTCGCAGAGAACAGTGCTACCTGAATTGAAGTGAGTGCTCACTGTACCCCAGTTGGGATGTGGGAGGAGGGAGATGTCTTACACTTGGTCTTCCCAGAGCTGGCCCCTGATGGGACAGGCTTGAGGCCCCAAGAGCACTAGAGTTCAGCCGTCTGCGTGGACATTGCTTGCATCTTTTCTCTTTCTGTGTCCACCCCCCCCATTCCCCCACCCCCGCCCCTCTGCATTTGGCCTCAAGGTCGGCCAGGCCCCCAAGCAGCCCTGGAGCCTCAGAGTCTCTGGCCTTGACCCAGAGCCCTAGCCTGCTCCAGGCTCTCCTAAGGAGGACACTGTCCAGAGAAGCCTTGGGACCCTCTCCTGAGGAGACAGAGGACTGGCTAAGATGATCTTTGACTCTGATTCCAGTTGGGATGGCTGTAAGGGGACACCTCAGGCAGAGTGAGGCAGGCAAACCGCAGGCTCAGGCTTTCTGGGAGCCAGAAGAGGGAGAGCCTCTTCTATGTAACCCTTTCAGCACCACACCCAGGCAGGAGGCAGGACGCTGTCCTTTCTGACAGCCCTTGTCCATTGGCTTGTGCGAGGTGTGCTGGCGGGCAGGGGGGTTCCAGTGTCTGAATTCACCATCACAGGCCTTGAAGAGAAGAGCCAGCTGGTGCTGGCAGCCTGGGCTGTCAGTGTGTGTGGGAGGGGGCGCTACCAGCCACCTGGGACACCCAGGTTTCTCTCTGGCTGCAGGCTGCGCTGGCTGGGAGGGGCTCCTGGGCCACAGACCCCTGCAGCCAGGCACAAATGGTGCTCCATAAACGGTATTCCCCCGGCTGGTGGGATCCCAGGGGGTTGCAGCCAGACCTTCAGGGATGAGGAGGCACCGGCACACTGCCCCTAAGGTCGGGGCGGGCGGGCAGGCTGGTGGGCGCACGAAGCAGTGGAGACAGACTGCAAAAAGCAAGAGTGCTTCCCATTCCGCTGGGCTGGTCAGTGGGCTTCATTTCGGTCCCTCCCTGGGCTGTACTCTCGCTGTCTCCCCACCCCCATGCTGTCCTCAGCCTGGCCCTCGCTGGGGGATCTCTACTCCCCCTCCTCAGTCACGTCTCAGGCCCCCAGCCCAGCTCCAGCCCTCTCTCCGCGCGAGGAGGTCGTGGCGCTCTGTTTGGGCGCCGGTCCTGCCTCCCTCGGTGGGCCCCGGGAGGGGTCCAAGGCCAAACCCGGCCGCGCTCAGCCCCGGCAGCCGGAGCGGGTGGGGGTGTGGGTGGTGAGGGCGTTGGGCGCGGGAAGGGAAGAGTTAAGGCTTGGCGCTCCCCTCCCCCGGAGGGTGTGACCGCCTATAAGAAAGGCGCCGCGCTCCGGCACTGGGGCTGCAGGCGGCGGGGGCGCAGCGCGGCTGCGGAGAGCTCAGGCCGTCCCCCTGCCTCCCGTGCCTCGCGCCTCGCATCTCACGTCGGTCCCATCACCCGGGACCCAGGGCAGAATGTCGGAGTCCAGGAGGAGGGGCCGAGGCCGCGCCAAGAAGCACCGAGAGGGGAGGAAGCTGGAGCTCGAACCCGGGGAGAAAGGTAGGGCACCTCGGCGCACCCAGACACCCCGTTTCCCTGGGAGAAACCTGCCGCCCTCTCACCCGCCCCCAGCGTCTCGCGGGTGAGTCCGGGGCTGTGCGAGCAGTCGCCGAGGTGACAGGCACCGAGTGGCGCGGGTGCCTGCGTGCAAGCGGGTCTCCGCGGCTGGGCAGGCAAGGGACTGCGCACTCGGAGCCGGTCGGTGGCTGTGCGCGCCTGTCCCCGGGCCGCCGCGTCCCGACGGAGCGGGCGGGAAAGAGACGCGACCCGAGCGGACCGGCCTGCCGCGAGGACCCCGCAGCTAGTAGCAAAGTGGGGCCGGGGCGATGACCAAAAGACAGCGGACAGGCAGACGCGGGGCCTGGCCTGGCCGCAGTGCTCAGGGAGCTGTCACTGTCTTCCCGTCCTCAGAGTGTGTTCTGGGCTCGCTGCCACCCATGTGCCACACCTCCATGAGTTCTGCTCAGCCATTGGAGCAAGGGCAGCATTGCCTGCCACCTCCTGAGAAGGGATGCCCTGTCCCGGAGAGCCCCAGGGGGTAGGGAGCCCCTGCTTCAGTGACAGGTATTTCCCTTAGGACTGGACCAGGCATCAGGCAGTTGTCCCCTTTGGTCTTCAGGAGTGACTCCCTTGGGTTCTGGGAGGTGAGAAGTTGCTCTGAGTGAGCAGCAGAGCCTGTGCTGAGACCCACTTTGGTGCCCTCCCTGGGCAGCTGCAGGGGGGAAGGAGGAGGGGTCTCCATTCAGTGCACTGGTCTTGGGCTTCTCAGGGATGGGCCTAAGGTGTGCAGGTCCTCCCCTCCAGAACTAGGCTTGCACTATTGGGATGCAGTTGGGAAACCTCGGGTTCTCACTTTTTTCTTTATCAGGCAAGCATTTCGTTAATGCCTATTTGTACTTGTAAGCAGGCCAAGCATGTTCAAATGGTTCATCTCCATTTAATCCTCATAATAATCCTGGGGGTAGGTGGTCCCAGCCCCGTTTTACAGAAGGAGCAACTGAGGCTTATTGAGGTTAGAGTCACAAAGTAAGTTCCAGAGATAGGTCTTGGGGCTTCCAATCAGCATTCCTGGACAATGATGCCTATTTTAGTGTCTCTGTCCCTCACCAAAGTTCCTGCCAGAGCTGCAACATAAAAATGTCTTCAAAAGAGCACTGGACTGGGAGTTGGGAAGCTTCAACTGTGGTTGAGAATTTGGCCAAATTCCTTTCCTTTCCTGAATTTCTGTGTAATGCGAGAGAAGGGGTAGCAAGGTAGCCGGTGAGGTCTCTATTGGGAAGAGCCTAGGAGTTAAACACTGCCTTCAGCCCAGTAGAGAGAAGAAACTAAGGGAATTTTAAAGGCCAGGCTATGTTCTCTTCTTCATAAAGAAAGCCTCTTTGCGCATTTCTGCCGGATGAGTGTGTCTAGGAGTCCTCTGTAAGGTGATGGACACTGTGGGTCTGCCCTGACCATACTAACGCGAGGCAGCTTAGTCTAGGTTCGTGTAGTGTGGATGGCCTCCAATCTGAGATCTGAAGGAATTCAGGGTGCCTATTTTCAGGATCAGAATGCATGGCTTTGGCTCAGTGAGCCACCCTCTTCTCCCACCCCACCATACACATCCTAATGTGGGCACCTTGGAAGGCTGGCTAGTTAAGGGCACCCTTCCAATGTCAAGGTTGCAGGAGCTGAGCTGGTAGCAAGCCACATGGACTTCAGCTGGTGAGAATCAATAGTGCCGGGAAACGAGCAGCTGCAGAGGGTAGAGTACGCGTTGGGGCAGAGGTGGGAGAGGGCTATGAGTAGAAGATGCCACGGGCCTCTCAGTGATCTCTTCCAGCATCTTCTACCCCTGTGAGAAAGTCCTTCTTGATGTCTAACTATAATCTTTCCTGCTGTCTTTTCTTCTCTGCTTTCTCTTGTTTCCTGCTTCCCCGTGGGCAGCTCTTCAGAATGCTTCTTTCAGGGAGTTGGCTGATCAGTAGATACCAAACAGACCAAAGGCGTAAGCTAGAGGACTTTTGGAGACCTGGGACACTGTGGAATGGGGGGATCATAGGGGACGATCATGCTCTGAAACAAGATATCAGAAGAAACCATGTCAGTGAGAAGCAACAGTCTTAAATCCCTGCTATGTAACTGGGTGGGTCTGATTTCAAACCTGGTAGGATGAGTGCTTAAGCCAACAGTGGCCTACAGAGCGGGAGGCCTCCCTCACAGCTGCCCATCTGAGGCTGCAGGGTCCTCCTCTTTTATGCTGAGAGTGCCCCCGCCAGGGAGAACACGGACACTGGGCAGCTGGAGAGGGGTCTTAGCCAGGGCGGAGCCACATTTGGTTGAAAGATTGGGAGGTGCAGACATGGAGAGTGTGAGCAAGTTATCCATTAAAATCTTCAGCTTAGACGGGGGAGGGAATCTGGAAAGTGGGAGGGAGAAAGGAGGGAACATTAATTAATTGGCTCCCCTGTCCCTGACCACACATCCAGCAGCCCCGTCTCCTCCTTGGCAAATAGCAGAAAGGGTACCCCTGTACTAAAACCCAGGCCGGCGTGGGGAAACGGGCACAGGGGTGCCGGGGGGGACTGAACTGCAGGTGTGAACTCTGCCCCATGACTCACTGAGAATTCGCAGGGCCAATGCCTGGTATCCCTACCTGGGGCTGGGTCCTCCTCACCCCCCATTTTCCCTTATCCCAGGGGACTGGGGTAGGGGTGGCTCGTTAGCCTTGCCAGCCTTAGCAGCAGTGTTTGGGGGGAGGGGTGGATAATAAGCTCACTCACATACCTGGGGTCCAGCCTCTGTGTGGCCCCGGGCACTGCCCTCCCTCTCTCTGGGCCTCAGGAAATGTGCTCTGCTCTCAGCTCTCACCTTCTCCACAGCAACGGCAGAGCCTCAGCCCTCAGGCCCTGTGTCTCTGAGAATCCTGAGAGGAGGAGAGCTATGGGATTAGGGTGGGAGGAAGGGGGAAAGCTGGCCCCAAAGAAACTGATAACCCCTGAAAGTGCTGTGTTGTTTTGAAGAACGACTTTGGAATTTGATTCTAAGTAACTGGCCTTTTCCATGTGCCCCCTGAAAGTCCGGTCAGGGTTTGATGGAAAGTGTCCTTCTGTTGGAGCTCCCATGTGAACTGGACTCTGTGTCTGCCCACAGTAGGGCAGGGGACAGGCTTTGGTCTTCATGGGGATATGAAGGGGGATTAGCATCACTAGCTGAGCGTTCTGGACACATCTCATTTGAATGGGCGCAAAAAATCCTTGCAAGGTCTTTCTCTTTCATCTTTCCCATCTCCTGCCTTTGGTGAAGATAGCGCCCAGACTTCTAGGATCAACTCCTGTCTTTAGGCTGTCCGGGGTCAGGTCAGAGGTGGTCACGCGCCTGCCTACGTGTACGTGGCTGAGCCACATCTGGCAGTTGTTTTTGGCAGCCTCTGCCTCTGGCCTTGGCCCCTGGATGACCCTGCTGAGCTGGGTACCTGGAGTGGTCCTCCTGGCCCTCTGGGGCTCAGCCTGTGTCTCACACTCTGCTCCGTCTCCCTGGCACCTCAGGGTTCCTTAGGAACAAGAACAGCAAGCAGAGAGTGACTTTGTACTGCCCAGCAGGCTTTCATCCTGAGAGCTCAAAGCAGTTCACACCCCAGGACTTATAGGTCCTCAGCCCAGGTCCCAGACACTCAGCGGTGGGGACGACGGGGCAGAGAGCCCTGGTCTTTCCAGATTGGCCCAGCAGTGGGGCTGGGGGCACACAGTGAGTCACCCACTGTGGAGGAATCAAGTGGCCAGTAAGTCTGGGATAGAAGTAAAATTGGACCGAGGGCTTCAGGCTGCAAACAAAGGGGATAGTTTCCTTTAAAAGAGTATGAGCTGGTGGGGCTTCCCTGGTGGCGCAGTGGTTAAGAATCCGCCTGCCAATGCAGGGGACACGGGTTCGATCCCTGGTCCGGGAAGATCCCACATGCCGCGGAGCAAGTAAGCCCGTGTGCCACAACTACTGAGCCTGCGCTCTAGAGCCCGCAAGCCACAACTACTGAGCCCACGTGCCACAACTATTGAAGCCCGCATGCCTAGAGCCCGTGCTCTGCAACAAGAGAAGCCACCGCAGTGAGAAACTCGCGCACCGGAAAGAAGATTAACTCCCACTCTCTGCGACTAGAGAAAGCCCACATGAAGCGACTAAGACCCAACGCAACCAAGAAATAAATAAATAAATTTATAAAAGAAAAAAAGAGTATGAGCTGGGCCCTTCCTTCCCTCAGGCCCTCTGGCCCCTGTGGGTTCTATGAGCCGCTGGAGGAAGAAGCAGCAGCTTCTTGGGAAGCAGAAGCCCTTGGACTCGGATATTGACGAGAATGCCTAAGTGATCCCCACTTCTGCCCTCTGCCCTTGGTGCTGGGAGCTTCAGGGCCAAGCCCTGACCTTAGGGTGGTGCCAGAGTGAGGAGTGTATGGAGGAAAAGGCGCTAGCCCAGCACCGGCAGGCCCTAGCCCTGGCCTCGGGTGGGCTTCCCAGCGTGGCTACCCATGCCTGGTTGTCAGCCCCACTCCCCCTTCTAAGTCTCCTCTGCATTCGAGCACACAAGGCTGGCCTGACGAACAGTTGGCATAGGGAAGAGAAGGGTTATTTTTAAATACTGGCAGAGCGCTGCCAAAACTTCAGACCTGGGGTCCGTCAGAACCGTGTGCCCACTGTGTTTCCCCACTACGCCTGAGCCTGTAGCACACCGTTTATAACTTAGCAGGGGACAGTGCAGCGTATGCTCTCTGTCTTCCTCCAGCCCAGCCCTGGCCTAGCCATCCATCCATTCACCAAGACTTCCAGGTTGTGGCCACGTGGGAACTATACACACTGCATGTGCTCTCATTCACTATAGTGTATTCAGTTCTGCAAACATTCATCGAGCTCCTCCTATGCAAATAAATCGCAGCTCCTGCCCTCAAGAAGCTCAGACAGATCCTTACAAAATGCCTGTGATTGCAGCCAAGTGTAAAGTCAGAGATCTGTATGTGATGAGGTATATGATGAGGAAAGGAATGATTTGTTCTCCTGGGAGGGTGTAGAGGAGGCTTCTCAGAGGGGTGGCATTTGAGCTGAGCCCGGATGGTGAGTAGGAATTCACCAGAGTGAGAAAGCACCTTCCAAGAGGTAGGAACGTTCCATACCCAACCTGCTTGGGGCTGGGGGGTGGGAGAGGAGCAGGGAGAAAGGAGGCAGCTATCGTTTACTGAGCACTTACTACATGTCAGTCCTGGTTCTATAAAGTAGAGATACTATTTTATCATCCCCACTTTACAGATAAGAAAACTGAGGCAGGGAGAGAGTCCACGACTGGCCTGTGATCCAGCATGACTTAATGGCAGCATGGGATCTTAGGCTCAGGTCTGCCCCCTCCACCCTGCCTCTCCATGCACATTCCACCTGGCTCCAGGCTCTTCCACAGTCCGTGCCCCTCAAGACAAACCAGTGAAGGGCATAGGATGCTCTGTTGGTCCACTTGTTGGAGCAGGTCCTTCCCATCCCACAACTGGTCAGATATTTACTTCCTGGGCTCTTGGGCAGGGTTTAAGGGTACAGAGATGGGCAGGTTGTGTCCCTGCCCTCACAAGGAGCTTGCAGTGTGACTGTGGCAGTAAGGTGTGAATAGGAACTGTGGAGCACTGACAGAGGGGCAGCCCAAGGCCCTGAGGCTGTACCGACAGGCAGGAGGAGCTCCTGGGAAGCCTGAAGTTATTATGGTCAGTAGTCTAAGCAGAAACCAAGCTCAGGATCCAGAGTCCAGTGAGATCTAGCACCAGTCTGGGTAGTTTTCTGGTCCTATGGAACCCCTTGTGCAAAAGGTGAACGTTTCAACCAGTGGGAACCTGGTTTAAAGCATAAACTTGGAACTTGCTAGTAATGCAAATTCTTGGGCCCCACCCCTGACCTTCTAATCAGAAACCATGGGGATGGGGGCCAGCAGTTTTAGCAAGCCCTCTGGTTGACTGTGATGCGTGCTGAAGCACGAGAACCACTGGTTAAGCTGTGGCCCAGCCTCCCAGGGCAGAGCCCTGCAGAGGGCATGCCAGTCCCACGGCACCTGTGCCAGGCATCACGCTTGGGGGCTGTCAGGGGAATGGGGTCGCCACCTTGTGGGCTGAGAGAGATGGGGACAGACCTAGAGCTGCTAGGTAGAGCCTGGCAAAGGCTGACACAGAGTGGCAAGAAGAGAGACTCATTCCCATCAGAGGAATCTGGGCAGGGTTTCTGGAGGAGATGGGGTTGAGGTAGACCTTGGCGAAAGGAAGCACTGTGCTGGAGAGATCTAAAGAGGCTTGGCATTCCAGCTGAGGAAACCACGTGAGCAAAAGGGGGCAACAGAGGGTGTTTGGGAAATAAAGTGCAATTCCAAAGATACGCTGCTGAACATGGTGTGTAGGAGGGAGAGATCAACAGGGCCAAACAGGTTTTCTGAGTGTCAGGCTGGTGAGTTTAGACTTCTCTGAAACAGCACGGAGTGAAGTGTTCTGAGCAGGAGGCTGACCTGGTCTCCCAGAGCCGCTCTTGAGGCATCGTCAGCCACCACCAGTTTGTGGCAGGATGGGCAAGGGGAGGACACGGCCAGGGGTCCTTCGACAGTCCCAGCCGATTAGTCAGGATGTGTGTATGGTGATGGGTGGGTACAGGGGGGCGTGAGCTCTGCCTCGGGATAGCTCACCAGCTGGCAGCACTTTAGAAGGATTCTGGAGGTTTGGGCCTGGCCAAAGGTCGGCGACTTCTAGCCCAGTCAGGCAAGGCTGGATCTGAGCTCATGGGCCAGTCCCTTCACTGTACAGATGGGCAAACTGAGGCCCAGAGAAGTTCACACACCACAAGGTAAAGGGTTTGGCAGCTACCGGGCAAGAAAGAGAGCAACAGCTTCCTGAGACACTGCCCCCTCCCACCGACCACTGAACCTCGGGTGTCAGTTCCCCGAGTGCACTGTGGTCTCCTGCCCTGGTCCTTTGAACCCTTTGCCTGGAACACTGTCTCCCTCCTCTTGCCCAACTCCTGTCACCCTTCAGGCCCAGCACAGGCTTTGTTCCCTCCTCAGAGCCCTCCCTGGCCCTCAGGGTGAGGAGGGAGGCTGAGGTGTATGGTCTGTGCCCTCGCATCACCCAGCACCTCCCCATCACAGTACCGACCCCACTGTGTGGGCAATACCCCGCTCAGCTGGAATCCCCACCAGGGAGACCATGTCACGTGACCCTCAGTACCCAACATGTCCTGAGTGCCCGGTACATGCTTGAGCGAATGAATGACGGAGGCCGTTATCAAGCTCTTTCACCCCTGTACACAGACACCTGTGGCCGGTTCTCCTATTTGTTTTTGTTTTCTTGTTTTTGTTTTTTGCGGTATGCGGGCCTCTCACTGTGTGGCCTCTCCCGTCGCGGAGCACAGGCTCCGGACGCGCAGGCTCAGCGACCATGGCTCACGGGCCCAGCTGCTCCGCGGCATGTGGGATCTTCCCAGACCGGGGCACGAACCCGTGTCCCCTGCATCGGCAGGCAGACTCTCAACCACTGCGCCACCAGGGAAGCCCTCGTTCTCCTATTTGAAGAAGAGCAGTCTCATGGGAAGAGGCTGCCTTGGCTGAGCTTCCTGCCCACGGCCGGGGGCCCCTCAGCTGTCGAGCAGCCCAGTGGGCTGAGCAAGGGTAGTTCTTCAGGGAGGCCCCAATTGCACCATCTGCTCTGCTATCCTGGGGCAGATGCCTGTTTTGGCTGAGGGGGAAGGAAAGGACTGAGATGCGGAGGAGTGTTGGGTGGGAAAGGGCCCTGGGATTAGCCGTCAAGGGACCCCACCCTCCCCTGAATGCTCGCAGCAGTCTTGACCTGGGCCACTGTGAGGCACCCATCAGTCACAGCCCAGCTTAGATCACTAATTTATTTGTTCAGCCAGTGATCAGTGAGTGCCTGCTCAGTGCCAGACACCAGGAGTATGGCTGTGCTCCCACACATCCCCTCCCTGAGGGTCCCACAGTCTAGAAAGATAAGAACCCACTTTGCTGTGAGGTAGAAAGCCCAAAGTAGGGCAGGTGAAATGCTCAGGGAGCCTGTGCAAGGCAGAGGTTGCTCCTGGCTCGGTGGATTAGAGAAGGCCATGCCATCTGAGGTGATCTCGAGGGATTTAGATGAATAAGAAGGGCCAGTTGTTGAGCTGTCTCTCTGTTCCAGGCACTGTGCTAAGTTCCTGACATACATTATCCCCATCTAATTCTCACCACAATCTTAAGAGGCGGGTGAGATTGTTCCTGTTTTACAGACAAGGGACTAAAGGCTCAGAGAGGTTAAGTAACTTGTCTAGTTATACAAGACACTGGGCAGAGCCAGAATGCAAGCCGAGACTGGTCTGACCCCCAGCCTGTGTGTCTGACACTCTCAACTGTGCTTCTGTGGGGAAAGACATGGCGGCGGAGCATATGAGCAGAGGGCACGGAGGCAGGCAGCATACAGAACAGGCACACTTGGGGATCAGCCTGTGATTTGGTTTGCCTGGAATATAGAATTCCTGAAGGGAACCAGTAGGGGAAAAGGCAGAGAGTTGTGTTTGGGAAGGGGCCATTCACTGACCAAGCAAGCGTCCCCTGAGGACCCTGGCTGCCAGCCAAGGAAGGCCCGTAGCCTTCCTTCTACAGACATCATGGAGCCAAAGGAGGGTTTCTGAATGTCGGAGAGGCACACAGAGGTGAATCTTCCCAGAGTGGTACTCTGGGCTGGGGGACCAATATAGCCTAAACCAGGGCCTGGCAGACGATGGAGGCTTAGGAGGGTGAGGCTTGGTGGAAGGTGATTGGTCTCCACCTTTGGGGAGAGACACAGAGTTGTCACAGATGACAAGGTGACTGAAAGCGGGAACTCAGGAGAAAGAGCAGTCTTGGGAGAGAAGATGGAGAAACTGGTTTTCCCCCGTGCTGTTCGTGAGCTACTGACTGCAGATCCAGACAGTGATTTGTTTTAGGGTGAGTTCTTTCCAGCCCCCTGTCTCACTAGCCTGGACCACAAAGACCACAACTCAGCCCTCCCAGACTCCAGAGTGCTTAGGCCAGGACTCTCCAAGGATAACTTGTAGGGAGGGTGGCCAGGCCTCTAGCAACGTGGGGGACCCCAGAACCCACTGAGGTATCTGCATTTGGTGAGCACGTAGGCCTGTATCCTTACCTGTATCAGGCCTGCTAAGACTTTTTCCCCTGAAACCCAACATTTCTTTGAATTCTTGTATTTTTATTTTATCTTAAAAATCCACAGGAACTTGCAAGTGTACTCCACCGTAGATCTGTTTGTTTTAATACAAAGGTGCTGCTTTTCCTTACTAATGAGCTTGGCAAACCCTTCAGAAAGAGGCCCTGAGGTCATCCTGTGGCTTTGCATGCATCCCAGGTTGAGAAGCCAGTCTTGTCTGGTGTATAAGGTGCCTCCCCTTTTCCCACCCCCACTTCATTTTCCACTGACCTAGAGCTTCAGGAACAACTTTCTCCAGCCAGGCTGATGAGGTGGGAAGTGCAGACCTGTCCCAAAGGGGAAAGGGACTCTGGGATTCCCCTCCTCAGCTCTCTTTCTCTCTGGGTTCCTTGAACAAGGGGTAGTCTAGTCCATCAGCAGCAGGCCTTCTCCAGAGGGTTCTCCGAGGCCAGGGCCCATCCTTGCCCAGTGAGGAGCTTAAACAGAGTTGGGCAAATGGTAATGGCCTTGCAGGACTGTTATCTCTGTTGTCCCTACCTCTACCTCCAGCAGCCAAAGAGATGATAATCTCTTCCATCCCTCCATAGAGAGCTTTCTCCTGCCCCATTCCTCTAAAATAGGCAGAGTGTGGTTTATAGATGAGTCATCTGAGGCGCAGAAAGGCTAAACTACTTACTTAAGGGCGGACAGTTGGAAAATTGGGAGACCAGGACAAAGACCTGAACTACTGTGTCCTCGGTTACCGCTCTTTCCTCTGCTATGCACGGCTTCCTCTGTGCCAACTCTAGGTGTCTGAGGTCTGTGCCCCGAGCACTGGTAAGAACCAGAGAGCCGTATGCCACCCCAGCAACTGGTGCCTCTGCTCTGTGAACCTGTGTAGTCTCCCCAGACATAGGTGACATCCCCCACAGTCCCCCATCTCTGCTGCTCATGTCCCCATGTCTCAGCCCTGAACCTAGGTGAGGAACTGTGGCGTAGACCGGCCTGACTCCCAGGGCTGGGCATCTCTGTCTTGGGAGGGTCCCGAGGCGGCAGTGTTTCTGTCAGGCCCCCGGGCTCCTGGCAGAGGGGACTGGGGGAAGGGAGGGGCATAGTGTTGGCCCTGGTGGTCAAGACAGGCCTGTTCTTGCCCTGCCCTCGCACTGTAGGGTTGGGTGTCGGTGGATGGGTGCTTCTGGATGGGCAGGCGAGGCTTTAAGGCAGGAACCATCTCAGTTGTTCTTGGAGCTGCCAAGCTTTGTGTCCTCCTCCTTCCTCCCTTCCCCTCTCTTCACCCATGCCCCTGGACCAGCGTCTGCTCTCTCTAGCTCCCATCCCCAGCCAGCCCTGGCCCCTCTTCTCTACCTTGTAGCTGAGGTGTCAGGCACCTGGCCTGTTGAGCTAAGAGCCCATTAGGTCTGGGCTGGCTTTCACTCCACTCCCAGCCTCAGTGGAGCCCATGGCAGCGGCCACGTTGTCTTGCTTAGCACCATATCCCTGATGGCTGGTAGGTGGCTGGTACATCACAGGGACTGAGGTGGATATTTGTTAGATGGTGTGAGAGGCAGGCAAGGCAAGCCCAGGCACCAGGCTGGGCCTGGTTGGCTGAGGAAAGGTGGCTCAGGGAAAGCCAAGAGGCCCAGCAGGGACACACTCCCTTTGGGAGGCCTGGCCTGTGGGTATCAAATGGCTTTTCTGCAGGCTCCTGGGAGGATACCTGAGGGCCGGTTTCAGAGTAGGCCCTCTGTGCTCACTTAAACCAGCTGTGTTTTTAGTTGTTGTTGTTTCTTCTTTCCTTCTCATTTGAACTTGGAGTCTGTAATTAACCTCCCAGAGGTCGCGGTCACTTCTGGGTGGGGGAGGGGTGGGGAGGGGGCTGGCCCACAGCCCATCAGCAGCAGGACAGTGGGAGACTTTGATGCCAGGCAGGCTGGCCGCATTGTCTCCAGGTGTTGCCCTGCAAAGGGGACTGCTCAGCCTTAGTCATGAGGTGGGGACCATTAACCCTTTTAGGAGTCCGCTGCCCCTGCGCCCTGGTTGTCGGGAGGGAGGCCGGGCCTGGTCCGCCTGGCTGGGCTGCCTGGCCCTGTCCCAGGCATCTGTCTTGCTCTCAGATCTCTGCAGGCTCCGCACCCACCGCCCACTGCCGAGAGGAATGAGGTCAAGTTGCTGGCAGCAGCGGTACTGCCTGGCCTCGGGGCTGGGATGTGGGAAAGGAGCAGCCCTGATTGTTCTTACTGTTGTTGTTCTCTTCAGTGAGGTGCTTTCTGGGGATTCCCTGCCACACAGATGCGGGCCAGGTGCCCCAGCTTGGCATCGGGTGATGAGAAAGCAGAAGCCCCCAGATTAACCATGGCCCGACTCGTGGCAACTGAGATGTGTCTTAAGGTTTTACGGGATCCCTTATCAAGGGAGATCTTTTTGCGGAGACCTGGGTCATCCCTGAGAGACTTTCCTCTTGTTGTTAGAAAGCTGCCAAAAGAGCTGTCCCCACACGCCCACACCCCTACCCCAGAGAGCTTAGGTGGGCCCTAAGCAGCAGGACTGGGACGGGAATGGGACAAAGTGACCTCTCAAGGAGGATGGGAGCTCAGTAGACAGGGCTTGGTCTGAGGAGACACTAGAGGTGGTGAAGGGCGGGCTGAACAACACCCTAGGGCCACCTAGGCCGTCAACTTGCTGTCTGCCCCAGCACCCGGGGGTGGGGAGCAGCAGCCCCGGGGAAGCAGGGAATTGGGAATCTCCACCCCCTTCTTTTGAACACAGATCTTCCTCTTGCTTCTACCTGATGCCTCTCGTCTGTCCGCTCTCCTGTGTGCTGGGCCTTTAGGGTGCCCTCTCTGTGTGGGGAAATAAGCACAGACCCTCAGGGCTGTGAGCCCTCCCTTTGGCTGCAAAGCTGAATTTATAGAGAAGTTTATGGCGATATTGTTAACATTAGCAGAACGTTGGAGACAACTGAACAAGTTCCTCTGAACAACAGAATATTATGCAGCCTTTAAAATGATTTAGATCTGTATTTCTAGATTTGGGGAAATGTCTTCATAATATGTTAACCAAGAAAAGTAGGCTATAAAACGTTTTCAAGAGAAGAGTCTTGCAGGAAGTATTTGAAAATGTTGACAGTGGTTTTCTCTCTGGTGGTAATTGAATGGATTTAAATGTGCTTTTCTTTTTCCTTACTTGCTGTGCAATTTTTTTTTAATAAAGTTATTTATTTATTTATTTTATCTTTGGCTGAGTTGGGTCTTCGTTGCTGCGCGCAGGTTTTCTCTAGTTGTGGCAAGCGGGGGCGTGTGGGCTTCTCATTGCGGTGGCTTCTCTTGTTGCTGAGCACGGGCTCTAGACGCGCGGGCTTCAGTAGTCGTGGTGCGCGGGCTCAGTAGTTGTGGCTCACGGGCTCTAGGGCACAGGCTCAGTAGTTGTGGCCCACAGGCTTAGTTGCTCCACGGTTTGTGAGATCTTCCCGGACCAGGGCTCGAAGCCGTGTCCCCTGCATTGGCAGGCGGATTCTTAACAACTGCGCCACCAGGGAAGCCCACATTGTGCAATTTTTCTACAACAAGAATGTATTTCTTATGTAACAAAACAATAACAGAGAGGAACAAGCTAAGCTCCTTGGTGGGTAGGAGTGGTTGCTTCATACGGGGCTAGGTCATTTCTGTCTGGGACAGCACAGGACATGGCACATAGTAGCACTTAGTAAACACAGGTTTGACTGACTAGGGGCTGAGAGCCTACCCACTGGGTTGCTTCAGCTCTTGTCCTGACAGATCCCATCCACCCCAGGAAGACTGTGTCTCTGCTTGGTTCAGCTCTGACCCCAAGACACTCTAGG
Organism: Orcinus orca; assembly: GCF_937001465.1. NCBI lineage: Eukaryota > Metazoa > Chordata > Mammalia > Artiodactyla > Delphinidae > Orcinus > Orcinus orca. The sequence goes on from NC_064561.1 coordinate 68,668,955, forward strand.
GACACGGTACAGTGGTCTCCATACCTCACACTAGCATTGCATTCTGGGCCCTGGGCTATAAAAGTGACCCAGACAATACCGGACCTGGCTCAGAGATGGTGCCCAGGCTGGGGCTAGAGCTGGCCCACTCATGTCTGAGGCCTGGTAAGCTCTATCTTCAGCTCCTCAAAGTCTGCTGTGTCAGCAGCCTCTTAGCCTTGTCCCAGGTGTTCCCAGGGTCTGGTACTGAATCCAGTGGGATGCAGTGGGAGAAGCAATGGTGGCTCAGGATAAGAACGAGCTTAAAATGCAGAAAGTAAAGTAAGATCAAGTCATTCCCCGACTTATAAGCCTCTGATACCTCCCATCACATCTACAAAACTCCAGGGCCATCTTGCTCAGGTTGTCCACGCTCCTCACTGCAGAAAGCCTGACAGGGCTCCAGGCCCAGGAGTGAGGGTACAGAGGTCCTCTGGGCAGTGTTCCCAGTGCCACCTGCAGGGTGTTCTTCCTGGGCTGCCGCTCCTCTCTCCAAGGGACTTGCTTGAAGTAAAAAATTCAGCCTGTTCGCAGGGTCCCATTCCTTTCAAAACACACATCCTTGGCTTTCAAAGAGCCGTGAACTAAGGTATCTGTGAACAGGGACCAGGACTGGATACTGCTAGAGCAGGAGACATAGGCTTTCAGTATCTCAGATGATGCTCGTGAGGAACTGTTAAGAGACAGAAAAGAAGACTCTTCGTAAAGAACACAGCATGATTGAAATGTATGGTGGTTTTTATTGCCATCCTTTAGCCCAGTGCTGTCTAACAGGAATATAATGCGATCCACACATGTAATTTAAAGTTTTCTAGTAAGCACATAAAAAGTGGCGGGGGGAGGCAAAACAAACCCAGACTTTTCGTCCTAGCTCACACAGCCTCATGTCAGTCACCTGGGCCTACTTCTCCAGGCTCCCCTGCCTTCCAGAATCTTCTAGCCACCTGGGCCTCTTTTATCCCTTGAACTCACCAAGCTCATTCACCCCTCAAGGCCTTTATCCAGGAGCTTATTACTGCCTCATATTTCCTGAGATTGTTTGCTATTATCTACTCTCCTCACTCTAATGCAGGCTCCCAAGAGCAGGAAATGTATCTGCCTTGTTCACCACTGTACACGCAGGGCCCGGAACAGTGCCTGGTATATAGTAGGGTGAATGAATGGGGAAAAAGTGAACTGGATGGGGTTGTTCTGAAGTGAGTGGACTGTCACTCGGGTCAGGTCACACAAGGTTCTCACTAGATGGGGTGGCTCCTTGTCATCTGAAATGCTGTCCTGGGTTTCCCATTGGTGGCAGGGAACGACCTTGAAGCCCCCAGTTCCTCGGGCCCTCTGAACTGGGGTCGTGTCTGCTGTTTCTGGGTCAGTCTCTGTGTAACCATTACCACCACCATTAAGCAGTGGCCTCGGGCTCAGGGCACAGGGCGCCAGGACTTGTCAGGAAGCACCACCTCCTCCCACCAGGTATTCCACCACCCCCACCCTGGCTCATTGGGAGGAAGGGGGCCTGGGTTGGGGAGGGTGGGGTCAGGGGTCTCCCTAACCTCAGAACTTCAGGGAAGGTCAACACTCTCCAAGCAGGGGAAGGAGGCACCTTAGAACTTGAGAAGAGCTCTCTGTGTCCCCAGTTCACGAGGAGGGGGAGGAGCCTGGTTGCAGGTCACCAGGTGACCAAGAGGTTAGATCACTGTGTGTCAACCCAACATTGGAGCAAAGCCGCCTGTGAAGATGTGTTCAGCTTGCAGCCAGCTGTCAAGCTCTACGCTTACAATATGTGCTCTTGCCTAGAGTATGTTACATATTTATTATATATTTTTAAAACCCACATACCTGGACCCATCCTCACAGGTCCTGCTTCAGAATGTCCAGAACAATGTCCCTGCCACTGACACACTTTTTAAAGCTTCCCATATGGTTCTCATTAGCGTCTAGGGTTGATAACTATTGATAAGGAGTGACGGGCCCCGAGAGCAAGCAGACGGAGGACAGTGGGGTGTAGGTAAGGGAGAAGGATGCTGAGGCAGGGCTTCAATCACACTAGAATAATGAAGTTCCAGAAAGTCCCACAGATTGATAGGTTGATACACATAAAACCTCCGAGTGTCAAAAAACAAAAAACCCAAAACAATAAACCAGCATTTAAAAATGTAAGAAGCAGGTAATTGGGGAAAAACATTGTAGCAAAAGGTGAATAGCCTTACTATTTATAAAGAACTCTTACAGATCAGTAAGAAGATGAGCACCCAGTAGAAAAACAAGAGTACAGACAAGAACAGGCAATTCAAAAAGAAGAAATACAATGAGCCAATACACTTATGAAAAGCGGTCAGCCTCACCAGGTATCAAATAAGTGCAAATGAAAACAACAGAGGCATTATCTTTTGCCTAGCTAATTGGCAGAGATTAAATACATGATAATACCTCATGTTGGTGAAGGTGTGGAAAAAACAGGCACCATCGTTCACTGGTGGGAGTGCAAATTGGTGCAACCTTTCCAGAACGCAGTTTGGCAACGTGTAAAGCTGAGGAAAATTGCACACCTTTCTGGTGCAGCAATTCCACTTTTAGGAAGATTGCCTTAGGAAATAATTGTGGATAATAATAACAGTAATAGCTAACCTTTATTAAATGCTCTGTGTGTGCCAGAGCTCTACATCCCTTATCTCATATAATCCTCAGTCATCATCCCTTGAGGTAGGAGCTGTTTTTATCACCTGTGTTTTACAGATGAGGAAGCTGAGGCACAGAAGGATTAAGGCGATAGCCTGAGGACATAGAACTAACAAATAGCAAAGCGTGGGTTTGAATACAGGCAGTCTGAGTCAGGAGCCTCGCTGCCCTTGCAGGAGTATACACTGGATCTGTGCAAAGGTTGATGTGCACTGGATATATACACTGGATGAAGCTGCAAGGGTGTTCCTCTGGGCTTGTCTGTGATGGGGTGTGGTGAGGCAGGGGAGAATGTATGCTGAATGCTCCACAGTAGGAATTGGTTACATAAGTTCTGATTCACCCATTCAGGAATATTATGCAACCCTAAAGATGGTGCTATAGGGAAAAAATGTGTGTGTAAATACTAGGGGTTTTTGTTTATGCTTAAAAGGTCTCTGAAAGGATGTAAAAGGAACTGATAAAATTGATTGCCTTCTAGAAAGGCAACTGTGTGGCCTTGGTCAGAAGTTAGAGGGAGATCTGTTTTTTAAGCCATATATACCCCTTTTCACTTCTTGAATTTTGAATCATGTGAATATATTCTCTATTAAAATATTTATATATCTATAAATATATACACACATAAGTTGTTATGTTATAGAACTTATTCCAGATAATAGCATTTCAAGGAAATAAAGTCAAGGGTTTCCCAACAAAGCTCCAAGACCCTTACTTGGGGAATCATACTGAAGTCAATGAAGATACTTCTTTAATGTTTAACCACATGTTTCCCAAACTGATTTGCTCGTGGAACCGTTTTCTTAAGTAGTATCTATTATCCTCTTTCTGGATATGCCTGTCCTATAGAAGTCAGTTTGCAAAATGTTATTAATAGTTAATGCCAAGGTGAAAGGCTTACAGTGTTTCATTACATGAAAGAAACATGTTACTGGCACTGATCCCACTTTGTTTAAAAATAGATGTGTAGGTGCATGTGTGTGTGTGTGTGTGTGTGTATGTGTGTTTTAAATACTGGTAAGTACTAGGATAATGGATGATTTTATTTTCTTTTATCCATTTGTATTTTCGAATTTTCTAAAATGAACAAAATCATTTCACAAGCACCATTTTTTTGAATCTATGTACTATATTTTTTAAGGCTTTGGGAGCACTTTCTCTCCATGCTCCCTCTACCCCTGTACCCCACGCTCATCTACTCCCTACTAAAAGCAGCAGCCCAGGGTTAGGTTCAGTGAGGGGCCCCTGTAGCCAGGCCCTCTCACCTGTCTTTATCCAGAGCCAGCTTGAGCTGTGACTCTGAACTGGTGGGGGAAGGACCAATGGCCTAGACAGGGTCAGTCAGTCCCCAGACAACTCTCTGGCCCCAGCAGACCCTCCCCTCAACCAGTTTCTCTGTTCCTCAAAGAGGGCCATTGAGGCCTCAAAAGCAGACACCGGCCTGCTACAAGCCTGACACCCTGCACATCCAGATACCTGGGCTCTGCGGCTGCCTGGCTGCGTGACCTTGGCCAAGTTTCTTAACCTGAGTCTCATCTTCACCCTTTATGTTAGCATGACACTTGCCTTACAGAGCTCGGTGACCAAATGAGAGCACACACAAAGGCACTGGGTATCCTTTACAGGGCTGTCCCAGTGGAAATTATCACACACCCCAGCAGGGAGCATGGACTTTCCATCACTGTCCTAAGAACAGAGTACTTTTTCCTTTTCTTTTTTTAGGTTGTTAGAGGGAGAGGGGCAAGGAGATGAAACATGGGAGACCAGGGCAGGTGGAAATAGAATGGTGTTCAAGAAAAATGGGAGAAACCTCTTAGCTTGGCATTTGCAGCCCTGCAGCCCTGTGCCCACCAGTGTAGCCCCAGGCCCCATCCCCCACACAGCCACACCACTTCACCCATTCAGGGCAGCTCACCTTGCTGACCACGTGCGATTCTGATAAACCACAGCCTGGGCCACCTCCCTCCCTTCTAGCTCCCCCATCCTTTAGCTCTCAGCTGAGTTAGCTCCTCCCCCAGTCTAGGTTGGGGACACGCCTCTGGGCTTCAGCACCCCCAGGCCTCCATAAACCACGCTGTGATGTCAATGCCAGGTTCCAGCTCCTCTGCTAGACTGAACTTCCTGAGGGCAGGAGCTGTGTCTGTCATTTTGGTCCACTTGTGTCCTCTGGGCCCAGCATAGGCCTGGGGGTCTGGGACAGGAATTAGATCATGAGCACTGAAGTCAAGGAGACCTGGGTTTGAATTCCAGTTCCAGCCCCTTGGGGAAGTGACTTCACCACTCTGAGCCTCAGTTTTCCCCATCTGTAAATGGGTTTAATCATTGCAATGAACTCACGGGGTGATTATCATCAGCTAATGTGTATCAAGCTCTGAGTACCATTCCAGGCATGAAGGAAAACTCTCCACAGGCGGTACCCACACTGACATCAACGCAGACCCTCTGTGAAGGCTTGTTGATTTGAACTAGGAAATGACACCAGGAGGGGTGGCTCCCCAGGCTCACCCTCTTCCCCACCCTCCAAGGACAGTGGCCCTTCCTCTGCTGTGCGTGCTTGGCGCTGCCCCACCACCAACACGCTCACCTCCTGCCTTGTATCCCCACAGCCACCCGGCCCAAGCTGAAGAAGATGAAGAGTCAGACGGGACAGGTGGGTGAGAAGCAATCACTGAAGTGTGAGGCAGCAGCTGGTAACCCCCAGCCCTCCTACCGCTGGTTCAAGGATGGCAAGGAGCTCAACCGCAGCCGCGACATTCGCATCAAGTACGGCAATGGCAGGTGAGCGACATCCCTCCCTCCATCCACCCGGCCACCCCTGATCCTTCCTCAGAAGGAGGGGCCTGAGCCGGGAAGAGCCCAGGGTTGTTCCCCCAGATCCACCTGTGGAACCAGTTCCAGTCCCCCCTCTTTTGTGGCGCCCAGTTTCTCCTGGCAGCTCCAGCCCCTCTGGTGATGCTGCCCCAGCGTCTTGCAGACGACGGTACCTGCTTAATTAATATCCCTGGATGGTTGAAGGCAATTTGATTGTCCAAATCAGCTCTAACTGTGGAGTCCCATCTTGGGCATAAAACTTCTCAAAGGACCTGCCACAGGGTCCGAAAGCCCACCATTGGGCAGTTTTTGGTGAAGGACCCTGACTCTAGATTGGGTCTGGGAGGGCACGTGTGATGACGGGCTGGTTCCTCAGCTCAGCAAGCTGGCACTGGGCAGACAGCCAGGTGAGGGAAAGGCACATGGCTTTGACTGGTGTCGAAGGAGTCTGTATCTCAGACAGTTCCCCCGTGACATGGAAATTGACTTTAGTCTTTGAGTCAGTGCTCCAGGGAAGAGAATCTGAAGCTCTAGGGTCTCTGGGCTGTGGAAGGTGGCCTCTCTTCCATCTTGGATTGGCCAGACGGGGCTCCAGGCACCAGAGAAGCCAGAAGTCCAAGGGCAGCCCCTCACCTCTCTCCTGAGGGGCTGTGAGAAGGCAGGACAAGCCTGACCTCTGTTCTGCGGGCCCTGAGGGCCCTGTGGACTTCCCTCTCTGGCTGAGGCACGCCCCCGCCTTTCCTGCCCCTCCAGAGGAGCTATCATTTCCTCCTCACCCCTGCAAAATGCAAATGAAGATGATTTTAGAGGACCCTCCAACCTGTCCGACAACAGAAAGTGATGGAAAAAGGGTCTGGGCTCAGGCTGATCCTGGTTTGCCAGGTGACCCCGGATGTACACATCCTGCCCTCAGGCCTTAGTCTCCGAAACCTGTGAAAGAGGAGGTGGGGGTCAGGGGTCTGGGCAGGGCTTCCAGTTTTCTGACTCTCTCTCTGTGAACAGGGAGCAAAGACAGGACTGGTCACCCTGGAAAGTGGTCCAGGCAGAAAACAGAAAGTAATTTAAGAGGATTTGGTGCAGATCAAAGGTTTATGGCTAAAAGAACACTGCTTCCTCAGGGAACTTGGGAGGGGGGTCTGGGGTGTCACCAGTCTACAGGATGCCCATCAAGCTCACCTTCTGAGGCCACCTCACCCCTTCCCCGCCAAGCCTGGCTCTGAGCTGGAGAGAGGAGTGGACAGGCTTCTACAGTTTGGGGGGCCCCGTCTCCCCTTCCCCCTACTTCACTGAGACAGCAGAAGTCAGGAGACGGGGTGCTCCTTGCCGGCCGCATTACTCTCAAACAGTCCACAACATGGCCCATCCTCATCCCCATTCCTGATCCGCACGTGGCCCTCACACTCACCCACATCCTCCTGCACACACAGAGCCCTTGTGCCACCAACAAACTCCTTTCTTTGGTGACTTCAGCCTCTCTCTCTCTCCCCCACAACAAACCACTAACATCGCCTCTCTTCTAAAAGCTTTCCCTCCACGTTGCCGCCTCCCGTTCCTCCTCCGGCTGTTGCCCCACCTTGCTCCTTCCCTCGATCACCACGTGGAGGGAGTTTCGCACCCACTGACTCTACAGCTCATCCTCCACTCCTCTTTGCTCTGCAGAAATCTGCCCTGTGAATACAACCCCAATTCTCTGCAGCTGTGGCTCTCGACAGACCCTGTGACCTCAGAGTTTCCCGGCCGCCAGGCCTCTCAGCAGCCTTTGGCATGGGTGCCACCTGCTTCCTTGCCCCTGTGGTCCTCCTGCTGGTCCTCTTGTGCCTCTGAGCACCCTGTCTCAGGCGTCACGAATGCTGGGACTTTGCTGTGTTCGGGGCTTCACTCTTCTCCCCTCTCCACCGGTAGGTGATTTCACCCTCTTATATTTGATGACCCCCAAGCCTCCATCTCTAGTTTGATGGCCTTTCTTTATCCAGACCCATGCTGCCAGGTAAACACTTAGTTACCACCCCGGAGATACCCCACAGATCTCTCTTTTTTTTTTTTTTTTTGCGGCATTTATTCCCAGGCCATAAGTTTTTGTTTCTTCAGTTTCTTCTGGATATCCTTTTCTTCTGTGCAACCTCCTCTTCCGGTTTAGGAACAATCTGTTCTTTTCCAGTAAGAATCATCTCAATGTGGCAGGGAGAGCTCATGTATGGGTTGATCCGACCATGAGTTCTGTAAGTCCTGCGCCGCATCTTGGGGACTTTGTTCACCTGGATGTGCTCAATGACCAGAGAATCTATATCTAAGCCCTTAAGTTCAGCATTACTCTCTGCATTTTTGAGCAGGTGCAGTAAAAATTCAGCACTCTTTTTGGGCCACCGACCCTGCTTCCAGCCCCCCTGTTTGGCCTGGGCACACCTACCAGCTCCACCATTGTAATGATGGAATGGCACAGGTTATTTCTGTAAAGTGACATCCTTCAGATACTTGGTGGCTTTTCGGATATGCATACCCTTAATGACCTGGGCAGTTTCACGAGTGTTCTTAAAGTGAACGCGAAGACTTGAATCTCTATGATTTGCATGATTTTTGAGGGGTTTTCTGGGTCAGTAGTGAATTTTTAGAAGTCACCTCAGGCTGCTTACCGGAAAAGCTCCACAGACATCTCTAACCCAGAATGGCCCAGTCTAGCCTCTCCGCCTTGCCCCTTGTGCTCTCGTCTCAGCTGTGGCAGACCCAGACTGCCCCGCTGGCCGGCACCTGCCCCCATGCCATCCCCTCCGGATGGATACCCTGCCTCTGGAAGGAGGCACCCTTCTCCCTGCTCACTTCTGCCCTCCCTGACTTTAGCCTCTTTTCCCCCACGGTCTCACTCTTGACCACACCCCGCCTTTTCTGGGCCACAGGCCCCTTTGTGAATTCATTTCTGTGCTGAGCAACAGTTGTGTGCCAGGCACTCTGTCAGAGGCTGGGTTTGCACCAAGGATCGGAGCAGACACGGTCCCCACCTTCACGGAGCTTCTAGTCTAGCTTCTAGTGGGGAATCTGGTAAAGACCTTGACCCTTGCTTCAGAAAACATGCTCTTTATACACCTGGTTTTGCTTGCAATTCGAGGGGTCCACAGAGTCACTGACCCCTGTGACTCTGACAGGGGATGATCTTTCTAACAGGGCACATATCTGATCATTCATTCATTTGCTTGACAGATCTCGAGAGCCTGCAGTATGCCAGGACAGCCTAGGTCTTGGGGCCCTTCTGACGCTCCCCTTCCTGGCCTGTAACTCACTGCCTTGCTGTTCCCCTACACCTCGGTGCTCCTGACCCCTGGCCTTGGGCCCAGACTGTTCTCTGTGCTGGCAGTGCCCGCCCCCCTCCTCTCACCTTGTCCTCTGCAAAATTCTCCAAGGCCCGGCTTAAATGTCACATCCTCTGGGTCACCCTCCTGAGCCCTCCAGCAAGCTCTCACCGTCTCCTCCCACAGTGCCTTAGACACGGCTTCATAGCATGGTTGGGGGGCTGTCTCTCCCAGCATGAGTGCCTCCAAGACCACCACCCAGACACACCCTCTCTCCTGTGTGGCCTGGCAGAGGAGGTCTACTTCCGGTGTGAATTGATGAGGATCTCACAGGACTAGCTCTCCTCTCCCGGGTGCAGGGTGCCCCTAGGACTGGGCAGGACACCCTCTGGGCTGGCCTTTGAACAAGTTACTGTCCTGGTCAAGCCTCAGTGTCATCAGACAAATGGGTCACCCAGTCTGGAAACGGCCTGGTCGTATCATCTGGGTCTCCTCCTGGGTACTAAGGACCCCTGAGAGCCTGAAGTGTGCCTCTGCTCCCTTCCTGTCAGGACCTTGTCCCATCTGCTGCATTTCTGAAACTGCCTTGCTCCACCCGTCATGCCCCTGGGCTCCCTGCAGTGAGGCGATGGGTTGGAGGAGGGGCCATGATGGAGAACTTCTGATTCCCATGTTGTGACTCAGAGAGCTGCCACCTCTAGACACATACTTCACCTGGCATGGGGGCTAGGGGTTAGGGGCGGGAGTCTCCTTTCTGGCAAAATCTTCTCTTTCCTTCTGCCCGCGCTGCAGCTTGCACTCTGGCCCTCCCAGCGCTCCGTTCTGCCCAGGCCACACTCTGTCTTGACGTCACTCTTGGTCTACGGAGACCCATTCCCGGTGGGTGCCGCCTGTCTCTGGGACTGCCCCGCTGAGGCGTCTCACCCAAGGCTTCCTGTGCCAGGAGAAAACCGTCCCCCTCCCCAGCCCTGGGCATGGAGCCCACCCGTGCAGAGCCGAGTGTTCCCTTATTTATGAGGGGCAGACTGGAACTGGCCCCTCAGGCAGGCAGCAGGAGATGGGCACTGAGGAACATGCGGACGGGTGGAGGAAGCAGCCACCCAGATCCCTAGTCCCTGCCAGCAGAAAACTGGCTGAGGAAGGAGGGGAGGGGTGTCCATCACAGGGGCAGACCTAGGTCAGCCTAGCAAGCGGGCACTAGGCCTGCCAGAAGGTGGGAGGGAGTCCTGAGTCCTTGGGGCTTCGGACTGGAGCTAGGAGTGAGGAGAAGAGAAACGTAGTTGCCCGCACTCTTTAGGGGCCTGAGAGCCCCACAGAGCCCTACCCTTCAGCACTGACCCCAGAGCCTCTTGTGCAAGGCTGGGGCCACCTTCCTGGAACTGGGGAGATCATCACACACCTGGTAACCCAAGATGTCTGCAGCCAGCAAACCTAGGGGTCATTGTTTATGTCCCCTTGCCTCTTTCTGGCACCTTAAAGGGGAGGGGCTCTCCCCGCACCCCCACCTTTCCACACATCTCACACCCCTTCGTGCGGGAAGCCCTTCCTTCTGGTTTTAGCTTTATTCCTCCAGGTAACTGTGAGCCTAGCTCCACCTTGTCCTGCTGCACGTCATGTCGTGTAAGGGAAGCTCCTGTGAATTCAGCTGTGGGTGGGTGACAAGGAGCTTCTGAGTCTGTGTCCCCTATACCTTCTTGACCCGGAGACCCTCAGGTGATCCCCTCCTCTGCTCATCTAATGTCAGGGAAGAGCTGGTGGTCAGGAAGCAGAAGCCTGGTTCGGGACAGCTGAGATCTGCGGCATCTAATTAGGCTGGAGCCAGGAAGGAAATGCTGTCTTAGCCAGAGGGGCCTCCAGGGCTCTGTTTAATGAAGAGAACAAACTTGAATTGACAGAAGAGGGTTGTAGGCAGACACCAGGCCAAGGAGACAGAGAATGGCGTGAGCCGGGAGGGGTGGCACGGAGTCAGGCAGCTGTCACTGTAACGTCGGCAAGGACATCACCACGGCAACAGGGCCTTTTTGACAAGACAAGCTCATGGAGGCTGGTTTGGGGGATCTTGGAATGAGGAGGTCTGGGAAGAACCCAGCATCAGAGGCTGAGGTGGAGCTCAGGAGACAGGTAGATCCCCAAAGCACAGCCCGGGGAGGGATGTGGGTCATTTTGCCATCTCCTCCATCCCTGGTGCAGCCTCTCTTCTCACCATCCACACCTTCCCCCATCAGCTTCATGGCTCTGTCTTTCCATCCCTGGGCCCAGGGCAGGACAGCTCGGCTACCCTACCTCCCATGCCACCACTCCTCCAACCCACTGCGCATATTCTGGGAATCTGATTTTTTAACTTGGGACTAAAAGAGGAGGAGGTTACATCATGTTAAGAAATTTTCATGCTACTTTTTGTTTCCCCCGGGGACCAGGCTGGGGTCCCGGGGTTTAAACCGGAGCTCAGACTGGCCCTAAAGAGCACTGGGGCAGGGGGAGGGATGGGAGGTGTGAACAGATCCTACGGAGCCCAGGCACCGCGGGCAAGTGCAGGGAAGCCCACGGAAGGAAGGAGAGGTTTGGCAGCGTCTTCAGAAAGAAGAGGGGAAGCAGGGCCAGGTGCCCTGGAGTCACCCACAGCACTGAAGTCTCTGCCCAGGCCTCGCCCCACAACTCGTGGCATGCAGGGCTGGGTGCAAAGCCCTCCACAGAGGGGTCAGCCTCAGCATCAGGAGACAGCCCACGAGCTGCTTGGGGCCCAAGTCCTCACCAATTCCAGCTCCTTACCCACCTCTGCCTTTGCCTTGCCGGGTACCCTTGGACAAGTCCGGAAGCCCCTCTGGGACTCAGTTTTCCCATCTGTCCTGTCCTGTCCTCCTCCAGATTAGCCACGAGGGTCAAGTCAGGCCTTGAGGATAGGATCTTTTTGTTCCCTGAGGTATCCAAGCTCCCAGCACACAGAAGGCGCTCGGTGAACATTTGTTGAATGAATGAAGCGAAACCCCTTGAGGAGGCCACAGAGTGCCCCTTAGTGGCAGGGCCGACACAAAGGCAGGAGAGAGCTACAGGTTTGGACTGGGAGGCTGGGCACAGTTGCCATGGGAACCTGTTAGATTGGTGGCCCTGCCGGGTATCTGGAAATAGGCCTGGCTTATCTAGAGTGACGGGCTACCGCTTCTAAGGGAAGGCTGAGGTAGCTGTGAGCCAGCAGCTGCTCTACTGGAAGGCGGTGGGGGGAGACACAGCGGGCCTGAGAGAAGGGCACTAAAGGAAAAGGAGGAAGGTGGCCATGCGACTTCCGAAGGACTCCACTTTCCTCCCCTAGAAAAATGGTTACAGAGAAGGCCCAGCCCTGGAAAAGTGAATGTGACGATTCATGGACTTAGAATCCCAATGTTGTCCTGGGTGCCCAGGTCTCCCTCCAGCCCTGGGGACTCTGCACTCCACCTGGACCCCAGCAATGGCTGGTCCGAGGGAATCTACTTCCCGTCCACACGGTGTAGACGCTGTGGCTGTGCAGGGAGAGGTGACCTCTGGGTGACTGCTGGGGAGCCACGGCCAACCTAAGGCCTGGCTCACGCCTCTTCGCCTCTTATCCCCTCCCTAACCAGAAAGAACTCACGACTACAGTTCAACAAGGTGAAGGTGGAGGACGCTGGGGAGTACGTCTGCGAGGCTGAGAACATCCTGGGGAAGGACACCGTCAGGGGCCGGCTCTTCGTCAACAGCGGTAGGTGGTCCCCCAACTAAGGGAGGGGTCCTAGAGGGGTTCTGTGGGGGTGGGCCAGTTGCCCCCCAGCCCTAGGGAGGCCCGCACATGATCCATCTTGCACTTGACTCCTCTCCCTCCTGCCACTGCCGTATCAAGCCCCAAGATCTGAGCCGATTCAGAGAAATGCAGTCGAAGCATAAATGTTTAGCTTTGTTATCTGGACCTGGAAGAGCCGCCAGCTCTCGTTTTAAATACCCTGAAAACTAAATATTTTGAAATCAAGAGGTGGGGGTGGGGGGAAGGATATTTTTAGAAGGCAATTATGGGAGGCTGGGCTGCCTGAAGCGGGGCTCCAGGGAGAGGCAGACCCAGGGTGCGCGCAAGCTGCCTGCCCGCTGCTTTGCTTGGCGCCCGCGTGCAGGCAGCCTGCTCCACGGGGCCACGGGTGGGAGGCTTGGGTGCCCCGGGCCCCTGGGGGCAGCCTCAGTTCAGGGATGGCAGGACCCTCTCCCACAGGTCATCCCCTCCCTGGGAAACGTGCAAGGTCAGGAGCCCACGGCACCCTTCGCTCCCCCCCTCCGCAGAGGCAGCTCCGGCTTCGGCATGGAGGCGGCCTCCCTGCTGGGCTGTCCTCTGGTTATTGCCCTTGACTGGAAAGTTATCAAGGCTGCCTGTCCTCAGGTCGCGCCCCCTCCACTCTAGCCTGAGTCCTCAGAACCCCACAGCTCTCGTTCCTCCTCCTGACACCCAGCCTCCACGTACTACTTGGCTACCTGGTTGTTGGGTTCACTTCCAGTCCTGCATCTCCCTTCATCCCGTGTTTCCACCAGACAGCCCTCCAGTACCCCCTACACCCAGCGCAGTCTAACGAGAACCCTGCCCTGTGACCCTCAGAGGAGAGCCTGGCTCAGACCCGGTCTGCCGTGTTGTAAGGGACCTCCCTTGTCTTCCCAGCCTCTCAGCTCCTCGATCTCCCTTACCACTGGATCTACCAGGTCTGAGTCTGCGAGTCCTGGTCCGTCTTCTTTCTGGATCTTTCACTCACGTCTGTCCTTTTCATTCTAGCCCCACCTTAGGGGCAATCCTGGCCCAGGTTTCATCCCTGCTGAACCTGGACCAGAGCAGCAGCCTCAAGATGCTTTCGCCCTGTCACTCCCCGACCCATGGAGCCAAAGAACAAGGACTCGGTCCCACACCCCAGCTCTCACAAATCCGACCCAAATGGCCTTTCCGACCCTAACTGTAGTCGGCCTCTCCTTCCCATTTTTATTCTTCCTCCTGTGCCATCTCTCCCAGGCAGCTATCCTCCTGACCAGTCCAGCCCACCGCAGCAGCACGCCCAGTGCAGGCCCCACTCCTGGGCCACTCCTCGGCCCTCTGTGGTCTTGTGTATCTCTCTCCAGTTCTATCAGATCATTCTTCAGCTCTCATCCTGTTGCTGAACTTTCTTTGCGGGTGTGGCCTTCTGGGTGGACTGTCCCGGGGTGGCTGTACCAAGTCCTGGGATATCGGGCCGGGCCTGGCTTTGCCCAGAGGGCAGGCAGGTGTGACCTGGGGTGTCACAGGATCGTGGAAGCCCTGGAGAGGCTTCTGGGTCTGCCCCTTACCTGGGGGCTTAGAAAGGCTAGCTGTTTAATCACAGGTGCACCCATGTGTCCTGTCAACTCAAGCCTTCAGCGAGGCCTAACTCAGCAAGACGCTGTTCTGAGCGCTGAGGGGTCACAGTCTTGGCTCCCAAAGTCCCCTCAAACGGCAGGAAGCTAAAACCTGAACTCAAAGCGTCTGCCTGTTCTAACACACTGAAGAGGAAAGACAGGCAACTTAACAACGGGAGAGGGGGCATCCCAGGCAGGCGGGAGGGGAGCCTTACAGGATGAAGAGATACTTGATCTGGGCCTTGAAAGATGAGCAGAGATTTTCTCCAAGAGCAAGGGAGAGAAGCAGTTGCAGTAGCTGGCAGCAGGCAGAACATCTCTGCAGCATCAGCTCCCTCCCGGCCCATTTTCTCTTCAGAGATCCAATAAACTCACTCACACCAAGACACTAATGGCTGATAGAGGCTTCCTGGGTTTATCCTTCCCAGGTGTTTTCTTTAAATCCCCCCAGCCCTTGGCAACCAGAATCTCCTTTCTGCCGCTGTGGATTTACCTATCCTGGACATTTCATATAAATAGAACCACAGAATATGTGGCCTTTCGAGACTGGTTTCTTCAACTTAAAATAATGTTTTCAAGGTTCCTCCATGTTGTAGTAGTGTCAGTACTTCTTTCCTTTTCGTGGCTGAATAATAATTCCATTGCCTGGGTCTACCACATTGTTTATATATTCATCAGCTGAGGTTGTTGCATCATTCTAGTTGTTTCCACATTTGGACTATTATGAAAAATGCTGCTGTAACATTTGTGTCCAAGTTTTTGTGTGGACATACGTTTTCAGTTCTCTTGGGTATACACCTAGGAGTTGAATTGCTGGGTCATATAGTAACTATGTTTAATTTTTTGAAGAATGACCAGCTGTGTTTCAAAATGGCTGCGCCATTTTACATTCTCACCAGCAAAGTATGGAGGGCTCCCATTTCTCCACATCTTCACCACCCCTTGTTATTATCCATCTTTTTTTTTTTTTTTTTAAATACAGCCACCTGAGGGCGTGTGAAGTGCTATCTCATGGTGGTTTTGATTTTCATTTCCCTAATGACCTTCCAGGAGTATTTGCCTTTAGTAAGAGACAATGCTTTAACCTACAGAAAAGATATCATCATCGGCCGAGGAGACCAGACTAGACCCTGGGATGGTAGAAGAAGGTACCTTTCTCTCAAGAATCAGATGTCCATTTGCTCATTAGAAATATTTGTAAATATTCGTTAAGCACCTATGACATGTCAAGCGCTGTGCTCGACACTGGGGTTCGTTCACCAGTGAAGCAGACAGACATGGCCTCTGCCCAAAGGGAGCTTACATTCTAGTGGAGGAGCTAAGCTTTGGACAGCTAGTAATTGCATAACTAGTCCTTTAATTGTTAGAATAAGCACTACAAGGAGAAGTTACAAAGCTAAGGGAAGGAATGAAGGAGGAGCCTGAGCAGCCTCTCTGAGACACTGATATTTTGAAAGTCCTGGATAAGAAGGCTCGTGGCCTCTTAGAGGAGCTGGACTAAACCAGTGGAGTCTGAATATGCTGCCAGACAGGGACAGGACATGAAGTGGGAGAGGTGGTTAGGCCCAGATTAGACTTGGGGAGGGGGAGAGGGACTTTATTATGAGTATGAATGGAAGCCATTGGAGGGTTTTGATAATGGAAGCGATTGATCAATTTACATATTTTAAAGACCCCTTTGGTGGCAGCTGCGAAGCAAAAAGGTTAGAGATGAAGGCAGGAGTGAGGGCAGAAAGACCAGTGAGGAGGCGATTGTGGCCATCCAGGAAGGAGACCACAGAGGCGGTATTGAGACATGGACAGAGCCTCAGGGGGAGGTAGGAAGGCAGCCCTCGGTGATGGACGGCTAGGGGGACAGAGAAGGACCAGAAATCAAAGATGCCCTCTAGGCCTTTGGTTTGTGCTGTCCAGTCATTGAGATGATCAAGGCTAGAGGAACAAGTGGCTGGGGCAGATGAGTGGGAGCTGAGTTTGGGGTGGATCGGCGCCATCCCCGCGGTGGTATCCAGGGAGCGGCCAAATTCTTCCACTCAGAGGTCATCTGTCATCTCCACATCCCCAAACACGGGAGAACACAGTGAAGAAATACGAATAGGCTGATGAGGCAGCGTGACACATTGCCTTAGGAGCCCACGTGTGCTGCAATAGCACGAATGCACCTCTTTAGTGTGGAAAGCTTCTGGCGTGAGCCTTCACCACCAGCAGAGTTGGCTGCCGTGAGCTGGGAGGGCGCTGCCGTCACAGGGGTGGCCTCAAGGTACTTCTTTTTTGAGGTGGAAAGGCCTATGGTCACTTCCCTCCACACCTTCTACAACCGGCTCCCCCATTGCCCTCCCTTTTTACCTTTCTGGGGCCCCAGCCTAGTCCCCGTGATGACATGGTTCTGGCAGCCCTAGGCCATGGATCCCAAGATGGGGCCCTGTCTTCCCTCAGGAGTCGTCCTCTGCCTCCCAGGGCCTCAGTGAGCACAGATGTACATGTAGACAGGCCCAAGTGTGCAGCTGTGGTCCTGCCACCATCCTCGCTCCTGCCCGCTGCTCATGCAGCCCATCGTTGGGCAGCTTCCTCCACCCCTGGCTGCAGAGGGCATCAAGCTGCCCTGAGATTTCTCTGGCTTGGCCAAGGCCCATGAGAGGACTCGGGCCCGTGGTCCACGTCGTGTTTGCATTCGTCTTCCCGTCAAGCCTTGGTGCTGACGTGTTCTTCTACGAGGGACCAGGTGCCTGGTGAGAATGCTCAGCCAGATGTTAGGAGCCCTGAGGCCTTGTTACAACACACACTGGACTCTGGAAGGCCCTTCCCTGCTCTCTTTCCTCACTCCTCCTTGGCAATGTAACCGAAGGGCAGGACAACCTCTAGGGTCGTCCCGGCAATGAGATTTTATAACTCACAGGCGTGGTCACCTCAGCTGTTTGTCTTCTCTGTCCCTTTCTTAGTTCCCTGGGTCTCACTGACCCAGAAGCATGTGGGTCCCAGCCTTGTGTGGGGTTGAGCAGAGGTGGGAGACGTCAGCAGGGGTGGGGCTCGAGGATGCCAGACCAGCAGCAGGCATGATGTGGAGGGAAGGTGGGAGCTGGCCCTACCCGCTGGGTTTTATCAGCGAGCTCCTCAGACATATACAGAGGCAGAGCTGTGTATACACTCCCAGTCCCGTGCTCCATCCGTCTCCCCACACGTCTAAACACTCAGGGCGCCAAGTGCCGGCCCTCCTCCTCCTCCTCTCATCCCCCCACTTACTTCGGGGGATGGTGGAGACTCAGTACCCCTGAGTAGACAGGACCGGCCAAGGTAGGACGGGCCACCTCAGTCAGGAGGCCACCGCTGGGTGGGCATGAGAGACCCTCAGAGCCACAGAAGCTGAGGGGGGAGCAGGAACCGGTTTCTAGCTGCCCAGCATGGATATACAGCCTAAGAGGTTAGCTAATAGATAAAGACTGAAATTTGGGGCAAGAATTTTCACTTGAAACCAGGCTCCTGGCTGTCATCCCGTTGGGGAGCAGTGCTTTTGTGATTTTCACTGATCAAATGAATCTGATCTAGCAGGTGTGCCGTCTGGGTTAGCAGCCTTGAAGCCCAGTCTTGCTGTCACCTAGTTTCCACATCCCAGCCGTCCCCCAGCCCTCTCTCCAGCAACATGAAGCCCCGGATTTACGGCCTGGGCTGTCCAAGGCCTGGAGGCTCCCTCCAGAGGCCACAGCTGACCGGGTTGGGGAGGTGGAGGCTGCCTGGTGAGGGAGGACATGAAGGCGGCCCGGGATGCTTATGGAGACGCGCATAGCGGCCTTTGTAGCATTTCCGGGCACCTTGGCCCAACTCTGGGACAAAGAGGGGAGAGACGGAAGCTAGGGTTCTCGCCGCAAGTCCCTAGATCGCAGAAAATTACAGTGCCCAAAAGGTGCCATTCCCCTCAAAGCCCAGCTCCCTGTAATCACGCCCTGGTCCATAAGAGCCCCAGCAGTGCAGACAGATATAAATGTCTCCTCCCTGAACCCCTGTGACTTGCCCCCCACGTAAGACATGGTGCCTCATCCACCTGCAGCAGAGCCCCCAGAAAGGCAGGCAGGCAGGCAGCAGAGGTGGGCCCTTATGCCAGAAGATGGAGCAGTTTCTGCTAGCCTCTCATCCCCACCAAAAGAAGAAAATCTTCCCAGCCTTTGAAGGTTTGCCTGGAGCGAGGGTGCAAGGTGGTGCTGGGCAGATGGTCCAAGCTCACGGTGGCCTCCCCTTGGCCTTGTTGGTGACCTGGGAGGGACCACCAGACCTTCCCCCCACCCCAGCCATTCCTACAGTCTCTGATCGTCCAGCTTTGAGATGGGCCATGAAGGAGGTGATTCCTGGGGCCTAGAGGTGGTCTCGGTGGGTCACCGGCACGTGTCTCTCGTACCTCCAGTGAGCACTACCCTATCATCCTGGTCGGGGCACGCCCGCAAGTGCAACGAGACAGCCAAGTCCTATTGTGTCAACGGAGGCGTCTGCTACTACATCGAGGGCATCAACCAGCTCTCCTGCAAGTAAGTCACCAGTGGGGGCAGGCATGGGGGCAGGAGCAGGGGGAGAGAGGCTGGGGCAGAAGTGGAGGGCTCTAGGAAAAGTGAGCTTCAAGATACTAATAAGGGGTCTCCAAGGGGTGTAGACAGGGAGGTTTGCCCCACTTCCTAGCCCTTTCCTGGAATACAGGGAGATGTAAGCTCTAAAGGGCTCAGGGCTTCTGCAGTCCCAGTTTCCCAGGCCCCTACCCACCCCATCTTCCAATGTCCACCCTTTCACCAACACCTTCTTGGGAGATGGCTAGACCAGTCTATGCCCGGGGCACTGGATTCTCTCTCTCTCTCTCCCTTCCCCTCCCTATCTCTCAGCAACTTTCCAAACTTTGTTCTGATGAACATTGCCCAGGGTGCATCTTCCCCAGCAGTGAGGAGCCTGGCAGGGTCAGGTAGGGCACACGTCCCAGAGCCCTTGCTAGCTGAGCTCTGCTCTTATAGCCTTGAGGGAAGAAGAGGGCTCTGCCCCCAGTGCTCGCCTCAGGACCTGGCTCTTCTCCCTGCCCAGCAGGACCCCAGTGCCCAGATATGCTCTGGCTGCTGCCTGTGCCACTTCAGTCCCTAGCCCCTCTCTGGGGAGTGAAGGGCTACCAGCAAGGATGTCACTCTGGGTGTGGCTGGGTGGGGGAGGTCAGGGTTGAGGAAAAGCTCATGTTGGGACTCTGCCTCCCCCCAAGAGCTGCCCCGAAGGAACTCCCAGGAGCTGAGGACCCCCTGCTCCCCACCCTTAGCAAACAGGGTAGGTGGGAGCACAGTGATCAGGGAGGGCTTGCTCAGGCCCAGCCACATCTTCTGGGAGCCGGGCCCCCACTGCCCCCTTGACAGATTCTCTGGTAGGTGAGCAAGGAACAGGTAGGGGAGCTTGGTGAGGGCAGCACAGGTTCTGGCCGGATCCTGAGTAGAGGAAGGGAGGCCTAGTTCACAACTTTGGGTTTCAAAGCAGCCCAAGCCTAGGGCGCTGGCGATGTGCCAAAGCTGCCCCATTGCCGTGGCATCTGGGCAGGGGCCAGCAGAGTACTGATGAAGATTCCCGGAGAGAGGCGTTTGCCCTCTCCACAGATAAGGTCAGATTCAGCGCTCCTCTCGGCTTTCCTGCCTTTGGCCTCCAGCTCCAGAGCTGCATCTCCCTCCTGACTACAGCCTTGGCCAAAGACCCCTCCACCTCACAGCGTGATAATGAGGGGCCACACCTCCTTCACGCCCTCCCCTCAGTGCTGGGTGAGCTGAGCCTGGACTGCCAGGCACACCTGTGCCTCTTGCTCCAGCTGGCCTCCTTTGCCAGCATCCACCTCGGCTCCACCTGTCACCTGCTGCCATCCGCCTTCCAGCCTCCCCCATCCTGAATCTCAAGGGACAGTCCCAAAAGCAACAGCAGGTCCCCCAGGGAAGTTCTCAGTCCAGACTCAGCCCCTCATCCTTCCTCTCTCTTTCTGCCTCTAGGAAGCTGCCACATTAGTGCCACAGACCCTGGGGAACATTCTAGCCTTGAAAATGCTCTGAGCACTTTGGAATAGATCTATAGAAATGCATAAGCGTTCTGGAATACCTCACAGAGATGGCCTAGCCCTGGACCCCTTCTTCTTGTCCCCCACAACAAACACATACACCCCAGGCCTCTCTTCTTCCCTAGCCCCTTGGATCCCAGAACCTTGAAGGGATCCAGCATTGTCACTGGCTCCAGACAGAAAAGGTTTCAGCCACCCGGGACAGGTGTCGGGGCTGAGGAGGGCCATGGGACCCAGGACTCCAGTGCCAGAGTCTAGTGTGGGAAAGAGCAGTGAGCTATAGGATTCCCAGGGGCCCCTGCCAGCAAGGCTGTACCCCTAGGACTTTCTGGGTGCTGCCCAGCTAAACCTGAGAGGAGCAGAGGGCAGGAGCCTGAGCCACTGTGAAGATGCTGTCCTGTTTCCCCGCCCCACCAGGGCAACTGGGGTTCACTGCTTAGAACCTGAGCTTGGTACCCAGAACCACCACCTCCCCATCTCAGCCTGTCCTGGGTCAGCCCCAGCCAGGGCTCCTGGAGCCAACTTCCCTGATGCCCTGAGCCCTCAGGGGAGAGGGGCATCCCTGGCGGGGATTGCAATCAGGAGGGCAGGTTCTCAGAGCTGTGCTGGAGAAGGGCAGGGGGGAGGGGGGCAGGGCAGAACCCAGAGGCCATTCTGGGGGTGGGTGAGCTGGGAGGGAAGGAGGGTAGGCCTCTTGGGGTTCCTGATGACACCCTGAATGGAATGCATGGAATAAAAAGGAAAGAACTTAGGAAACGGAACTCACGTCGTACCATTTGTGCTGTTTGTTTACTTTTATTTTGATTTTTTTGCATTTCCGCTTAGCTTGGATAATGAAACTAGACTGGTCAGTTTCATTCCAGTTTCTACAAAACTCAGTTTTCCTTCCTGGTTTTCTGACACTTGTTGTTGTGTATTGGTTGAGAGCCCTGCGGGGAGTGTTGGAAAGCAGGCACACTCCGTCCCTCCTGTTTTTCTAGAATTCAGAGCCAAAAGAAACAGTGTCACTGATGCTGAATTTTGTTTTAAAAAAGGAAAGCTTAGGGGGATTTGAAAACGGGGGTCCAAATCAAGGTGACCGTCTCCTGTCTGGGCCAGACAGGGGCCTCTGCACTTCCTCTTGCTGCTTTCTCCTCTTCTCTCCGTGTTTTTATAGAGCACGGTTGGTGCGTGACTCTTGGGGACTGGTTCAGGGGATGATGACAGAACAAGACTCTCTTTCCAGCCCTGTGCACATACCAGTGGCATGCCTCCCTTTCCCATCAGCTCACCCCCCCCATCCCCTCTGCTCCCATGTCCAGGTGATTTCCCCCATCCCATGCCCATCTGCCTGCTCATCCTCTCCACCCACACCCCTCATGAGGCCAGAGACCCTTCACTCCCTCCAGTGCCCGGGGCACACCCTCATCCTTCATCCTCCCTCTCCTCTGGGTGAGGGCAGCACACATGGCATTATCCCCAGGCTACCAAAAGGAGACACTGAGGCCCGGGAGGTGGGGTGGGAAAACGGGGAGGCAGAGTCCCAGCCTCTCTGTCACCCCAGATGCAGCCCGTGGGCTCTCCTCTCTGCCCCCCTCTCACCCCTGCTCTTCTCCAGCCCTGAGCACAGACCTTCCCGTAGTCAAGGATAACAGCTTGGGGGGAAGGGCTGGGAAGCCTGTTACCTGCCGCTCCTCCTAATCTGTCCCGTGTCCCTGAAACTCAGGGGGTCAATCCCTGTTTGAGTGGGAACTCACTACCAGCCAGCCACCCACGCCAAGTTCAGGCCCTGCTCCTGGTTGATAGGCTAATGTAGCCTGTACCCTGTTACCAGGTCCTGGCAGCAGGGTAGAGAGGCTGTAGGCCCACCCCCAGAGCCTTCTCTAGGGAAGCCCCAGCCTCCTGGACGTGGCTCATCCTCAACAAGCAGGGCTAACGAGAGAACAGGAGTGTCCAAAAGCCCCGCAAAAGGAGCCAGTGCCTGAGGAACAGCTCAGGTGTTAGTCATCCCAGCCCCGTGCAGTGCCCATCCCCCCCCACCTTCTCCTTTGTTCAGCTAGTGGGCACTTTCCCAGGGCAGGAAGGTTAGGACTATATCGCACAACTCCAGGGGGCTTGTTCGTGTTGTACACGGTGTCCACAGCACCACCTGGAGCTGTGCAACTCTGTGGCCACGAATAATACGAGGATAGAGTCGGGGTAGTCCAGGCTGGGTGTGGGGCCGGGAACGCAGGGATGTGCTCAATTACCCTCCGTCTCCAAGAGCCACAGGAAAGCATCCTGACTCTCAGCAGTGGGAATAAATTCCCCTCTGTCCCCTCCTGCCCCTGCACTCCCCCATTTTCTCTTACACACACACAGGTTTTTCCTGTCTCCAGGAGCCGGGCTAATCTCAGACACTGGACACAGTCAAGCCTATCTCTTTCTTATTCCTGATTGCAAGAGTCATTTTGGCAACGTCCTGGGTCTTTATCGTCCACCCCCAACGATGCTGCTGCTTGAAAAGTCACTCCTGCGCCTCTAGTCCCATCCCAAGTGGAATCAGTTTCTGAGAGCTGAGGAAGAAGGGCTGAGCCTGAGTGGAGCTGGTCGGAAAGCCTTAGCCACTGCCTCCATTTTCCTGGGCTGGGATGACTGGGGACGAGGGCGAGGGGTCAGAAAAGGGCGTATTGACAAAGTTGTAGCCTCCTCCTCCGAGCCACCCTGTTCAACAGGATGAGCGTGCATCAGCTTCACGTGCAGGCTCTCCCCCTCCTCCAGACACACTTCCCCCCCTCCACTACCATTCATTAGCCAGGCACACCTACACACACACTGCCCCGGCTACAAGGACCAGCCTCCTGCCTCCCCTGAGGGAGATACAGTAAGGCCCAGAGAGACTCCAGCTATCTGCTCATCAACCACTCCCGATCCTCCAGGCTAGATTGGAGGCCACAGGGTTTTTGTGAGGGTCTATCACAGTCAATCGCCATCACCCCCTATAAGTTCAAGGGGCTGCTGATGGTTGGTATACGCTAGAATGCTAAGAGGTAGAGTACATTCACCTCTTGGGGAAGTTTACTGATTAACGTCACTGACCTGTTATTGAGGGGACGCTGGTGATGGGCTTACCTAATTTCCTAATTTAGAAGAGGCAGAAGAGCATAGACCCATCTTCGAGTAGGGGGCGGTGCGGGAGGGTCAGTCTGGCCCTATCTGTAAGCTTAAGTATCTGGCCTTGCTGGGATTCAGAAGAGAGTACAAGGGCTGGGCACATCTCCCAGAAATCTACAAGACAGGGACTCGAGGGGAGAGTGGCAGCCAGGGAGCAGAAGGAAGTGGACCTTGGAAGTTAAGGACAAGGTCAGGGAGATGGGAGTGGGTGGTTCTCTGCAGGAGGCAACGTGAGAGAATGAACTCCCGCTAGAGCCAGGCAGTGATGGAGGAGCAGGTCGTGGGGAAAGGGCAGGTGTCCCAGGCAGCCAGTTGGCCCCCTGATGCGGAACAGGCTGCAGCCCCGCCCCCACCCCGCCACCGTGATTCTTGCCACCTGAGGCCAGAGGCCCCACGCCTGCCCTCAGCCCACCAGCTTTGGGATGCTGGTAATTCAGGCTTCTCTCCACCCTCACCTGTTCCCCATAAGCTTTTCCCGTGTATATTGCTCTAGGGCAGCCTTCCCCAAACCGTATGTTCACAAGGATTCCTCAAAAAACAACTTCCAAGGTCAAATACATTTGGAACCTACTGGAAAGTTCAGCTCTTTCCTCCTACAAAACTTTTCATAGCCTTTCATGTGCTAGCGTGCACTGCACCTCTACAAGGAAGCCTGGGAATGGATTTCCTGAACTTACTTGGCCACAGAGCCCTCTTTGAAAGAACAGATGAGACATCTCCAAGGCCCCTTCTGCTGGAGGCACACAGTCTGGGAACAGCATTCCCAAGTTCTCCTTTGAGCTTTCTGGGGTCTGTTTCATGGATGAGAAAACCTGCCCAGGGCCCTGGACAGAACCCTTTGGTAGGGCTTGGAAGGAATGTCTCCCCAGAACTTGGTATTCCAGAAGACTCCCAGCCCCCCAGCCTACTGACTGCCTGGCACGAAGGGTCTACAATCCTGGCTTCACGGGGCCCCAGGCAGGTCAGAAGGGAAGTCTCAATAACCATGAGGACCTTTAGGCAGTAAGTTCCCAATTTCCCCACCCCGCTTCCCCAAATCATCTTCTTCCCTCCCCCTCCCCTGCTTCCCCACCACCTGGAGCCACATCTATTAGAGAGATTGTGAAGGAGATTTCCGAGCCCTCCACCCAGCCCCGACTCCAGCCCCTTCAGCAACGAGTGTGCCCCAGCGCTCGACTTGGTTTTCTCATTCATCACTGTGCACTTTGATTTCTAACCTAAGCCTCGCGGATGATGCCAGTTTGTTCTGTGATTTTTCCCCTTTTCCTTCTCCAGATGTCCAAACGGATTCTTCGGACAGAGATGTTTGGAGAAACTGCCTTTGCGATTGTACATGCCAGATCCTAAGCAAAGTATGTTTGAAGATACAAACACGAGTCCCTGCTCCTTAGAAAGCTTCCGGGTGCAGTCCCCCCCCACTCCTCACCCCGTTGTAGGACATAGGGCCAGGGGTGTTGGTTGTTTTGATCTTTGGCTGTTTTGTTTCTTTTTTGTATTTTGGTTCGTTAGTTCTTTTGTTTTGCTTTTTCATTTTTGGCCTAATCCTTGGGTTTAAAGTTCAGGGCTGCAGGTAAGGGGCAGAGTGGCAAGGCCGGTACAAATGGTAACAGTGGCAAGGAACCCAGCTGGCATTGGCAGGAGCCTGTGCCGGGGTGTTGCAATGCCTATGTCTTGCTATCCTGGCTCTCTCTTTCTGGTTTTCTTTCTTTTGGTAGGTGTCCTGTGGGATACACCGGGGACAGGTGTCAGCAGTTCGCAATGGTCAACTTCTCCAGTATGTCTTTCTTCTATTTCTTTCCTTCCCTGGTAACTGACAGTTCTTCCCCCCACCCTACCCCCCACCCCGTGGGAAGGATGGGGCCTTGCTTAGAGAGATTGGGGTGGGCCGGGAAACGCGGGGGGCTGTCCTAGGCTCCTCTCAGTCCTCATCAGAAGCCTGTGCGTGTTACTGAACCAAACTTGGGTCCCCTATGCCAAACACACAGCAGAGCTAACCTACTAAACCGGGTGGAGGTGAAAGAAAGAACAGCGCTAGTCGTAAGGTGTCAAGCAAAGAATACAAGGGGCTCATGGGAAGGGTTTTTAAAGACTGTGGGAGGGTGGGGTCATGAGGTGCACGATCAGCTCATGCTCAGTCCTCTGATTGGTTGATGGTGAGGTAACAGGGTGTTTCAGGAATCTCAATCATCAACCTTCTGGTTCCAATCAGCCTAGGGCTGGGGGTGGTCATCATGTAGTTAACTTCTAACACCTGGTGGGGTTTTAGTATCTGCAAAACAACTCAAGGATATACCAAAGGTCCTTGACTTTGTCTTATGGCTAAACTCTTATTATTTTGTCTTGTTTGTTTTCCTTTGTTTCTGCATTTTCTCACTTCTCTGATTAAATTTGCTCTTTGGAACTCGAGGAGAAAGGCCTAGGAGGCTAAAGCTTTTCTACAAACAAGAGGCAGGGGTCACTGGGGGGTCTTTCCTGGGGAAGCACCTGCAGGGTCCTGCCGGGTTTCACACAGAGGAGACTGATACACCCCCTGCCTCATGTTGCTGTACTGCCTGGTCGCAGTAACACTGAATTCTCTCTGCAGCTGCTCAGAGCCAGGCTCAGGCCTCTTCACCACTGGGGTCAGGCAGCCTGGCCAGGATGGGAAGAAGCATTTGCAGAGCCCTCACCTGCCTCTGAGAGCCTGTCTGAGGATGTCAGGCTGTTGGTGAGGCCGGGCAATGAGTGTGTGCACATGTGTGCTCGTGTGTTTGAGAGAGAGAAGCAAGTTCTCAGAAAGCCTGCCTTTCCATCTGGCCAGAGTTTGTTTTGGTTTGATTTGGGGTGATGGGGGAGAGTGGGGAAGGCGGATTGAGGGAAAACAGGTCCCAGGGCAGTGGTTTCCGTGAAGACCAGAGTCATCTGTGCAGCTAGATGTTGGAGTAGGGGCGAGGGTTGCCGCAAATACTAAGGCATAGAGGGAAGAAGGAATCAAGGGGTAACTGGTGACTCTCTCCAGGCCCTCTCTGGTCTCAGTCCCCATCCAGGACTTCACTCCCTTCCTTTCTTCCATCTCTGAAGTTGGAGCTTTCTGGTTTGCACAGTCTGCCGAGAAAAGTGTGACCCCTGGAGCTGAAGGATGAGGCCCTAACTGTGGCGTGTTTTACTGGGGGCTGGGAGCAGTGCCTTCAAGTGCCATGAGGTGGTGGTGGAGCAGAGCAGAAGGCCACAGGCTGGCCATGGACTCCATTTGGGGTCCAGCGGTCCACTGGCCTGCAAGGCGGGACCGTGTCCCCCGTCCTCCAGAGCACGCTAGGCCCCTGCTCGACCCACCACCCACCTCCTCCTCTCCAGGGAGGACAGATGGGTCCCATGAGGAATTAGAACTAGATTGATGGTGCCTGGGCATGAAGAGGTCAAGGGAGGGACCCAGGGGACCATTTAGGTAGCCCTTAGAGAAGAGGGGTTTGGGGCTCAGGGTAGAGAAAGGAGCCTTCCGATCCTTCTCAGACCACAGCACAAAAGCCTAGACATTCCCTGCACAGGAACCTGGAAGCCAAGATTTGACGAGGAGAGGCACCAGAGAGGTCAGGGCTGGTCATCCCAGGTGGTCAACTCTCTTAATAGAGTGTTGGGGGCGGCGCTGTCCTCAGGCCCCTCCCACTGGAGGCCAGGGAGGAAGGCCATGGGGATAAGAACAGAGCCTGTGGGCACGTGGCCCAACAGAACTCTCCAGGGCCCAGGCTCCAGGAGGAATTGCAGAGTCAGATCCAGCCCCATTGGAGGACCGTAGGTCAGGAGGACAGAGCAGCCAGCTGGGGCTGAGGACCTGGGGAGAGAGGCAATGCAGGGCCTATTCCTTTTCCCCCTTAGGCCCAGAGCCCCCCTAGCTTATGGGACTGTTCTGGACAGGGAGTCCCAGCCCATCCTGAATCTGAGCAGCAGAGCCTCCAACACTCGGCCACTGTCCAAGCTTCTCTGCCAGCTGGGCTGCTTCAGCTTGCAGCTCAGATCTTCTGGGAGGGTCAGCAGGGCCCCGGGAGCCCAGAAAGGAGCCTGGAAATGCAGCCTTTCTGCCTAGTGTTACTGGGATCCTTGCTGGTACCTTTTGGTAAAGGATTTATACTCTCCAAGCACTTTGCCCAGAGCACTTCATGCACTGCTCTATCAGATAATTATTGAAAAAGGAGTGAAAAATGCTAACTTAAGTGTTCAGGCTTCGATTCAGATGGACCTGAATAAAATTGCCAGCAGCTGAGCTTCCTGTTCTGGGGCCTCATTTAACCTCTCTGATTTTGTTGTCTCATCTGTAAAATGGGGATAGTGGCATTTATGCCTTTAGGGTTGCTGTGAGGATGAAGTGAAGTGATGCACACCAAGGGCTTAGTCAAGGGCCTGCTGTTGTTTGAACACAGTTGAGCTCCTCATCCAGCTACTGCTGGCATGGGAGTGGAGGCCAGAGGGGCAGCATCAGTCCCCTGGAGGCTGACTCCCAGCACATCCTGAGCAAAGTGTCTGACCTTCCCCCTCTGCCCAGACAGCCTCTAGACCAGGTTACCTTTTGCGGAGGCCACGGAAACAGAGCCTGCAGCCGCAGTAGCCCTTTAAAGCTTCTCCTTCTTCCCTTGACAGCCCCTCCACTTCCCAAGACTCAAAACTTGTACACCTGGATACCCACCATATACAAGAGCACGCACACCTGCACACACAAACACATGCCTGCACTTGCACACAAACACACGTCTGCTGACACCTGCTCACACACACACAAGCACACAAGCACATGCTCCGGGGTCGACATCAGGGCCTTCTTGTCCAGGTGCCTATGACCAGGTGTCGTAGGACATGTCCAGGATGAAGACTCTGTCTGTTGTCTGGTAAGCCTGGCCCTGCTGGGAGTCCAGCATCAGGCTGCCATGGTTACTGGTCAGTATGCAAATTTCTGTTCGGTAGGACCCACCTGTGACTTGGTGGTATCACTCCATCCTGGCTGAGTGGCAGGCAGTGAATATGATGAGCAGGAGACTGTTTTTTTGATTTTGGGTTTTTGGGGTGTCTTTGTTTTTGTTTTTTGCTGGGGCTGACATGGCTGCAGGCCCCTCAGAATCCATCCCCGGGGAGAGGGAAGCAGGGCTGCCTTTTAGTGACTTCTCAGTGACATCACCAGTCCTGCCAGCCACCACTGTCCACCCAAAACAGTACTGGCCTTTGACTCAAAGGGGAGGCCAGTCAGGAGTCCCAAAAGCTGCTGCCGCTGTTACTTGGTTCCCAGAGGAGTGATGCAAATGGCTTTGGGAGCCCTGCTCACTTCTCCAGATGGTCACTGTCCTGAGGACTAGCCAGTCAGGGCTTCCCAGGGACTCAATGGGCAGGAATAGCCATGGCTTAGCCCCAAGAGACCAGAGACCTGGCCTCCAGTCTCCCTTCCGCCTCCTAATTTGCTATGTGACCTTGGGAAAGTGTCCTAGCACTACTGGGCCCTAGCTGCCTCATCTAATACAAACACCACCAAAAGTGGAGCCCAGACCAGCTCTGTGAACCACAGTTCTCTTAGTGTCTGGGGTGCTGTGGTTCTCTTAGTGTCTGGGGTGCTGTGGTCAAGCTGGGCTGTTCTCTGTGGGGAACCTGGCTGGATATCCAAACATTGTGAGCTCTTTCGAGCTGCCTGGAGGGTCCCTGGGGCTACAGGATTAACTGCTCAGTGAGAGTTGCCCCCGAGGACCCTTTCAGTTTGTCAAGTTTGTACTGCCTGCTTAGCACAGTTGGCCAGCCCTGGGAGGCCCTGGGAGAGGAGTGGACTTGCTGTGCTTATGGTGACTCCTACCTCCAAGCAGTAAGCGTAAGACTGCAAAGAAACCACATTCAAGATCACCTGCAACCTCAGGTTTAACAGGAGTGCACGGAAGGGCTCATGTTTAGCAGAGCTGGGGTTCTTGCTTCAGGGGTGTGGTCTCTGCATGGAACTGGGGGTCAGAACCCCAGGATCTTCCTCAAGCCTCTTTCAGTCAGAGCCATTCTACTCTCTTGCCCTTTTCCAACTGCATAACCCTCTGGAATCCCTATCAGGAAGCAGGGGAGAGATCCAGAGCTAGACAGTGCACAGAACTTCCTGCTCATGTCCCCGTGCTCCGCTCCCTCTGCAGGAGATGAGAACATCAGAACACAATTCCACCTCCTGCCTGGGTCTAGCGGAACTTGCTGTGCACGTGTGGAGGCAGTGGAGCAAGCCCTTGCACATCGCCTCGCCCGTCTTTTTTTTTTTTTATTGGAGTCTAGTTGATTTAAAATGTGTTAGTTTCTGCTCTCACTGTGTACAGGCACTTTTGACAGATGAGGAAACAGAGACTATGTATGACTTGCCCACATGCACACAGCAAACTAGGGACAAAACTGAGACTCGAGGCCTGCAATCAGGTGCTGCCTGTTACCTTAGAATGGTAGGTGAGCTTTTCAAAAGCACTGGGGAGATTTCTGGGCTCCCACCCCAGAGCCTGTTTCCATTGGTCTGGATGATTCTGAAGGACAGCCGAGTTGCAGACCTCAGAGATCCCGTGGCCAGGCCTGATCCCCATTTAACTGATGAAAGATTGAGAGCCAGATAGGCGGGATACTATGGGGTCACACATCAGTGACAGAGCTGACCCTTGGGCAGGGCCCTTTTATCCAACCCTTCGATGGCCTGGGTGTCTACCTCGAAGACCCGTGAATTTGCACACTTACAACATGATCCAGCTTCAAAGAGTGCAATTGGCTGCCGTTTAGGGGGCACAGGTGTTCTACAGGTGAACCC
Source organism: Orcinus orca (assembly GCF_937001465.1). Taxonomy (NCBI): domain Eukaryota; kingdom Metazoa; phylum Chordata; class Mammalia; order Artiodactyla; family Delphinidae; genus Orcinus; species Orcinus orca. The sequence continues at coordinate 68,699,031 of NC_064561.1, forward strand.
ACTCGTCTCTTTCTCCAAGTTGCAGTTTGCTTTCCTAAGTCGTGTGATCAGGCTGGGACCCGAGGCCTAGCCCCCGCAGGTTTCTAGGGTGTTGGGGGTGTCAAGTGGAGAAGTGACCTGCTGCCTGGGGCCTCTCCCCCTCCCCAGTCCTGCGCCACACAAACTCTGAGCCTCCATGCCTGGCTCTTAGTAGATGGGCAGGCCAGTGAGGCCCATGGGGGCAGGACAGGGACAAGGGGCCAGTCTGGGTACCCCAAGCCCTAGTTCTGAACAGAAAGAAGGGCCCCATGAATGAGCTCAGGCTGAGCAAGCTGTCTCCAGCTTGCTCGAAAGGGTCGAAGGCTTGGCACTGGAGCTGGGAGGGGAAGGATGGGGACTCCTCTGCCCCCTGCCCCCACTCACCTTTCCTCTCTGGGGACATCTGCCAACTGACTCTTGCGCCTCTGCCTCCCCACCAGGTACTAACCCCACAGCTCATCTCTAAAGAACCTGCCCTGCCTGCTGATCCTAACATTTCCTCTCTCTACCCCGATCAAGGGCTCCTGGGGACTGGGGGCCAGGGAAGGGGCTCAGGAGGCTGGGAGGGGACACCACTAACCTGCTTTCACCTCACAGGCTGGCTGCTGGTGTCTGAAGAGTCCTGACCAACGTTTCTCTCTCTCTCTCCCGCCCCCTCCCCCATCTCTCTCTCTCTCTGTATCTCTCCCTCCATCCCTTCCCCTCTCTGACCCTCCTTTCTTCTGCACTGCCAGAGCACCTTGGATTTGAACTAAAGGGTACGGAGCCTCTATGTATCGGTCAGCGCCATCCACACAGCCCCTCTCCACAGCCTCTGACACCATGTGTGCTGGACGTTTGGTTTCCTTTCCCCCAAAATGGGAAAGGGATGATTTCAAAAATCTCCCTGTCCCCATCAGGATGTCCTGTAATAAACTACATTGATTTGGGGGAGACAAGAAAAGCTCATGAACAGCAGAGTACCCTGGCGTTCAGACTGCGCCCCCGTGTACAGTAGTGCCCCCTTGCCTGGGGCCAGTCACCAGGGTACTCTGAGGGGAGTGGGACCCCTGAGCTGTGTGCAACCCAGTGGGTTGGCCAGACGAGCCCTCGGAGAGCAGGTGTCTGAAAGCCACAGAATCCTGGTTTGGAGAACTGTGCAGAGAGGCATCCCTTTCAATTTGACCTTAATCCTCCTTCCTTTTCCCATTTCCATTTTCATTGCTTTTCATTCTTCACCAGGCTGGCAGCTGATAACACCCATTTGTCTCTGCCGCCTGCCCCATGTTTGTCTGCCAGGCTTTGCCATCTGCTTGAGGCTGTTACTCCCGTCACGATCTGTCCCCACGGTGGCACATGTGTTTGTGGGCAACACCAGCGAGGGTCCACGGTGGGCTGGCTTCGGGTGCCTGCCCTCCTGCCTCCCAGCTCAGAACCTCACGTCCCACTCCTGACTGTCCTCTGGCCCCTGGAAGATGCCTTGGGCAGGGAGGGACTTTGAGGGGTCAGTCTTCCCAGCTCTCTGGCTTTGTGCTGGGAGGCTCCACCCTGGTCCACACATATAGCAGGAGAGATGCAGGGTCTCAGAGGAGTTGAGCCTTCGATGGGGTCAGACCCCAGATGTGTGCAGAGCCTGCAGTTATGAAAAGACTGTTCTCGTGGCAGATTTGGGGAGGCCCTAGTTCCCCGGCCACCTAGCCACCATCAGCTATTCTCAGAAGATGGAGCTGAAAGTCTGTGTGTAAGAGTATGTCTGTCTCTGCTGTGACAGGGTGGGGAGGAGAGGGGCCGAGTCTGTGGTGTCTGTGTGATCATGGCAGGGGGTGCAGGGCGGGAATCTGTAGGTGTGCGTGTCTATGTTGTTATGTGTCTATGTTGACATGTTTACACCTTGTGGGTCTCTCAGTGCAGGGTGTGAGCACACAGAGGGGTGCAGTGGAACATCTTTGTTGTTAAGGGTTGAGCATGAGCAGTGGGTGTGGAGGCAAGTGTGAGCGTATGTAAATATGCGACTGTCTGTAAAGGTGGTCTGTATATTCATTCACACACCAACTCAACAAACCTCTACTGAACCCCAGAGTTGGCCAGACTCTGGCGATCTAGCAGGCAGAGTCCCTGCCCTCCTGGTGCAGGGTGAGACAGACAACAAACAAACAGGAAAGATAGCAGGTGGGGGTAAGTGCTACACAGAAAATAAAACGGAATGGGATGGCGCCTAGCCGGGGTGAGGAGCTGCTCTAGCTAAGTGGCCAGGGAAGCCTTGTCCAATGAGGTGACATTTGAGCTAAAACCTGACGAGAAGCAGCCAGCCCTGCAAACAATCGGGGGAGAGTGTTTGAGGCAGGGGGCACAGCAAGTTAAGGATGATGTGGATGGGCCTGCCTTGTTCGATGGATGGAAAGTCTGCCAGTGCCTCTGGAGCACAGCAGACATGGGGAAGAAGACTACAGGTGGGATCTAGAAGAAGGGACCAGGTGACCCTGGGCCTCGTGGACCATGGTAAGGCTTTTGGTTGTATTTGAATCGCAGGGGGATGCCATTGTGGGTTTTTAAGCAGAGGAGTAAAATGATCTGCTTTATCGTTGGAAATCAATGTGGCTTCGGGGCAGAGGATAGACTGGGTGAGGGGACAGGGTGTGGAGCAATAGAAGCAGAGAAACCAGTCAGAAGCGGGCAGCTGTCGAGTGAGAGATGGCATCATCTTGGATGAAGCTGGAAGCAGTGGAAATGGGAAGAAGTGGTCAGATCTGGGATCTACTTGGGAGGGAGAGCTGAGACGACTTACTGATGGATCAGGTACCAGAGTGGGTGGGAAGATCAGGAATGATTCTAAGGTCTGGGGCTGGTTTAACAGGAAAGGTGGTGTCGCCACTGAAGAGATGGGAAGAGCAGGGAACAAGGGTGGGGAATCAGTGCTTCTGCTTGGCCATGGCCCTTGAATGTAGGAATCTGGAGCTCCGGAAGAGGTCAGGGCAGGAGAGAGAAACGTGAGATTCAGCTGCATACAGATGGTATTTCAAGTCTGAGTCTGGGTGAGATGACGGAGGGAGAAAGGGCAGGTGGAGAGAGGAAGAAGCCTGAGAGCTCTGGGCCTGGACCCTGCAGCCCACATGGAAGAGGGGGAAGTAGCAGCTGAGACAGAGAGATGAGCCAGTGCAGGGGGAGGAAACCCAGGAGTGAAGACCATCCCGGGAAGTGATCCCAGCAGGGGGAGTCTGCTGAGAGGGAAGCGAACCACAGACTTGGCGGGGCGGGGTGGGGGGTGGGGGGGGTTGTTGGTGACCATGACCAGAGTGGTCTCAAAGGAGTGATGGAGACAGAGGCCTGAGTGGAGGACTGAGGCGTGGCTGGGGATGAGAACCGGAGGCAGGACGAGGACCACAGAGCCTGGAGGTGGGGATCTGGGGTGGAGGGCTGTTTGTTCAAGACTCTGCATGACTATGTCAGTGGGTGTGATCGCGTGCGTGGCGGCCGTGTGTATTGTTGTGAAGGGTCTGTCTGTGTGTCAGACGGGCACAGTCCTCCAGGTATGTGTGCCTGGGGCTTTGTACCCAGTGTTTGCTGCTGGGCGTACCTTTGCCACAGGAGACCCTGCAAGCCTGGGGGCTTAGGGACACTGCCCAGGGCTCCACCAAGGCTTTGGGTCCCGCCCCCACTTATCCCTGTGCTGGTGGGAGGGGAGCGATGGGGAGGGGCCGGCCAGCAGATGGGAGCCGGAGCAAGGGCGGGATGTCTAGGCTGTAGGCCTTGACCATGTCTGGTGCTGTCACCTTTTTCCTTTGCTTCCTCCAGGCTTTCTCTGTTCTAGAAGCGTAGGGGTTGCCCCGCCAAAAAGTGGGAGTAGAGGTAGAGGGGATAGTTGGGTCTTTTTGAGGGCTTTGAGGCCCAGCCTAGCTCAGCTCCTTCAGAAGGGTGGAGGCTGCTCCTTGAGCACAAGGGCTGTCCTAGGCGCCAGGGGGCTGTGCTGCCACTCGTGGGTCTCTGACAAGCAGAGACGGGGAGAGCTGGAGTGGGCCAGGGCCACAACCCTGACCGAGCTGCAGGGATAAACCAAGGCCTTTCTCCCCTCTCCCGCCTCTGTGGGCCTGGTCTGCTCTGTTCCTGCTCTTGGTCCTGGCATCCCTCCTAAGTCCAGCCTCTGGGCCTCATGTCCTGTCTCCAGCCCAGAACAAGCCACTCTCCACCTTCCTAAGGAAGCCAAAGTGGCCAGCCAGGCCTTTGCCCAGGGTCAGCATGTTCACCACCATGAAGACCAGCTTCCCCCAGCCCATCAAGGCTCTTTGCAGCCACCAGGCCATAGTGGGTTGCCCTCCCCTATGACCTTGGGAACTTCACCTCCATCCCACCTCCTCCACCCATCCCCCTGCATTTTCCACTCACATGCTCCAGGCAGAGCACGGGTTTGGGAAGGTGAACTCAGGTGTAGTCAATTGTGATGAGATCCACAGGTGGGTGGAGTTCAGGAAAGCAGGAAGGAGGGAACTGGCTGGGGGAGGAGTGAGATGGATGGGAGCCGGGCAGCAGCTGAGCTGGAGAGAGCCCGGGGTTTGTGGGGCAGGGGGACGGTCTGCAGCACTGTCTCTACGGGTCTGCCTCCCACCCTGCCCCCTCACGCCCTCTACCTCTGCAGAAGCCGAGGAGCTGTACCAGAAAAGGGTCCTGACTATCACCGGCATCTGCGTGGCTCTGCTGGTCGTGGGCATCGTCTGCGTGGTCGCCTACTGCAAGACCAAGTGAGTTGTCGGGCGCTCAGAGCAACCAGGGACTGCTTTTGTGGGGACAGGCTCTCCTCTCCACCGCACCATGCCTGGCGGAGCCTCCCCCATTCCTATGCCCCTCTGCCCCCTTCTGCAGCTGGTGAGGGGCCAGAGGGCTGGGCCAAGAAGCAGGAGCAGAGGGTGGGGTAGACAGGCCCCAGAGGACTGCACAAGAACGGTCATAAGCCCAGGCAGTGGAAGAAGATAGATCTGGGTTCTAATTCAGCTCAACCATTTCCTGTGACCCTGAGGAAACGGATGAGCTTCTCTGAGTTCTCATCTATAAAATGAGTGTGATCCTCTAGTACCTCAGAGGATCCTGTGAGGGAGGATCTGCCCCGTCAGGTAGGCAGGCACTGGGGCAGTGTTGGGGGTGGGCAAGCACAGAGAGGGAGGCACCTTCTCAGGGGAAAAAGAGACCTCACAGGGCACTGCCTAATCCCACCTAGGAGCAGTCCAAACAGGAATACAGAGAAGATGGGGTTGGGCCACCCCTGGGCAAAGGAAAGGTGGCATCAGAACCTTGGAGCAAGGAAAGGGGCTGGACAATTCCAGTAGAAGAGTGCGAGCTAAAGGACAAATGCAGGAGAGGGTCAGCTGTGTTCATGGAGCTTGAGCAGCCGAGGCTAGCTGGAGCAGAGGGCTGGGGTCAATTTTAAAAAGGTGCACGAGTCTAAAAGAACAGCTGGAACCTGCATGGCACCACAGGGCCTTGAATGTCAAGCTTGGGGACCTGGGTTTATCCTACAGATGATAGGGAGCCATTGCAGGTTGTAGAGTGATGTGGTACAGAAAGAGTTTGTCATATCAGTTCTTATGCGGAAAGCAAGAGTCTGGGCATAGCCACCATTTGGGGGACTGAGCCCCTGGGTCTTGACTCCTGCTGCCCCTATCTATGAGATCTAAGGCCCTGCCAGCCTTGGGGTTTAGGGTTCAGGGAGCCCACAGGAGGAGACTGGGCCCACACAGGAAAATTGAGGCCAAGCACTGGGGGGAGAAGCAAGCCTCATGTTCTAACCCCTACTATATTTACTTATTTCTTCAACAAACTTTCATTCAATGCCTGCTGGACACCAGGCCCTGTACCAGGCACATGGCCAGTGCTCTAAGCAAGAGGTCCAGTGTTACAGGATGTATTTCAGGGATGCCTAACTTCAGCTAGAGGGCAGGGAGGGTTTCCCTGAGAAAGGTGCATTTAGGCCGGGCCTGAGAGATGAGCAGGAGTTAGCAGGTGAAGAGGCAGAGAATGTGTTGCAATTGGATGCAAGGGCCCAGAGGCCGGAGAGGCACAGTGTAGGATCAGAAACAAGCCCTCCAAGGATGCAGCAAGCTGGGGTGGGGAAAGGGCAGTGAGAGACAGGGCTGGGGAGAGGAAACAGGATTCTGAAGCCCAGTGAAGGGGCTTTAACAGGGGAGTGACATGATTCAACTTGTTGATTACAAAACAAATGTATTGAGCACTTAATAGGTGCCGAAGTGAAGCAGCCCCACAGATCTTGACTCCCTGACCACAGCATCCTGTTTTATTTTCTCCATAGCACTTTGCTGAAAGTATCTTGTTTGTTTATTTGTTTATATGTTTATCATCTGCCTCTCCTACTGGCCTGCAAGCTCCATGAGGGCAGGAACCATATCTGTCTCCTCTGCTCCAAAACAGCATCTGGCACATAGTAATAACCCAATAGATACCAAATAAATGAATGCAGGAAGTGGGCCAGCACTGTGCTTGAATATTTTATCTACTCTTAATCCTCAATGGTCTTCGGAATGCGTAGATGATCAGTCCGTTTTACAGATGAGGAAAGTGAAACATGGGTAGTTTAAGTAATTTGCCCAGAGTTACACAGCTAGAAAGTAGTAGAGTTCTGCTCTCTCAGCAGAGCCAAAGCTCATTACCACTACGCTCAGGTCCTGCTGAATTCCGGCTGGTAGTGATGATGTAGGTGGTTGATTGAAGGGGTCCTGGCTGAAGGCAGCCTGAGCACAGGAAAGAGCAGTAGCAGGAGACTGCCACGGCAGTCCAGTCCTGGCACACGTAGACTAGTTCCCTGGAGTAACAGCTAGGGAAGCTCATACTTCGTGTGTGCCAGGGGAGGCGGGGAGGGGGTGTCAGGCTAATGCACCTTCCCCTGTGCAGAAAACAGCGGAAGCAGATGCATAACCACCTTCGACAGAACATGTGTCCAGCCCACCAGAACCGGAGCTTGGCCAATGGGCCCAGCCACCCCCGGCTGGACCCTGAGGAGATCCAGATGGCAGACGTGAGTGGTGTTCCCAGGCCCCACTCTGACCCCTTGCTGTGTAGCCCGCCTTCTTATGCCCCCTGCAAGAATGGGCCAGGGAGGCAGCCGGCCCATCCTGTGCTCAGCCTTGCCTGCTAGCCTAGCCTTGCCTCACCAGGATGACTTAGCCTCGCTTGGCCCACTTCCTTAAGGGAGGTCGGGGGATTGATTTCCAGGGGCCATTGCTGCCCTAACACCGAGTTGCTTATCCAGTGGACCACCACCGCCCCTGCAACCTGGAGCTTACTGCCTCACTTCCCCTGCCCACCAGGAAGGAGGGTCAACTTGGTCATCTGTCACTAACTGCCCCCCTGCCAAAAAACCCTCTGTCTGTTCCAGTATATCTCCAAGAATGTGCCAGCCACAGACCATGTCATCCGGAGGGAAACGGAGACCACCTTCTCTGGGAGCCACTCCTGTTCTCCTTCTCACCACTGCTCCACAGCCACGCCCACCTCCAGCCACAGGTGGGCACCACCAAGGCCCACGCAGCCTTGCAGACTCCTGTATGCACGCCCTGAGGGCGTGCACATGCGCACCACACACCTGCCTGGGGACACACACCAAACTCCCCAGCCAGGCTGGGCTCTGTATTGAGGGTCCCTGTGAGCAGGAGGGTGGAGGTGGGGGGCTTCAAACCAGAACCCACCACCAAACGTCCATCCAGGTCCTCACAGACCGGATACCCTTTTCTAGTCTAAACCAGCCCCAGAGGAACAACAGCATCACTGTGCTCCCACCTAACATTTGGTTTTGTTTGGGCCTCATCAGCACCACTTCACCTGGCATAAAGTACCTGCTCACTCGAATACCCACAGCTATTTGACGCCCTCTCCTGGGTTTCCCACATGAACCTAGTCCACCTTAGCCTCCTCTCCAGAGGTAGGGAGGCCTGTCCACACAAGCACACAGGCTCAGACAGCTCAAGAAAGAACGTGGTTGGCCCCTTTCTTCCCTGGGGAGCAGCACAGAATAGGCAGGGTCCCCATATATTGGCCACTGGGGCTGGGCTCTTAAGGCAAGTGGCTAAGGACCATGGGAGTGGAAGGGTCCCAGACAGGGAGGCTAAGGAGAGGTTGGTTGCAGAGAGGAAAGGAAGAGGCCTCTGCACATTGCAGCTCACCCATCCACAGGCCTCCAGCTCTCCTCCTCCCAAAATCGGGGTTTGGCATTTATGATGTTACACATCAGCCCAGAGTGAAGGGCAGTGAGCTGAGGGAGCCTGAGATGGAATGAAGAACCAGGGAAGGGGTGGGCCTGGGACCACACGTGCTGGGCTGCCCGGCCCCTTCCTGACCTCACCTCACTTCCACCTGGCTTCTCCAGGCATGAGAGCCACACGTGGAGCCTGGAACATTCTGAGAGCCTGACCTCCGACTCCCAATCGGGCATCATGCTGTCATCAGTGGGCACCAGCAAGTGCAACAGCCCAGCGTGTGTGGAGGCGCGGGCACGGCGGGCGGCAGCCTACAGCCTAGAGGAGCAGCGCAGGGCTGCGGTGCCACCTTACCACGACTCCATAGACTCCCTGCGTGACTCCCCACACAGCGAGAGGTCAGTTCCTACCCCGTGACCCGTGCCCCACTGTAGCCAGAGAGCTGGCACCACTGACCCAGGGCTGACCCTTAGGTCACCTCAGAAACACTTCAAAGAGCCTCATCCCCATTTTCCAGATGCGCAAGCAAGGTCCCTGAAAAGTTAAATGGTCTGCTCGGGGTCATCAACATGTTAATGACAGGCTGGGACTACAGCCAGTAGACCCTGGTGTGTTATGACCATTTAATTTAATTGTTCTACTAGGACACTTTTCAGAGTAGAAGGGGATGTTATTAATAATTGCAGTAGAACATCAGGAACAAACAGGGTCTGGCATGGACAAACCAGAACATACAGTTGCCCTACCCTGGTGTCACCTAGAGGCCCCAATGTCCCGGGAGAAACAGACACCAAGATTGAGCAGGCTGAAGAGTGGGAGGGGAGGCTGTCTGTGAGTAAACCGATGAATGCAGGATGGGAATGAGCCAAGAATGCCTGAAGGCCCTGGAAGTATCAGCAACTAGGCCCCCATGGATCAAGATGCCATTGGGTTCCTGAGCAATGAATGCAGTGAGACCCAGGAACCTTCCCTTCTTCCCTGAGTCCAAGCCAGGAGTTGCAGGGGGCCAGCCTCCATCTTGCTCTCCCCTTGGCAACTGGGATCTGTGGGAGGAGAGCAGAAAAAGGGGCATGGTACTAGGAACTCCAGGCTGGGGTGGAGAAGGCTTCAATTCAGCCTACTCCGTGCCGGTCATGGACACAAAACCACTGAAGCTCACAGCTGCCTATGGAAAGTGCTAAGCATAGGACACCCCACCAGGGCAGAGAAACCCAGTCTGACGGTAGGCTCTGGGAAGCAGCTAGGTTTTCCAAGACCAACCTTTCCAAGCTCAGCCCCACCACCTGTGTGACTTGGGGCAGGTTGGTCACCTCTGTGCCTGTTTCCTCAGCTATAGAACAGGGAGCATTACACCTGTAGTGCGTGGTTCTTCTGAAGGCCACCCTAAGATCATGCGCAAAGCTCTTCGCCTTTTACCTGACATGGCGCTGGTGCTCACTAGGTGGAGCTATGGTTAGTAGTAACAAGAGCAACAGGACTTCTTAATGCAGCAGTCCCCAACCTTTTTGGCACCAGGGACCGGTTTTGTGGAAGACAGTTTTTCCACAGACGGGGGTGGGGGGATGGTTTCGGGATGATTCACTTATTGTGCACTTTATTTCTATTATTATTACATTGTAATATATAATGAAATAATTATACAACTCACCATAATGCTGACAGGAGGCAGAGCTCAGGTGGTAATGCAAGCCATGGGGAGTGGCTATAAATACAGATGAAGCTTCAGTCGCTCCGGCCACACACCTCCTGCTGTGCGGCCTGGTTCCTAACAGGCCACAGATGGGTACTGGTCCGCGGCCTGGGGGTTGGGGACCCCTGCCTTAATGGATGGGAGGTAGAGAGGCAAGGCAGGGAAAGACTTCCAGGCAGGGGGAACAACTTGAGCTGTTCCAGCAGAGGCACTAAGGACATGGCTGGTGAGGCACCTAGAGCAGGGTGGGCTGTGAGGAGAGTGGAGCTGGGCCTGAACAGGCAGGCTGGGGCCAGATAGATGGCCAGTGGCCTTGGGTGGGTAAGCAGGAAGGGCCTCCTAAAGCAGAGATATGACTTTAAAAGATTGCTTTGGGAGGGAATTCCCTGGCAGTCCAGTGGTTTGAGGCTCCACGCTTCCACTGCAGGAGGCGCAGGTTCGTAGGGGGACTAGGATCCCACATGCCACATGGCCAAAAAAAGATTGTTCTGGGAACTGCATAGGCTGAAGGAGGAAAGACACTGGGGTGGGGGAATGACCAGAGTGAACATCTAGTCCCAGGATGGAGTGGAGCAGGGTGGAGGGTATTCCAGGAGAAAGGGAATGGGTAGGACATGATGGATGTGCATGTGGGAGAGGGAAGAGAGAGGAGTCAGATGATTCTGAAAAACAGTAATGGGGACTCTGGAGAGCAATGAGGTGCCCAGCTTTACAGTTTGGAAGAGAGGCAGGGAGGTGGGTGGTCCCTGTCCCGAGGTGGATAATGGTTGGGCAAGAGGCCAGTTGGCTCAGAAAGGGAAATGTGGAGACAGAAAAGGGACAGGTGCCTGGGACCCAGAGTGGGAGATATTAGCAAGGGCAAACTTTTGAAGGAACTGGTGGTCTTTAGCCCCAGGCAGAGACACTTCAGTGAGGTCTTGGTAACTGTGAGCTCTGGGCTGAGGACCCTAACTGAGGTGGGAGCAGTCACTTCCCTGAGGCAGCTTTTAGCTTCAACTTAAAAAGGAAAATATTTCCCCACTGTAGCCATCAGCCATGGGATGAACTGTCCCGGAGGGGAGGTAAGTCCAAGTCACAGGGGTGGCTGAATGCAGGGACTAGAATGAGGAATCGGGCAGTATGAGTTCTGGTTCCTGCCTGGCCTGGGTTCACATCCCAGCTCAACCACTTCCTGGCTGTGTGAACCTTGAGTAAGTCAATTAAATGTTCTGAGTCTTTTTCCTCACGTGTGTAGTACGGGACTAACAGAAGCCTCTTATAGAATTGCTGTATTAGATGAGATCACACATGTAAAATGCCCCAGCCTTAGCCTCACCCGAAGTAACCATTCAGGAACACTGGTGACTGTGAGCATCCCCACAGCCAAGGACCACTGATACGTTTATGGAATCATCCAACAACGCTACGGAATGAGCACTGTGGTTACTCCCGTTTCACAGATAAGCAAACTGAGGCTCAGAGAAATTAAGGAAATTTATTACGGTCACTGAGGAATACCAGCATGGTTCTTGCAAGAGGGATCCTGGGCAAGACCACTGCTTTGCATCAGGTCCGCCCCATCCCCTGGCCACCGGCCCACGTCTCTGCCTCTCCCCGCAGGTATGTGTCGGCCCTGACCACGCCCGCGCGCCTCTCTCCCGTGGACTTCCATTACTCGCTGGCCACGCAGGTGCCGACTTTCGAGATCACGTCCCCCAACTCGGCGCACGCCGTGTCGCTGCCGCCGGCCGCGCCCATCAGCTACCGCCTGGCGGAGCAGCAGCCGCTCCTGCGGCACCCGGCGCCCCCCGGCCCCGGTCCAGGGCCCGGGACCGGTGCGGACATGCAGCGCAGCTACGACAGCTACTACTACCCCGCGGCGGGACCGGGGCCGCGGCGCGGGGCCTGCGCCCTAGGCGGCAGCCTGGGCAGTCTGCCCGCCAGCCCTTTCCGCATCCCCGAGGACGACGAGTACGAGACCACGCAGGAGTGCGCGCCCCCGCCGCCGCCGCGGCCGCGCGCCCGCGGTGCGTCCCGTAGGACGTCTGCTGGACCCCGGCGCTGGCGCCGCTCGCGCCTCAACGGGCTGGCGGCGCAGCGCGCACGCGCGGCGCGGGACTCGCTGTCGCTGAGCAGCGGCTCGGGAGGCGGCTCGGCTTCTGCCTCGGACGACGAAGCGGACGACGCGGACGGGGCGCTGGCGGCCGAGAGCACGCCTTTCCTCGGCCTGCGTGCGGCGCACGACGCGCTGCGCTCGGACTCGCCGCCGCTCTGCCCGGCGGCCGACAGCAGGACTTACTACTCCCTGGACAGCCACAGCACGCGGGCCAGCAGCAGACACAGCCGCGGGCCGCCCCCGCGGGCCAAGCAGGACTCGGGGCCCCTCTAGGGCCCCCGCCGCCCCCTCCGCCTCGCCCGCCCCACTGTCTTTAAGGAGAACAGAGACCGCCGACTGGAGAGAGAAAGGAGGGAGAAAAAGAAATAAAAATATTTTTATTTTCTATAAAAGGAAAAAGGTATAACAAAATGTTTTATTTTCATTTTAGCAAAAATTGTCTTATAATACTAGCTAACGGCAAAGACGTTTTTATAGGGAAACTATTTATATGTGACATCCTGATTTACAGCTTCGGAAAAAAAAAAGAAACAACAAAAAAAAAGAGAGATGGGCCAATTTTTTGACTCTTTAATAGAAACCTATATTGTGGTGCCTTTTGCTGTACGCTAATCTGGAGCTCCTGGAGAGAAGTCTAGGTTGCGGGGTGAGGGAATGTAGGATCCCAAGCTGGCTGGGGTCATGGGAGGTGGTGGTGAGAGAAAGCAGGAGAGAGGAGGCTGCGGGATTGGGTTCGGGTGGGCGTGAGGCTGGGGGGCCCCAACGAACGACATGAGGTCCGGAGTAGCTTTGCCCCAGTGCAAGATCTGGAGCCCTGGGCCCCCTGAGAGGGCGGGGATCCTAGGTTTGGAGCTAGAGTTGGGGGTCAGGTAACGTCCAGGGGGAGACTAAGGCCCAGCGACAGCAACCAGAATGGGGAGGGGGCCTCCCCGATCCTCACAGCTGCTAAGGGAGGGGCGCACTGAGAAAGAGGTCTTCCCAACAGCCTCGGCCCTGGGAGGGGGCAGCTCTGCCAGGGCCCCAGTGTTCGTGGCTCCTCCTCCCCTATGGCCTCCAGGAAGCCCCTCCGTCCTCTGCAGCACCTTCGTTTACAGGTCTTTTCTATTTTATGCCTGCATGTCCTTTGCATTTCAGATTCTTTAGATTGGATGCATGGTCACGCTGGGACCGAGAAGAGCCACTCGACAGTGTATTTGATTCCCCTCTTAGCAATAAAGTAACACCATTTCCTTCTCACAGCCCAACTCCCAGCCTCTAGCCCACCCATGACTTCCACTCCCTCTCCAGCCCTGACCTCGCCACCCTCCAAAACTGGGTCCACTGCTAATTTGTCAAAAAGGTAATTGTTTAAAAAAAAAAAAAAATCCTAAGCAAATGGGAAACCTGCCCCTTGAAATGTCCAAACACCTGACTGTTGACACTTGAACATTTTTATATTATAAATAAAATCAGAAATAACTAATGTTTGACTGCGTGTGCCTAGCCCCCAGGTGAGGAGGGAGACAGAGGATGAAGACCTGTGATAGAGATGGATGGATGTTGGTGTGGAGGTTGGAGAGGGCCAGAGCAGTACCTGGGAGAAGAGACCCTCCCTTCAATCTCCCTGCCTTCGACTCCCAGGACAGGCTCCAGCCCTCCTCCCTGTTCTAAGAACGTTCACAAGGTGTCCCCCAGCTCCCCACCCACCACCCCCTGCTGCTGGGGAACCTGGCCAAGGGGCTGACACAGATTACTCTGCTTCGAGCTCAGCCTCAGAGCCCTGGCCCAGTTCCTGCCCTGGAGCTACAGGGGCCAGAATGAGGCAAGAGTTTCTGGGCCTAGGTGGGTGAGGAGGGAAGGGTTGTGAGGTTGGCACTGAAGCAGCTGAGGCAAGATGACCCTTGGGGCCTCAGGCGTGTCACAGGCAATGTGTGGACATGAAAAGTGGCATAATGGGTACCCTCAGCTGCCAGGAGGACCACAGCTGCTGCAGCTTGTAAGCCCACAGGGTGTTGGGTTTTTTTATATCCCCTCAAAGCCAGGGCCTGTCTAAACTTGCAGTCCCTGATGAAGGGTACGTGATTTCAGGCATGGAGAAGGCAGATGGTGTCCAGGGTGAGCCTTTCCCCTCATTGATTAATGTTACTAAGCCAATGCCCATCACCAGGAACCATTAGGTTCCAACCAGACACAAAGGAGTCAGCTATCCAAAGAGCTCCCATGGTTGACGTGTGGGTGTGTGCACAAATGAGCCCGGAATATGTGTAGTCAGCTCAGAGACCTACACATGCGAAGGACAGAGAGGCTTAGGGTTGAAAGGGCTTAGGTATCAACGGGGCCTTAGTTCAAATTCCAGCTCTGCCCCTCACTAGCTGTGTGACTTCTCTAGGCTGCACTTGGCTCAGCTGGGAAATGGTGATGCTAATACCTACCTCAAAGGGTTGCTGTGGAGATTATATAGAGCGCCCAGGATTGCTTCTGGCACATGATAGATGTCTATTAAGGGCTAATTTGATGATGATGATGACCATATCCTGTGCCTTGCATTCTTGAGTCACACAGAGAGTGGCAAAAACTGGATGAAAGGGAAGTGATGGAGAAAAGTAAAGAACTAGACACATATTCATGTGGGGATGCTGGGAGAAAAAGTACCTGTTACAAAGAAAAAAAGGAAATTAATGAACTAAATGCTACACAAACCTGCAAATCACTGACTTCTCTAGCCCCTGATGATCTCATCCAGATCCCTGTACCGGCTCTGAGTTTGCTATTGCCTCTAAAATTTTCTGAGAGCCAGTAATTCCTCTATGTGATTTATGATCTCTGTATGACCCTGAGTAATTCTGAATGACCTTTTGGTGAACCCATCGACCTTTTCATGACCCAGTTTATTGTCCTCATTTGACCCTTCTGAGGGCCTGAGTTGCTAATACCTTCTAAATTTTCACTCAGAAACCACTTCCATGACTCCAGTGAGCACACCGACCTCTATGTAACCCAAAGTAATTCTGGATGACCTCTTGGTGAACCTATTGACCTCTATGTGACCCCAAGTAATTCTGAATGACCTCTTGGTGAACCCACTGACCTCCTCATGACCCAGTTTAGTATCCTCATTTGACCCTTCTGAGGGCCCTAAGTTTTTACCTTCAAAATTTTTAGAAACCACCTCCATGTCCCCCAGGGAGCCCGTCTACCTCTATGTAACCCCAAGTAATTCTGAATGGCCCCGTGATTAACTCATTGACTTTCACATGACCCCATTTGGTACCTTCATTATCTGCTCTGGATTCTAAGTTACCTGCTGAGAGTCTAAGGCCAGAACCTAATCAGTTTCCTTGACTCCCCATCATATCAGCCACCTATTCATTCACAGGTGTGAATGGAACCTAGGAGCAGGTGTGGCCAGAGAGGCCCCTTTTCTACTCACCTCTCAAATTCTGCCTTTGGGGCATCTTTAGTATGGCCTGTCAGGAAGAGGTATAGCCCTGTTAAGTGACTTTCCTGCTACTACCCTGTCCCCCAGGAGCACTTAGGACATTCGGGTGGCTTCCTGAGTCAGTCTTCCCCACTTCTCCAATTCTTTTTTCTTCTCTCTGCCAGGTCATTTTTGGCTTGTCTCCCCAGCCCTTCCAGAGTCCCAAATGGAAATGGTGACTGTCTGTCCCCCTCCCCACTAGACTGTGAGCCCCGTGTGGACAGGGATCTGGTCAATCCTTTTCTCACCACAGTATCCCCAGCACCCAGCACAGTGTGCAGCACTGTTCACCTTCACTGAATGAGAGGATGGAGCCTCAAGAGACGCTGTCCTCAAGGGTCGGCCCCCAGGAGTCCCTGAGCCCACGGACACTTCCCAGGACCACCAGGTGGCGCAAACCACTTATCACATCTCACCTGCAGTCCTCCAAGTCTCTGGATTTGGACAGTCCTGGAAAATGGACATATTAGGGGCAGAGGTTGTGGAGGGAATATGATGGTCCATTAGAATGCAGAAAAAAAAGAACTTTGCTTTAGATTTATTTTCAACTCATCTTTTTAAAATTTCTACTTTTGTGTATGTTTTATAATGTACATAATATTTTAGTACAGTAGTACACGTATATAATTTACAATAAATAATTATACAATTAAGAAAGTGAACTAAAAGTTTTTTTACTGATGGGAGGCACAGCTAGTGCTCAGGGAAGCACACGTGTCTGCAGCGGATGGAGCCTGCTCCTCTGCTTTCACTCACCCACCCTCATGAGGTAGAGGGTGGGAAGCTGACCCCAAACTCAAAGGACCTTTGAGACAGCGTGGAGAAAAAAGTACAGAGAGCTTTTTTATGTTGCCACATTGCTCTTTCAATTTCACTTAAATGAACATTTACTTCCACTCAGCAAAATGAAGGTGCCAGATGGTTTGGTTATAAAATACACTCAGCTGATCCAAATTAAATAACCTGGATTTAAATCACTACATCTCTCCACAGGCTCACAGGTCCCTTGTATCAAACGTCAGTGGGCTTGTAAACGTTGGCTGCTTAGTTGCAAGGTTGGCTTATTAACTAAATATGTTACCACTGAGGTCAAATTGCTGGCCAAACTACAGTAATCTATTTTAAAAATAGAAAGGATTTGCTCATCACAGCTGTATTGCAGGTGCCATCACCCCCACCACTGTCAGTCTGAGGATTGCAGGGTTTAAAGGATGCTAGTCTGTGATCATCACATGGAAAATTATTCTTCCCAGACATGTCCTTCACTAGCGTTTCTGAGTCACTAGAAGAGTACGAGAAATAGCAACCTAAAAAACAATCAACAACTTGTCATTCCACCTTTTCCCAAGACCAAGAATTAATGGCTTCCATAACCTTCCCCCACCAAACATCTTTGGGCTTGTTGACAAATGGCTATTTGCAAGGCAGAGTGTCTTTTATTCCTGTAGCAGTAGATCTGTACAAGAGGCCACCTCTGGAGCTCAGAGACCCGGCAGCACCAACATAAAGACCAAAATATAAACAGGGCCACGGTCCCATCCCACTCACACCCCAGGATGCCTGTGGGACAGACAGGGCAGCACACACACACACTATTTATTCCAAAGCATTAACTGTAAGAGCAGTTTAAGTCACAGGTCAGCCGGAAGAGGGGGAAATAGGGTGAGAGGAGGTCATACTATCTCTACCTTCCCTCCCAGAGTGTCAGGGCCTCCAGGGGCCAGAGAGCAGCCCTCCTTGCTAACAAGTGCATTCTGAAATAGGCTTTTCCTACCTCTTATTTCATCCTCTAACTGATATCAGTTCCAAAACCATCTCTAAAGGGGTTCCTTATATATATATATATAATTCTTATATATATACATTTATGTCCATATAAAAGAAAGCAGTAGTGGCCTCGATGGATGGAAGATGAGGTGGACACACACTTGAGTGGAGAGAGCTTGGCACTGAGGGACAGGCCTGGGTCCTGGGTTATTGCCAGGTGAGGCAGGAGAATGGGGTGTGGTTCCCAAGGCTGCTGAGTGGAGGAGGAGAGGATAGTGCTGGTGGTCTGCAGACCTGCTGCTGGTCAACTCAGAGGAAGGAGGAGGAGAAAGGGTGGGAGTCCAAGCTGAGACCTGGGGTCAAGACCTGCCCTCGGAAACAAGGGAGATGAAGGGAGGAACTTGTGAGAAGAGGAGAGCCTGAGAAGTCAACCACCCTTCCCACTTCTTGAGATGGTGTCTAGAGCATGCACACAACTGGCCTAGAAAATGAGGCTCTGGGGTGAAGAGGGATGTGAGAGCTGGGGAGAGGGTCGGAGGCCCAGAGCAGCCCCAGGATGCCAGATCGACACCATGAATAGCATCTCCATCTCCTTGGCCCACAGGGCTCTCCACACTCCCCTGGCTGCCCAACAACTGCCTGGAGCTGCTCCGAGTGGCCCCTGGCTGGAATTGTGCTCACTGACCCCTCTGGGGGCATTGCCTGCCTCTGGGACCTGCCCATCCATGCCAGCTAAGTATCAGGCCCAGTGTTATCCCTCGTGGCTTTGCTGCCAGTCACAGTTCCATGGCCCTGGCTGAGGGCAGGGCTCGAGTGTGTCTTGCGGAGAGAAGGGTCATCCCCCTCCAGGATGGCCAGCCGGGCCTCAATCCGCTCCAGATCATCTGAGCCCACCTTGATTTTCACAGCCAGGAGGTGGATGTAGGTCTCATAACGGCTTTTCTGGGGAAAGGGCAGAGAAAGGCCAAAAACAAAGTCAAAAGACAAACAACAAAATGAGAAAAAATGTATCTTATATAACAAAAGACTAATTCCCTTAATATTTAGAGAGCTCTCACACATCAATAAAAAGGAGATAAACAACCCAATAAAAATATTAGGCAAGGGACATGCACAGAAATTTCACTCATAATTTTTAAAAATCCAAATTAATTGGCAATGACTTATTGGATATGATACCAAAAGCACAGACAAGAGTGAAAATAGACAAATGGGATTTTATCAAAATTTAAAACTTCTCTGTATCAAAGGACAGTCAATAGAGTGAAAAGGCAATCTACAGAATGGGAAAAAAATATTTGCAAATCATACATCTGGTAAGGGTCTAGTATCCAGAATATTAAAGGGAAAAAAAAACCTCCTACAACTCAACAACAAAAACACAGCCCAATTTCAGGATGGGCAAAGGACTCCAATAGACATTTCTCCACAAAAGATATACTAATGACCAATAAGCACACAAAGGGATGCTCAACATTACTATTCATCAGGAAAATGCAGATCCAAACCACAATGAGATATCACCTCAAACACATTAAGATAACTACTATCAAAACAAAAACAAAACAGAAAGTAACAAGTGTGTTGGTAAGGATGTGGAAGAACTGGAACCCAAGTACACTATTGGTGGAATGTAAAATGGTACAGCTACCATGGAAAACAGTGCAGCTATTCCACAAAAAGTGAAAAATAATATTACCATGCAATTCAGCAATTCCACTTCTGGATATAAAAGCAGGACTGAAAGCAGGATCTCAAAGAAACATTTGCACACCCATGTACATGGCAGCATTATTCACGGTAGCCAAAAGATGGAAGCAACCCAAATGTCCATCAGTCGATGAAAGGATAGCCAAAACGTGGTATACAAATACAACAGAATAGTATTCAGCCTTAAAAAGGAAGGAAATTCTAACATATGCTACAACACGGATGAACCTTGAGGACATTGTGCTGAGTGACACAGGTCAGTCACAAAAACATAAATTCTGTATGATTCCATTTATATGAAGTACCTAGAGAGCAGTCACATTCATAGAGACAGAAAGTAGAACTGCGGTTGTCAGGGGCTGAGGCTGGGAGGAGGGTGCTGAGGAGTCTTTGTTTAATAGTTATAGAGTTTCAGTTTGGGAAGGTGAAAAGGTTCTGGAGATTGGTTGCCCAAGAATGTGAACAGGCTTAACATTACTGAACTATACACTTTAAAATGATGATAAGATGATGTTAAGATGATCAATTTTATGCTATGCTTTTTAACCACAATTTAAAAAAAAAATTTAATCCAAATTAAAACAGCAATAAGACACCACTTGTTAAACCTATCAGATTAATGAAGATTATGTCCAGTGTTGGTGAGGGCCTGGAGAGAGAGGCACATTCACGAGCTATTAAAGGGGCTGTAAATTGGTAAACATTTAGGAGGGAGATTTGTCTGAGGCCTTGACTCTGAGCTTCAGGCCCTCACTGCAGTCCCAGGGGAGGCAGGGACTAAGGGTCACGAGACCCTGTTCTCACCCAGCTCTGCCACAGGAGCTGAAAGACCCTTCATTTGGGGCTTCACCTCCCCTACCCTTCATTCTCCCCACCACTCCCCACCACCCCCAGTTAAGCCAGGCAGGGGCTGAGAAAGACCAGGGCTCTGGCGCCACAGTCAATTCCCTGGGTTAGGATCCTGGCTCCTGCACTTCCTGTGTCACCCCAAGCACGTGATCCA
Organism: Orcinus orca; assembly: GCF_937001465.1. Classification (NCBI taxonomy): domain Eukaryota; kingdom Metazoa; phylum Chordata; class Mammalia; order Artiodactyla; family Delphinidae; genus Orcinus; species Orcinus orca. Next base: position 68,718,945 of record NC_064561.1, read on the forward strand.
ACCTCTCCAAGCCTCAATGTCCCCATCTGTAAAATGGGGATAATAACAAAACCCACGTCACAGAGTTCATATGAGGATTAAATCAATCAATACAAGGGAAGTGAAGAGAATCACACCTGCCAATCAGTGTGGCTTTTTTTACATCACAGAGAGAGTGAAATTGAGAAGACTTCCGAAAGCTATAAAGTGTTATGTTTTTCAAAAGGTCAGGATCTATCCTGGGAGCTCTGCTCTCTCCTCTGTGCTGCAGTAGAAAATCAGAGTGGAAATCTAGAGACTGAGAGGGGCGACTTCCCACCCTTCCTGCTCCAGGGGCTTCCTGACTTGGTCTCAGCCTCTCTTGTGTCTGTCCACCCCCCTGGTGCAGGTCGGTCCAAAATGGACAAGTGGTTCCTGCCTTCCTCCCCCAAGTCCACCCCGCCATCCTTCACCCCACGGTGGGGCAGAACCAGGGGAGGGGTTAGAGACAAGATGGAAAGCAGGGAGAGCTCAGAAGGAAAGACCAAGGTGCTCTGCTTGATAAACCTATGTGAAAGAGGCACATGAGACACAAGGGGGGAAAGTCACGTGGAGAGGGCTTATGCGTTCTGTGGTTTGGTCATAAAAACTTCCCAAGAAGCTGGGCCTATGGGGAGAGGGGAGGTGAGGATGGGGCTTGGAGAAAGATGTAGAGGGGTGACAGGGGTCTCTGGTAGAACCCGTCTGGTGCCCTTTGAGAGACGTAAGTGAGGGCACAATTGTTTGTGCAGCTGGGCTGTGCAGAGATTGGCCCACAGGAGACCACGGTCCACGACTACCTCAGGGGAGCCCCCAAAGCAGGAGCCCCTGGTCGGGGAACGATGTGGAAGGCAGGAGCCGGCCCCTTCCTCCTGCTCTAGCCCTGTCCTTCAAAACCCCTCCTTTGAAGGGCCCACCTCAAACGTGAGATAATGCTCCTTCAGCCGGTTCTCCTCAGCCTCCTTGGACTTGATGCCCCGCTCGACCGGGTGACACCTGTGCTCAGCCAGCTCTGCAGTCACCTGCCTCAATTTATTCTCATGAGAACGCAGCTGCTCCTCCTGCAAAGACAAGTCATGGACTGTGAGGTCCCACTCTCAGGAGGTCACAGGGCTGTCCCACCAGGAGCTGCTTCACCAAAGGGAAACTGAGGCCTGGCCAGGGTCGTCAAATACACAGGGGCAGAGCCGGGTCTAGGCCCAAGGGAGCGTTCTGCCGCTGCCTTCCTTCCTCCCCTCCTGCCATTGGCATCAGCTCTCCTAGAGCCTCCCCAGCAGGCTCAGGAGATGAGAGACCCTCACACTGTGTGTGGACACAGACACTCCCTTACACAAACACACAGTCACCCAGACACAGCCCCTGGCTCCTATGAACCCTCACATGCACACAAACCCACTGGACCAAGGGGCAGCCCGGCCTCGGCACCCCCTGGCTTCATACGATGCACACAGTCTCTCACATTCATGCCCGGACACGTCTGATGGCCACAGACCCAGGATCACACCCAAAGACACTGTCACTCACAGACAAGTGCACAGTACACCCCAGCCATGAAAGCACAGCCAGACTCCTTTGTGCCATGCAGGCACTGGGTTGCACGCATTTGTGTGTGTTGTGTGTGTGTGTGTGTGTGCGCACGCGTGCGCAGACACAAGTATGGTGTAGGTGTGGGTACACAACACGTGTGTATACACATAAACATGCGTGTGCTTGAATGGCATGTGTGCACGTGGGGGGAGTGTGCACCGCTTGCACAGCCCCAGGGGCTCTGTGGAGAAGACCCCGGACAAGGGCCCTGACAGGAAGGAAAGTATGGCGCTGCCCCTGCCCTCCACCTCACAAGTAGTGGCCCACCATTTATCCTCCCCTCTCAAAAAAAAACTCCGAAAAATGGAGTATTAATGAGTAGGAGTTTTTTAAGGATTACAAATAAAATATTTAAGGGTAGATGAGGGCCGCAAAAAAGCCCTGGATGAAGGGGCAGCCAAGTCTCACCTGTCGCTCGCTCCCTGTGACACACACATTCTCTCCCATTCGTCCCAGACACACATTATGCCCACAGACCACAACCACATCCACAGGACACACTGCCACTGGCACACCCAGGCCATTGGGTGGCGTGTGGCCTCAGTCTCCCCATCTGTAAACAGGGGTGGGGTGCCGTGTAGATGGAGGAGAATATCTACCCCTTCGGCTTGTCTCTCAGCCCAGGACCAGGCGCCGGATAGGCGCTGAGGTGAGGGCTGTTGAATGGGGGGCCTGGCACCGCAGAGGCAGCCTGGGGAGGTGGTGCTGTGATCCCAGGAGCTTGTACCTGGCAGAAGCGAGTGGTGCAGGAGGGCAGCAGGGGCCGACAGAACTTCTTCATGGAGCTGACAGCAGCTGGGAAGGCGGGCGCCGAGAAGATGGCAGCCACCAGGTTGATTCTAAGGATCCAGGACAGCATCTCTTCCTTGCTCCTGGGGACAGGACGGGAGGGGAGAGCGCACTGGCTTCTCACAACAGGACTCCCTATCCCACACCCAGTGCCCAGTACCCAGCACCCAGGCCCCAGCACCAGCCTGGCACAGAGAGGGCATGATGACCTCCGTGTAAGTGGGCAAAGGAGTGAGGGAGGATGGCAGGATGGGGGCTGGGTGGGCCTGGTCACATCTGTGTAGGGAGCTCCCCTTCTGTCCCAGCTCCCAGGCAAGACCTGGATTTTCATGTGAAAATAAAGCTGCCCAGCCAGGTTCAGAGCTAACAGCCTGGAGCTAATGAGTGTGAGACCAGCAGGGGACTGTTAGAGGCAGCTGGGCAACTGGTCACCCCCACTCGGCCATCTCGTCCCTGCCCCACTACCTGGCCCGGCACGTCCACTCCTGTCCTGAGAGCTCACTTACCAGCCTCCCCGCTTTTAAGCTCATCTGACACACGAAACCCCAATCTCAAGTCACAGGAGGATGGAGTGCAGGGGAGTGGAAAGAAGGTCTTACGGAGAAACTGTAGGGTGAGTCTTTTGCACCCATCCCCCCGACTTTAAGTGGAGGATGATAAAGATCCCATCTGCCCTGTATTTAGGGACTTCAGTGCACATCAGAATCACCTAGAGGGCTTGTTAAAACACAATTGCTGGCCCATCCCCAGCGTTTTTGATTCAGGAGGTCTAAGGTGGGACCACAGAAACTGCATTTCTAACAGGTTTTTCAGGCGATGCTGAGGGGACCACACTTGAGAACCAGTGCTCATGGGGAGGGACCCAAGCTGTTTACGGATACACTCACTCTCATGGCTGCTGTGCAGGGGAAGCTAAGGGCGCCTCCCCTGAGGTGGACGAGGCGAGGGGATGGGGCGGTCCTGAGCCCAGGGTGGGAGCGAGGGTGCTCCCACTCCTACTTACGGTGCCTGGAAGAGGAAGACCCTCCAGTCGGCTGTCTTCAGCTTCAGCACATTGGACTTCTTGCTGTAGTCGGAGGCCCTGGTGGCCAGAGCATGGTGCACACGAATGGCGTTCTTCAAGTCGCCCTCAGACAGGGCTTTGTCAGGCCTGTACTCATCCTGGACAGGCCAGGTAGGGGTTGGGCAAGCCTCTGTCATCACCAGGCTCTGGCTTACCGACCCGTACTTCCTCCACCCTCACTGTCCCTCCCTTTTGCTCTCCTTCTCTCTGTCCCTGTACATCCCACCAGTATTCAAGCTGCTGCCACTCTGATGCCATGCCCACCCCAACAAGACTCACCAGGCACTCCTCCCCAATTGGTCTCAGAAGCCTGAACAGGCCTTATACTGGGTATCCTCTGAACCCCTGAACATTCAAAAGACCCCTCCCTGAAACCACCAAAGCCCTTCGTGGGCCCAAGTAAGGCCTTTGATGGGGGAGGACCCAGAATCTGCCTAAGCCCTAGGTCCTGCCCAGGACCCTCTGGACACCATAAGGCAGGGGCTGAGCTGGCCCTTTCTGGATAAGGACTCTGGGGTAGTCTCTCACCTTCTGCAGGTACAGAATGGTCCCTTTGAGCACCGCGTAGAATTTCTTCCAGCCACGCCTCCCACGGGGCGCTGGGGAGGGGGGCACGGGTAGTGTGGCCACAACCAACCACCCCGATATCTCTTCCCTTGTGTCCCCTACACGTCTGCCTGCATGGGCATTACCAGAGGAGTGGCCAAGGGGCTGTGGACCCCCTCTGGACTAGCAACCCTCCCCATGCCCCTTCCCCGCCTGACACCCACTCCTCTTGCCATCCATGTCGGCGTGAGTCTTCCGGGTCAGCACACCATGCTTGTAGGTGGTGGCGCTGAGAGCCTGTGGGACATCCAGGAAGGGGTTGCTACCATCCAGGATCCGTGTCACCTTCTTTGTGCCTGTCCCAAACTTGTCATCCACCAGCTCAGACAGTGATTTCCTCAGCTCATCTTCATCACTAGGAAAGTACTAGGCCTGAGTACCACCTCCACGGAGGCCTCATCCCCACGTCAACATGCCCTCTCCCCACAAAACACTCCTTTGGAAGCCAGTTAGAGGTAAAGAGCAGAGATAAGGAGATTTCAGTTCCAGACCACAGGTCCAGACCTTTGTCCCCTCCCCTGAGTCTTCAATTCTGACATCTCTCCTCTGAGCTTTGATTTTTGGCCTCCAAGCTCCAATCTTCACCCTTGATCACAAAGCTGGAGACCTTACTATCTTCAGGCTTCCTTCCTTGTTTTCCTTCTCCTCTCTGAAAGCCCAGCCCCAGGGAGCAGTAATCTATGGCCAGCTTGCCCAAGCCCCAGGGACATGGTGAGGGAGGGAAGGTCAGTAGATGAGGCCTCTGAAGTCTAGGTTCCCCAGCCTAGGAGCCCTGGTATAAGAACGCCAGCTCTCCCCAGCTGGGTTGGGGTTCCTAACAATCCCTGCCTGGGACCTCTTCGTGGACCCAAAGACCCAGGCTGCCCTGGGGAGTACAGCAACTCCCCAGTGGAGTGGCAACTTTCCTCAGGAGGCTGTTAGTCTCCCCAATCAGCAAGGTCACCACACCTCTTTCCAGAAGGCTGGGCACCTCCAGGTCTCACTGCCCTCACAGGGGAAGAAGTTAGGGGGCATTCACCTCTCCCCATTGGCAACAGCATCACCACCTCAACCTGGTCAGATTACTGGAGTTGTAAAGGGACTCATAGCTCATGCCTGCCTACCTCCCCGAGGGGAAAGAGCTCTCATCATTGGGAGTAGTGGCAATATCCCCTGAACAGAAAACCTGTGGTGAACATCATGAAACTAAACTCACAGTTCCATCTCTTCCATAGCTGTAAACATTGCACACTTTTTATCAAGACAGAAAACAAACCCAAAGGGGAACTCAACACCAGGAGCTGGCCAGCTGGCCAGGGGGCACCAGGGCCCTGGGTGGGAGAAATCAGCACCATGGAGAGTAACCGGCGTGACTTCCCGGTACCCCCAGCCACTCCCCCTCCCCCCTCCCCGTAATTCAGTCTCCCCATACCTGTGCCCATGGGCACTACTCACATGGCCCATTCCAGCTTTTCATTCTTGATGGAGTTGTAAAGGGTCTGGAAGAGGGGGAAAAAAGAGAGAGAGTTCAACGAACTGTCAAAGAAATCTCCATCTAGCAATGTGGATGTGGTGAGGGAGCATCTTTTCAGCCAGTGGGACAAAGTAGCTATTTGATTCACACGTATTTATTGGATGGGTGAATAAATGGCGGGTGGGTGGGTGGATTCGTTTTTAGATGATTGGATAGCCTTGAGGGTGAGTGGGTGTATGGGTTGGTAGGTAGGTGAATGGGCAGGGAAATGGGTGAGTGGATGTGGAGTGTATATAGGGGACTGTGTAGGAGTGTATGTGTGGGTGATGGGTGAATGGGTGGGTGTATGGGCAGGTGAATGATTGAGTTGCAGGGTGGGTGGGTGGATGGGAGGATGGGTAGATGGGTGGATGAGTAGACAGGGAGTAGGTGAGTGAAGGGACTGGGATTATTTGATCTTACTTACAAAAACACTCTTAAGTGCTTCCTGACAGTGAAGAACATAATTATGGTAAGAACAGCAATGGAGGCAATGTTTATTTTTTGACCTCCGGACTCACTATTCAACTGCCCACCTGATATCATCAGGTCCCCCTAACTCACTGTCTAAAACTGAACTCATCATCTACCCCCCAGAAACCTGCTCCTCTTCCTCCAAGGTGGAGAACTGACAGGGCTTGAAAGGCCAGAGTTCCACCTTGGGCTTCAGCCTCAAAAGAAAATTAGATTCCTGGTGATGTTGAAAGAATGAGTGGGCTTTTCCCTGTGGTAATGATAATGATGGTGGTGGTGAAGGTGGTAGTGGTGATAAAGGTGGTGGTGATGGTGGCAGCAGCTGTGACAATGGGTGGCAAGTTTGAGGATTACCATGACAGCAATAATGATAGTGGAGCACTAAAAACAAATCTCACAGAGCCTACCCCTTTGCCTAACTCAGGGAACACATAACAGTCACATGTTGAGCTGGATGGTCTCTACCTCTGTCCCAAAGTCATCACGACCCTGACCCCAGAATTAGGAATCTGGACCATCAGGATTTAGTGGGCAGAAACCTCTCTCCTCTCCACCCACCCCGGACACAGCTGGGGCCATGGGGACCCTTAGCAATTTATACCTTCAGCAGGTCTTTGGCAAAGTCTTGTCCGTCATTCAGCTGGTCCAAGTTGGCAATGAACTGCTGGCAGGACATCTTCTTGCCAATGTTCTGTAATGGAGAAATGGTTCTGCCTGAGAGTAGGGATGGTGGTTGGTGTGGTCCCCACACCCTGCCCTGCCCGGCCAGAAGGGATGAGGCAGCATCAAGGGCAGTAATGAAAAAAGACTGCCTGGATTTCCCTTTGTCTCCCAAGAGTTTACAAAACTCTTTTTCACATTCAAGATTCTATTTGATCCTCAAGCGTCATGAGAGGTCGGGGTTCTCCTCAAACCCGGATGAAGGAGTCAGGTTAGATGATGTATTGTAATAGCTGACATTTGCCGGGTGCCTAGCATGTTCCAGGTATTGTACTCAACATGCATTATCTTATTTCCTTCTCACAACAAAGAGAAGGTGAGGTGGGTGTTATTATTATCCCCACTTGACAGGTAAGGAAACTGAGGTTCAGGAAGGTGAAGTGACGTGCCCATGATCACACAGCAAGGAAGTAGAAGGGCTGAGTGTGTCTGACACCAAAGCCCGTGCTCTCACCCGCTACTCCATGGTTAACTCTCCCAAGGTCACACAGCACCAGGACTTGAACCCAGGCCTCTTGGCTCCTGAGCAGAAGCTCTGTGTATTCCGTCACAACTGTCTCACCCTCTCACCTGTACAGAGGGGCGGCAAGACCTCCAAGAGGTAGGTGAAGTGAGGGAGAGTTTGGTCTTAAGAGAATCAAAAATCAATTTCCACCAACACACATGGGTACCCCACGCTGAGCTGCACTGGGACCAAGGGAGCCCAAGCAGATGGTTTCACTCCAGGAGGCACAAACAGACAAAGAGCTGGGAATGAGTGTACCCCAAAGTTCTGCCTTCGTTTTTTAACCAGTGATTAGAAGAGGGGCTCCAGCCCTCCAAACCCAACACCTGATGTGCATACTTTCAGACCTGCAGTGTCCACATTTGAGGAAATGCTGGTGGCCCTTCACCTTTGAGAAGACGAAGACCCTTGAACACTAGATATTTACTGGTGTAGGATTTTGTGGATTTAGGTTTGCTATAAGGCAGTGGTTCCCAAGATTCACCTACAGATGGGAATAGGAATTCCCCCCAGGAAAGGATTTCATAATCAAATAAGTTTATATGTTTCAGAGTTTTTAATGTGCTTCTGTGTGTTAAGAACCTCCAAGGAGAGGATTCCACGTACAGTGTCTCAAATTTATTGACCTTGGCACCATTTTAGCAAAGATTCTATTAACATCATGTGGGACATTCACACACCACAGAAAATAATTCAGAAAACAATGATAGAAAGCTTTATAAGTAGCTGGCAAGCAAGAATTTTCTATACCTTTCCCAAAGGGTTAAGGAGAAATGACCTATGTGTGCCTTAATATAGTATGTTTCATAAGTCTATGTGTATATTTTACATGTACATATATGTATTATGTATACATGTATATAGTCATTTATGTGTACATTCGTAATTGAGGAGTATGAGGGTAATGTTGATAATACTGCCTGAGTTCCACAAACACTGAACATTCCCCAGCCATCAGTCAGGGGTGCAAAATCAAAAAATAACCAGGCAAGATTTCCAATCCTAGTAATGACAGACTATCTTATTGCAGATGAACCTTCCCATCAGAAACAACTGCTGGTCAAAATATTAATAAAACATCTATGTGAAGACACTGGAGAAATATAAGAGCAATGAGGACTTCAAGGCTAAAGGTCCTGCAAATAAGGGAAACATGGAGGTGGTGAGGCTGACTAGGAGCAGCTTTCCTCTTTGAAGCATTTGTCAATTCTCAAGCAGTGGCCAAAAGGGTGAGCAACTGAGTGGTCAATAGGACTAGAGAACAAAAATTGGAATTCAGGGCCCACCAAGGACAAGGGGCCCTGGGAAACACTCTGGTCATACTTCAGCAAAACATCTGAAATTAAGAAAGGAAGGAAATTCTTCAGACAAAAGGAAAGTTATGTCAGATGGAAGCATGGAGAAGCAGAAAGGAATGAAGAGCAACAAAAAGGGTGGCTAAGGGCTTCCCTGGTGGCGCAGTGGTTGAGAGTCTGCCTGCCAATGCAGAGGACGCAGGTTTGTGCCCCAGTCCGGGAAGATCCCACATGCCGCGGAGCGGCTGGGCCTGTGAGCCATGGCCGCTGAGCCTGCGCGTCCGGAGCCTGTGCTCCGCAACGGGAGAGGACACAACAGTTAGAAGCTCACGTACAGAAAAAAAAAAAAAAAAACGGGTAGCTAAGTCTAAATGAATATTGACTGTGCAAAATAACAATAATAACGTTCTCTGGGGAATAAAATATAGAAAGAGATATAATATTTAAAAGGATGATAACAGTAGTATGTAAGTTGAGAAGACAAATAAATTAAGTTCAGGCATTTTAAGGTTATTTCATTTCCCAGGATGTGGTAAAAAGTACTTTAATAAGTCAGGGATGCATATTGCAAACCACAAAAAGAATTCTAAAAGAATTCACAACTAACAAGCTAACAGGGGAAAACGGAATTCTAAAAAATACTTAAATAATCCAAAAGTAGGCAAGAAAGGAGAAAAACAAAAAGCAATATAGACCAGATGAGTCAAAGAGAAAACAAAGAGTAACCTGGTATGTTTGAACTCAAATATATTAGTAATTCATTAAATGGTACAATTAAAGGCAAAGATGAATAGACACCTCTTAAATATAAAGGGACAGAAATCTTGGAAAAAGGATAGAAAAAAGATATACATGCAAACACTAGCAAAAGAACTCCAGTATAACTACACTAATAACTGACAAAATAGACTTAAAGGCAAGAAGCACTACTAGAAATAGAGACATCTCATAATGATAAAAGGGTCAATCTACCAGAAGATATAAGCATCCTAAATTTGTATGCACCTAATAACACAGTCTCAAAAAATAAAAGACAGGGGCTTCCCTGGTGGCGCAGTGGTTGAGAGTCCACCTGCCGATGCAGGGGACACGGGTTCGTGCCCCGGTCTGGGAAGATCTCACATGCCGCGGAGCGGCTGGGCCCGTGAGCCATGGCCACTGAGCCTGCGCGTCCGGAGCCTGTGCTCCGCAACGGGAGAGGCCACAACAGTGAGAGACCTGCGTACCAAAAAAAACAAAAATAAAAGACAAAAATTGACAGAACTAAAAAGAGAAAGACATTCACAATCTTGGTTGGAGATTTTTAACACTGCTTTCTCAGTAACAAGAACAAAAATACTAAGCAATTAATTTGTTAAATACAATCAATTAATTAATGCCAACAAATTAGAAAACCTAGATAAAATAAACAAATTCCTAGAAACACACAAGCTACCAAAACTGGCTCAAGCAAAAATAGGAAATCTGAATAGACCTAAAAAGAAGTAGAGATTCAATCAGTAATCAAAAACCGCACAAAAGAAAAGTCTAAGACCAGATGGCTTCACCAGTGAAGTTTACCAAACATTTAAAGAAAAATTAACACCAATACTTCTTAAATTGAAAATTTGAGGGAACAAAAATTGAAAAAGAGGGAACACTTCCTAACTCATTCTATAAGGCCAGCATTACCTTGATACCAAAACCAGACAAAGAAATCACAAGAAAATAAAACTATAGAACAGTATCCCCTATAAATATAAATGTAAAAACCCTCAAAAAAACACTAGCAAACAGCAGCATATTAAAAGGATTATGGACTTCCCTAGTGGCCCAGTGGTTAAGAATCCACCTGCCAATGCAGGGGACACGGGTTCGAGCCCTGTTCCAGGAAGATCCCACATACCGCGGAGCAACTAAGCCTGTGCACCACAACTACTGAGCCTGCACTCTAGAGCCCGCAAGGCACAACTACTGAGCCCACGTGCCACAACTATTGAAGCCTGTGCACCTAGAGCACATGCTCCGCAACAAGAGAAGCCACCACAATGAGAAGCCTACACACCACAACAAAGAGCAGCCCCCACTCACCACAACTAGAGAAAGCCTGCACGCAGCAACGAAGACCCAATGCAGCCAAAAGTAAATAAATAAATAAATTTATTTTTTAAAAAAGGATTATAGGGGCTTCCCTGGTGGCACAGTGGTTGAGAATCTGCCTGCTAATGCAGGGGACACGGGTTCAAGCCCTGGTCTGGGAGGATCCCACATGTCGCAGAGCAACTAGGCCCGTGAGCCACAACTACTGAGCCTGCGCATCTGGAGCCTGTGCTCTGCAACAAGAGAGGCCACGACAGTGAGAGGCCCGCGCACCGCGATGAAGAGCGGCCCCCGCTTGCCACAACTAGAGAAAGCCCTCGCACAGAAACGAAGACACAACACAGCAAAAATAAATTAATTAATTAATAAACTCCTACCCCCAACATCTAAAACATAATAATAATAAATAAATAAAATAGTTGGGTGGGAAGATATCACTCTAAAAAAAAAATAAATAAATAAAGGATTATATATCATGACCAAGTGGAATACATCCCAGGAATGCAAGGGTAGTTCAACATATAAAAATCTATTAACAGGGGCTTCCCTGGTGGCACAGTGGTTGGGAGTCCTCCTGCCAATGCAGGGGACATGGGTTCAGGCCCTGGTCTGGGAGGATCCCACATGCCGCGGAGTGACTAAGCCCGTGCGCCACAATTACTGGGCCTGCGCTCTAGAGCTCGTGAGCCACAAGTACTAAAGCCCGCCCGCCTAGAGTCCGTGCTCCCCAGCAAGAGAAGCCACCTCAATAAGCCCACTCACCTCAACGAAAGAAAGCCCCCGCGTAGCAACAAAGACCCAACGCAGCCAAAAATAAATAAATATTTTTTAAAAATCTATTAACATAATACAGCACATTAACAGAAAGAAGGGGGGTAAAACACATGATCATTTCAATTGGTGCAGAAAAAGCATTTGGCAAGATTCAACACTTCTTTCATGGAAAAAACACTCAACAAACTAGGAATAGAAGAGAACTTCCTCAACGTGATAAAAGGCATTTATGAAAAACCCACAGCTAACATCACACACTCTGGTGAAAGACTGAAAGCTTTCCCCCTAAGATCAGGAAAAGGCAAGAATACCCATTTCCCCCATTTCTATTCAACATTGTACTAGAAGTTCTAGCCAGAGCAATTAGACAAGAAAAATAAAAGTCCCCCAAATTAGAAAGAAAGAAGTGAAATTATCTCTATTCACAGATGAAATGATCTCATATACAGAAAATCCTAAAGAACCCACCAAAAAACTATTAGAGCTAATGCACAAATTCAGTAAAGTTGCAAGATATAAAATCAACATATAAAATCAATTACATTTCTATATGTTAGTAATGAACAATCATAAAATGAAATTAAGAAAAAAATTCCATTTACAGTAGCATCAAAAGGAATAAAGTACTCAGAAACAAATTTAACCAAGGAGGTGAAAGACTTGTACATTGACAACTAAAAAAGGTTGCTGAAAGAAATTAATGATATAAATAAATATAAAAACATCCTGTGTTCATGGACTGGAAGACTTAATATAGTTAAGATGGTAATACTTCACAAATTGATCTACAGATTCAATACAATTTCTATCAAAATCCCAATGGCCTTTTTTGCAGAAATGTAAAAGCTTATCCTCAAATCCATATGGAATTGTAAGGGATCCCAATAGCCAAAACAATCTTGGAAAAGAACACTTTCTGATTTCAAAACTTACTACAGAGCTAGACTAATCAAAACAGTGGGACACTGGCATGAGAATAGATATATACATCAGTGGCATAGAATTAAGACTCCAGAAATAAACCCATACATCTGTGGTCAATTGAATTTTTTAATTGAGTAAATCTGACATGTAACGTTGTGTAAGTTTAAGGTGTACACTGTGTTACTTTGTTTTTCTGTTGTTGGTGTTTTTTGCAGCGGGGCCACACCATGCAGCACGTCAGATCTCAGTTCCCCGACCAAGGATCAAACCCATGCCCCCAGCACTGGGAGCATGGAGTCTTAATCACTGGACCACCAGGGAAGTCCCTACACTGTGTTACTTGGATACATTTATAAATTGTAATGCTATGATCAACTGATTTTTGACAAGTGTACCAAGACCATCCAATGGGGAAAGAATAGTCTCTTCAACAAATGGTGCTGGGACAAATGTGCTGGGAAATTTGAATATCCACAGCAAAAGAATGAAGTTGGACCCTTATCTCACACCATATACAAAAAGTAACTCCAAATGGATCAAAGATCTAACATAAGAGCCAACACCATAAAACTCTTAGAAGAAAACATAGGGCTAAATCTTCATGACCTTGTATTTAGCAATGCTTTCTTAGATATGACACCAAAAGCACAAGCAACAAAAGAAAAAATAGATAAACTGGATTGCATCAAAATTTAAAACTTTTGTGCCCCAAAAGACACTATTGAGAGAATGAAAAGACAATCTATAAAAAGGGAAAATTTTTTCTAACCATATATCTGATAAGAGTATAGCATTTAGAATAAAGAACTCTTACAACTCAACAACAAAAACACAAGCAACCCAATTAAAGAAAAGCAAAAGATTTAAATAGACATTTCTCCAAAGAAGATATACAAATGATCAATAAGTATATGAAAAGATGCTCAAGATTACTAATCATTTGGTAAATGCAGATTAAAACTATAATAAGATATAACTTGGCTATTATCAAAAAGCAGAAAATAACAAATGTTGGTAAGGAGGTAGAGAAACTGGAAACTTTGTGCACTGCTGGTGTGAATGTAAAATGGTGCAATCATTATGGAAAACAGCATGGTTGTTTCTCAAAAAGTGAAAAATAACATCACCATATGATCCAGCAATACTACTTCTGGGTATATGCCCAAAAGAATTAAAAGCAGAGTCTCAAAGAAATATTTGCACACCCATGTTCATAGCAGCACTATTCACAGTAGCCAAATGATGCAAGCAGCCCAAATGTCCATGAGCAGATGAAAGGATACACAACATGTGGTATATACATACAGTGTAATAGTATTCAGCCTGAAAAAGGAAGGAAATTCTGATGCATGCTACAACATGGATGAACCTTGAGGATATTATGCTAAGTGACATAAGCCAGCCACAGAAACAAATTCTGTGTGATTCCACTTATATGAGGTATGTAGAGTAGTAAAATTCACAAAGACAAAAAGTAGAATGGTGGTTGCCAAGGGCTGGGGGGCAGGGAATGGGGAGTTGTTCAATGGATACAGAGTTTCAGTTTGAGAAGATGAAAAAGTTCTGAAGACTGGTTGCACAACAATGTGAATAGACTTAATACTACTGACCTATACATATAAAAATGGTGAGGATGGTAAATTTTATGTAATGCATATTTTACCACAATTTTTAATTTTTTTTCAACTTTAAATAAAAATTATAAAACCCCCCAAAATGGGCAAAGTATCAATATCTGAATAGGCATTTCACCAGAGAAGATAAACAAATGGCCACAAGCACATGAAAATATGCTCAATATCATTAGTCACTAGGGAGATGCACATTAAAACCAAAATGAGATACCACTTCATACCCACTAGAACAGCTATCATTAAAAAAGAAAACAAAGAAAGAAAAGAAAAGAAGTGTTGGCAAGGAGGTGAATACATTGAAACCCTTATACATTACTAGCGGGAATTTTAAATGGTTTAGCCACTATGGAAAATAGTTTCACAGTTTCTCAAAAAGTTAAACATAGAATTACCATAAGATGCAGCTGGTCTACTCCTAGGAATCGAAAACAGGTGTTCAAACAAAAACTTGTACACAAATGTTCAGAGTAACACTATTCACAATATCGAAATGGTGGAAACAATCCAAACATTCACTAAAAGACAAATGGATACACAAAATGTGGTACATCCATTCAACGGAATATTATTCGGCCATAAAAACAAATGAAATTATGACACATGCTATGACATGGATGAACCTTGGAAACATTACACTAAGTGAAAGAAGCCAGATACAAAAGGCTACATACTATATGATTCCATCCACATTAAATATCCAGAATAGGCAAGTCCATAGAGACAGAAAACAAATTAGTGGTTGCCAGGGGCTGGAGGAAGGAGAGAATGGGGAGTGACTGCGAATGGGTATGGGGTTTCCTCTTGGGGTGATGAAAAAGTTCTGGAACAAGAGAGTGGTGATGGTTGCACACCGTGTGAATGTACTTAATTCCACTGAATTGTACACCTCAAGCTGGATAAAATGGTAAATTTATGTCTTGTATATTTTACCATAATAAAAAAAGCATTAAGGATATACAAGATTTTTACAACACAGTTAAAAGACTTGACCTTATCAACACATAGAACATTACAACCAACAACTGCAGAATACACTTTCATCTACTAAAATCAGTCTCTCTCTGGATGGGAAAGTAAGATAATCAACTGCAAAAAAGTGAAATCATATTGGGTAAATTACCTGATTTAAAATAAAATAACAACAATAACCAGGCAAAAAGACATGTACCAGAAAAGAAAAAGAAAGAGAGAAGGGAAGGGAAGGGAAAGGAAGGGAAGGGAAGGAAAGGAAAGGAAGAAAGGGAGAGAGAAAGAGAAAGGAAGGAAGGGAAAGAAAGAAAGAAGGAAGGAAGGAAGGAAGGAAGGAAGGAAGGGGAAGGAAGGAAGGAAGGGAGAGAAAAAGGGAAAGAGAGAAGGAAAAGACGTGTGTCCAGAAACTCCAAAGGCAAACTGACATGGATGATTTGGGGCCTCCAAGTTCCCAGTTCCTCCCTTCCTCCTACCACCATTTGGATAAAAAGGGCCTCCCTGCTGCCTTGACCCCCAAAACTGTTCCCACAGCCTCTGTCTCCAGTCAGAAAAGAGTTATGGTTGGCCTGGCCACAGCCCCATTCCAAGGCCTTTTCCACTGGTCTGGCGTGACCTGCCTGCACAGCCTGGGGGTCAGAACAATCCCAGCCTGTCTTTAAGCCTCTCCCCAAGAGCAGAATCAGACAGGCCAAGAAGAAAGAAAGTAGATGTCAAGGAGAGGGGCCAATTGCAAGTCCCATGGGCAGGGAAACCCTCATCACTATTTGCAAATCTAGACTAAACCTGAGTTGTACTCAGTGCTCCTTTAAAGTTCTTGTATGATGCTCAGATGGCTCTCAGATGCCATCTGAGAATGGGCAGGACCCCCCGCCCCCAGTCTTCAGAATAGTATCCCAACCCCTGCATCTGTCCAGTCCTCCACCATCCAGCACCAACCCACCTCCCCAGCACTCCCACTGCTAACCTTCAGGCAACCCAAGTTTGAGAGAAATTAAGCTTTTCTTGAAAAACAACTTATCTTTGTTTCAGCTTGAAAGCTCATGGCACAGTTTCTCCCATCCATCTCCTCCCCCCTCTACTGGCCTCAGCCTAGATGCTTCTCCCTCCCTCACCCCAGCGTTCACTCCATTAACCAGTGCTAGTGACTGCACATCCAAAACACATTTTTATTTATTTATTTTTTTTCAAAACACATTTTTAGTACCTCTCCTTGTCTCCATCTCCAATTCTAACCCAAGCTCCCACCTTCTCTTGTCTGGAGGTTAAAATCACCCTCCTCTGGGCTTCCCTGGTGGTGCGGTGGTTGAGAGTCTGCCTGCCGATGCAGGGGACACAGGCTCGTGCCCCAGTCCAGGAAGATCCCACATGCCGCAGAGCGGCTGGGCCCGTGAGCCATGGCTGCTGAGCCTGCACATCCGGAGCCTGTGCTCCGCAACGGGAGAGGCCACAACAGTGAGAGGCCCGCGTACCGCAAAAAAAAAAAAAAAAAAAAAAAAAAAATTACCCTCCTCTGACATCCTCCCCTTCCAGCTCACTCTGTCATGGGGAATGAGCTTTCCCTACTCCCAGCTAAGGCCACACTCCACCTATGCTCTGTTGCTCATCTCAAGGAAAGCTTCGATTTTCCCTTCTCTCTCTTGCATCATCAGTTTCTCCTTGCCTGCTTAGTGGATACTACTGACATACACACATGCCCTAGTCAGATTTGAAAGAGTTCCTCCTAGACCCCTCCAGCCAGTGGCTCATTTCAGGAGCCCACTCAAAGCCAAATACCACAAAAGAATTCTCCACATCCTCCACTTGCTCCCCTCCTATCCTCATCTCCACCCACTCCAGCCTGGCATTTGTCTTCTCCACTCCACCTAAAGTGCTGTTGTGAAGGTCTCCAATGACCTTGACCATCCAGTGATAATGACCCACCGATGGGCATTCCAACCTCAATGGTCATTTTTCTGTTGACATCTTTCTTGACCTCATGGCAGCCTTTTATGCAGTTGGCCACTCCTTTCTCCTTGAGACACTTTCTTCTCTTGGCCTCTGAGACACTGCACATTCCTGGTTTTCCTCTCATCTCCATGGCTGCTTTCAAAGCCCCTCCTGCTGCTCTGCTTGACCTTTAAATAAGGCCATGCCCTGGGACGAGGTCACCAGCCTGCCTCTCTCCCTGAGGCACTCAGCCAGTCCCATGGCTTTCATTCCACCAGGATGACAATGACCTCCTCACCCCATCTCTCTCTTGCATCCCAGATTCGTTTATCCCACCAGCTCCTTGGCATCCCCATGTTCATGTCCAGTAGGCATCTCAAACACAATATGTCACAAATGGGACTTGAGCCCCAGCTCTCCCACTCACCACGCCCTCCACCCACCCACAGAAGTTCCTTCTACATCTCAGGAAACAGCACCCCCATCCAGCCAGATGCTGAAGCCATCCTTACTCCTCTCTTTCCCTGATCAGCCCCATCAGCGCGTCCTGTCAGGCTCACCCTCAACTGGTCTCCGTCATCTGTCCCTTCTCTCCATGTTCACTGCCCTGTCTGCCCCAGCCACCATCATCTCCCACCTGGACTCTAACAACAGCCACTATGGACAGTTTTACTGTCCACCAAAAGTTAAACATAGAATTACCATCAGACCCAGCAATCCACTACTTAGGTACACACTCAAAAGAATTAAAAACAGATGCTCAAACAAAAACTTATGCTAAGTAAAATCAGTCAGACAGAGAAAGACAAATGCTATATAATATCACTTATATGTGGACTCTAAACAATACAACAAATCAGTGAATAAAACAAAAAAGAAGCAGACTCACAGATATAGAGAACAAACCAGTGATTACCAGGAAGGGCGAGGGGCAATATACGGTAGGAAGAAAAAGGGTTATTATGAGATTATATGAAATCATGTGTGTGAAACTTTTGAAAATTGTAAAGTACTATAGAACTTAAAGAATTTTTCATTCAATTAAAAAATTAAAATAAAAATTTTAATTTTTAAATTTTTAAAAACCTGTACATGTGTGTTCATAGCACTGTTCACAATAGCCAAAAGGTGGAAACCAGCCCCACTGGTCCTTCTGCCTGGAAGGCTTTGTCCCTGGTCTTTCCATGGCTGGCTGCTGCTCATCCTCCAGGTCTCTGCCCCAACCGTGCCTCCTCTGAGACACCTTCCCTGACCCCCAGTCCAGCCCCAACACACCCTCCTGTTTATTCCCTTCACAGACCTATCACTGCTTTAATCACTTGTTTACTTCTTTATTTTCTATCTCCTCTAACTAGAAGGTAGGCATCCTGAGGCAGGGGTTCTCTTTCCTTCCTTTTATGGAACACAGAAGGTGCTGAGCCCCTAGAGTCCAAACGCCCCTCCTACAGAAAGTCCTCCAGATCCCTCCACCAGGCTGTGTCCATCTGAAGAGGTGCACCTACTCCATCTGCCAGTCCCTGTACTGCCTCCTGCTCTAACCAGAGCTATTTCTGGAGGCCCTAGCAGGCCCCACATTCCTGAGATCCCCACCTTCCACCAGACACTCAGTCTCTGTCAAAGAGCAGAAGAATGAGAGCAGGAAGGGAGGGGGAAAAGAACAAAGCAGGTGATGCCACTTCCGTTGGGGTCCTTTGGAAAGCTCACAGTAACTGCAACAACCCGGCCCTGGGCTAAGCACTTTCCAAGTGCTGTCTCCTTAAGTCTTACAGGGACTTTCTGATGGGGAAACTGAGGTTTAGGGAAGTAAATAACTCACTCCAGGTCACAAGCTATTGTGTGGAGAAATACAGAGGACTCCAAGCCAGAACGCTTGCTTTTGATGTTTTGCAATGCCGCCTCAAGAGAGAGACGGGATCCTCAATGTCTGCTGGCTGCAAATATGATCAATCGTGCCCCACCCGCTTCTGATCTACGAAGGTGGTGATGTTTCTCTTCAGCTGTGGGCATTAAGGTGGTGCCATGGGCAGCTAAGTCCCACCAAGCTCGAGAGTATTCTCGACCCAGGGTTCACTGACTGCTGCCCTTGTTAGCAGCTCTCAGCCAGGGGGAGAGGCATCCAGGGCTGGCACAGGAGTGACTGGGTCCTGAGATGGCCCTTGGCCCCGCCAAGGGTGGGGATGGGGAGACGAGGGGTGTGCTTAAAGCTCCTTTTAAGGTAAGCCAGCAACACCTGCTCTCCGTAAACAAACAGTAAGCAGTCTTGGGGGAACGTCAACCCGTTAATGGGCATTTGCTCTGGTGATATTCCCATGGAATACACACGTCTTCTCTCCTGTTCCACACCCAGGCTGACAGCCCAGGCGGACATAACCAAAGTTGTCACACAACTACTCTTTGTGCCGAGGTCCGCGAGGCTCTCACTCTCCCCAGGCCAGGCACCCCAGTGTGCCCACGCTTGCTCAGGCTGCCATCAGGCGGGGCACTTCACCTTCTTGATCTTCCAGGGATCTACAGGCTGGGGCTTTGGGCTCTCTATTATTTAAATTTTAATATTAATAATACATGTGATTATTGTTATTACTGTGCAATAATATTATAATATTATTGTAATATATTGCTATAATACATTGTATAAAATATTATTATAATATATTGTTATAATGTATAATATAATTATTCATAATAATATTAAATAATAAATCCTTACTAAGTACCAGACCCTGACACTTGGTGATACCTCCCTCTCTCAGGCCTCCCCAGGATGCTATGGGCAAAATCATTATTTCCACCTCACAGATGTAGAACCTGAGACGCCGAGAAGGCTACTGTCTTGCCCAGGGTCACAGAGGTACCACCTGGAGGCAAGAGTAGGATCTGAAGTTGGACCTATCCCACGTCTTTCTTCCACCCTACATGTCCTGGACTTTCCTGGTTAACTTTGGAACCAGATGTGCTGGCCTGTTGTCCCCACGAGTCACTGAAATATCCCCAACCCAACAGAGGGGTTCTGACCACCATGGGGTGAGCAATGACGGGGCAGTGATCAGTGGGCCAGATGAGGTGATGTGGGACACAGAAGGGGAACGTGGAGATGGGGTCTAGGCTTACAGGGCATGCAGACCACCAGCTACACTTACCACCTGAGAGAGGGCAAGAGAGCCCAAAGAGGGGGTCCCCGGAGCACAGAGAGGAAAGAAGAAGGAATTATTGAGCCACGAGCAGCACTGAGATGCCCAGATCCCAGACCAGACACAGGCTCACAGCCCGGGGCACCCACCTGTCACTTCTCTGTTTGCCTAGTCAGGGCGGGGAGGTGAGGGGTGCGTGAGGAGAATGCCTCTTGAGGGTGATCTACCAGTTGGTAGATGTTGACCGGAAGGGGCTGCCTGGGGCATGGCACTTCAACAGGGCTGCACTCAGGCTTACAGCACAAGGGGCAGGAAGAACGTGTGATCTTTTAGCAATGTCTGGCATGGACATGGCTAGGGGCACATGTCTTATTTAGCACATCCTAAATTCCCATGTGCCTCAGTTGTTCTTACTGCCCTGCTTGGGGGCAGGGACCCAGGCAGATCTCAAGTGGATAAAACTAGGGCAGAGCCAAGTCTAGAAGCCAAGCTGCCCAACTCCCAGGTCTGCTAAAGAAACACTGGCCAGCGAGCAGGAGGTCTCGGGAAGGGGGCTGGAGAAAGGACCGGCCCTTGGACAACTCGGGATGAATCAGTGAGAGGACACACCCACTCCCTGCCTCCCCAACTCACATGTCCGTGCAGGTCCGTGTTGAGAAGCATCAGGGCACAGGTGAGCGTGTGGATCCCATCTAAATCAGAGACGGTGGCACCCTCAGCATGAGCACCCAGCTCTTTCCCAACCCCAGGCTCCCACCTGCCTCCTGTCAGAGCCAGCCTGGAGGCCTTGGAGACAAGAAGAGGCCAGCCACCTGCCAACCATACATCAGGGCCCAGGGCCTGCGTGATGCTCTGTGTCCCACCCCCATTACAGCATCAGAGTCACTCACTCGCCCCAGGTCAGGACCAACCCCTCCCTCAGAGGTGACCAGACCACCCTGGGCCTGTTCTAACCCAGATTCCTGCCTGCTGTGGCCAAACTCACCTTGAATCTCAGACCCAGGAATGGCTCTGGGTCCCGGGCTACATCCCTTCCATGGCCCGTGTCTCCTCTAATAACCAGCCTAGTCCCCCAGTTCCTGGGACTCAGGTCCATCCACAGGACAAGTCCTGCACTTAAGAGGACCCCAACCCAGACTTCCACACCAGGACTCCCACCACACCAACAATCAGCATTGCGACAGGGCACCACTGAGAATGAGGACCCAAAGGACTGACTCCAGGATGGAGGACTTTCAGGCACAGGGAGTGACAACGGGCGGGGCAGTTGGGAGGTTCCTTTTCCAGCAGACAGTCCCCATGCCACCTGCCATTGTTCATTCACTGATGCTTCTTGAGCGGGACAGAAGTGGCAGGTGGACCAGAGGTAGGAAGAAGCCAGGGCCCGGGTGGGGGGCAGGGGAGAGGGGCGAGGCGTACCTTCCGAAGTGCTGTCGTCAGGGTTGCACTGGCAGTACCGGCGGGAGAAGTGCGTAAGGACCCGCTCACGCTCCTGTGTCTCCCCCATCAGCGGAAAGGCCTTCAGGAAGGTTCTGGAGGGTAATGCAAGGATGCTGAGGGCCTCCAAGAGCCCCTGAGTCAGTCTGAATCCTCACTCAGGGTAGGACGCCCACACACACACACCACCCAAATCTGCCCAAGGGAGCTGAGGCCCCAGAGCCCCAGCATCTGGGCCCAGGGAGGCACCCTGACCCCCATAATGGCCTCTGGAGTGTGGAGTTTCAGCCCTCATCACCCTCCAGGGCCCTTCTGGAAGGATGCAGGGGACAGATTGTGAAGAGCAAAGGCAGACGAACACCTCAGTGCCAGCATCCGCTCCACTCCTGGCTCCCCCCTCCATGGTTGGGCCATCCACGCCGCTCCTCAGACCGCTCTCCCTCAGCCATTCCCACTCCTCACTTGAGGCGCTACCAGCTGAGCCCCAGGCCCAACCTTGGCCTCCCTCACTCCCCCCACCCCAAGTCTGAGCCTCCTCTGCTGGGCAGCTCTGAGTCCCTCTCAAGGCCAAATTCAAAGGTCACCAGCTCTCAGGAGTCCCTGGCAGAGTATGCCAAAACCAGAGGGGCTGGGAGATGGGGCTGGGGTCCCTCACCTGGGGCATAGGCACACCCCTTCTTGGGAAGGGAAACAGCAAGCTGAGACATTGTGGGCCTCTATCCGTCCTGGGCTCATGAGACTAGTTTGTCCCTGATTTTGCCACAGTTCACTTGGCTTCTGTAATGCCCACTTTGCTTTATCCTCTCTCAAGCTACTTCTAAGGCACCCTGGGACCTGTGAGCCCCATTCTGGCCAATCTTTACCCTTGGAGGCTTCCCAAGGCATCCAAAACTGCAGACCACTCTCTAATTCAATCCCGATCAATCAACTGCTGTATAAAAACACTCCATCCGCCATCTAGGCTTCCTCCTTTACCTGCCTCTCCTGTTCCCCGTTCTCTTCCCTGCATCTGGCCCCTTCATCTTCTCCTCATACTCCACTAGGACTTTCTAAAACCCATCCCCCATCCCAACCATAGCCTATCCTACCTGGGAGTCATCCATCCCAGCTCCGGCTCCCCAGTCCAAACACCCCTTCCTCAGGGGTCTTCACCAAGCTCCGGTTAAACTCAGGCTGCCCCCGGGATCAGCCTCATTACTGCCCACCCTCTCCCCTGCATCTTGGAACCACGGGCCTGTCTGCTGTATCCTCTGTGCTTCTCACACCAATCATTCCTCTGCCCCACAGCCCAACTTCAGGCCTCGTCCTCTCCCACCTGACCCTCTTCAGAAGCCTCTGGATCAAAGGCCACCAGCACACTGCTGCCAGCACTGCCTCCCAGAATACTGCTTCACACCCAGCACCTTCTGGGGCTCCCCAGGGCCTGCAGAGTCGAGCCTCAATCTATTGGGCTGGATATACAAGGTCCTCCCACCCAGCACTCATGCCTCTGATTGCGAGCCCGACCCACCGAACACCTTCCCCACCCGATCATCCAGTGTGAAAATTCAGACTCAGCTCAGGATAGAGTAGCTTGCAGTCGACCAACACTTCCACTGAGAACAATGAGAAAAGCCAGACAAAATACATCTCTCTTAAGCTATCAGAAAACTGCTGACGCAACGAACACCAATAGGACCAAGATTCTGGAGAGGAGAGAACTGGGGAGAGGTGGACTGATCTGTAGCTGCTTTCTCCCCGGGGACACTGCCAATCACGGGCACAGGCAAGAGGCAGAACAATTAGTGGCTTCACGGAGCTGGAGAGACAAACCGGGAGACTTGAGGGGCTATAAACATGTGGCCAGTTCTCCCTGTGAGATATCTACCAAAACCTAAAGATGTGATGGGTAGGAAGGCCTCTCTGAGAAGTAGAGGGATTTGGTTTTTTGACAGTCTCGCCACAACGAGGAGACAAAATTAGGATTTAGAACCAACCAAAGGGAGAGGCCCCAGTGAACACACCATGCTCTCAGTGGAAAGCCCTGCGGCCTTCACCCTGTGATCGGGGTGAACCCTGAGCCTTACCAAACTTCAGGGCTGCCTCTCCTCAGCTCAGCCCTGGATGGATTAGGACTGCGCCTCCCTGCCCTCCTCTAACTGCCTAGCAAGGGACAAGGTAAACCCTCTCTGGAGGAACACATAATGATCTTGAGCCACTGTAATTCTATACAAAACGTAGAGCATCTAATAAAAAAATTACTAAGCACACAGAGAAATAGGATATAAGATGGAAAGCCAAGAGAGAAACAATAGAAACAGATACAGATGATGCAGATATCGGGGTAAAAGCAGACAAGGACTTTCAAATAACTGTGACTAATATGTTCAAAGAAAGAGAGGGAAAGATGGGGAAAGTAAGTAGAAAATAAATCAAAAGATGAAGAATTCCCCCCAGAGAATTAAAACCTACCCAAAAAAATGTTTAATGAAATGAAATTTCCAGAACTGAAAAATAAAACAATAGAAAGTGAAAACTCAGTAAATGGGGTTAACAGCATACGAGACACAGAGAAAGGGTAAGTGAACTGGAAGCAGGTCAATAGAAAATATCCCAACTGAAACAGAGAAAAAAGAAGGGAAAATAAAGTTTTTAAAAGTGTGAGAGGCATGTAGGAGGTGAACATATCTAACATACATGGGACCACCCACCCCTCAGCTCAGAGACCGCCGCCCCTCGCCAGGAGGGCTCTGGCCTAGGGTCTCCCTGCTGGCCCTGCCGCCGGGTCCGCTGGACACTGGGCTGCATCTTCCCATTCCCGCCCTCTGCTCCCTGGGGCCTGCACCTGCCCCTCCTGAGGGCCACTCCCCAGGTCCAAACACCAACAGGACCTGAGGGCAAATTCCATTTTGGCTATCTCCTCCCTCAGTGACTGTGGGGAACTGGCCCACAGTTTCTCCACAAGTAAATGGGATGATATCGCCTACCTTACAGGGGTGTTGCTAAGATGCAGTCAGCAGGGTGTGTAAAGGGTACATCTTGCAGACAGGAAGTGCTCAGTACAGGCAAGCCTTTTGGCCCTTTCCCCTCCTGAAGAGTCACGACGGCATTCCCACCTTCATATTTTCAGCGCCCACCGCAGAGCCAGCACTCACTGAGTCTCTGCATTGCTGCTGCTCTCATGACCCCTTCCCCTCAGCCTCCCCAGAGGGGTCAAGAGACTTGTCCAAGGTCTTGCACAGCAAGTTTACAGTAGAGCTGGCAGGAGAATCCAGATGTGTGGCTGTATCGCCTGTGGGCACTATCCCATCCCAGCCCCACTGACCTGAGTGCTCGGTCCAGAGTCAGGCCCGAGAAGTCAAAGAAGCTGAGGTACTCCCCGGCCACCAGCCTGCTGAACTCGTTGCTGCCAGGAGAGCAGGGGTTATCCATTAGAAGCAGGGCACAGCAAACAGCGGGGGTTCGTGGCAGTGGGCCCCTGGGGACCCTGACCCACCCACCCAGACCTGCCCGCTCCTCTGCTGTCTCCCTTGCTAGCCAGTTGGGCTCTGACAGTTCAACCTTGGGCCAGGAGGTGGGGGAGTCAGGAAAGCTTCCTAGAGGAGGTGATGTCTCATCCAATACCTTCAGGAAAGGAAGAGCCACCCACGTGAAGGGAGTAGGAGGTGAGATGATGCAAAGTGTCCGCAGTAGGGGAAACTGTCCAAGAAGCTACCAGCGGGGCCATGTGGCCGGGGCTGGAGAGCAGGAATGGGGGCAGCAAGAGATGAGGCAGGGAACCGGGCCTGAGGGCCGAGGCAAGGACTGGGACTTGATCTGGAAGAGTTTGAAGCAGTGAAGGGGTAAGTGAGATGGTCAGGTCTGTATTTGGAACACTGTCTGTGGAGTGGAGGCCCACGGGGGTAGGAGCTGTCCACGAGAGACATGGAAGGGGTGGGGAGGAGGGATGTTTGGGTGGCAGAATCCACAGGACGTGGAGAGGGATGGAGTGGGTGTGGGGCATGACAGAGAGGGTGGCCCCTGGGGTGATGCCCAGAGCCCAGGACAACAGGTAGAGCTAGAAGCACCCATGTGAGAGTCATCAGCCCTTAACTGGTGACTAACAACTCAGTAGGAAGGGGGACGAGCCCATGTGAAAGGAGGGGGCACAGACAGGCCAGCAGATCCAGGTCAGAGATCTGAGGAGAACCCCTGTCAGGGTGAGCTGAGGGAAGAGATAGCCAGAGAAGGAGACAGACAAACAGCAGCCCGAGAGGTAGGGGTATGCTGTCCTGGAGGCCAAGGAAGAGAGTGTTTCAAGACTGGAGTGATGAATTCTTGCCAAAAAGCAGAGCATATTTCCACCTGAATCCAATCAAGCCCCAAGCTCTCCCTCCTGTTTACAGTAACATGTGAAGTAACACCATGAGGACACCAAATCCAAAACGTGGAAAGTTCTTCCGGACAAATGACTCTGTTTCTTCAACAAATACATGGCATTACAAAAAGGAGGGGGACTGGCAACCGCTGTTGGCTACAAGAGGCCTAAGAGACATATTGGCCAAATGTAATGCATGTACCTTATTTGCGTCCTGATTTGAACAAACATTTTTGAGACAACCAGAGAAAATTAAGTATAGACCAAATGTTAGAGATACTAAGGAATTTTTGTTAACTTTGTCAGAAATTATAATGGAATTATGACTGTCTAAAAAAATATCCTAGTCAGTTAGAGACACATACTAAACATTTATGGATCATATGATAGAGAGTCTGAAATATGCTTTAAAATATTCTAGCAAATGTGAGGGGAAGAAGCTGTGGGGGAAACAGATCAAACAAGAATAGAAAAATATTGATAACTTTGAAGCTGAGTAATGGGTACATGGAAGTTTAAGATGTTACTTTCTCTGCCTTTGTGTATGCTTGAAATTTTCATAATAAAAAGTTTAATTAAAGAAAAAGAAAGGGGCTTCCCTGGTGGCGCAGTGGTTGAGAGTCCGCCTGCCGATGCAGGGGACACGGGTTCGTGCCCCGGTCCGGGAAGATCCCACATGCCGCGGAGCGGCTGGGCCCGTGAGCCATGGCCGCTGAGCGTGCGCGTCCGGAGCCTGTGCTCCGCAACAGGAGAGGCCACAACAGTGAGAGGCCCGCACCGCAAAAAAAAAAAGAAAAAGAAAAAAAAAAATGAAAAAGAAAAAGAAAGGAGTGACCGGTGTGTCAAGGCTGTTGAAGGGGAGAAAGTTGAGGCCCAGTAGCAGACACCAGATTCAAAGACACCAGGCCGCCACTGACTCTAGTAAGAGGGGCTTGTGAAGGGCCCCTCCAGGGGAAGAAGCCAACCTGGAGGCACTGAATGTGCAGAAGGGGAGGGGACAGAGGCCATCCAGAGCAGAAAATAGAATTTTGGCTGTGAAGAGGCTGGGGGAGGAAGTACGATTTGAGGAAGGATTTTTGTTTCAGATGGGAAAGAGTTAAGCACAATTAAATGCTGATGGGAAAACTCTTGTAGAGGGAGTGGTTGAAAAGACAGGGGAGGGTGGGGATCAACCGTAATGAAGGAGGATGTCATTAGGTTTGGGGACTATAGCCCAGTGGGAGAGGTGAGGGTGTGGGTGATGCAATTTTGGGGGAGGCCCAGGGCAGGAGTGCCCTGGAGGCAACGGAGAGTGGAGGAGTCAGGAGGGAGGGAGAAGGGGGGATCCTCAGGACTTCCCTGTGGCCTAAGCCCCAGTCAGCTCTGACTTGGGGTCTAGAGTCTGGGCTGCCTCTCTTAGCCTGAGAGCAGCTCTCTCCAGAGGCTCGGCCTGCTTCCGTGCATCTTGAAGGCTTATGTGGGTGTTGGGGGTCCTTTGGATGGCCAGGCAAGAAGGACAAGGCAGGTGGACATGCTGCTGGCCGGACCTGCTCAGGACACACCAGCTGACTTCACAGCTGACTGTCCCCTACCCCTCAGGACTTCAACCTGGCTAGTTCCCTTCCCCCAAGTCCAAAGACCGGGGCTTGTGCTTTGGCGGCTCCCGCCCCTTCAGCTGGTCCCAACAGACACACAGTGAATGGGGCTTAATGAGGGCCAGGATCCCCTTCCCCAGCTCCTGGGTCCCCCGAGGTCCCAGCCAGGCCCAGGTTCCCCTCCCTCCTTGGCCCCATTAGGTGGCCCACCAGCCCCTGCCCGGCTGCTCTGTCCTCACTACCGTCCACCACGGCCCCATAACCACATGCCACATGCCACTCCCCCAGCCCCGAGGGGCCGCCCTGCCACACCTCTCCTCCCTCAGAGCCGGGGGCACCCTCGCCCAGGCAGCCCAGAAAGGAAACAGATTTAGGGCAAGGCCCGGAATTAGGTCAGTGGCAGGAGGAAAAGTTCTTGGGGACTGTTGGGAGCCCCCAGAACCAGGCCCCCCTGAAAGCAGCCACCCACACCCCGCCTTGGGCCGAGGAAGACACCGGGTTTGCCTGGGGTGGGGGTGCGGAGATGAGCTCACTTCTTGCCCAGCTGCCGGGCAACATCGCAACGCTGGAAGCCCTCCAGGTGGTAGAGGCGGCGTGCCAGCCGGCGGGCAGCTTCACTCACGCCCTGGCCCCCGTTGGCCAGTGGGTCTGCGCTGCCAGGCTCCAGCCCCTCCGAGCTGCTCAGCTCTGAGTCTGAGTCTGACAGGCCGTCCTTCAGGCTGGGGTCGCTGCAGAGGGAAGGTGGGGTTGGGGAGGAGGGGGTCAGAAGCCATGGTTGGGGGCTGGAAGGTCTCCCCAGGCCTCTGAAAATCCAGGGGTCAGACCAGGGAAAGAAGCTCCACTGCATCGGGACAGAATCAAGTCAGACTTTTAGAAAAGTCCTCAAAGGATATCATTAGATGATCAGCTCCCTGACTCCACCTTGGCTAGAAAGGCCTGGAAGGGCAGAATGGAACCTCAGGCTGGGGGTGCAGAGGGTGGGCACGATGACCTTGCAGAGGGCTGTTCACTCCAGACCCCCGGATGTCCTAACTTGCTTTGCCTCCTCTGGGTCTCAGTTTCCCCATCTGCTCAATGGTTCTCTTGGCTCCCAGCCTGGGCCCTGCCTCACCTGGCCGAGCTCAGCAACTTGTCCATGTCTTCCTCCTCGTCTTCCTCATCCCCGCCTGGGCCCGGGGGTCCATCTTCATGGAAGCCATTGGGCACGGCCGTGAGAGACAGGCGGCTCAGGACATTCTCGGAGCGGCTGCCGGAGATGGAGCGCCGCAGGGGGCTGCCCAGCTCCCCATCACCGCCAGCTGCCCCCATGTTCCCCTCGGACCCCATGTCCCCAGTGCCCAAGCCAGCCCCTGGCTCAGGGCTATCCCGGGCCCGCTGCTGGATGAGGGGCGTGAGGGGGGCCTCGAAGCTGACGCAGCTGTCGCTCTCATCCGTGAGGCTCAGCACATCGAGGGAGTCCAGGCTGCTGTACTGTGTGCTCCGCAGCAGCTCCGACTCCACAATCTTCTCAAATGTGGCGCTGAAGCCGTCCCGCACATCTGGTTCTCCTGGCCTGTGGGATGCGAGGACCAGTCACCATCCTGCCAGGTGTCCCCCTTACAGGTGCTAGGATGGCACCAATCCATGTCTGGGAGCTCCCTGGGGGCAGGGAGTGGGCATGGATCGTGTCCTGTTTGTTCTTTCTGCCAACCCTTGCTGAGCACTAGGTGCCAGATGCCGGACTGGGTACCGGGGCACAGCAGTGAAAGGACAGGCGTGGTCCTGCCCCCCTGCCCACCGTGCCTGGCCCACAGTGGGCATCACTGAGCTAAATGAATGAATGTGAGACTCTCCCTCAGCCTGGCCTGGGAAGGGGGTGGGAGGCTGCTTCCTCCAGGCTCCTCATCACAGCTAGTGTCACACAGGGTCATAATTTTGCTGTCCCCACAACCTGGGTGGCTCTTAGCCTGGCTGCCACATTCTAGCTCTCAGGGCTTGCCTTTAATGTCACCTCCTCAGAGAGACTGCGGGAGGCAGGCCCACACCACCCAACACACTGGCCCCTCAGGGTACCTCTTCATTTCCTCCCAGCCCCTCTCAGCATGTAGTATTCTGTTTGTTCCCCTGTTTACACCTGTTTCCCCCCACCCACACACAAGGCCAGGAAGCACCCAGCACACAGTAGGTCCTCTAAACCCTGCTGAGTGGTGCACTGGGTGAATGGACACATGCCTATCAGCCCCACAGCCCACTACACTGCCTAAGCCCTTGCAGAGCCCTGTGCTGCCCCCGAAAAAGGCCTTTGCACCAGCGGTTCCCTCCGCCCAGAGTGCTCTTTCCTCAAGCTGAAGTCTTCCTTTCGCATCCCTTTCTCACCCTGACTGCCCTATTTATAACTAGGACCTGCCCCCAAACACCCCAGCCCCTTTTTCTTGCTTTATTTTTTCCAAAGCACTTGTCGCCTTCCAACATACTATGTAATTATCTATTATTTTTATGACATATTATCTGTCTCCTCACTAGACCATAAGCTCCATGAAAGTAGGAATTTTTGTATATTCTGTTCACTGATGTAGCCCCAGCACCTAAAATCGAGCATCACACATAGATGAACCGAGGCCTCTTATCCACTGGGGAGATGCACAATTAAGTGGGAAAAACAGGCAAGGAAGAGGACTAAAAGAGATAAAAATAGAGACAAAGAGAGAGAAGAAGAGAAATAAGAGAGAGATAAGAAAGAGACAGAGAAAAGAGATACAGAGAGCACGAAAAACAAAGACAGAGAGACAGAATAAGAGAGACAGAAAGTAACAGAGATAAAGAGATACACGCAGAGAGAGAGAGAGAGAAACATAGAGACAGCAAAAGCAAGAGACACAGAAAAAGAAAGAAGCAGGCTGAGCCCAGCCCATTTCAGATAAACCAAGGCCCCCCATTTGCAAAGAAGCACACCCCTGGTAACCTTGAGCATCTAGCCATGCCCTGCTTAGCCCCTAGTCCCTGGGGCTTAGCAGAGACTGAGCCATATTTGGAGGACTGGGAAGTGCCCCACCCCCTCAAACCCCTCCTTGGACCCCCAGTGCCTAAGTGTGATCCCTGAGTGCTTCCTGGAGAAATACTGACCTGAGAGAGAAAAGCTGAGGCCACGGCCATCGGCCACCCCTGTCCCACCAGGAGTTGAGACGGCAGCCTCATTTAGAGAAGGAAGTGGGGAAAGGGCAGAAACCGAAAAGGCGGTAGGATGCCCAGTAGGGGGCTGGGATGGAAGTTGCCTTTACTGACCTCCAGGAGGAGGGGAAGGAAGAGAAGGGCCACTGCCCTGGGTGCCAGAGCAGACACCCAAAATCTGCCCAGCAGCTCTCTCTCCCAGGCCCATGCTGGGTCCTGGAACAACAAGACAGAGTCCTGCCCTTGGGGGCTCTCATCTCGTGTCAGAGCCAAGAACGGTCCCCATATCTACCACCCTCTCATGTACCTGAGCAAACCTGAGGGGTAGTTTTGACAGGGGCTTGAAGACCATCAGCTTAATCTCCAAACTTCCATCTGCCTCCACCTTCAGCCATCCTCCAAAATTATACCAACCTAAATACAAACAGCGTGCTCCAAGAAGCCCCAGCCTCCGGCCCGCCCCCATAGGCCCCGCCCCCCATAGGCCCGGACGGAAACTCTCTCTTGGCACACCCGGCACACACTGGCGTCTGACCCCACGTACTCACATTCCTGCCCTTGGAGACCTAGGCACACTCAGCCCCACACATCCACGTGCAGACCCAAATGTGCAACTCAAATGCACAGGCCAGGCACACTGACATGCTCACACATCCCCGTGCACACACCAGTACACACACACATGCATGCCCCACAAACACATGCTCGCACACCTCCTACACCCTTGTCTGCCCAGGCCAGTGCCTGCAGTGGTACACGGTAAGCCTTCTATATGCTTTCTTTTCTCAGCCCACACTGGGGGTTTCTAGACATTCCCCTGCCCCATCCTCGCCTCCTTGTCCAACTGGCACCTTTAAGATGCCAGGCCTCTCCACCTCCAGCTGAGGATAACAGAAATGGGGCTGTAACTCCAGGAAGTAGGACTTACTCCAATAAGTAGGAGCTCCTGGTCGAACTCCCAGATGGCACTCAGGGAGGAGTAGCTGACAAAGATTAATCCACATAAGCCTACTCTCTTGAGGTGAGTTGCAGAATTGGGACATTCTCATCTCCAAGAAGCAGAGGGATAGGCCAGATGACCTCCCACATCAAGGCATTTTGGAACTCTGATGTCCAGCCTGGGATGGAGGGAGTGTGGCCCTCCAACCCGACATAGAAACAGCCCACGGTGGAAGGGGAAGTGGGGGAGGGATGGATTGGGAGTTTGGGATTAGCAGATGCAAACTATTATATATAGAGTGGGTAAACAACAAGGTCCTATTGTATAGCACAGGGAACTATATTCAATATCCTGTAATAAACCACAATGGAAGAGAAAAAAAATTTTTAAAAAGAAACAACCCTATCTCTTATGGCCCTATCCTCCCAAAACAGGGACATAAAATTCCCATTTCATGTATGAGGAAAAACAAGAACCAGAAAGGGTAAGTGGCTAGGCCCAGGCCACGCAGCATTGGAGCAAATGTGGTGAGCCTCCCATCCCGAGACACCCACTTACCCCAGTGGAGGATCCTCAGTGTCTGGACAGAGGCTCCTGGAGGCATCGTCCCCCTCCGCCAGCCCACCAGCCCTCCAGGGCCTGGACTCTGTAGAGTCTTCCAGAATGTTTGAGTCTGGCCCCAGGGCTAGGCCATTGGTAAGGGAGAGGCCAAGGCTGAGGCCGTGCAGGGCCATGTCCAGGCCCTTGGTATGCCCCTCAGTGTGCACCACCAGGGTGCCCCTCATCTCATGCCCTGGGCTGGTGTGGCCACTGTTCAGGTCCTCACTGGATGCCATTCCATTCTGGACCCCAGGCTCCTCCTCAGGCTCCAGGCTGGGGTCGCAGGTGGCACCATCTTCCCCAGGCAGTGCAGATAGAAGCTTATCCTCATCCATGGCAGCCACGGCTTCTACCCCGTGCTGGCTGCTTTTGGGACCCAACTTGACCTGGCAGTGGATGGAGAGAGAAAGGGGTGGATCAGAAAGAGCAGGTGCTGGGGGTCCAAAGCCCAGCAGAACCAGCAGCAGGCAGCCTGCCTGAAGACAAAAGGATGGCCCAGATGATCTTCTCAGGGCCTCTCAGCTGGAGTCTGGGTTCAGGCTGTGGCCTCTGCACTGCCTTGCTCAGGCCAGCACCACTCACCTCTCCCCGGACCCCCAGCCACTGGTGTGCCCCAGTCCTACCTTCCCCGTTAACTCTTATATATCTCTGTTGTGCCCTTCAGAATTCATCAAAACCCTCCGAGGAAGATCCAGTTTGGCAGGTATAGGGAAGGGTCCAGGACTCCTCCAAGGCCACTTCCTCTCTCGCTGGTGAGAGAAGGGAACAAAACCCCAGGCCTACAGCAGCCAGCCACCTTGCCTCTTTCCATGTTCCCTTGCCCTGGCTCCAGGAGCGAGACGAGTGGTGACTGAAAAGATCTGGACTGGGGGCTGACTTTAGAGGGAGAGTTAAGTAGGGAGGCAAGGAAGTCAACAGAAGTGCAGTTTTATTAACAGAGGCCGCCCCAGAGAAGCCAAAGTGAGGCCCCGAGGAGGCGCTGTCCAGGGTGCTGAGTGGGGCAGCGCCACCCGGGAGACTGGCCGAGAGCGGGGCTTCCTCCACCGCTGAGCGCCCAAAGCCCTGGCTGCGCGGGGTGCAAGGAGGAGGGGGCCTGGGGTTCCCCTCCACACCCCGCCCCGGCCCCAGCGCTCACCCATCCTTGAGGAGGGACTCGTGAGGAGGCTGCCACGGGGCCCTCCAGGGGAGAGCACTGGAAGGGGAGCCCCACTCACTGTGCGGCCTCGTGGGGTCCATGTTGGGACTCCTCACTACTCCACCCAGGCCAGCCCCCTCCCCTCTGTCCTGCCCGGGGTCTGTTTCTCCTCTGTAAAATGAGGAGACCCATTTTCCCTGCCATCTCCACACACACACCCTTTTTTAAACGGATCAGAACAAGCTCAATTTCCCAGAGGCTTCCTGTCCAATCTCAGAAGGGTGGGCAATGTGACGGGCTGTGCTCTGGCTCTCCCCTCAGCCCTCTCTGCCCCACCTCACCCCTAGTGGCCTCTGCCACCAAGGACACAGACCAGTCCCCCCAAAGAACTTCCTTCCTCCCCTCTTCGGACCTCAGCTTCCCCCAGTAACCCCACGCTCCTCTGAAGAAAGGGTGCTGGGCGTTCAGGAAACGGCGGGAGGAGGAGAGGCACGCAGGTATAGCAACAGGGATTTAAGTGAGGCCCATACTCCCCATACTCACCTGGTCAAAAGCGTCACCTGAGGAACTTGTTAAAATACAGATAGGCCCTCCCTCAGGCCTCCTGAACCAGAATCTATAGGGAACGGGTATAGTAATCTGTTATTCTTATAATAAGGCAAGTTTGGGAAACACTGGGTTAGACTCCAGGAGAAACTTTCCACTTAGAGATGAGCCTGGAGAGGAAGGTGAGTCTACTTCTCTGGGGGCTTCCGGGCCCTTGGGAGGAGCTCTGCCACCACAGGACCACTTAAGATTCATGTACCCCTTGGTTTTCAAACACGGAGTGGAAGAGAGCAGGCAGGACCGATGGGGATCTGGGGCCCCAGCCCACCCACCCTGACAGTCACCTCCTAGAGTTTTGAAGACTGTATGAGCATAAGATTTTACTCTAAAAAACAAAACAAAAACAAAACAAAACTTCCACAGACTAAAAAAAAAAATCTGAAAAGCTAGGCTCTAGAATATCTGGGCCCTGATCCTAGGACACTGGAGACCCCAAGGGGCTCGGCACTGAGTGAGGGATTCTTTCTGGTCTGCCCTAAATCCCTGCTGCTGCAGTTGCTATTTCAATCCGTTCCCTCGGGTTGTGTACTCAGAGCAAAGAGAACAGGAAGTAATCTCCTCAGCTGAGACTCCTTGGGGGTGAGGGGAGCATTTAGAAAGGAAAGAGGAGGGACAGTGGGGCCTCTGGGCCTGCTGCCTGAGTTCTAGTCCTCTGGCCTGCTTTCTAGCCCACAGGCCTGGTGAGCACTGGATCTGTGGCACAGGGTTTCAACCTAATTCCACCAGGATTCCTCAAGCTCCCACACCCACACATAGATGCTTAGGCCCCCTTTGGCCAGGGCTCTGCCTGAGCTCCCAGTGAGGCCTGAGATTTGACAGCATAAGCGGCTTCACCTGGTGCTCAGTCTACACCAGCCCCAAAGCCAGGGTTATGGACAAATCAAGGACCTCTTGGGAGGCCCCTACATCACCTCCAACTTCCAGCAGCTGCCTCAGGCTGGCTCTAGCCCTACCTGCCCTGCCATGTCCTCCTGCAGCTGAGAGCAAGATGGAGGTTCTGCCAACACCAGGCACGGGGCCGGGTCCTCAGCTTCTGGGGGTGGACAGACAAGGGGCACATTGAGCTCCACTCTGGGAAGAGGCCCAGAGTCCCTGCCTGGGCTAAAGGCCAGCTGAGCCCAGAAAGAGCTGAGCCAGGACCCCCCTCTCTTGCTGGGACCAAGGGAGGGGTGCCCTTCAGGGCAGAGGCGTGAAACAATGCCCCAAGTCCTCACTCTGAATCACCATGTGACCTGGGACTCATCATTGTCCCCTCTGGCCTTTGTGAACCCATCTGCAGAATGGGGGCATCACCTCTGCTCTCCTTCCCCAGGGCTGGTGGCAGAACTTAAGGTCATGAATGATGAGAGGGCTGAGATCCAAGGAAAAACAAACTCACTACAGAGGTCAAGGAGAAAGGCAGCTATGGCCCACTCTCTCCACTACCACATTTGACATACGGGGAGACAGAGGCACAGAACCAGGAAAGGCTTTGCCCCAGGTCACACAGTGAGTAGCTACATCTAGACTCAGGAGAAGCCTCCCTCTGCACCTGGATGGGCTGGAAGTAAAGGATGAGCCCCAGTTTCCCAGACCCTCCCTCAAGATCATGGCTCAAATCCTCATCCAGAAGAGTCTACACAAAGCAGTGACCCTGCCCACTTCCAGCCCTGCTGGCAAGAGCAGGGGAGGGGGTACGGCTGGGCCACAGGGCCCACTCATGAGAAGGAGATGCCTACAAATGACAGCCCAGCAGTGGCTACATCCTCTGCATCCTCCCTCAGCCAGAACCAGGCCCCTCTCTCAGCAAGGGCTCCTGTGATTGCCCTTGGGATAACCTTGGGCATAGCAGCCTCTTTTTCAGCACCAACCAAAATGGGGTCCATGACGGTAATGGAACCCTGGCTGGGCCAGGGCTGAATGCCAAGCCAGCCACTTTCTGGGTCTCAGCTGTTCCTGCAACAACCCTATCCCCCCTCCCCACTCTCCCATGGCAGCTGGAGTGAGTTGTGAAAACACAAATTATATCATACCCCTCCCTCACTGGCAACCCTCCATCAGCTCCCATCGCCAATCTGGCCTCCTCAGCATGGCCTAAAAAGGCTCTGCCTGAGCTGGTTCACTACCCTCAGCCCATCCCCACCCCAGCAGCCACACTGGCCTTCTTTCTGCTCCCTGAGCTCATTCCCACCTCAGGGCCTTTGCACCAGCTGTACCCTTGGCCTAGAATGCTCTTTCCCTAGATCTTTTTTTTTTCCTATGGTTCTAGCCTGAACCAGTTTTTACTATGATGGTTTTATTTTATTCATTTTTTTTATTATTATTTATTTTTATTTTTGGCTGCATTGGGTCTTCGTTGCTGTGCGCAGGCTTTCTCTGGTTGCGGCGAGCGGGGTCTACTCTTCGTTATGGTGTGCGGGCTTCTCATTGCAGTGGCTTCTCTTGTTGTGGAGCACGGGCTCTAGGCGCATAGGTTTCAGTAGTTGTGGCATGTGGGCTCAGTAGTTGTGGCACGCAGGCTCAGTAGTTGTGGCACACGAGCTCTAGAGCGCAGGCTCAGTAGTTGTGGTGCACGGGCTTAGTTGCTCCGTGGCATGTGGGATCTTCCTGTGTCCCCTGCATTGGCAGGCGGATTCTTAACCACTGCACCACCAGGGAAGCCCTCCCTAGATCTTTAAATGACTGCCTCTTCTGTCACTCAGGGCTCAACTCCAGTGCTGCCTCCTCAGAGAGGCCCTCTCTGACTACACAGCACTCTTTTACACTCCTTCATGGAGAAACATATCTGCTAAGCATCGTTTAGCAGACCTGAAACTCCCTTTTCTATTTGTTTCCTTATTTTCTGCCCATCTCGCTCACTAGGTGGTAAGTTCAGTGAGGGTGGGGACTATGTCATGTTCACTGCTGTCTCTCCCAGAGCCTAGCACAGTGCCTGGCAAACAGTGGACACTTTTTAAATATTTAGTGAATGACAACCTAGAGATTACCATCATCCCCATTGTAAGCAGAGGCTGAGAGAGGTTGAGGACCATGCTCAGGGTCACGAAGGTGGAAAGTGACAAGGCTGGCTTCTGCGTGGAACGACATGGGACTGTCATACGGATAACCTCGTAAAGTGCCTTCCATGCTGGGATCCAAGCTAGGGACTGTGGGAAGCCCAAGGAAAGGGCTGGAGGGCCCAACATGTTCTCTAAGACAGAGGGCAGATGCACAGGTGCAGGCGCCCGCGTGCACGTCTGTGAGCAAGCGTATGGTACAGGCATTTGTGGGCACACACACACACATCCCACATATATTCAGACCCATAAACACACATAAACTGAGCTGGACAGCTACTCATGAGGTAGGCTCCTGAGATGGTGAGGAGCCTACAGGCCTAGGGGCAAGGTCCGGGGCAGCTAGACCTACATCACTGGGCAGCTGGGTGATTGGTTGAAACCATTCTGCTCTGGGAGCAGCCAGGGCAGGGGAGGGACAACCCAGTGCTTCAGGCTAGGGCAGGTGGTGGGGAAGACAGGAACCCACACTGACCACAGCCACAACCCTGGCATCAGGCAGCTGTGTGGGTTTGGGAGGAGATGGGGGAGTACAGGCCAACCTGGTAGAAATGGGGGCACAGGAGGCAGAGCTGGGATAGGGGACCCGTGGCACTGAGCACTACCCAGGACAGGCAAAATCTAAGAGCCTGTGGGATGTCCAAGAGTGCCTACAGCCCAGGCAGGGTATGTAGAGGGGACAGGGAACAGAGAAAATCATTCTGGAATGTCAGTGTACAGGCAAAACTGAGACTACAGCTGTCCCAGGCAGCAGGGCTGGGAGCCAGGCACTCAGGTGTTGCCTCCAATGTGCTAGGGGGGCTTGGGCAAATGAAACCCTTCTCTGGCCTCATTCCCTGTGTACATCAGAGATTCCTAACCATTTCTAAGCCTTAGACCTCTTTGAGCATCTGATGGAACTCTGGATCTTGCT
This sequence comes from Orcinus orca, assembly GCF_937001465.1. Taxonomy (NCBI): domain Eukaryota; kingdom Metazoa; phylum Chordata; class Mammalia; order Artiodactyla; family Delphinidae; genus Orcinus; species Orcinus orca. Next base: position 68,756,630 of record NC_064561.1, read on the forward strand.
CCAGACAGACTCACACAGGTACACAATATTCTGAGTATTTTTTGAGAGGCTCATGGACCCCTACAGCCCATCCATAGGAACTGGGCATGAACCCCAACCTGGACAATCCCCAAGGACTTTCCACCTCTGACATTGTACACTCGGAGTTCCATGAACGCTACTTGGAAAAAAAAAAAAAAAAAAGCTGGAAACCTTTCATTCTCAGACCTATTTTCTGCCCCCTGGGAACCTACCCTGAACACCCCCATTGGTTCCACTGCCCTTTCCCAAAATTTCTACTATACTAATTGACTCCCTAGCTCACCCAGATTTTAGCACATAGGATGGGATCTTCACACACACACAAACACACAACTGTACCCACATGGACAGTTAAATTAGACGATCAGCGAAAAGGGCTGGTGTGTTGTAAGTGCTCAGAACAGACCTTGGCCAGCTGTGCCCCACACCATTCATGGGGCCCAGGCTGGCCCAGACCTGTCCACTCCAGGCCTCCACAAGCACCTGTTGAGCCACTGACAGCACGAGCAACAGGGAGGTGACAGGAAGACCTCTCAGCGGGGCCCCTGGATCACACAGCTCACCATGCCCCCCACAATCTCTGCCAGCCAACAAGTCTGGAGGTCAGGACCTTCCCGTCATCCCAGAGCTGTGAGCACACTCCGAGGCACAGATCAGCCTGGGCGTGTACCTCCTCCATGTCCCACCTGCCCGGGGCAGGGAGATGCCCCGGATAATACGGAGGGATGTCTACCCAGGAGCCTTGGGAACTGCCCTGCCTCCCTTCCCCAAAGTGACCCTAATCCTTCTACCTACTTGGTCTTCTCAGCTTGGACCACCTAGTGCCTCAGATGGGACAGTCCAGGACAGTGGGTCAGCGCCCTAACTGTGCAGTCAGAAAGACCTGGCTTCAAATCCCACAAGCTGTGTCACCTCAGGAAAGTTGCCTACCTCTCTGAGCCTCAGCATCCTCCTCAGCAAAATGGGGGTGGTGGTGCTAACAGCATCTGCCCCGCAGGGCTGCAGGGAGGACAAAGGAGATGGCTTGGCTGCGATGCTCAGCTCAGAGTCAGGCACAAGTGCTCAGGGAAGGGTGCTTTTCCAGAACCATCTCTCAGGTCTGCAGGGGAGGGAGCTGGCTGCCCACATTGGGGGCGGAATGCACAGTAGAGCAGCACAGGACACCCAGTGGACCCCAGCAGACATTTGCCCTAGGCAGCCTGTCAGAGCAGGTTCTGAGGCAGCGGCTTCAGAAGCCCAGCCTGAGGGTGGAGGCAGGAGAAAGGCTCCTGTGGGGACCAGGAGGATGGGCCAGAGAGGGTGCCCCACCCTTTCCTGAGGCAGGTGAGGACCCTGCAGTCCTGGCCCCACTAACACTCCTGCCCCAGACCCGGCTCCCTCCTAGCTTTCCATCTCAAGGCACAAAAGCCACACCAGGTACAGGGCAAGGGCCAGGGCTCTGGACCTCCTTTAAAAGGCTCCCATTCCCTTCAGGTGATGTTAATCTGGGATTAACCAGGAGCCCAGCACCAGCCTGCTTTCTTCCTCTCAGCCTGGCCTTGGGTTGTGGGCGTCTGGAAGGCCTCCTTTCTCATGGTGGGGCAGGCAGAGGTTCCTGGGATTGGGTGTACATTTGCATCTTATCTGCCTGTGCCCACAGCCTGCTGGGACTTTCAGGGGCCCCCGGGCCCAGCTCTGCAAAGGTCATTCTTTTACATCTCCCAGCTTACTTCACTCGCCGCCCCACAGCCACTTGGCACCTTCATTTGCTTAGCATTTGCATACATCTGCATGCTGGTTTGGAGAGCCCTCAACACTGATGAAATTCACAGCGTCTGCTGTCAAACCCCAAATCATGTTTATAGCTGGTGACTCTACCCCCAGTCAGCTTCCCTGCAGGGTGAGCCCTCAGTTATTTGGGACCACAAAGGACTAGGCTGTTCTGGTTAAGCTGGCTGCTGCCTGTCTTCCTGGAACTTCAGCTGGCACCTGGGACTCACTCTGCTTCTTGAGCCACATTTGAGCCATGAGCCTGCAGGTGGAAAGCTTAACCCCAAAAGCTACAATGAACTGACCAAGGGCAAGTGCTCCCAGCAAGTCCTGCCTTGGCTAAAAAGCCTGGGGAAGGGCAGACTCCAGGGGCTCAAACTCTGAGCAGCCTCCCCCCAGTCTGGTTCAACAGCCAGGAGAGATGAACCAAGAAACTTCATCCTCCCTGCTCCCTGCCCAATTTTCATTTACCCCATACTCTCGAGATCCTCACATTCTCTGTCCACCCTGCCTCTTCCTCTCTGCCTCCTTCCCTGAGAACTTCCTCCCCACCCTCTCCCCAACCTCTTGATTACATCACTCCACGTAACCCCTCCCTTGCTGAGGCTCCTCTTCTCCTCCCTCCGTCCTCTTACCCTGTCCTCTACTGTCTGTTTTAGGGCTTCGGCACAGGGTCTGACAAAGGTTGTGGTCTCCTTGGGCCCGGTTGAAGGTGAGCAGCATGTGGTGCAAAGTGAGCGGGTGTGAAAGGGTCTGTCCCCATCTTTGAAACTGGCCCTCCTGTTCAGCCATAGCCCACTGACGGGAGATCTGGGGGCTGGTAAAAGTCTCACCCCTTCATGGACTGTCCATGCGATAGGAGTGTCCATGGGATAGGAGAGAAAGAGAGGAGTCAGGAATGACGCCAGTATTTCGACCCTGAGCACCTAGAAGGATGGAGTTGCAATTCCTGAGATGGGGAAGACCGGGTGGAGCAAGTTTGGGAGAGAAGATCAGGAGGAGAGGAGCTCAGCTTTGGACAAGTTGGGTTTGAGGTGTCCAGTAGACATGGCAGTCGAGATGCTGAGTGGGCTTTTGGAGCTCAGGAGAGAAGTCAAAATTTGGGATATAAATCTGGGAGCTGGCAGCATATAGGTGGTGCGTAAAGCCATAGGACTGATGAGATCGGCTCAGGAGTGAATGCAGATGAGGAAGAACAGCCATACAAGGGCTGAGTCCTGAGCACTCCAATATTGTGAGCTGCGGGTTGGGGAGAAGGAGACTGAGAAGGAGTAACCACGAGGTCAGAGGAAAACAGGACAATGGATGTCCTGGAGATCAAGGAATGTATTTCAAGGAAGAGGGAGAGATTGAAGGTGCCAAAGGAGGCAGATGAGGACTGAGAGTGGCTATTGGGTGTAGCAACATGGAGGTCATTGGTGACCTTGAGAAGAGCAGTCAGTGGACAACCCTTCTGGGGAGGTTTGCTGTAAAGAGGAGCACAGAGATGCAGTGGTAGCTGGCTGGAGAAAATGAGAGAGCCATCTTTTAAGACAGGAGAAACAATAACAAGATATCTGCTGAAAGCGACTTCCCTGGTGGCACAGTGGTTAAGAACCCGCCTGCCAATGCAGGGGACACGGGTTCGATCCCTAGTCCAGGAAGATCCCACATGCCTTGGAGCCACTAAGCCCGTGAGCCACAACTACTGAGCCTGCACTCTAGAGCCCGCAAGCCACAATTACTGAGCCCGCGCACCACAACTACTGAAGCCCGCGCACCTAGAGCCCATGCTCCACAACAAGAGAAGCCACCGCCATGAGAAGCCCACGCACCGCAACGAAGAGTAGCCGCCGATCACCGCAACTAGAGAAAGCCCGCGTGCAGCAAGGAAGATCCCACGCAGCCAAAAATAAAATAAATAAATAAATGTATTACCAAAAAAAAAAAAGATATCTGCTGATGGAATGATCCACTGGGGGGGAGCCTATAATGCAGGAGGGGGCATTTGCTGGAACAGTGTGCCCTCCGCCGCCCACCTGATAGGTTCCCCCTCTACTGCACAAGGGGACAGGATCTGTTTGCACAAGTCAAGGGCTGGCCTAAACCAGGAGCAGGGACACTTCATCCGCAGCAACTGGGGAAGGCAGAGCAGTGGGTACAGATGCTAGTGGATGGGTGAACGTAGCACTGGGAGTCTGAGGAAGTTCTAACTGCTTCTGTTTTCTCAAAGAAGTAGGAAGCAATGCCATCAGCTTTGAGGGAGGATTGCAGAAGAGGGGCTAGGGTTGAAGGCAGAACAGAAAGAGTGAAACAGTCATCAGGTAGGGGGAGAGGAAATGGACTTAGGACCCATGTGGGACTGCGGGACAGCACTAAGGACACACCCGAAGTTCATGGTTTTGAACTAAATGTGAGACCAGTCAGGGCAGTGGATTTTCTCAGCCCCATTCAGCTGCACAGAGGGAGCAGACCAGGCACTGCAATTAACCAGGGTTGGGGTTTTGCCAAGCAAGTATGAAGAAGTGAAATGAGGTAAGGGAGTTAGGGTCTTCAAGGGAGAGACTATCCTGACTTTTATAGTGGCAGCTGCCTCTGAGCCGGCCCCTGCCCCCACTCAAAGTCCCTCCGCTGCTGGTACCTGAAAGCTCACCATCCACTCCCTGCTGTGGGTTGTGTGTGGCCTTCCCTCTGCCCGCATCCCACCAAGACCTGGGGAAGTGAACTTCCCATACGCTGTTCCTTTGACCTGGAAAGTGCCTCAGACCTCACACACTCAAACCAGCATTCTCCACATCCTGTCCAAGCCATTGCATGACAGCCCTCCCCACCACTAGTCAGATACCAGTGCTCTTCATTCTGCCTCCTAATTTCTCCTTACTCCATCCCTTCTCTCCACCCCACACCTGCCATACCCCAGTCCCAGCAGGGCCACCACACCAACTCCATTCCCCCTGTGCACTCCCTCTGTGCGCTGTACGCAGCAGCCTAGAATCCAGTGCACCAGCATCTTGTGCTGGACCATGTCACAGCCTCCTGACCATCCCTTTCACCCCGTTCGCCCCGCCAGTCCATGCCATCCTCCTCAGAGCGCCCTTCCCAGCACTCACATCTGCCTCATCACTCCCCTCTTTAAAACCCTTCAGTAGCTCCTCGTGCCCTTGGGGAAAGGGCCAGCTGTCAGCCCACCTTCTAGGTCAGCTGTGGTCCAGGCCCCACCCCCTTTCTTCCTGTCTTGCCCCCCACTCCCTCTCCTCCCCCCCGACCCTGTGCCCCTCACTGCTTTCTCGGGGCTTCTTCCCCACACTGACAGCACCTGCCCTGAGTTGTGGCTCATCCCATCCACACCCCTGAGGCTGTGAACTCCTTGAAGGCGCCATTAGCATCTGCTTAATCACCCTTCTCCGGCCTATGTTCTGAAGGGGGGGTTCGGTCAGTTTTGCTGACCTGGAGTGCGGGTGACCAGGTGGATGAAGCTTCTGGAGGTAGGGAAGAGGGAGGAACAGGATTGAAACAAAGGGACTCCTTAGCCAAGTGACCTAACTTAGCACCACCTATTACAGCACAGGCTAATGACATGCGCCTGCTGATGGACACGACATCACCTATGGGATATTCCTGCCCAAAATATTTAACCTGACTCTACTCATGAGAAAGCAATAAGACAAACCCAGAATGTGGGGCATTCTACATGAACACTGACCAGGGCTCTTTAAAACTGACAATGTCATAAGAGACTTCAAAAAAAAAAAAAAGCAGAGAATTGTTCTAGATTAAAGGAGACTAAAGAGACATAACTAAATGCAATATGTGATCCTTCATCAAAAAAAAATTTTTTTAAGCTATAAAGAACATTACAGGGACAACTAGAGAGATTTGAATATGGATTACATGAGATTAGATGGCATCATTAAATTTCTTGGGTATGATCAACAGTACAGTTATTATGTAGAAAAATGCCCTTGTCTCAGGAAATTCATGTTGAAGTATTTAGAGCTGAAGTGCTATGATGTCTGCAACTTACTTTCAGAAGTTTCAGAGAGAGAAAAACAAATGTGGGCAAAATGTCAACAATTGGCAAACTAGGTCTCTAGGTGAAGGGTATATAGGTGGGTGTTCATTGTTCGATCAGATGTGACAAGACAAAAAGTTAGGGGGGAGGGAAGGGAGTGGAGGGAGACACTCTAAAGAGGGGAGCTCAGGGCTCCTGATGGCGCAGGACTCAGGTGAGGGCAGTCCTTACTGCAGCAGACAGCATGCTGGGCTGTGGGCCTGACCTGGACGCCGGAGTCCTCCTGGGCCAAGCAGACACAGCCCTGGAGTGGCTCACCACCTAAACAGGGTCAGGCTTACCTACGAGCAAACCAACTTAGGAGGACAGGGCCCTGCAGGAAACAGCCAGGTCCCAGGGAGACCAGCAGGGCAGCCCTCAGCCGGGACAGGACTGGCAGGAACAGGGGCCCTAACCCACCTCTGCCTGAACCGTAGCAAGGAGCTGGGTCTGTCCCAGGCCCACCCCCCTACCAAACACCCCTCAAGGGGTGACAGCCTGAGTGTATCCTCCCGTGTGAGGAGCCAGGCTAAATATGGAGCCCCAGACATAAGATGCCTCTCAAAACAGATTTTCCTGGAAAAGACCATCTGGCAAAGAATGTCTAGAGCATCGTCTGTCATGAGAGGCAGTGTTGTTCTCCTTCAGGCCAACGTCCGGAACGGGAATGCCTCGATCCCAGCTCTCTAGAAGATCCCAGCTTAGTGCCTCCGTTTTCCCCAAGTTCACTCTCTTGCTCCAGATGAAAAGGTGCTCAGTCCCACCTCCCTCCTAACTTGTACCTCCAAGGAAGAAGAGAATGAGATTGGGGACAGAAGTCCAAGCTTCAAGCAGTTCTGTCCATGTGCAAATCCTGATTCTGCCACTTACTAACCAGGTGACTCTGAACAAGCAACTTTTCCCTGAGCCTCGGTATCCACAAACTGGAAATAATGGGCATACCTCCCTCTAAAGGCTGGTCTGTGTAGGAGAGTACTTAGCACAGTGGCAGTGCACGATTCTGGAAGCTGGGCGAAGCAGTGTCCCCCCCACCCCTCTCTCAGTCCTGTCAAGAGCAGTAAGCCCTTTGCAGGTAACTTTGCTCCCCTGCGTTAGGAAACACTGCGGGTCAGGTCGGCTGGGGGAGTGCACACCCATAGTTGTCAGACCAGCAGCAGGAGGGAAGCCTCTCAGGCTGGCACAGGGCGCTCCTGGGATTACAGGGTACAAGTCACCTAAGCATTGAGGTTTCAGCCCCTGCAAAAGGCACCAGCAGGGGAGGACTTCAAAGGGCATTCCAGTCAACCTTCTACCTTTAGTTGGGCCACCACCCACCTACTCATCCCAATGTGTGGGAATCCTCTGGTTCAGGCCACAACCTAGGGACCTGCCATGTTTCCACCAGGACCAAACTTTGCAGTAGCCTTATTCAAAAGCCACTGACTCTTACCATATGCTGGGGAAAAGGGGCTCTTGAGAGGGAAGGTGGCTATGACGTAAGAGAGGTTAGGTGGGTAAGGGAGGGCAGCTGGCCCATTTTGCTGATTCAGAGATCACAGGTCATAGAACCTGCAGCATCCCTGGGAGGTAGGGTTCCTAACCTCCCAAGCAAGGAGTGGAAAAATGACTATATCTGCCAGGGCCAGAGGTTGGACTTGGAGATGGTCCCAATGCCCCTTCCCCACTCTCCCTCGAGCTGCCTGAGTATCCCCCATTAAGCAGCTTTTGTTTCCAGGGTCTGGAAGAAGGAGCTGGAGAACCCAGGAAAGTCCAAATGCCTCTCCCCAAACCCAGGCTGCTCACTCATCTGTCCTGGCCAAACCCTGAGCCCTCTCCCTGCTCCCCATTCACCCACCCATCAAGTTCAGCCTGGCTTATCCTGAGCCTTCCAGGAATTCTCAGGCCCACTTCCATTGTGGCTGGTGCCCCCAGTTCTCTCCCAGGGCACCCCAAGATGGCCCTAAGGTTAAGGGATGGGCTGAGGCAGTGGCCCCCTGGGCCTGTGCAGAGACAATGCCCCCAGTTCTGACTCAGGGAGTCCCCAGGTCCTCCAGGGAGAGCAAGAGTTGGAATACCTCCTCCTAGGAGGGGGGCCAGCTAAGCAGGTGGTCCCCACATCTGGACTCCCTGCCCCACCCCAGCCCTAGCAGTGACTACTAGGACGCCTCCCTCCCTGCGGCTGCCACAGCCATTATGTGCCTCCTGGCCTTGCCTGATGCCTGCCACGCCCCCATGCAAGCCCTGCTCCAGCGGCAGAGCTCAGAGCCGCTGAGGCCTGGCCGCTAAGCCAGGCTGTCAAAGTTGGGAAACTGGAAACAGAAATAAATCTTCAAAGCTGCTCCGTGGTAAAGGTGGTGGCCAGCAGGCCTGGCACCCAACACCCCAGGTCCCTGGCCACCAAGCTCCAATGGCACCCCATCAACGTACACATATGCACTCGGATTAGACAAACGGTGGGGGGCGCGGGGTGGGGGGGAGGAGATCAGGAGACAACTGGGCTGCCGGCCCTAACCCTCCCTGCAGGCTGGCCTGGGGCTCTCTAGCGGTGCCCTCTCTCCCTGGCCCAGACTCTGCCATCCCGGGCTTCCTCTTTCGGCCCCATCTCCATGACAACCGTATCCTTCAGATGCTCCAGCCGCCACGGAATTGATCTCGAAATGTAGCTTTGTTAGCAGACCCAGGCGGGCACGGAGGGCGGAGGGCGGCGCCGCCACCCAGCATGCTCCCCCCAACCCCAGCAGCCCCTCCCGGCCCCCAGCCCGGCTTCGGGAGGGGCGGGGTCCCGGAGCACGCTGACCCTGGGAACAAGGTGTTCCCGCACGGCCCGACTCACCGCTCCGGCTCCCAGTCGCTGGGTCCAGCCTTTCACGGTGGGGCCATGAGGAGGCCACCGCTGGACTGACCGTCCCACTCCGCCACCGCCTGTCGGGGCTCCCGCGCTCGCTGCTATCCCTTCAGGTGTCGGAGCGCGTCTGTGGAGAAGCAGAGCAGAGGTAGGGGGGACGGACGGCAGGAGGGAGGGAAGGAAGTAGAGAAGGAGGGAGGGAGGAGCGGGAAGGGCGGGGAAGGGCGGGGGGACTGCGGGCGGGGGGCGGGGGGAATGGAGCCGGGAATGGAGCCGGGAGGCGACAGCGGCCACGCAGGCCGCCCGCCCGCCTGCCCACCTGACCCAGCTCTGCACTGAGGGCCGGATCGCGCGCCCGGACCCGGCCGAGAAGGGAGGCAAGCCCTGTCCCGCACAAGCCCGCGCCGGCCCTTTAAGAAAGTGGGGGAGGGGAGCGCTGCGAGGTTCCGCCCCCGCTCCTAGCCCAGCCGAGCTCCAGCTGTCCTCTAACCCCGGGCCAGCCGGCCGGACCCAACACCCTCGGCAGGACCTTGGGGCCCCAGACCCTGAGCCCTCAGGAACCACCCTTCTCGAGGTGAAGGAGGGAGCGGGTCCTTGCCCTCCTCCCCTGGTCTGTTCGTGGTCCGACTCCTTGCCCTCCACACCCCCGCCAGCGCTCGCGCACCGTGGCGCGCGCGCACACACACCGCCACACACACACCCCGCCACACACACACCACACACACACACCACACACACACACACACACACCCGCCCAGGGGAGACCCAGCCGACTGAGAGGAGCGAGGAGTGCCGGGATCACGGTGGATGATCCCAGAGAGAGGGAGGCTGAGCCCAACCTACTTAGCTACCTACTGAGGCAGACAGAGGGACAGACAGACCTGGGGTATGGGGTGAGAAGGGGGGCTTGGGACAGAGCTGGAAGGAGTGCAGTGAGGAGGGGTGCAGGAGAGAGGGACAAAGGGGAGAGACCCTGAGGGAGGGGAAGGGAGGAATACAGAGTCCCAGTACCAGGTCAGGAGCCCAGTACTCTGGGCTGTGGAAACTCTCTCCCGAGGAACCTGCCCCACAGACCCTGCTAGTCACCACCTGCAGACCTCCCCCCACCCCAGGACCCTAGCTCTGAAGAGAAAGTTGACAGTATTGTACCTGGGCTAAACACTAAAAAGAACATCCTGGCTGTGAGGCTCCTACAGGGCAAGGTTCCACCCCTCAGAGAGGTAATAAAGGGCCCCCACCCACAGGGATCTAGGGAGACCGGGAGCTGTGGAGAGGCAGGGCAGGTGAGCAGGCCCCATGCCATGGACAAGGGAGATCAGGTTAGGGTCAGGCCCTACCACAGGAAGCCACTTTCCACCTTTCTCCTTCCACTCCAGCCCCCAAGCACTGTTCACTTCACCCAGCTCCTTCCCACCTCCACACTTTTGCAAGTATTCCACCCTCTGCCCTGTCGGGCCTTGATCCTGCTGTGCTCAATGAACTCCTACCCAATCTTCAAATCCCTGCTTAAATGCCTCTTCCTCCATGAAGCTTTCTGCATCCTTCCTCCCACCCATACACACATACAGTTAGGGACCCTCTTCTTAGGTAGGAGAGGATGACAGAAGAGAGGATTTGCTGACCTATGAGGGGTGCCTAAGCTGTGCAGAGTGGCAGTAATTGGAGGTACAGGGTCTGAGCTGTGATCAGTCTCCTCCCTCTTCAAGCTGGGCTACAGCTGGAGCTGGGGTTTCATCAACCACAGTGACATTTCTGCTATTAACTGTGCATCTACTGGGTGCCCGAGTCCACACTAAATGCTTTCTACGTGTTATATTTAACCCTCAAAACAATCCTACCACCTGTTTTACAGATGAGAAAACAAACTCCAAAAGCATAAGCCAGGAGGTCTGATCCTGTAGACACAGCTGAGCAGTTCAGAGGGCACTCTGGCCACAGCCCTTCATGGCCCATCAGACCCTAGGACATACCCAGGGAGCCACTCTACTGCAGGGGCCCAGGATCTTCTCGAAGGACACAGAGGGATCATGGCTTCCCTGCTGTCCTGCCCTCTACCTTCTGCCCTCTGCTACCTGCAGGCAGAGCTGGGCGGCAGTTGGCAACCAGCAAGGGCGGGGGGAGGAAGTGGTGGTGACAGGGCTTTGCTCCTTATCCTCAGGACCCATGACCTCAAGTCACAGCTGGACCACATTTCTGAGTTTTCACTACCCAATGAGGATGGTCACAGCCCCTCTTGTGGGGCAGGGATGAAAGGAGTTAATGTGCTCGGTGCCCACCCACCCAAGACCCGGATCACAGATGCACCCAACAGGCCTCTCCTTCTCTCACCCCCACATCCAATCCCTCAACAAATCCTATGGGATTTACTTTCAAAGCTGTCTCAAATTGGCCACTTCTCATCAGCTCCACTGCCACCACCTGCCTCAAGCCGCCATCCTCTCTCACCAGGATTATTACTGTAGCCTCCTAACTGGTCCCCCTGCTTCCACACAGCCCCAGTACCAACAATCCCAACACTGCAGCCGAAGGGATCCTGTTCAGTGTAAGTCAGATCATGTCATTCCTCTGCTCAAAATCCTCAAATGGCTCCCTTGTCACTAAGACTCAAGCCAAGCCTTATAATGGCTACAAGGTCCTACTGTGATCTGGCCCCAGTCACCTCTCTAACCTCACACCTCTCCAGCCACACTGGCCTCCTCTCTGTTCCTCTAACACACCAGGTACACTCCCCACCTCAGGGCCTTTGCACTTGCTATTCCCTGTGCCTGAAACACTCCTTCCCCAGGTAGCTGCATGACTCACTCCTTACCCCCTTCAGCTCTCTGCTCAAATGTCACCTTCTCTGACCACCCGACCTGAAATACTACCCCCTCCCTCACCCACGTCTTCCCTTCACCTGCTTTCTTTTCCTCCATAACGCATATTTGTATACTACATGTTTACTCGCTAATTCTGGTTATTGTCTGTCTCCCTCCCACCACTACCATCACTGGGCCATAAGCTCCAGGAGGGCAGGGAATTTGTTCTGTCACTTCTGTAGCAGTGCCATCGTCTTCCCCCATCACGGCACATACCACACTGTGCCATTACTCTCTGGACTGGATGGTCCCAGAGGGCAAGGGCCCGAGGTAGGGAAGCTGTGCAGTGAGGAGCAGGTGGGGAGTCAGAGTGGCCAGAGGTGGAATCCTGGGAGCCTCAAGCTCTTGTCTTTACATCCCCAACGTTACCTGCAACTCCTGTGTTAACTGGGAGGAAGTGTAAGGTGCAAAGACCATGCTCACTGGCAGCCCGTGGCTGTGAGGATGATTCATCCATTAATTCAACAAACATTTACTGAGCACCTACTGTGTGCCAGTATGCCAGGCCCTGAGGTGGGGGGGAGGGGGAGCAGAGCCCAGACAAAGTCCCTCCCTCCACAGCTCACAGCCTATCAGATGATTTCCCAGGGGAAATATCTCTGTAGGTGGAGCTTCCTGGGGCAGGCAGCTTATCTACTTCACCCCACTTATCACAAGGTGAAGTCAAATTTTAGGTATGGATTTTACTAGTTTCCTGCCTACAATCTCACCCAGACTGTGAACTCCAAAAAGGGGCATGGACTGTGTATCTAGTTATTACTGGATCCCCAGCATCTAGTCAGGGCCTGGAGGGTAGCTGGAGCTCAGTAAGTATTGGATGGATGAATGAATAAATGAGTAGTAAAATAGAAGCAGGCCCCTGAAGAAGGTGAAGATTTGGGCTTGCAGCCAAGAGGCGAAGGCAGGGCACTGCCTGAGCAAGGTGAGGTAGAGGGAAGGTCCCCTGGAGGGGAGCAAGCCCATGGGCGGGAGGGAAGGGGGACTGCTCAGGCTCTGAGAGCTGCCTGTCCCACACCCTCCCCCAGCAAGTGTGGCCCTGCCAGTACTGGTCCAGGGCTGGTGGACAAAGCCCCACAAGGAGTGCCAGGGACTTGCAGTGCCTAGAGCCAGCCGGCTGCGGGCCCAGGGCACAGGCAAAGCCTGGCCCGCCAAGAACTTTGAGGGCCTTTGTGGGCCGCTGGGAGCCGGTCCAGGAGAATGCCGGGAACTGGCCAGGGTGGGATGGGATGCACTCCCATGCTTCCGGAGGTCCAGCTGGCCATCCAGGCCTGGATTAATAGGGGGGTTAGGAAAGGGATCTCCTTCTGCCCCCCAAATACTTACAACTTGGAGAGCTGCTAGAATTGGAGTGTCCGGTAGATCCCATCCAGGTTACCGAGGCCCACGAGATGGGCTCAGCTAGGGCTCATAGACTTAGGGTTGAAGCTGACACTCCCCCTCACTCCACGCTTTGACCCAGGAAGCCCAGCCAGAGAGAGGAGGAGAAGCCTTTTTCAAAGCAAAGGGACACGAGATATGTCGACTCCTGCCCCAGGAAGCGAGGCCAAATGGGAATGTCCAGGGAGGGCGGGCGCGGGGCTTAGAAGCGGAGCCATCTGGGGCCACGAGGCTCTCCGCCTCCCTCTGCTGGCCGGACTCAGAATTACCAGAGCGTCTCGCGTCACAGGGCCACGCACCGGTCCTGGGTCCTCTGTGCCGCGCAGCCCGGCTCTCTCTCTCTCTCACTCGTCCAGAAAGGAAACGAAGGTCATATGGGTCGTCCCCCTGCCTCAGCACCAGGCCCAGCCGCGCCCCAAGGTCCAGTCGCAGGCCGTCTGTAACCAGCCTCCATGCTGGGATGCTCGCTCTTTCTGAAAGTCCTTTACCTGCACCAACCTAAGCATTTCCTTAACTTGGCTCAGGTTGTCTCCGAAATCCATGCTCTTCCACAGTACAGACGGAAAACTGAGGTTCCACTGACTATCCTATGGTGACCCAGGCCCCGCTTCCTTGGAACTGAGGGGAGCGCAGGTACTTCTCCCCAGGGCAGCCGGGAAGACAGGACTCTAACTGGCCGAGAAGCAAGAGGCCGCTCCGCCCAACCCCTTCCGGAGTACTTCAGAAAGCAGTCAGTCCACGAATGGGTTCTTTTGAGGTCGGGGCGCCACCTGCTGGTATCTATAAGAATTGCACCTGCACCACCAGGCACAGCCACGGGCTAGGAGAGACCGTGGGGAACAATTAGAGCAGCTGATATTTATTGACTGTTTCGTTAGGAACTTCCCTGGTGGCACGGTGGTTAAGAGTTCTCCTGTCAGTGCAGGGAACATGGGTTCGAGCCCTGATCTAGGAAGATCGCACATGCCGCAGAGCAACTAAGCCCACAAGCCACAACTACTGAAGTACGCATATCTAGAGCTGGTGCTCCACGAGAGAAGCCACCGCAATGCGAAGCCGGCGCACCGCAACGAAGAGTAGCCCCCGCTCTCTGGGACTAGAGAAAACTCCCGCACAGACCCAACGCAGCCAAAAATAAATAAATAAATTTGTAAAAAATAAATAATTTTTTTAAAAAACTGTTATGTGAGCCAGGTTCATCCTAAGTTCTTGGCATTATCTCACTTCACACACTATCTCATTTCATCCTCACAGAAACCCTAGGTGAACATCATTCAGCCCATTTTACCCATGAGGACACTGAAGCTAGGAAAGTTAAGGGACCTACCCCAGAACACACCCAGGTGTGTATTTTAACTGGGCTCTTCCACCTGCACTGGAGGTGATGGGGGAAGTGGTAGCTCGGGAATGAGCTCTACAGGGGACACCTCCCACTTCCCGCTTCCCTCCCCAATCTTGGGTGCTATTCATCTCAGCTTAGCTGGCAGCTGGTGTGGAAGGATCCCTCAGTCTGTCTTGCCCCATCAGTGCCCATGTCCTTCTCTCCCTCAACAGTTTGAGAGCTCCTCTATGGCAGGACCAAGGCAAATCTGTTCCCATTTCCCCACCATTCAGCACTGATAACTAAATGCCCTCCGTACACTAAACGCTTCTCACCTGTGACTGCCACCTGCTGACCCTACTCTGCCCCTTCCTCACTTCCCAGTTCAGGAGCTCAGGCAGGTACAGTTTAAGTGGCTGCAAGTGATAGAAGCCGGCCTCAGTGAAAGGGGGCTCAAGTAAATGAAAAGTCCAGGAGTAGATCCAGCTGCAGGAAGTACCAAATCCAGGGTCCCAAAAGTGGTCTTTCTCCACACCTGTAGCCCACTATTCCTCTGTGTGGGCTTCATTTCCAGGTAACCTCTTCCAACAAAGTGTGGCTCAGGCAGCTCTGATTTTCCATCTAGCTTTGAGGGAAGAAAACTTGCCCATCCCAAGAATGTAAGCAAAAGTTTTAGGACGCAGTCTCATTCGCCCAGCCAGCGAAATATGCCCAGCCTTGAACCAGTCACTGTGGCCTAAGGAGTCACTGCCCCCCTTGGAGTGAGGAGTGGAGTCAGCCCCAGGTAATCCGAATGGACCAATAGTGGGAGGGGAAATTGTTCCAAAGGAAAACAGGGAGAGGAATCACCAGGAGGAGGAAGATGGTTGCTGCACAGCAAACAGCACTGACATCCACGACACCTGGCCATGCCAGAAGCCCATATTTTCTTGGCTCCAACCCATTTTTAGACTGCAGACCCCTTCCCAACTTATCTTACTTTCTTTCTTCTTTCCTTCATCGAATTGTCGTTGAGGCATTACATATTCATGTTTCTGGGTGAATCATAGCAGTAAACAAAAGAGGCAAAAATCCTTGCCCTCCTAAAGCATTTCCAGTGGGGGTGGGGGAAGAAACGAAACAATAAACACAATAAATAAGTCAAATTTATAATATTATAGACAATGATGAGTACTACAGGGGAAATAGAGCAGTGTAGAAGGGCCCAGGAGGTGGACAGGGTGAGGGGTACTGCAACTTTAAATAGAGTGCTACTCCCCTTCAATAGTGGTGCTGGGAAACTGGACAGCTACATGTAAAAGAATGAAATTAGAACACTCCCTAACACAATACACAAAAATAAACTCAAAATGGATTAAAGACCTAAATGTAAGGCCAGACACTATCAAACTCTTAGAGGAAAACATAGGCAGAACACTCTATGACATAAATCACAGCAAGGTCCTTTTTGACCCACCTCCTAGAGTAATGGAAATAAAAACAAAAATAAACAAATGGGACCTAATGAAACTTAAAAGCTTTTGCACAGCAAAGGAAACAAGACGAAAAGACAACCCTCAGAATGGGAGAAAATATTTGCAAATGAAGCAACTGACAAAGGATTAATCTCCAAAATATACAAGCAGCTCATGCAGCTCAATATCAAAAAAACAAACAACCCAATCCAAAAATGGGCAGAAGACCTAAATAGACATTTCTCCAAAGAAGATATACAGATGGCCAACAAACACATGAAAGAATGCTCAACTTCATTAATCATTAGAGAAATGCAAATCAAAACTACAATGAGATATCATCTCACACCAGTCAGAATGGCCATCATCAAAAAATCTACAAACAATAAATGCTGGAGAGGGTGTGGAGAAAAGGGAACCCTCTTGCACTGTTGGTGGGAATGTAAATTGATACAGCCACTATGGAGAACAGTATGGAGGTTCCTTAAAAAGCTAAAAATAGAACTACCATACGACCCAGCAATCCCACTACTGGGCATATACCCTGAGAAAACCATAATTCAAAAAAAGTCATGTACCGCAATGTTCATTGCAGCTCTATTTACAATAACCAGGACATGGAAGCAACCTAAGTGTCTATCAACAGATGAATGGATAAAAAAGATGTGGCACATATATACAATGGAATATTACTCAGCCATAAAAGGAAACGAAATTGAGTTATTTGTAGTGAGGTGGATAGACCTAGAGTCTGTCATACAGAGTGAAGTAAGTCAGAAAGAGAAAAACGAATACTGTATGTGAACACGTATATATGGAATCTAAAAAGAACCAAAATGGTTCTGAAGAACCTAGGGGCAGGACAGGAATAAAGACTCAGATGTAGAATATGGACTTGAAGACACGGGGAGGGGGAAGGGTAAGCTGGGACAAAGTGAGAGAGTGGCATTGACATATATACACTACCAAATGTAAAACAGATAGCTAGTGGGAAGCAGCCCCATAGCACAGGGAGACCAGCTCGGTGCTTTGTGACCACCTAGAGGGATGGGATAGGGAGGGTGGGAGGGAGACACAAGAGGGAGGGGATATGGGGATATATGTATACATATAGCTGATTCACTTTGTTATACAGCAGAAACTAACACAACAATGTAAAGCAATCATACCCCAAAAAAGATGTTAAAAAATAAATAAACAGAGGGCTACTGCTAGACACCTTGAGAAGGTGAATTCAAGCAAAGACAAGAAAGAGGTAAAAAGAATTTCTCATGTAGCTATCTGGGGGGGTGGAGATTTCCAAGGAACAAGAACAGCCAGTGCAAAGGCCCTGAGGCAGGAGTGTGCCTGGTGTGTCCTTGGAACACAAGGAACAAAGGGAACAAGGGGAGAGTGGAGGAGATGAGGCGGAGAGGAAGGGGCCAGGTGACATAGGGCCTTGAAGGTCATTGTAAGGTCTTTGGCTTTGATGCTGAGTGACATGAGGAGCCACCCAAGCTTTAGGACAAAGAACTGACCTGATTTGACTTATATGTTTAAAGGATTCCTCTGGCTGTTGGGGATAGATAGGAGGGGTCAGGGCCAAGCCTGGAGACCAGTGAGGCTACTGCAGAATTCCAGGGGAGAGTTGATGGGAACTCAGACCAGGGTGGTAGCAGCAGAGCTGGTGAGAAGTGGCCAGATTCCGGATGTATTTTGAAGTTAAAGCCAATAAGATGAGTTGAGGGATTGGGTGTGGGGTGTCAGAAAAAAAGGAGTCAAGAGTAAAGCAAAATATGAAAACCCAAACAATAGGAAGGATGGAGTTGCTGGGAACTAAGGTGGGGAAGTATGTGCTTGAGGAGGACAGGTGGAGATTGAGACATCAGTTGGCCACCCACGTGGAGATGTCAGATAGACAGATGGATACTTGAGGAAGGTCCGGGCTAGAGATGGGCATTTGGGAGAAGTCATGAGGCCACCTAGGAGTGGGGGCGGGGTGTGTCAGAAGCCCTGAGGGCTTCCCATATGAAGAGGTAGGTGGGGGAAAGGGGAGCACAAGATGGGGGACTGGGAAGGAGCATCCAGAGAGGCAGGGGAAAAGCAGGAGAATGTGGGATCCCATAAACAAATGAAGAAAACATATCCAGGAGGACAGAGATGAACCAAGTCAAAGGCTCCTGATGGATCACATGAGATGAGAACTGAAAACTGATCATTGGATTTAGCAACATGGACGTCCCTGGGGACCTTGACAAGAGCCACCGTAGTGGGAATGGTTGAGGAGAACCTGATGAGAAAGGGATTATGAAATAGCGATTAACAAACCTGATAGCAGCATTATTCACAATAGCCAAAAGGTGGAAAAAACCTAAGAGTCCAACAGATGAAGGGATAAACAAAATGTGGTAGAAGAGACCTTTAGAGGCATGCCACCAAGTTCTGTCCTTGGCCCTGGACTTATCTGGTCCATAGATTTTTTTTTTTTTTTTTTTTGGCTGCACTGCGTGGCTTGTGGGATCTTAGTTCCCTGACCAGGGATCAAACCCAAGCCCTCGGCAGTGAAAGCACAGAGTCCTAACCACTGGACCACCAGGGAATTCCCTGGTTTTGCTTTTTAACCAGTAATCTGGATGAAGACCCAGAGGCATACTCAGTGTGTTTGCAGAAAGTGGAAGATGGAGGGAGAAGACATCCGAAGCCAAAAAGAGGCAATAGAGCGAGTGGTTAAGATCACGATGTCTGGATCCAGACTACCTGGTTCTATTCCCAGCTCATTTGTGACTGGGTCGACTTGGGCAAGTTACTTAACCTGTGCCTCAATTTCCTCATCTCTAAAATGGAGATAATAGTAGTTCCTCAGTAGGGTTTTTCTGAAGCCTGAATGAGTTAGCTCAGTGCCTGGCACATGGTAAGTGTATGTGAGTTTGCTACTCTCATCACTATCAGGACTGACTGGAGGGTTAAGTCAAAACCAACAAAATGGAATTTAATGAGGACAAATGGAAAAGCCATTCAAATTCCAACAAAGTACAAGTTCAAGGTCAGGAAGACCTAGCTGGGCAGCCATGCATTCATCTGTACATGAGAAACAGCCCAAGGTGTCCAGCTGATTGCCAGGGCAACTGCAGCCAACCCTGTCATTACAACCTTCAGTGGTGTTCAGGTGTCCATCAAGAGGCAAATGGATTAACAAACTGCTATACATCCAGACAATAGAATTCTACTCAACAACAAAAAGGAACAAACTACTGATATACACAATAACGTGAATGAATCTCCAAACTTTATGCTGAATGCAATAAGCCAGACACAAAAAAAGAGTAGATACTATGATTCCATTTTATGACAGTCCAGAATGGGCAAAACTAAGATACTGTGGAAAGAAACCAGAACAGTGGGGTCACAGGGTGACTAAGAAACTTTCTGGACTGATGGAAATATTCTGTATCTTGATAGGAGTTGGGGTATACAAGTATATGCACTTGTCAAAACTCAACCAATTATATGCTTAAGATTTGTGTTTTTCATTATATATGTTTCGTCTAAAAAAGCAAAGAACCATACACAAATATTGAACTCTAGTTAGTGATATGCGTGTTGAAATGTCAGGGGGTGAAATGTAGTGATACCCGTAACTTACTTTGAAATACGTCCAAAAACGCAGATGAACTGATGAAGGAAGGAGACATGCATAGATGATGAGAGAGCAAATATAGTATAATGTAAATTGTCAAATCTGAGTGGTGGCTATATGGGTGTTCGCTGCAAAATTTGTTCAACTTTTCTATAAGTTTAAAATTTGAGTAATAAAATATTGTGAAAAGAAGACAACTGATGGTCAAGGTGTGGGGAAATAGGCACATTCACACAGCTGTTACCCATTAGGAGCCAAAAGTGCTGCCACCTTCTGGGAAGCAATTTTTCAGCATGTATCAAAAGCCTTAAAAATTGTTCCTGGGCTTCCCTGGTGGCGCAGTGGTTGAGAGTCCGCCTGCCGATGCGGGGGACATGGGTTCGTGCCACGGTCCAGGAAGATCCCACGTGCCACGGAGCAGCTGGGCCCGTGAGCCATGGCCGCTGAGCCTGCGCGTCCGGAGCCTGTGCTCCGCAACGGGAGAGGCCACAACAGTGAGAGGCCCGCATACCACAAAAAAAAATTGTTCCTGCTCTTCAACCCAGCAGTTCCATTGCTAGGAATTTATCTTAAGAAAATAAAGATGGATGGGGGCAAAGACGTAGCTACAAGGTTGTTCACTGCAACATTAATTATGATGGCAAAAAGTCCTAAATATCCTAAAATAGGGCATGGGTTAGAGAAATGGCAGCATCTTTAAGCACTGGAGTATTATGCAGCAATGAAAATGGTGCATGACAAATATTTGCTGAAATGGAAGGACAGTCTCTCTACACATACACTAGTTGAGAAGGAAAAGCAGCTCTCTGGGGATACCCTTCCCCTCACTAGAGACCCCATCCCGTGACACAGGTTACTCCATGCACCATCCCTGCCCCCATCCCAATCCCTGGAGTTCTTGGGGAGTTTCCACTTCTTCTTATCACAGCTGGCTCTGTTTTCCTTTTTCCAGGAAATTCTCCATTTCCCACCTGCCTCTTGTCTCCTGAACGCATTGTCCTATTTCCCCTGCACTATCTCTTGGGAACCCCCCTAATTCCCTCACACTGCCAGTGCCACCAGCTGGACTCACAGCTTGACTTGGGCAAGGGGAGAGTTCACCGTGTGACTGGATCTTGCAGGAGGCTTTCCCCAGGAGTTCAGGATTGCAGGCTTCACTCCCCCATTCTAAAGGGGGCCACTGCCGTTGGAACCCGGGTTTGCGATGCCTGCCCCAGGCTCAGCTCAGGAAGGAGGAAGGTGATGGAGAGTGGGAGCAAATGGTGGTTGGGAGCTTGTGGGGAGGACAGTGCTCCAGAAACATTTCCCCACATCTCTAGCATGGCCCTCGGAAACTGGAAATTCTTCTTTCTTTATTATCAGGATCCTTTCCTTTTCTTTGTCCCTTTCCTCAATCTTCCAGAGCAGACCTGTCTTCACAACCAAATGATCCTTCAAAGTGTTAAGTTGAACAAAACCTGCCTTTCTCCCCTAGAAGGCCTCCTACAACCAGCTTTTACCCCTCACTTCATTAACACACGCACTGGCGTTAGTCTGGAAGGAAAGTCCTAAAGAGCTAAACGGGGTTGTCTTTGGGTGACGGGATTGCAGATGTTTTTTCCTCGTGTGTATTTTCTAATTTCCCTATAACAAACACATATTTTCTTCTGTATTGAGAAAAAGGTAGTCACCACAAAAGGAGCCACTCCCACCCAGAGTATACCCAGTGGAGAGCTGCTCAGGAGATGAAGGTCTGGAAAGGTTGTTTTTGGGGGATTGGGACCACTTAAGCTTCAGAGAAGGCTGGCGTGGGGGTGGGAGGGCACAGACCTCTCTGCAGCCAGCTGGGGCCTGTGTGCACAGACAGAGGCACATGTTCGGTGCTCCACAGGGTGAGCTAGTTCCAACCAAGGGAACAGCACAGGAAGGCCAGTTTGGTCTCACTAGAAGGAGCTGTCCTACAATGAAACAGGCTGCCTTTTAAGGCAGTGAGCTCCCTGCCACATGAGGTGTGCAAGCAAGATGGGCAGATGTCAGGAGGGTTAGAGAGGAGATTTCTAGACAGACTAAGAGAATGGACTGAGGGTCTCTGAGGTCCCTGAAAGCAACTCAGAGTGAGTTTTTAGTCTCCCTGACCAGACAAAGTGTCAAGGGAGCTCTGAGACCATTTCTGAGATTGCTGGCAGAGGGGATGGTCAGGGGGGACTTTCTGGAGGAAGAGGCCAGATCACTGCCATTCTGGCCCCTCAATCTCCACCCTGTGGGTATATATCTTCCTGACTCCCCTGTCTGGGGCTCTCTAGCCCTTTCCAGATAAAAATGCACAGGGCCTCAGCCGCTGCCTCACTGCATGACCCTTGATGACTCCGTTTCTCTCTGGGCCTCAGTCTGCCCCTCTGTTCAATGGTCTCAGCTAAAACCATCCATGTTTTTTTCTCCAAGGATGGACAAACCGCTTCAGTCGCACACTTATATGCAGGGAAGAGTCATTGGCGGGTTTTCTTGAGGAGGACCCTGGTTGTTTCCCAGCTTACAGTCCTTGGGACTTGGGCCTGATGATTGGGTAAGATTCAGCACAGGGGGTAGGGGCCCCAGAGGCAGGCCAGGGGTTCAGCCCCTAGTTTTCCACAATCCCCACGCCCCCACCACCCAGCCCTCAGCCAAGGGGAAGGTCAGAAAGGGGATTGATATTACTATATGTTGTTTTTCCCATGGTGATGGGGGCATACATCTGAGCTCAACCCAGGGCCCCTGAACCCCTCCTCCCCACGGGCCTCAGGGAGGGGTCTCAAGTCCTAGCCTCCCTTCCCAGACTGTCCTGGCCCTGCCCAAGAGGGAGCATGCTCTGATGATACAGGGAATGTTGGGGTCAGGTAAGGCCAAGAGATAGATCAACAAACCAGCACTCATCTGCACATGAACTCATTCGGGGTCGGCAGTGGTTAGAAAACAGGTCGAGAGGTCAGGCAGGCCTGCTCTGAGTGCCCAGCTGAGCAACCTTCGGCAAGTGCCTCCACTTCTCTGGGCCTGTGAGTTTGTTGCTGAGGGTGAAATGAGACACCACTGGGGTGGCAAGGAGCTCATGGCTTCCTTTTATTCTCACACACAGCCACTTGGAGGCGGAAGCAAACCTCAGAGCCCCACAGTTTCTCCCCAGACTTGTCCACCCCTCTGTACCCCCAGCACACACCATTCCCCTCCCACCCTTTACCCCTCCCCCTCGCCCTCCCCTCCCCCCTCCCCTCCCCTCCCCTCCCCTCCCCTCCCCTCCCCTCCCCTCCCCTCCCCTCCCTCCCCTCCCTCCCTCCCTCCCCACCTCCCCACCTCCTCTTCGCGTCCTCGGCTGCCCCCGTGTGGCCCTTCTCGGTACTGCAGCAGCCGGCCCTGCTCACCCAGTCTGTGGCCCCCGCGTCCCTTGCTGTCTTGCAAAGGTGAGGCTTGGAGTCATCTCCTGGTCTCAGGCCGGCAAGCTCTTGTCTCCAAACCTTCAAAGACTGGTCGTCATACTCGGAGACCAGCCTCAACCGGATCCTTCTTGCTGGTTCCAGGCCGGGGGTAGGAGCCCAGGAAGCAACACCGCGCCCTGCTGGCTGGGGCGGCTACCGTGGGCATGAGGTAGGTGGGCACAGCGCACTCCTGTGAGAGACGATCATATGATGATCCGGGGCCTCTGGAGGTGTACACGCACACACAAGCACCCACATGCCCCAGGCCGCCAGGTGCACACACGCACACAGGCACACACCAGCAAGCACCACGTGTCCTGTGCACGCACACTGTCACGCTTACAACAGTGACATCAACGCCCAATCAGCCCCCTTTTCCGTCCATCCATCCCTCTGTCCCCGTGTTCCCCCTCGGCCCCCCTTCTGCCTATTACCTGAGGAAACCAGTGCTTACCGTAAACTGCAAATACAAACTCCTTTCCATGGCCTAAAGTCCTGGATCACCTAGCCCACCCGTCAGACCACATCTTCTACGTCCATCCCCTTGCCCATTACTCACTATTTCTCCAGCAAAAACATGCAGCGTTCACTCACACTTCAGGTCCTGTTCACTTACTGTTTTCTCTCCTCTAAATGTTCTTCCCCCAGATCCTCCACTGGCTGCCTCCTTCCCTTCTGCCTCAATTTAAACACCACCTCCTTCCAGACCACCAGAGCTAAAAGGCTCCCTACCCTCCATTCTCTCCAAACATTTCTTTCAAAATGTGCATCCTAATCATTAAAGAAATGCAAATCACAACCACAATAGGAGGGACTTCCCTGGTGGTGCAGTGGTGAAGAATCCACCTGCCAATGCAGGGGACACAGGATCGAGCCCTGGTTGGGGAAGATCTCACATGCCGTGGAGTAACTAAGCCTGTGCACCACAACTACTGAGCCTGAGTGCCACAACTACTGAAGCCCGTGCTCTGCAACAAGAGAAGCCACTGCAATGAGAAGCCCGCACACAACGAAGCGTAGCCCCAGCTCACGCAACTAGAGAAAGCCCACGTGCAGCAACGAAGACCCAACACAGCCAAAAATAAATAATAAATTAACTAATTTAAAAAAAACCCACAATGAGATACCACCTCACATCCATTAGGATGACTACTAAAAAAAAAAAAAAAGGCAGAAAAAAAGCATATCCTGTGAGGATATGCAGAAATTGAAACTCTTTTGCACTATTAGTGGGAATGTAAAAGGGTGCAGCCACTGAAGTAAACAATATGATGGTTCCTCAAAAAATTAAAAATAGAGACTTCCCTGGTGGGTTAAGGCTCCACACTTCCAATGCAGGGGACACGGGTTCGATCCCTGGTCTGGGAACTAAGATCCCATATGCCGTGCAGTACCGCCAAAACAATTTTTTTTTTAATTAAAAAGTTTTTTTTAAATGTTTAATTAAAAATAGAATTAACATATGATCCAACACTTCCACTCCTGGGTATATACACTAAAGAATTTTTATTTATTTATTTATTTTATTTATTTATTTTTGGCTGCGTTGGGTCTTCATTGCTGCACGTGGGCTTTCTCTAGTTGCAGTGAGCAGGGGCTACTCTTTGTTGTGGTGCGCGGGCTTCCCATTGTGGTGGCTTCTCTTGTTGCAGAGCACAGGCTCTAGGCACTTGGGGCCAGTAGTTGTGGCTTGCAGGCTCTAGAGCGCAGGCTCAGTAGTTGTGGCGCACGGGCTTAGTTGCTCTGCAGCACATGGGATCTTCCCAGACCAGGGCTCGAACCCGTGTCCCCTGCATTGGCAGGCGGATTCTTAACCACCGTGCCACCAGGGAAGCCCTACACTGAAGAATCGAAAGCAGGGTCTTGAAGAGATATTTGTACACCCATGTTCACAGCAGCATTATTTACAATGGCCAAGAGGTGGAAGCAACCCAAGTGTCCATCAACAGAAGAATGGATAAATGAAATGTGGTCTATACATACAATGGAATATTATTTAAAAAGGAAGTGAATTCTGACACATGCTACAACATGGATGAATCTTGAGGACATTATGCTAAGCAAAATAGGCCAGTCACAAGAAGACAAATACTGCATGATTCCACTTATTCGAGCCATGCAGAGTAGTCAGATTCATAGACAAAAAGTAAAATGGTGGTTGCCAGGGGCTGAAAGGAGTGCAGGAAATGGGGAGTTATTGTTTATTGGTACAGAGTTTCAGTTTTGCAAGACGAAAAGAGTTCTGGAGATGGATGGTGGTGACAGTTGCACAACAATGTGAATGGCCTCAATGCCATAGAACTGTGCACTTTAAAATGGTCAAGATCCCAATTTTTATGTTATATATATCTTACCACATGAAAAATAATAAATAGGGACTTCCCTGGCAGTCCAGTGGTTAAGACTCCACGCTTCCATTGCAGGGGGCACAGGTTTGATCCCTGGTGGGGGAACTAAGATCCCACATGCTGCACGGCACGGCCAAAAAATAAAATAAAGGCGTATTTTTTAAAAAATAATAATAAATATGTATCAAAACATGTGTTTGCTTGTTCAATCCTGCCTCACCCATTAAACTGTGAACTTCAGAAAAGCAGGGCTCTGTCTGTGTGGTGCACCTAGTGTGCGCTGCCAGTCACTGAGGACATGGGAAACAAGAAGACAAGGTGCCCGCCTACGTGAGGTTCACAGCCTGGGGGGCAAGGGAGAAAGATGCTGAACAAACAAGTAAACAAAATTATCACCTACCAAGTGAAATGTAAGAGTGGCTTCACCAGGAAGACATCAACTGGAGCAATCAGGCACACCATCCCGGAGGAGGTGACATTTATGCTATGACCCAAGAAATGAGTCAGTCATCAAGCATCTGGGAGACCAGAGCTGCAGAGAGAGGGAACAGCAAGTGCAAAGGCCCTGAGGTGAGCACAAGCCTAGTATGCTAGAGGAACAGCAGAGAGAGGAAGTGGGGAAGGAGGGTAGAGGAAAGGAGGAGGACCTGGGAGAGGGAAAGGGGATGGAGGACATTCTTGGGGGCAGAGGAGGGAGACCCCACCAAGTCACCAACCTCCTCTTCCACAACAAATGAGCTTCTGTGAATGGTGGCTCCTAAGTGCCAAGCTCCACACTAAATGCTGTTTGTGCATTAGCTCAGAGAATGTTCACAGGGGTCCTTGGGGCAGGTGCAGTCATTATCCTGAGATTTCAAGGAGGAAATAGGGTCAGAGAGCTTGGACGAGTCGGTGGGACTAAAGCCAGAGGCAAACAGTGGGAAGGGAGTCTTAACCACCCCAGGCAGCCTGCCCTTCCCCCAGCCCCTCGGAGACCCAGTCTCAGGAGGCTCTTTCCTCTCACCTAACTGCACTCCCACTCACTCTCCCTCTGCCTCAACAGCGAGGGCCTCCTACCGGCAGCCCGCCAGGTTGCTGGCTGATCACTGCCAAAGGGTTTCGGTCCCTCCCTTCACTGTCCCCCAAAAGCAAGCCAAGGAGAGAGAACCCACCCCTCTCCTTCACCCAGCTGGGGGCAGTGCTGAGAGAGGGGAGACAGAAGCCCTCTCCAGCTTCTCAACAGCCTGCTTCTGAGGCCCCTCTGCAGGTCCCGCCCATGGGGAGCCCCGTCTTAAGGGGAGGGAACCAGGAAGCCCCTGGGGCTCAAAGGCTGGATGGCAGCCTGGTAGTCAGTGAAGAGGTCCTCCAAGGCCAGGGACAGCATCATCTTCAGGCCTGAGGGGGCTGGCTTCCCCCAGATGCCCTAAACCCTGGACTGTGGCACATGGGGAGAGAGCAGGACCCCCAGGGAGGGCTAGGTCTTCCCGCAGCTGGGAGGGATACAATAGAAACGGAGGCGGTTCTGTCTCCTACTGGCACCCCTGGGCTCAGGGAATTGTAAGCCTCACTCACCACACTGGCTGCACCACAGAAGGAATGCCCAGGGTGGGGGCAGCCTTGGGTCCTCCCCTTCACAGCTCCCACCCTAAAACAGACATGGAGGGGGTCTTCCACCCAGAGCTGGACCCAGCAGAAAATGGAAAGGCAGGGCCCCTTCCTCGTCCAAAAAGCAAGGAGAAAGTGCCTAATAGTAATATATATGAAGCTTTTTCCTTTCCTAGGTGGTCTCTCAACTTGTCATGATGTTTTTGTATTTGCTATTTAATATCATTCTAAGTAAAGAAAAATTTAAAATTTTAATGACTAGCATGACTTCTACCGTTCATCTTTACATTATGCAATGCCAGTTTTAAATGCAAATATAAGGACATTTCACTCATATGCAGAATCATCAGAATTATACAGTCTGTAGCTTGTGCATGCACATGTATTTCATTCTTACCTGAGCGGTGGAAACACTGCATAAATTAAGTCAACTGTTTTTATTCACTTGGTTGGCACACATTCTACCAATACTCTCTCCCCTTGGCTTACTGATGAGTAAGGAAGGACAGGAAGGTAAAGGGACTGAAGGCTGCTCCATCCTTCCTTGTGCTGTGTTTTCATGGTCAGGGGAAGATATTGGCTTCTCCAGGGAAATAATATCCAGATAGGGAAGAAGCCTTGACAAAGAAATGGGGTGGGAAAAGCTGAGAAGTTACTAGGGGGCTATGATGCTCTGGCCTGGCTGCACCTCACTGAGGACTGGTGAGAGATGAGGGCATGGAGGTGGAGGTCCTGAGTGCCCTCCACTGGGCCTTATTCTGCTTTGATCATTCCACCCCTGCCTATAACTTTCTGTGGCTTCCCAGTGCCCTCAGGATAAAATCCATAGCCCTGTCCCTGAGCCCCAAGGCCCTGCCTCCCCTCCTGCCACTGCTCATTGCCACACATTCTGCTGCGGCCATAGTCGTGCTCTCCCTGAACCCTGGGCTTGGGACCTGCTTTTCTTTCCCTCCACCTAGAACACTCTTCCCCACCACGCCCCTTCTTCTGGCTAATGCATACTCATCCTTTGAGTCCTGACATGAATATCACCTCCTCCAAGAAAACTTCCCTCACCTCCCAGGCTGGGTCAGGTCTCTCACTTGGACTGTCACAGGCCCTGTGCTCTTCCCTCACTGCCTGGTGACTCATCCTTCTCTCTCATTACAGACCGGCCCTGTGAGACCAGGACTGGCTCCTGTGCACGTCAATAGCCCCAGGCCCCAACACACAGTAGGTGCTCAATAACGCCTGAGTTCACAGGCCCTTGCCTAGGTCTGAGCTGTGTATTGTCTCACAGGTCAGGCCTCCAGGCAGTGGGGGGTGGGGGTGGGGAGGGAGGGACTAACTCCAGCATGACGCACCTACCAGGCCCCTGTGGTGCTTTGCATTTTTGACCTCATTCTTTACTCCCATCCTGCCCAGGAAGGGGATGTCCTTGTACGTGCCACACAGATGAGGAGACGGAGGGTGGGACTCATCCTCTTTTCTTGCCCCCCACCACCTCACTCACATCCAGGCCCCAGCCAGTGCCACCAGACCCATGGCCTCTCAGCCAGGCTAATCCAGATGTCCTCTTTTCTGGGCCGGTCCCAGAGAAAACTCACTCCCAGCTGGGGCCTGCCCCATCCTTTCTCTCTCCCCCTCTTCCTCCCCCTCCCCACTTCCTTCCTTCCTGCTCTTGGACAGTCCCTTTGCAGGAAAGGCCCCAGAATCCGGGGCAAGGCCCCCAGGTCCAGCTGCCAGGGCCAGGACACATACTTCCTCCAGCTACCAGCCCCCTCTGCCCTCCCCCGGGGCCGGAAATCGGATCCAGGCCTCTGGGAACATGGGAGCCACTGCACAGGGGACAGCTTAAGGTCATCTCGTCCCTCCCTCTGCCTCCAGCCAGAGCACTGGCAGAGGAGTGCTGGAGCTCATCCTGGAGGCCTGGAGTCGGGCACCAGGCCTGGTAGGGGCTTCGTCACTCTGCCTGTGAGCTGCTCTCGTTACCCAGGCCTCTTCAGGAAGGCCTAGAGCCTTTGTCAACCTAGTATAATCACCTCTAGGATCTCATGTGCTGAGTCACTTGACACAGCACCTGGCACGAAGCGAGCGCTCGGCTGACAATGCCTCTAATCGCTGTTATTGTCCCCAACACCATCACCGTCTGATTTAATCCTCACAGCTATCCTGGGAAGTAGATAAGAGTTTTTAATCCTCAATTTATAAATGAGGAAACTGAGGCTTAGAAAGAAGGAAATGACTTGCCCAAGCTCCTTCAGTAAGTATCAGAACTGAGCCCAAACCCATCCGGACCAGTGGTCATCACTTCACTGCTGTGCAGCCCACCCGTCCATTCTTGGTGATTCTGGAATAATTCTTTACCTGCCGGGTGCCTCAGTTTCCCCACCCACGCAATGAGGAGGAAGATGGAGGAGGCATCTCTAAGGATCTATAAGTCTAAGGGAACTCACTCACTACTCCACTGAGCAGAGGCTAGCTGAGTGCTGTCCTGATGCCAGACCAGAGGTGGGTACAAGATAACAGATCTGACCCTGGCTGGTCCTACAGGCCAAGGTCACCCAAATCGAGGACAGACTGCAGGAATCTAACCCGGATCCTTCCTGCTGTAGCTCCATCTATTTCCCCCAATACACAGAAGAGAGAAAACCTCACACTGTGGGAGAGAGAAAGGGCACCCCAGGACTGCTGAAGATTGAGGAACTGCTGGTCCCCAATCTGGTCCAGGCTGGCGGGCAGAGGGCTGAGGGCTGGCAGGTGGGCAGAGGCAGTAATGGCATTATTCAGGAGTAGGTCGATCGATGGGCATCCCATTGCTAAGGGCTTGGGGCCAGGCAGGAGCTGCCAGGCCTGGAACAGAGCTGCCTCACCCTACCACCCCACTCGGGCCCCATCCACCCATGCCCCCGCCCTTCTGCAGGCAGCACACCCCGGATAAAAACCCTAATTGCTGAATCCTTTTTTTTTTAATTTAATTTTATTTATTTATTTTTATACAGCAGGTTCTTATTAGTTATCCATTTTATACATATTAGTGTATATATGTCAATCCTAATCTCCCAATTCATCCCAACACTGAATCCTTGAGTAGAGATCCATTTCTTAGCGGATTTAGCACTCCCCCGCCCCCCATCACCAGTCCCAAGCTCCCTAACCAATGTTCTCCCTCAGCCCAGACTCCAGTCCCTCTGCCTTGCCACCAGAGAGGGGCCTGGATTGCCAACAACCCCACCGCACCCCACCCCCACCCCCAGCCCCAACCCTCCGCGAGCCAGCACTAGGACAGGCCCAACAAACTAGGACGCTGGAAGAGGAAGGGAAAGAACGCACCACCTTGTCCCCGTGCAGCAGCCCAGGGAGCTGTGCAGCTCCATGGCCACCAGAGGGCGCGCGCCCCCTCCCAGAGCCGAAGCCGCCGCGACGGCGGCGGGCACGGCGGGGCTAACAGAGGATAAGGGTGGGGGTGCGGTCACTCCCGGCAGAATTCCCCGAAATGCAGCCCCATCCTGGGCGCAGACTCAGACTCGGAAGACAAAGGCCTCGGACGCAGCCCCTCGACCTCCGCCCGGGCCGCGCCCCGCGCTTCGGTCTTCGGTTGGCCGCTCGCGCGCCCCCTCCTGGCCATCTGGAGCACTGCGGTCTGGCGGAGCTCGGGCTGGGGGGATGGAGTGGGGAGGGGCGCAGATCAGGAGGATAAGGGAGATTTACCGGAAAGTAGAGAGTGGGGCAGGGGGTGCATAGTGGGAGTATACTGGGTTGTAGTGGTTAACACTGGGTGAACAGGAGTACTGGGTAGGTACTGATTGTAGGGTACTGGGTGGACAAGAGGAGGGCGCTAGAGGCCACCACGCAGGTACCCCGCGAAGTGGGTCATCCCTGGGGGATATTAAGGGGCACCAAGCCTAAATTGAAAGGAGGGCACCAGATAGTTACTGGGTATGAACTGCGGGGTGGGGTGCTGAGTGGATATTTGAAAATACTGAGTAAGCATAGGGGGCTAGTGGATAACAACTGGAGGTGCCAAGTGGGTACTTGGAAGTACTGGCAGGCCCTGGGAAGATACTGGGTGAGTACCAGAGGCACTAGGTGGGAACTGAGCCCACACTGGGAATCACTGAGTTTGTTTCAGGGTACTGGGGACATGGGCAATAGTGGTGAGAAGTGGGGATACTGGTGGACATTGGGTGAGTACTGGAAGTCACTGGGCTTGCACTCACCCTGGACAGGATAGCACTTCCCCAGAAGTACCTCAGTGCCCCCTCCCAACAGCCCCTCGAGGCTGGATCATTGTGCCATTTTCACAGCGTGGACTTAGATCAGAGATGTCCCTTGGCCAGTGAGGGTCTCCTGCCCTGACCAGAACCTGTTCCTGCTTTCCTGGACAGAAGTTGGGGTGGGGGGGGAGTGCTGCACACGGACAGAGGACAGAGCCCTCATATTGTCCACCTCCCCCAGATGGAGAGGGAAGTAAAGACAGGTCAGCCCCTCATCTCTAGAAAAATAAGGAGCCCTCTCCTCAGTCCCTCCCACCAGGCTTCGGCCTCCTGGCCCAGCTTGCTGGCTGCTGGGCCGGGAAGGGCTGCCAGGCTCGGCCTCCTGCCCACTGCGGGGCGCCGGGGGAGGGCGGCGCGCGGCTCGTGATGCCGCGTTGCCATGGAGACGCTGCCGCATCCTGACTGCTCCTGGCAACGGGGTCCCGCAGCCAGGCAGGCGCTCGGCGGGGACCCCAGGGAGCGGGCGCGCCAGGCTGCCCACGGCGCCGCCAGACCCCCGGGACAAGGATACGAATCCCCCACCCACAGATACCCCTCAGTCATACTCCCATGGCTCACACAAGTACACAGGCGCCCCAGCTGCAGCAGCCCAGGCGGAACTGCAGCCCAAACCCGCCCTGCAGCCCCTACTCATTAATTCAGCAAACATTTGCCGACCGTCTCAGTGCCAGGCGCGAGATGGCCACTGCGGCTGCGGCGACGAGTCACACAGGGACGCAACGCCGCCACCCCCACCCCCCATCTCACAGCCCACAGAGGAAGCAGACACAGAAACAGTGCGATCGATACTGTGACCCCAACAACTGCCACCCGCCGACTGTGCTAAGCCCTCCTCAGGCAGCGTCTCACCCAAACTGTAGCACCCTTGGGAAGCACTGTGAGAACCCCTTTTTACAGGTGAGGAAACCGAGGCATAGAGAGCTTATTTATTCACCAGAGGGCATATCGTATGGATCTTAACCACTTCCCCACACTACCCCTGCCAGAAGGGTTTCCAGAGCATAGATGAGGGAGGACCCAATTCAGCTGGGGAGGTGGCAGGGAGAATTTCAGACTTGGAGGCCTGGGAGAAAATGAAAATCTGCCAGCCAGAGCAAGAGGAGGCATCCGTGGCTAAAATGACAACCAGAGCAAAGACCTGGAGAATTTAGAGTGTTAGGGAGAGCAAAGGGCAGAATATGTGGTTAGAAAGCTGCTTGGAGACTGATCTGGGAGGCTCCGTATGCCAAGCCTAGGGGCCTGACTCCATCCCTAGAGGAGTAGGAAGGTACAAGTAAGGGAGGGGTGCACTGACTGTTGCTCTGGCAACCATGGGGAGGGGGGCGGGCCCAGAGTGGGGTGAAGCTGGGAGACTGGGGAGCAGGCCATGGTCATCATCCCGGTGAGGGACAAATGGATCCAGCCCCCTGGCAGTGGGGTCCAGAGAGGAAGCAGGACACCTCCTTCTTGACTTCCCAAGCAGATTCTTTGCCTGAACCAGGAACGCAGGGAATGACCGCAGAGCTGAATGCATGATAACATAGGGGCTTCAGGAAGAGCGAGAGCTTCAGGAGGGCAGCAAATGGGAACATGCTTCAGAGTGACATGAGGAAAGACCAGGGCTAGACCTCTGGAAAGACTTCCACGAGGAATTGGTCTGAGTTTCTGAGAGAGGCGAGGGAATCCTTGAGAAGAAAAGAGCCCCTCACCCATATGGGTATGGAGCAGACAAGCTAACCCTCCCAGACCCTTCCTGCCACAGTTGCTCCTCCCTGGCCTGTCCAGCAGATCGCGTCCAGGGCACCTCTCTGAGGAGGCACAGTATCCAGCCCTAACCAGCCCCCACCAAGGTTAGCCTAATTTTTTCCCTTCCATGGATTCAGGTCACTGCTCCCTGTCCTCTCTCCGAGGCGCCGCGGAATGTGACTAATTCCCTCCCTTCATTTACAGGTCCTGTTACCTGGGAGGTATTTATAGCGACAGCCTCCCTCCCTCCCCAGCGACTCAGCTGCTCTCCCCCCAGGCCATCTCTCCCCCACCCGGCCAGCCTTTGCCTCCCTTCTCTTCTGCCACCGCTCCACCACCTCCCTGCCAGCTTCCCCCCACCCTGCCATTCCCCTCGCAGGAAGAGAGGCAGCTCAGGTGGGAGGGGCCTGACCCAGCAGCCTGGCCTTTCTGACTGGAGTGCTGTCTGCAGGGGGGGATGCCCATCCCCTCTTGAACACCCCAAATAGGCAACTTAAGGGTCAGGCCAGGGGCGGGTGACAATTGGCTGACCCTTCTGTGACCTCACCATGCGGTCTGATAATTATACTAACAATAGATAAGAATTATTAAATGCTTATTATTATTACCTCTGGTTTGCAGATAAGGAAACTGAGGCTCAGAAACACCAAATGACCCCCCTTGGGTCTTTATAGCTGGGGTGGGGTACTCCTGCACAGCCACCCTCCAGACCCCTGCCTGGGGTGTGGGAATACTGGCCCCAAAAGGCAGGTTGGTGGGGTAAGGACTTGGGGATGGCCAGGGGGGTGCCTGACCAAAACACATCTCACAGAGCCAGCATCGCCCCACGGTCACAAGCCATGGCTGATGTGCCCAGGGGTTGTCAGGTAATGGCATCAGATGGAGGCCACTGGGCTACAAGACACTGCCAGTCCCACGCATATCTCCTCTTCCAGGCAGGGGTCACTGAGGAGCTGCAGTTGGAGGGCACAGGTCTAACCAAAGACCAAGAAGGGAGCCCTGTGTCCACAGAGGATGACAGAAGGGAAACTACAGCAGAAGGGAGGGAGGTCAGACCCCATTAGGGACTTAACAAGTATGGAGGGCCGAGGTAGGGACCAGCTGCCCCTTCACATACACAGTCTTACAACTGCCTCAGACCCCTTTTCATAGGTGGGAAGACAGAGACCCTGAGAGGTGAAGAGACTGGCTCAGCTTTCCCCAGATCCTCTGACCAGAAACTCCACAACACCGATCAACACTGAGGAAGTGGGTTTGTCAAGATTTCTGGGAGATGGGAGGGAATGAAGAAGGAGGCTGAGTTCGTATCCCAACCTTGTACTCACAAGTCTGGTGACACAGAGCAAGTTACTTTGCCTCCCTGAGACTTGCTTTCCCCATCTGTAAAGTGGGCTGACATCACACCTCACTCACGATCATGAGGACTCAGAGATGTGAAAAAGGCAGAGTATTAAGCACGGGGCCGGGCACATAGCAGGAGCCCCACGAATGTTGGCAGGTAATACTGCGGTTTACATTCTCCTCCCCCCACCCCGCTTCTTTCTTCTCTCTCAGATCTGGGCAAAGGCGCCACATCTCTTCCCTGAGCCTAGGGCAGCCTGAGGATAAGGGCTGTATTTCTACCATCAGCCTAGCATAGAGCGTCCTTGGGACCAGGAGATCCCCAGGCAGGCTGCTGTTGGGAATGAACATTCAGTGCTGTTGTTATTTTCCTCATCATTGCTACATCATTCTCTACGGCTGTAGCCCTATCAACACTCGCCTAGGCTTCTGGCTCTTGTTTGGGGGAGCCATCGCCTCACGTGCCACAAAGGCACGCCAAGCTTCCCACAAAAGCCCCATCTGGGGGGCTTTTCTCGGTCCAACAGCCCCCACTGGACCCCTTCCTTACCACTACTCCCTACCGTGCGGTGCCAGGAGCTGGCCTGGAAGAAGAAAGACCCCGAGTCATTCTGATTCCTGCTTCAGGGAACCAGAGTTGGCAGCAGCCTAGCCAGCCCCTCCAAGGGGAGACATCAGGGGCAGAGCTAGATCCCTGGAGCTGTCCTAGCAGCCCAACCTAGGGCTGAGCATGGCGGCACCAGAAGCCAGGTTTGGGGGTGGGGGGGTGGAAGTAGGAAATGCAGGGCCCAATAGTTGGGCCCTGACAGAACAAGAAGTAGCAGTGGGAGGTATCTGTGAGCACCCTTGTATATCTGGCACCAGGCCAGGTCTCCACCACCCTGGAAGAGAGGGAGCCTCACCCAATTTACAGATAAAGGCTACAGACTCAGAGAGGTCCTGTCAACTGCCAGCAATCCCACAGCATCTGGTAGGCAGGAGTAGGCCATGCCTTCTCAGATGCGCACAACCCCTGATCCTCATTTCCTGAGAGGACAGCCAGGCCCAGGGCTTAGGGAAGGAGAGTGGAAGCAGCCAGCCACCCTGTCCATGCTGGCAGATGGAGAGTGGGACCAGGCATCCCAGGTGATTGGGGATAGAGGTCAGGGAGCTGGGCAGTGGAAGTGAGGCACTCTGGACCAATTCTTCAGCAGGGCAGTGCAGCGGGTGTCGCCTAGGACTGAACATCATAGGCTTTAGTCTTCGGCCTGGCTCACCCCAAGCTTGACATGGGACCTTGGGCAAGGTCTGGCCTCTCTCTGCGTCTCAGTTTCCCCAGTCATGCTATCGCAACTCTGAGCGCCAATGTACCCCCGAGCAGCTCTGAGTCAGGTCTTCCCAGGCTCACCCACAGCGCCAAGAAGCTGAGGGGGCCAGAGAGGGGTCTGTGCCCAGGTGGCCATCTCTTCCCCACCCATGGGCACACAGGGTCCTCGATGAAGAAACACGGTGTATACAAATAATTAAACGGAAGAACTGGAGTGATTAGGGCAGATGATTATTGTCAAATTATGATTTATCTTGTAGTGGAATTAGTATTCCCCCAAAGGGCCCGGCGTGGCACGGCGCCCGCCATGGCCCGTGATTAATCGCCGTCTCCAGAAGGTCACCTCCAGCCACAGCAGATTAACTCAGTGGGGAAACTTCTTTCCGTAATTCAAGCTGTTGTTCCCACAACCTGTCATCCGCCGCAGAAAAGGACGATTTCGTCAGGGAGCCCAGGGCGGGGGCCGTCCACTCCCTGAGCCCCTCCCGGCTGCAGACGTGATATATGGTGCGTCCCGACACGGGTGACCACGGGGTGGGGTGGGGGGACAGCGTCCGCCGTGGGGTGGGCAGGAGGAGGCAGGAGTAGGGGGAGTGTGGGGGGAACGAGGCACCGCCAAGCAGAAGTAGACTGAGAGGGGAGAGAGCGCGCACGGGCGGTGGCAATTAGGAAGAAAATTGGATTTTTCAGCGTCCAGAGGCAGCTGGGATCTGCAGTGTGCAGCGCTGCCACCCCCTTCCCCAACGCACACAGGCACACAGCTCCAGCCAGGCAGGGACTCCCCAGGAGGGATGGAGCATAGGGGACAACGGACCTCCTTCGGGAAGGTAGGAGGTATAGAACCAACAGACAGCAAAAAAGAAGCTGGTCAGGCCTGAGGCCAGGCCCTGCAGAGCCATCCAGCGGAGAGCAGCCTTCCTGACCAGAGAGCTAGAACCAAGATCCCATTTCCCCAGCAGGAGACACTGCCAAAGCCACAGGCTCACGTCACCTGGGGCAGCGAATCATGGCCACCTCCATCTGGCACCCCAGACCAGGTCTGGGAGGGGGCTCCAGATCTGTTTCCATGTGCATGGAGAACAGTGGCAGAGCCCTGCATCCCTGCCTCCTCACCCCAGTCTCTGCCCATGACTTAGTTCCCTGAGGTGGGGGAGGTGGGGGGGGGGGTGAAAGCACAAGTGCCTCCCCTTAACTTCCACCTAGGCCTGTCTGGCTTGGGAAGGGTGGGGTGGTGTCTTGTGCCCATGGTACAGATGAGAAGGCTGAGGTACGGTGACTTTCTGCTGTGAAGCCACCCTGGGTCCCCAGCACCCTCACCTCCAAGCTCCTTCAGGCTCTGCTCTGCCCTTTCAGAGCCCGGCAGCCCTTTCCAGTCCAGCCCCCCTGCTCACCCCATCTCCAGAAACAGTCACTGTGCACTATTCTTTCAGGCCTCCAGGCTTTGCATGTTCCTGAAATGTGCTTCCTGTCCCCAGCCCTCATCTGGTAAACTTCTCTTTATTCTTTTCAATCCAACCCATTTGTCCCTCCAGGAAGAGAGGACACCCCCAGGCCCACTAGAAGCCCGGCCCATGTGAGCACAAATCCCCTTGTGCAGGAACCGTCCTTTCTGACTGGCCACCCCCACTAGAATGCGCACTGTCTGTGGGCCTCCTACATCTATCTCCCCAGCACCAGCACAGACCCAGCCCAAGTAGGTACTCAGGAAACCATGTGGAAGATGCCAAGCGCTCCACTCCCCACTCCCCCCAATCCCCACCCCCTGCTTACTAGAGCCCAGATCTGAGGGTTGAGGGTAGAGGACAGAGGCAGGGCCCCTTGCCGGCCAGCGCCCTCCAGGTCCAGAGGCCTGTTTTTAGCTGAGAACAGAAACATGTATTACGTATACCGTGGTTTGCTCAGAACATTCTCTGGTCTGAGATATTTAGAGTTGTGAAGACCCAGCACTATTTGGGAGAGAAAATCTACTTCTCTCCTTCTCAGGGGTTGGGGGTAGGGGAACAGCTCTCCCCAAAATCACTGGGACTAAACACTGACATTTTCTTTGGGGAGAAAGGGACTTTCCATCCTCTGCTGGGACTGTCTGGCAGACAGTCCCTGCTCCCTGCTCCTACACACACCAGTCTTTGGCTGATGGCGGTAATAAAAACTACCATTTCTATTACATCTTTTTTTTTTGCGGTACGCGGGCCTCTCACTGTTGTGGCCTCTCCCGTTGCGGAGGACAGGCTCCGGATGCACAGGTTCAGCGGCCACGGCTCACGGCATGTGGGATCTTCCAGGACCGGGGCACAAACCTGTGTCCCCTGCATCGGCAGGCGGACTCTCAACCACTGCGCCACCAGGGAAGCCCCTACATCTTACTTTTAAAATACCCCTTGCTGCATTCACTCACTGACTCTTCAGGGATAAGCCAAAGAAACTTGTTAACCCCATTTTACAGAGGAAGCAGCAGACTGGAGGTAGCAGGTGACATATCCAAGGCCGAGGGTTGTAAGCAATGGAGGTGGCTGTGAGTCTGGGGAGGTTGATGCTGGTCCCACTCCCCACCCAGCCTACTCTGTGGAGTCATCACCTCCCTACACAGGCAGCTTCAAAACCTTTACCCCCATCCCTCCCCAAGGCCCAAGTGGGGTGGGAGAGGATAGAGAGCTGGGGCAGGGGCTCTCCCAGGGGAGGACCCTCTTCCTGTGAGCTCTGGATCTGTAAGCCTGGTTTAAATCCCAACCATGGCCCTCACCAGCTGTGGATCCTTGGGCAGGTCACTTTACCTCTCTGTGCCTCTATTTGCTCATCTGTAAAATGAGTTTCAACCGTGTAGGGCTGTTGTGAGGATGAAACAAGACTGGGGCCTAGCCTGGCAAACAGGGCTCAATAAATGCGAGTTGTGCTTGTCTTTGCTTGTTGTATCATGTTCACCATCTTACTAATGTCTCCTGGAGGAGGTGGAGAGAACTGATGGGGTCCCCATTTCCCAGAGACGGAAACTGAGTCAGCAGGGCTTCCAGCAGGCAGAGGACACCATCAGATAAATGGTCCTAAAGGCAGGCTGAGATACTGTCCCTCCCCTCCCAGGAACCCTCCACTGCTCCGTGCCCGTGGAACACAGCACAACCACCCAGCCACAACAATGTGTCAGCTTCTTCTCTATTCCTAAAACACTGCTGCTCCGCGCCTCCCAGCCTTTGCCCAAGCTGGTCCCTCTACCTATAATGCCATTTCTCAGCTAGCTCCACTTTTGTTACCAAAATCTTTCAAGGCTCCGCCTAAAGGCCAGGCCCTCCCAGGAAACCACCCGCGAGCTCCAGCCCACGAGGGGCGCCGGTGCCGCTGACCACCCCGTCCCCGCAAGTGGTTTTCTGAACCCCTTCCCGGGTCGGGCGGGGCCTCCCAGTGTGACCCTGGGCGCTTGGTAGGGACATACGGTGGGTGCCCCGACGTCGGGGATCGGGGGGACACAGCCTCTCCCCCACCCAACTCCCTCCAGCGCCGCGGCCCGGTCTTTGATCCGGCTGCCTCAGCGCCCCAAACCTGATTGGCATCGAATTACGCTGGGCGGCGGAGGGAGATAATGGCGGGAGGCGCGGCAGACATGAAAGGGGGGGGCGGGGGCGCAGCGGCAGTCCGGGCCGTTGTTAATGACCCAATAAAAAGGAAGAGGGGGGAGAAATAACCCTCCCTTCCATCCCCGCCCCCAAGACAGCGGCCGGTGCACACAAAGCCGCCGCCGACTCGGAAATTACCGCGGCTCAGCCCAGCGCAGCGTGACTGGAGTGGGGTGGGCTCACCTGGCGGGCGCGGGAGGGAGGACGGACGGGCACCGCGACATACACAGTCACGCAGACGTGCACACATACTCATCCTGTCTTTACTATTTTCATATTTTACCATCATGCCGTTTTTGCATTAATTGCGAGTTTTGAAAAAATATTACACGAAAAGAATTTTCCTGATTACTGAGAAATGTTGTGCCCACCGTAGTCCCAGCCCTGAAACACTGTCACAGACAGCACCATTCAGTGACACGCGCACATGGTGTCTCACATGCACACAGACACAGTTAAGACAGCTTCACCCACAGTCACACACACAGATACTGACACACGGACGGACCCACACACCATCACGCATGCTGTCACACCTAAAGTCACTTGCAGAAACAGAGCTACAGGGGCACACACACCCAGCAGGGCATGCAGAGATGCTCACATAGAGACACACCCAGAAGCTGGGAAAGAGACAGACATACAAAAATACACACACACTGAGTGAGACAACTGAGGAGGAAACTCAGAGAGAACAAACACATCACGCAGGCCATGCAGAGAGAGACAGGTAGATTGATACATACTGAGCTCTATAGACAAACACAAACCCACACAGACTCCCAAAGATACCTCCACACACAAACAGACCTGGGTCACAAAAGCACACACACTGACACATGCATCCACACACAAATCCCTACCCCAACAGAGTCTGGGACACACCCCATGCCCTCGAGGCCACCCACTTCACACCCTCCCTCACATGTGTTCAAGTGTGTTCAAGAAAATTCAGGAGGGCCAAGAGCCAGGTTGACCCAAGCAAAGATGAAGTGGGGTCACTGAGCCACAGAGGCCAGAGAACATGGCAGGGGGGAAGGAATGGGGTTGCAGCTGCATTGAATCCATGAGGCTGGGCAGATGGTTTTAAATTGTCAGAGTATCAGTTGTATTTATCTC
Source organism: Orcinus orca (assembly GCF_937001465.1). Lineage (NCBI taxonomy): Eukaryota > Metazoa > Chordata > Mammalia > Artiodactyla > Delphinidae > Orcinus > Orcinus orca. Next base: position 68,796,589 of record NC_064561.1, read on the forward strand.
TAAAATAGGGTTCATCTCCTCTCCCATGGGATTATGTGAGTCAACAGGCAATAAGCAGGTACTAAATGTTGGCTGCCACTACCATGTGGACTCCCTTAGGGGCAGCCCAGACTCTCCACTGCACCTCTCTCCAACGCGCGCGCGCACACACACACACACTTCTCTTGGCTCTCTATCTTTTTACTGTGAGGAAGGTCCCTCTTAAATCTAATCTGAGTCCCTCATACTGTAAACTAAGCCCACTCTGGGAATAGAGAGGGCTAGCCCCTCCAAGGAACCTCTCCTGCTCCAAAACACAGCACCCTGAGCACCAGGAGTTCTGGGGGCCAGATGGGACTCCATGGTGGGGTCAGACTCTGGGTTAGGTGTGCTTTGCTTTGCTGTCTGATTTCAAATCCCAGCTCCACCATGAACCAAGTATATAACTTGGGCAATGACTTGGCCTCTCTGGGCCTGTGTTGCCTTCACTGTCAAATGGGTTAACAGCATCCGTATCTGACACTGGGAGGATGAAATAGCTCTCAGGCTGAGCTCATGGACCATGGATGAAGCTGCTCGTCCACGTCAGGGTCAGAGGTGAGGGGTCAGGGTGCATACTCCCTGCACACACACCAGGACAAAGGCCCTCACTGCAGCTCCTTAGGTGGACAAGGGGACTTTATGAGCCAAACCTCCAGGCCTAATGAATGTGATTAATCACAGGCCCAGGCACACAGGCCATGGGGACAGCTGGGAGGGAGGGTCACAGTCAGCTCAGTTACCCAAAAGAGTGGAGGGGGAGGAAATGAGATTCCCAGTGGCCTCCCTCTCTCCCATCACGCTGAACCCAGGCTCTCCTAGTCCCTGCTGACCAGAACCCACCCCTCAGCCCCAACACACTGAGAAAGTCCCTTCTCATGTCTAAATTCATTTCTCCTGCCACAGGTCGGGAAGCACACGAGGTTTGCAGTCAAAGTCCTGGCTGTCCCTAGACAGGCAGGTTAGAAAGGTTGTGACTGGTCTCTGGGAGGTTGAGCTGTGCAGTGCTGGGTTTGATGGTGGTGAGTGGGTTGAGGCAAAAACTCTCAGCACCCGGCATCTGGCCCTGGAGAAAGGCAAGAATAAAGAAAGGAGCTGGTGGCAAGGAGGGAAAGGTCCCCTTCTCCCTCTTAGGGGCCTGTGTGTGTGACCCGGTGTGCGGAGGATGGGGCAGAGGTGGTCGAAGGCTCTGGCCAGGGCTGCAGTAGGAGGGAGCAGCCCACTCAGGCAGGGGCGCCGCCGAGTTATAAATCACCCTCGACTCAATTAGAGCCTGTGAAAGGTTGTGCACACCCAGCAGAAAGCACCGCGCTTGGCGGGCAGCCAGTTCCCTGAAGGGGGGTGGGGGCGAGCGATCTGGTGTGTGCCTACGTGTGTGCACATGTGTGCGTCTGCCTCACTGTGCAAATGTGCTTGCGTGTCTTTGTGCATGTGTCTGTATGTACCTGTTTGTGCCCGTCTGTTCTCCATAAGTGTGTGTATGGGGGTGAGCACATAGGCCTGTGGATTCTTGTGTGTGCAATCTGCTTGCATACCCTGTGTGTCACAGAGTGTGTCTGTATGTACCTGTTTGTACATATTTGTGCTGTGTGTACCCCTGTGTGTGTGTGGATGTTAGTGTGAATGTCTTCTTGCCTGTGTGTACCCAGGTGTGAGTGCTTATGTTTGTGACTGTTACATGCAGGGGCCTGACAAGTAGGGGTTGAGGGTTTCCCAGAGCCAGGCTGGGCCTGCCTCATCTTCACCCACATCCAGAGGTGGGACTACCTCGATGTGTCTCTAGACCAGTACCATGTCTCACCTGTCCCTTTTCTACCCAAGCCACAGACAAAAGCTTTCAGATCCACCCATATCCCCAGAAACACATGAGCTTCTAAATCAGGATCCCCATGGGCGAGGTCTGCACAGGTACCATTAACCAGGAGTCAGTTTGGGACCTGTGACTCAGTTTCCCCCATCTACAATGGCATTTTTCTGTGGAGGTGTGGGGGGATCTAAACCACTAAGTCCTGGGCCTCCTTGCACAGCCCAGAGAACCCAGGCGTGGGTATAGCCCTCAGGCCCCCAGATCCCACAGCCTGCCCCCCATGGAGGGTAGAAGGCAAACCCACATTGGGTTCAGCTTCTCTCCTGCCCCAGATACCCAGGCTCCACAAGGGGTCCTCCTCCCTCAGCCTCTGGGGAGACCCCCTCCCTGAACCATGTTCTGCTCCCATTTACTGACCAGGTGCCAGGGGTGGGAGGTTGATGGGTCTCCCTCAGGGCAGCCTCCAGGAGGAAACCTATCCATGTGCCAAACATCACCCTACGTTTTCCGCAGGCCCCTGCAGGTCCCACATCTGGAACCATTTCAGGCAGGAGAAGCATAGGACTGAGCTGCCCCTCCTTTGATGCTGGGGCTGTGGGGAAGGGTCGTGCCCTTTAGGGGGTTGAGGGTCACCATGCATGGATGGCACACCTCCTGAGGATAGGAAAACGGAGGTGGGGGAGGTGGGAAGAGCAGGAATGGGCTGAGACCTGGGGGAGGAACAGCTCCTCCAACCTGTAGGATGGCGGGGGTGGGGGGGGGGTGGGGGGGGGGAACTCCAGAAGATGACCAGCATTTTAATACTGGAGGGATGGCCAGAGCCAAACTTCACTCTTGCTAAGTCTCAGTTTCCCCGTTAGTAAAATGAGAATATTACTTCCCACGCAGGATTCTGGGGAGGATCCATGTGAGAGGATATTTTAGCATGGGGCCAGCACATCAGTAATGCTCAGGATGGGGTAATAGCTGCTATTGTTGTTATAATCATTATTTTGCTTAGAACAAAGCTGTTTCCCACCAAAGCTCTCCATCCAGCTGAGGAGACCAGGTGAGCATCCCCAAATCAGTCAGGCTATGTGGAATCAGACACTGGACTATTGGGAGGGGAGGATCCTGGAAGGCTGGACAGACAGGAAGAACCTCCCAAAGGAAGTAGCCTGGGGTCCGTCCTTCAGAGATGGGAGAGTCAAGCAAGCTGGAGAGGAAAGGAGAGGGTATCCCAGGGGGCAGATGGGCTTGAACCAAGGACTGGAGACAGGAGGGAGCTCTACAGGACAGGTGGGCCTGATTGTGTGAGAAGCAGTGACAGGCCAGATGGGGTGGAAGGGGTATGGGAGCTGGCCTGGCTTAACCTGGGGAGATGAATGAAGAGAGAGGACCAGATCATAATTACACCTCTCTGGAAGGACTCTCAGCCCTGAGGCCCACCCCACCCCCACCTGCACTGCATCCCAAAGAAGCCCTTAGGATCTGCAGGAGACCGCTGACACCCACCCCAATGTATTCTCCCCACCCAGGGCTGTGAGAAATCGGGTGGCTGCTCTCTCCTCTGCTTATTTATTCCTCTGTTTTTTTCTCTTTTCAGGAGACGATAATTATTCAGATCATCGCTGTGATTTACTCGGCAATCAGAGCCGCTCGATGCGGTGGCCGTGGAGCCGAGACAGACAAGCATCGCCAAGGAGGATGAGGCCGGGGGCTCAGCCCCCCTCCCTCCATCCGCTCGGCCTTTGTTCTCTTTGAGGTCTGCACCCGCGCTGCCTGGAGGGCAGTGGAGGCGCCCACCCCGCGGACACAGCAGCAGCTCAGAGTCTTGGGAGGCAGTGTGCACATGTGTGTGTGTCCTGGAGAAGGGGGTGTGGAAGCTCTCTGTTCCTCGGTGCTGGGCTGAGAATGGTGGAGCTACTGTTTGCATGTTTGTGGGGGTGTGTTGGTGGTGACTGGGAGTATACCGATGCATGAGCATTGAGGTCAAGTATGTAATCGAATTGTGCACACCTGTGTGATTACCCGGGGCCCAGGGTACATCTGCCTCTGCAAGCTTGTTCAGAAGTGCAAGGGGCAGGTGCCCAAACGTTTGCATTTTAGGCACATAGGGGGAGGGGAGGAAGGTTGGGCTTCCTGTGCTGAAGCTGTCTAAGGTGATCATTGTTGGGACAGGGGCGGAATTCTAGCTAGGTCTCTCAGACAGCGCTAGGGGTTGGAGGATGGGGGTTGGGGAACAGTGATGGGCTCACATCCAAATGCCGAGTTCTGGTCAGTGCTGGGGCCCCGGGGGTCACGT